>NC_133861.1:2958969-3038527 GCF_044706935.1 Curcuma longa
TCTTGAGTTGCAAGATTCTTCTGAAGCTTTAGAAGCCATGTCCACCTATACCAAAAATGATTAACAGCTCAAAAAAAGATAAATAGGCATGTAGATTAGCCCCTCATTTGAAATCATATTTTCCCAATTCAAAAATAGACATGTAGATCAGCCTTGCTTGACTCTCCAGATGTGAGACTATGACAAGTCTCTAAATGAAGTACGTTTTATCTCAAATAGATTCAAAGCCATAATTAAGATGAATATAAGAAAAACCATTAGAATAAGTTCTCAAAACTGAACCATTATAGTAAGTCAATAAGGATTACACAACTGATCTCAAGTAGATCTATTCCATTCATTAAACATGTGATTGGCTAAATTATCTCGCCAATTGCTAAATTCACTCGAAGTCTCAATGGTCTCCACCAAGTTTTCAGACATTTCATCAACTTCATCTTGTTGACTATCCAATCTTCTTTCCAACCTTCTTTCTGCAAGATCCCCAGCCATTTCCCTCCTTATAAAATTTTGAAGAAGACAGCATGCCAAAATAATTCGATTTTGAGTACGGACCGGATAATAAGCTGGACTTCTAAGTATTGCCCAACGCATTTTAAGTAAGCCAAAACATCTCTCTATCACATTTCTAGCCGCCGAATGCTTCATATTGAAGAACTCTCGAGGACTTCTAGGTACTCGTCCGTCTCTCCATTCATTTAAATGATATCTTTGACCCCTATATGGTGCTAAAAAGCCTTCACAGTTTGTGTAACCGGCATCGACAAGGTAATAGTGTCCTATAAATTGTATAAATATATTAAATTAAAATAGAGCACAAACTCAAAACACAGTAAGGTATTTAGCATAGTTTGAAAAATTGATTAGCACACCATGTGGGACTTTTAATCCGTTAGTCCTAGTGATTGCATCCCGCAGTACTCTACTATCTGCTGCTGAACCTTCCCATCCAGCCAACACATATGTAAATTGCATATCTTGGGAACAAGCAGCGAGCACATTAGTAGCAATTTCACCTTTTCTTGTCAGATATCTAGGTCTATCCTCTGATGGTACTCTAACCTTAATGTGTGTCCCATCCAAAGCTCCCAAACAATTCTAAAAAGAACAACCAAAGGAAAATAAGAATAGATATCTTAGATCAAAACTTTAAAAACAAATGTAAAAATTACCTTAAACCATTTCCATCTCCAATCTGTTGAGTTTGCTGCAATCGGCTTTGGAGTTTCGAAAAGCACATTTTGTAGACGAATAACAGCATTTAAAAATAGAGAAAAATGTCTACTAATTGTTTCGCCAGACCTTTTGAATCGAAATTGTATAGTTCTATTCTTGACATGATGAGCTATCAAATGTAGTGACATTGCTACTTGTTCATCTACCTCCATATATCTTGTTCCTTTTAGACCCCCTTCATTTTCTAGCATACAACACAACTTTACAAAACTACTCCTATTCATTCTTAGTTGTGATATGCAAGTAGTGTCGCTCTCATATGCTAAATTATATATCATCTCTCTCCTAGCAAAAATGTCATTCACATATCGCCTTTCCAAGTAATTCGATCCATTCCACCATTGGACTAAAATACAAACCATTTGGAAAAACCAATTCACTATATTCAAGATCTCCAACCAATGCATTAGCACGACAATTAGTTTTCTTTTTCTCCTTATATTACTTGCCTTTAAACTAAGCCGAGTCATGACTGCAAACAAAAAGAACAGAACCATCTTCATGAGATTTCCAATATTAACAGAAATGCAAATTTTAAGGCATGTAATATCACTAGAAGAAGAAAAGAAAAGAAGAAAAGAACCATCATGAGATTTCTCCTTTAAACTGACGGCATGTTTGGTGCAGTTTGTCTCCTTAGTAGAAAAAGGCAAACACACAAGAAAGACTAGCAACTAATCTAGTTAATAATAATTGGGAAGCTATTAAATTTGATCAAGCAAGCATGTTAATGTAGAGGATTTGGGGGGCCAATAACAGCAGCCAACCAAAAGGATAAGAGAGAACAGAAGTAACAAAAGATCAACTTCATTCACAAAAAACAAAAATAGTTTGAAGTGCAAAGCTTTCAATTGAAGCAACTGCTAAAATCCAAATTTTTTTCCCAAATTTTCATTATCAAATTACCAACAGTCAGTTTATCTGCAAGATTACTGTGACTTGTGCAAACAATGCGACCACCCATTACCATGCAAGAAGATAGATGCTTCAAACACACAAGAAAGACTAGAAACTAATCTAGTTAATGAAAATTGTTCAACATATCTATGGACAGCAAGAGTAAAATGGAAATTGAACAAATCAAGTGACTTCTCAATCCTCCCAATCCTCTCACAATATCAATCCAAAGCAGTGAAAAGCCCTCTAATAATCTCTAGATACCAAAAGAAAATTCTGTACAAGAAGAAAAGCCTCTTCTCTACATACTTTTGTTGCCGTAGAAGAAGAAAAGACCACTAACCTCTTTCTGTTGCTTGTGCTGCCGTAGAAGAAGAGCAGCAACTAGGGCTTGTGAGGTTTCGCCGATTGGAAAAAGAATAAGAGAAGGGGGCTGCGATTGGAATCGGTGAGGGTGGTCCGGGGCGAAAGGGTGAGGAACAGAGGGTTGTCTTTCTTTCGGTGTCGCGCGGCGAACGGGTGAGGAACAGAGGGAGGGTTGTCTTTCTTTCTCCGTCGCGCGGCGAACGGGTGAGGAGCGAAGGGTGAGGAGCGGAGGGTGGTGAGGTGAGGGTGGTCCGGGGCGAAAGGGTGAGGAGCGGAGGGCAGTGAGTTTCGGCGTCGCGCGGCGAAAGGGTTGTGAGGTTTCGGCGTCGCGCGGCGGTGAGGTTGTTCGGGGCGAAAGGGTGAGGAGCCGAGGGATATATTAGGCACGATGAAAATCCAGTCCGTAATGTAATCGGGATTCCATAAGATTTTCAATTCAACCTAGTACGAGAGGAACCGTTGATTCACACAATTGGTCATCGCGCTTGGTTGAAAAGCCAGTGGCGCGAAGCTACCGTGTGTCGGATAATGACTGAACGCCTCTAAGTCAGAATCCTAGCTAGGAAGTGGTGCTTTTGTCCGCCGTTGACATCTTGACCCTTCGTAGGGGCATTCGCCCCCACGGGCCTGTGTCGTAGGCGCAACCCTCGCCGTGGATGTACGACGGGTGGTTGCCTGTGATCACAACTCCGCGTCACGGCGGATAGAATCTTTTGCAGACGACTTATAAGTGACGGGGCATTGTAAGCGGTAGAGTGGCCTTGCTGCCACGATCCACTGAGATCCAGCCTCTCGTCGTGCGGATTCGCACCCCCCCCCCCCCCCCCCCCCCCCCCCCCCCCCAAATCCTCTAAGTACCTTGCGACTACGATACGAGGGTATGAGGCATATTATAATAGGTAGGGAATCATATTCGGTCCAGTAGTCGAAAGCCATGAATGATAAGCGTCGGACCTCGTGCGGTCGCAAGCAAACTTATTCCAAAAGTCGATGAAAAAGGTCCGACGACGGATGCCCAAAAAATTCAAAGGAACGAACCATTTATTCACACATCAATAATTGTGTCAATCAAATGACCGGCGGTGGAATGATTGAGATGAACCATGCACCGGGGGTTGCCCCGTGCCGTTCAATAGGATGTGCGCACCGTGGGCATGTCTGCAAGCCAAATGGCTCGAGGGAAAAAAATGTCATCGCGAACGGCCAAGTCGGTTCGTATGCCACACACCGGGGGTTGCTCCCGTGCCGCTCTACAGGATGTGCGCACCGTCGGCATGTCCGCAAGCCAAGTGGTTCGAGGGAAAAAAATGTCATCGCGAATGACCAAGTCGGACCGTATGCCACGCACCGGGGGTTGCCCCCGTGTCGCTCTATAGGATGTGCGCACCATGGGCATGTCCGCAAGCCAAGTGGCTCGAGGAAAAAAAATATCATCGCGAACGCCCAAGTCGGACCGTATGCTACGCACCGGGGGTTGCCCCCGTGCCGCTCTATAGGATGTGCGCACCATGGGCATGTCTGCAAGCCAAATGGCTCGAGGAAAAAAAATATCATCGCGAACGACCAAGTCGGACGGTATGCCACGCACCAGGGGTTCCCCCGTGCCACTCTATAGGATGTGCGCACCGTGGGCATGTCCGCAAGCCAAATGGCTCGATGGAAAAAAATGTCATCGCGAACGGCCAAGTCGGACCGTATGCCACGCATCGGGGGTTGCCCCCGTGCCGCTCTATAGGATGTGCGCACCGTCGGCATGTCCGCAAGCCAAGTGGCTCGAGGGAAAAAAATATCATCGCGAACGGCCAAGTCGGACCGTATGCCACGCACCGGGGGTTGCCCCCGTGCCGCTCTATAGGATGTGCGCACCGTGGGCATGTCCGCAAGCCAAATGGCTCGAGGGAAAAAAATGTCATCGCGAACGGCCAAGTTGGACGGTATGCCACGCACCGGGGGTTGCCCCCGTGCCGCTCTATAGGATGTGCGCACCATGGGCATGTCCGCAAGGCAAATGGCTCGAGGGAAAAAATGTCATCACGAACGGCCAAGTCGGACCGTATGCCACGCACCGGGGGTTGCCCCCGTGCCGCCCTATAGGATGTGCGCACCGTCCGCATGTCCGCAAGGCAAGTGGCTCGAGGGAAAAAAATGTCATCGCGAACGGCCAAGTCGGACCGTATGCCACGCACCGGGGGTTACCCCCGTGCCGCTCTATAGGATGTGCGCACCATCGGCATGTCCGCAAGCCAAATGGCTCAAGGGAAAAAAATGTCATCGCGAACGACCAAGTCGGACCGTATGCCACGCACCGGGGGTTGCCCCCGTGCCGCTCTATAGGATGTGCGCACCGTGGGCATGTCCGCAAGCAAATGGCTCGAGGGAAAAAAATATCATCGTGAACGGACCAAGTCGGACCGTATGCCATGCACCGGGGGTTGCCCCCGTGCCGCTCTATAGGATGTGCGCACCGTCGGCATGTCCGCAAGCCAAGTGGCTCGAGGGAAAAAAATGTCATCGCGAATGATTGGCGACTTACCCATTCAGTGACTTTGGCACTGGACGTTCCCAAAACGGATCGGGGCGGGTGAATTAGAGAATAGACAGACGTCTGTTGGCATTCCAGCCTTCCTTCTCCTTTCAGGGCCTATCCGAAAGAGAATCCAGTACCTCTTGGTCGTGAATATCTGAATAGGACGAACCGGCCTCCGTGGATATCTTTGCTTCGGAACAAAACAATTAGAATTAGGCTCGGTCAACCGCAGAGACAAAGGACTGATCTTTGAATAGGAAAAAGAATGGATCTGCAGGGTCCCAAATGAATTGGCTTATTCGAAAAAAGCCTTGTTCTTTGGAAAATCTATCTGGTGTCCGGTACTGCATGGTTCCCCTCTGCAAGAACTCCTCCTCATGCTCTTGAAGCTCATCCTCTTCATGATAAATGCTCCGCTTGCCCCGAAATGATCCGGCCCGATAGGGAAATCCCAATTCAGTGGGCCTTTCAATACAATCAAATAGATTGGTCCAAGGGCGCCATATTCTAGGAGCCCAAACTATGTGATCGAATAAATCCTCCTCCATTTGTTGCGGGTCGATGTCCTCTTCCTCTTCTTCAAACTCCGATTCGTATTTTTCATAGTTTTGAATCATATCTAACTGATTCCTTGGTTCGGACCAGATGAATTATCATGTTCGAGGTGGCAACTTAATTTTGAAGCTTGATATGGCCAAGGCTTATGATAGAATCCAGTGGGAATTCTTGTTCCAGATTATGGGGGCTTTCGGATTTATAGATGCAGTGATTAATATGATGAGAAGATGTATTATGGATTGTTGGTTCTCTGTACTTATTAATGGACAATTATCGGGCTTTTTCCATTCAAAGAGAGGGCTTCACCAAGGGGATCCTATTTCTCCACTCTTATTTATTATTGTGGCAGAGTTTCTTTCTAGAGGTCTGAATAACTTGTTTAGCAGATTTCCTCAGATGTTTTTTGCTACTGGTTGTGATTTCAAAGTATCTCATTTAGCATATGCAGATGACGTTATGATATTCATGAATAGATCCATTAATTGTGTTTAAAAAATTATGGCTTTCTTGAATTCCTATATGCTATGCTCGGGACAACTTATAAGCATTTTCAAAGAGCTCTTTTTACCCTGCGAATCGAATCTCTGCTGAGAGAAAATTACAAATCTCGATGGTGTCTGGTTTTAGAGAAGGAGTCGGACCTATATTGTATTTGGGGGTTCCTATTTTTTCTGAGAATAGGAATGCAATTTATTTCCAGCCCTTATTGGAGAAGGCGAGGAAGAAACTGATGGGTTGGAATATATCACGGCTTTCTCATGGAGGTAGATTGCTTTTAATTTAAAGTGTATTGAGTTCACTCTCTGTTTATTTGTTACAGGTGCTATTACCCTCCAAGTCAGTGCTACAACAATTAGAGATAATATGTGCGAATTTTTTCTAGGGATCTTCGGCTTCAAAAGGGAAAGCTCACTAGATTTCTTGGGCTACTATTTGTACACCGAAATTAGAAGGAAGTTTAGGGGTGAGAAGGCTAATGGAGGTTTCAACCGCGATCTCCTTGAAGTTGTGGTTCAGGTTTCGGGCACAGAATACCCTTTGGGCAAGATATCTCTCGAAGCAATATTGTGGTGTGACTTCTCCAGTGGTTGTTCCTCTCAAAGGGAGCTCTTCTCCATGTTGGAAAAGAATGGTGCAGATGCGAGCTTTGGCAGAAAGTAATATAGGTTGGAAAATTGGTGATGGCCGGTTAAGCTTTTGGTACGATGGGTGGCTTGATAGAGGACCTTTATTTCACTCTTGTGATATTGTTGGGAATCAAGAGGCTCTAGTTTCATATTTTAGGAAGGAGGAAGGCTGGAATGTGGACAAGTTGAGGGTTGTTTTGCCAATAGTTGTGGCAGAGGAGGTGGCCGAATGTGATGTTCAGCGGGGAGATTGTTCTATGATGATTTGGAAGCAATCACCTAAGGGTTTATTCTCTATGAAGTCTGCATGGAATTGTATTCAAGATCGTCGTGAGTCTTTGAGTATGGGGGTGGCAATCTGAAGTAAACTACTGGTTCCTAAAATTTCAATTTTTAGGTGGCAATTTCTATTGAATAGATTACCTGTGGATTCAATTTTACATAAACGGGGAGTAAGTTTGGCATCTAAGTGTCAAAATTGTGGGGAGGTGGAGTTATGGGAACACCCTTTTTTCATTGTCAGGTAGCTATGGAGGTATGGGTTTACTTTGCTCATTGGTTTCGTGTTAATCACTTCACTGATATTGAAAAATGGAGGGTTGGAGACAGATGGCTGAAGCAAGGACATATTCAAGAGGCTTTTCCTTTTCTGATCCTTTGGTTTCTATGGGTGGCTCGGAATGATGCTAAGCATCGAGATATTATTTGGTCGGCTCAATAAATTATTGGGAAAATTATTCAGTACGTGATCTTTGGTATGTCTGCAGGTTTAATAAAAGGCTTGCACTGGAAGGGGTTTTCTACAGTGGCTTCGATTTTTGGACTAGAGATTCAGCGCAGAACGGCACATACTATCTCGGTTAGGTGGCACAAACCTGCAGTGGGCACTTATAAGCTTAATTCGGATGGTTGTTCAAAAGGGAACCTAGGGATGTCTTCTTATGGTTTTCTTATAAGAGATCATGATGGCCAGGTTATTAAGGCAATGCATGGAGTTATAGGAGTCGGCTCCAACATTAGGGCTGAATTGTTTGCAATGTGGAAAGGGTTGGAATTGTGTGTAGCAAATAACTTTCTTCCTATATGGCTAGAATCTGACTCGTTGGCGGCAATTCATATTATTGAGGCATCCACTTGTAGTTGGGAACTTCAGAATCTGGTCTTCAAGATTCGGGAGGCAGTTCGGAAACATCAGGTGAGGTGTGTACCCATACTTATAGAGAAGCGAATATGGCGACTGATTATTTAGCAAATAAAGCTTTTGTTTTTGATGGGGATCGGCTTCTGGATGGCAATTCTATTGATAGGGAGTTGTTTGGGATTTGCAAATTGGATAGATTGGGTCTTCCTTATATACGGTGTTCTTCAAAACCTGGCTAGCTGTGGGTGTTCTGCATGTTGCTGTTGGATGGGTGGTAAGGATCCGGTGAATGGGCAGGAGGTTGAGATGCAAGTCAATGGAGGGTTTTTGTGGATAATCACTTATGGATGGTGCTGCTATGTGAGACTTGGTGCAGAGTTGGGATTTCTATTGCTGAAGACTTGGTGGGCAAACTGCTTGTGCAAAGCTGTAGAGTAGGTAGAATTTGCGTTTGTACAGTTAATATAGTTTGAGCTTGCAATGTAAAGTTTTTTGGAAGTGTCAGTCATGTAATAAGTCGTGCTAGAAGGTAAATTTGCCCCCCCTTTCTAGTATGTGTTTTCTTCATTGCATTAATAAGATAGTTCCTTTTTTAAAAAAAAAAAACCCCTCCAAACCCTAAAACCCTAACCCCTAAATCCTAAACCCTAAAACCGTAAACCGTAAACCCCTAACCCTAAACCCCTAAACCCTAAAACCTAAACCACAAACCCTAAAACCTAAACCACAAACCCTAAATCCTAAACGCTAAACCCTACCCTAAACCCTAAACCCTAAACCCTAATCCCTAAACCCTAAACCCTAAACACAATAAAATTGATTCAACAATAATTGATTTTTGAAATCCTCCTCCTACGGTCGCTGCCTCCTTGACGGTGGCTGCACCGCTGCCCTTCCACCTGCGGAGGAGGTCCACAGGCAGAAGGAGGACATGAGGGTGATGGTGACGACGAGTACGAGGATGCCAACGGATATGCTGACGCCGTAGCTGAAGCTGGTAATCCTCCCCGGTGAGCCACTGGAAAAGTAGTACAGATCCGAGTTGGTGCCATTGCCGTCGCTATTCATGATCACTGTCTATCAATTGCTTCTTCTAGATCTAATGAACCATTGAACTCGATAGAGTGGTTTTTCTTGAATTATCAATAACGTCAACGGTGAGTCACATGGCTCGATCGATCAAGCATCCTCTTAAAGTCAGCGGTATATTGCTGCGTGAGAATTGACTTTCTAAAGTAGAGTCAAATTTACAAGCTAGGATTTTGATTAAGGTAAGACTAACAAATCATAAAAATTGTCTAAACATTAAATATAAAACCTCTTGCTAACTGCGTTGCTGGAATTTGAATCAATTCACATGGGCAAATTTCAACGGTAGTTTGCCGCGTTTATTAGTACTTTTAATGAATCAATTATTCATCAACAAGTTGGGTGCTCAAGTGTTTAACAAGAATTCTTTCATATTAGTTAAATATAAGAAAATTAAATAAACAAACACAACTTTCTTTTAAACTTGATAACATAAATCAATAAGCTTAATGAATACTTCTTCAGCAAAAAATGAAATTTATCATCCCAGTGGTCTCATACGGTCGGCTCTATGATCATTTATGAGGAGATAAATCGGAAAGCTACAGTTGACCACTACGGAGGAGAGCATTGCCTCGGCTTCATCAAAATTTGACCTTTGTCCACTTCAGTAAGTTTGTTCTGTAATAACCAATTTAACTATGCCCCGAGGGCTAATAAGCTTAATAAACACAAATTTTTTGTTCTTAGTTTAGTTAATTTAATTGTTGAAGTTTGTTATAGGTTGTTATATCTTGGTCAAGAAAGTCAAGACCTAGTCCGATTGGAGATGACATGTCGGACATAAGGCTTAATTAACTCCAGGGTTGACTAACTTGATCCCACATCCTAGCTCCACGTCTGGAAGCCACGCTGAAACTCCCTACTCTTGCCAATTGGTCGAGCTCCAACCCGACTAACTCCGTGGTCACCCTAACACCCAACTTTGCAACCAGCTTAGCTCGGAACCCAACCCCCGACCCCTCTTCGAGCTCAACTCCAGTTCAGTACCCGACTCCGAGCTACAACTCGACACCCTATAGTCAACCAACTTTGTGTCTCACTCGACGTTCCTACTCGATGTCCTACTTGGCATCTTACTCAATGCTCTATTCAATGTCCTACTCAGTGTTCAATCAGCTCAGTCTCTCAACTCGGAGTCCCACTCAGAGGCCTTCTTCTCATTCAACTCAGTTCCTCTGAATCCTACTCCTTTCACTCCATCACCTGACTTGTCAGACCACCAGAAGGACATGTAGAACCATAAAGTACATGAGGGCAACTTACATACCTCATTAATAAAGTAGGATTCATCATGGCAGGGTTTGACGTCATACTAGGCATAGGTGATGGGACCCTATACTACTTCGGTAGTGATGGGATATTCTCCTTACCAAGGATGAGACATCTCCTCTGATAGGACAGCTCCTCTGATAACTCTTATATAATAACCTCGCCTCTCGCAGGCGCAGGTACGCACATACACGCAAACACACTCATGAGCTTTCTTCTCCATTTCTGTACTTTCTTCTCCATCTCCAGGCTACGGCTTAAGATGAGCCAGAGCACCCCCTGACCTTCGTTCTTATCCTCCTCCTTTTTCTTGTAACTTGATGGTGCGTCAGAGCCTGGAGTCCTCCTCTCAGTTGGTCATGGGTACTACGTGATTCCATCAATGTACAAGTGAGGTGTCCGATGACTCATTCTGAGACGATCTAAGAAACAAAGTTGTTTGAGGGTGAAGTCTCAATATTTTGAGAAGTTGTCCTGCTAGTTCTTGAAACTACTGCCTTGATATCTTTATGATTAGGGACACAAGATAGAAGTTGCTAATCCAGTGTCAAACTTTAGATTACTGTTGTTCGTCAGCTACAGTTACAGAAACAGTCCGTTTGGGGGGCGCTTGATGTTGAACACAAATCCTTTTTTGTATTCATATGGATGATTCTTTTTGGCCCTCGAATAGGATTTGGTCTCCGCCGATGGTCAATTAATAAAGAGCAATCATCAATGACCGGCATTAAATTGATCCACTCAGTTGATCAAAAAAGAGCCTCTCCAAATTCTTGAGTTGATATATGTAATAATGGAAAAAAAAGGCCCTCCGATTTGATTTTAATGGTCATTCATTATTAACTACTCATCTAACAACCGGGACCAAATTTTAACCGAATCGGACAAAATAAAAAGGATCCTTTTAACTAGTCGACAAATTAATCAACAGTGTAGTGGCTCCTTGTTATTGGTCATTGAACCTCGGAGTCTCGTCATCAATTAGTAGAGAAGATTAAACTAAAAAGTTTTTACCATTAAACTACGAATTTAAAGCATTTCTTACGTACGTTATTCATTTTGTAAATAAAAAGGAAAATTTGTAGACCAAAGTTTTTAAATAGTCAAAATATCTATGATCATCCAAAATATAACTGATAAAATTATTATTATTATTTTTTAAAAATGTCATGGCATAATAAATTATTATTTTTAAACATAAAAAGATCTTATTGAGAAATGATTCACCACATTGCACATAAGTTAGTGTAATAATATTGATACATGAATGTAAAGAATCCGCGAGAATGTTTTGTAAACAAACTCATCATCTCGAGAGATAGACAAAGCTTGGAATCAATTTATTATCAAACAAAACAAGTTTACCCCCATTCAAATTAAATAATGAGAAGGGGTTTATAAAATAAATCTATTCAGCTGTTGCAAACTAATTAATCATGACTCCACAACTAATTAAGAGTTGGCGAGTGATAATGCATTTAATGCCAAAAAAATGACAAAAGAAAAACACATAATAATGTGATAATAGAAGGATCATATGAGACGTGAAAAGCTGGAAGGAATTGAGAAACGATTTGTTTACGTTGAAGCGAGTGCATCCCTCATCTCTGCCACTGAAGGAACAGTCTCATTGACATATATTTTGGCGACAAGCTGAACGAAGCTTCCATATTTTTCAAGAAATTCCTTCTGCAATGCAGCAAGTCATTGTTAAACCTTTAGCTCTTACATATAGATTGGTAATGTTGGTTCCATGTTGGAGTTTAGATGGCCAGTTCAAATGGTACAATTTTAGTATTGTACATGCATGTACCATAGAAAGCAATTGAAGATAGGATGTTTTATGTTTATTAATCCCACGTGGATAAGAACAATGACTCATTATGTCTATATGTCAAAGTGTGTCTTCTTCTCAAGTTAGTCATTTAGAGAAAAAAGAGTTGAATGCAATATGGTATCAGATCTATATTTAATCTCTCGATTATGATGGCCATCAGGTTGCATGTCGTGTTGAAGTATGAATGCTCTGTCCACTGGTCTCACATAGGTAAGTGTGCTAGTCATTTGGGATTGAATAAACTCCATCCAAACTCAACAATTTGGACAAACAAAAACACAAACTTTCACATGGTGAACTCATTCCATCAGAGAAATTGGCCTATAAACACACACACACACACACACGCACACACAAACATTTGAGGATGAAACAGAAAACAAACCTTGCATTTATCCCATAAAGAAGGCAACAACTCCTGAGCAGTTATATTCTTCTGTAACTTACGATACATGGCATTGATGATCTTGTCAAGCTGTCAGAAACAATGAGGCAGAATAGTTGAAGTTCCTCTGAAAAGAATGGAAAAATGAAGCTGCTGTTGTTTTAACCTACCCCTGATAAGCTAGACTTCAACATTTTACGAAGATCAACTTTTGACATTCCAATTTGGAAGGGTATCTGCACATTGATGATTACACAAATAAGAAAAGTAAGAAAAAAGGGTTCCATATCTATAGCAATGGATGATGAATTGATTGCTAAAGATAAAAAAAATGAAAGGAAAAAAACAAAAGGTAAACTGACACTGGAAACAAAAACTTGCAGAAAGTTATATAAGGTACTTATTGATAAGATGAATTAGAAATAATCTGAAGTTCAGAGTGTACAAGCAATAACTCTCAAGTACTAACTGCTATGAATTTGCAATAAAATACCGAAGTGGAGCTGGCTTTAACAAAAAAGCTCAAAATCCATATAAGAAAAAACTAATGCACTGGAACCTGACAACTGCAAGCATAGCAAAAAAAAAAGAAGAAAAGAAAAATATTAACTAGATGAAGCACCGACGAGCTGATTCGTTTTAGAGGAATATTGGTTCCCACTGGTGCACAAGATTCGGCAAGTCTCCCCTATGATCCAACAATCAACTAACTCTTCACATGTGCACTCAAGACATAGATGAAGATGCACTATCCCTTTGTGAAAGCCTCAAGAAAGGAGACAGGCAGGCTTCAACGGTCGATAGACATCAAACTGAGACAGAGAGCTTCAATGGAACGTTTCCACGAGGAATATGCCCAACAAGATGCATTCAATCGGCAAATTCTTCCAACAAGATTGATGTGACCGACGAAGTCATCAAACAAAACTGATTCAAACAATTTGGCCAACAAAAATAAAAAAATTAAAAAGACACTTTCCAAGAAAAAAATATATACTTTTCCAAATAAAAAGGATTGCGAAATTATTTTGTAAAGAAATTCTTTGACACACACGTGATGATTTGCCTCGTCTACTCACGCTCTGATACGATCCCAAGATAGACTTATTCAAATAACCCCTTCAAAATATTATCTTTTAGAATATGCTATTTAATTTATTATTAATTTAGATAAAGTCATTAGATTTATTAATAATTATCCTTTTGAATAGGTTATTAGATTTATTTATATTTTTATATTGACTTGGTATTGTCGTAAGATTATATATAGAGTCATTATGTAATTCTTTGGAAAGCAATAAAAAGCAATTATGCAAGTTATTTTAATTAATCAATTCTTTTGATTATTGGAGGTCGATCCCCTCGAAGTGATCGTTTATCCCCCTTCTACTTATTCTCTTTCAATTTCCGTGAGATAGGACACGGGTTTCTATCAACTTGGTATCAGAGCAAGGTTAATTTCATATTATGACAAATTGGAGATCCTATGGAGATGAATTTCCTTATTGGCGAAGTAGAGATCCTACTGGATTTATTTCTAAGGCGGAAAGATATTTTATTCTACACGGCACATCAAATGATTCGAAGGTCGAAATAACTTCTTTGCATTTGGATGGAGAGGCTCTCCGATGGTATCAATTATATATGTCATGTCATGGATCTACAATATGGGAAGAGTTTGTAGATGATCTTCTAACTCATTTTATACCTCAAGTGTATAATAATGCAGATGAGAAATTATCCAAGATTCAACAGATCACCACGGTAACAGAATATCATAATCGCTTTCTTCGACTCTTTAACCAAACTCGTAATTGGTCAGAACGGAAATTGCTGAATACTTTTATTGAAGGACTTCATCTTAACATTCAAAAAGAAGTGAAGATGCGCTATCCTCGTACTGTAAAAGCTGCATTATCTTTTGCACGAATTCAAGAAGAGAAAGTCAATGAGGAAGTGCGAAGAAATTATATGTGGTACCGAAGTCATCAATATACACAAAGGAGAGTATTGATGGATGAACCAATAAAAGATTCAAAGGGAAAAGATGAGATCATAGAAGAAATAAGTCAACAATTTCAACAACAACAAGAAGAAGATAGTTATAAAGACAATTTGCACGAGAAGTTAAACTTTGATAATGATAAGGAGAATTCATCCATTATTGGCTTCGACTCAAGCATGCCAATCGAAGAAGAAATAAATCAGCAATCTCAACAACAACAAGAAGAAGAAGATAGTTATAAAGACAATTTGCACGAGGAGTTAAACTTTGATAATGATAAGGAGAATTCATCCATCATTGTGACCCCCGTGATTGAAATCATTAGATCTACACCAATCTCTACTTCCATCATTCTAGTGAACGAAGCGATTATGTCCTGTCATCTCCAACAACATCCGATAAATCATGAAGTCAAGACCCGACGCAAGGCTAAACGAAGAAAAAGAAAATATTGGCATGCTCATAAATTTTCAATGAAGATCAAAAGGAAATTTTCAAGTTTAAGAAGGAATTATAAAAGGTCATCTGTCTTCGTCAAAAGGAGATTTCAATCGGTGCACAATAAAAAGTTATTTTATACAAATCACCGAAAGAAAAAGAAGAAGAAAAAGATCAACCTTGAGGACAAGGTTGTTTTGAAGGACGGTGGAATGATACGATCCCAAGATAGACTTATTCAAATAGCCCCTTCAAAATATTATCTGTTAGAATATGCTATTAGATTTGTTATTAGTTTAGATAAAGTCATTAGATTTATTAATAATTATTCTTTTGAATAGGTTATTAGATTTATTCATATTTTTATATTGACTTGGTATTGTCGTAGGATTATATATAGAGTCATTATGTAATCTTTTGGGGAAAGCAATAAAGCAATTATGCAAGTTATTTTAATTAATCAATTCCTTTGATTATTGGAGGTCGATCCCCTCGAAGTGATCGTTTATCCCCTTCTAATTCCTTTTCTTTTATTTTCCGCGAGATAGGACGCGGGTTCCTATCAACTTGGTATCAGAGCAAGTCAATATAAAAATATGAATAAATCTAATAACCTATTCAAAAGAATAATTATTAATAAATCTAATGACTTTATCTAAACTAATAACAAATCTAATAGCATATTCTAACAGATAATATTTTGAAGGGGCTATTTGAATAAGTCTATCTTGGGATCGTATCATTCCACCGTCCTTCAAAACAACCTTGTCCTCAAGGTTGATCTTTTTCTTCTTCTTTTTCTTTCGGTGATTTGTATAAAATAACTTTTTATTGTGCACCGATTGAAATCTCCTTTTGACGAAGACAGATGACCTTTTATAATTCCTTCTTAAACTTGAAATTTTCCTTTTGATCTTCATTGAAAATTTATGAGCATGCCAATATTTTCTTTTTCTTCGTTTAGCCTTGCGTCGGGTCTTGACTTCATGATTTATCAGATGTTGTTGGAGATGACAGGACATAATCGCTTCGTTCACTAGAATGATGGAAGTAGAGATTGGTGTAGATCCAATGATTTCAATCACGGGGGTCACAATGATGGATGAATTCTCCTTATCATTATCAAAGTTTAACTCCTCGTGCAAATTGTCTTTATAACTATCTTCTTCTTCTTGTTGTTGTTGAGATTGCTGATTTATTTCTTCTTCGATTGGCATGCTTGAGTCGAAGCCAATAATGGATGAATTCTCCTTATCATTATCAAAGTTTAACTTCTCGTGCAAATTGTCTTTATAACTATCTTCTTCTTGTTGTTGTTGAAATTGTTGACTTATTTCTTCTATGATCTCATCTTTTCCCTTTGAATCTTTTATTGGTTCATCCATCAATACTCTCCTTTGTGTATATTGATGACTTCGGTACCACATATAATGTCTTCGCGCTTCCTCATTGACTTTCTCTTCTTGAATTCGTGCAAAAGATAATGCAGCTTTTACAGTACGAGGATAGCGCATCTTCACCTCTTTTTGAATGTTAAGATGAAGTCCTTCAATAAAAGTATTCAGCAATTTCCGTTCTGACCAATTACGAGTTTGGTTAAAGAGTCGAAGAAAGCGATTATGATATTCTGTTACCGTGGTGATCTGTTGAATCTTGGATAATTTCTCATCTGCATTATTATACTCTTGAGGTATAAAATGAGTTAGAAGATCATCTACAAACTCTTCCCATATTGTAGATCCATGACATGACATATATAATTGATACCATCGGAGAGCCTCTCCATCCAAATGCAAAGAAGTTATTTCGACCTTCGAATCATTTGATGTGCCGTGTAGAATAAAATATCTTTCCGCCTTAGAAATAAATCCAGTAGGATCTCTACTTCACCAATAAGGAAATTCATCTCCATAGGATCTCCAATTTGTCATAATATGAAATTAACCTTGCTCTGATACCAAATTGATAGGAACCCGCGTCCTATCTCGTGGAAAATAAAAGAAAAGGAATTAAAAGGGGATAAACGATCACTTCGAGGGGATCGACCTCCAATAATCAAAGGAATTGATTAATTAAAATAACTTGCATAATTGCTTTATTGCTTTTCCCAAAAGATTACATAATCTCTATATATAATCCTACGACAATACCAAGTCAATATAAAAATATGAATAAATCTAATAACCTATTCAAAAGAATAATTATTAATAAATCTAATGACTTTATCTAAACTAATAACAAATCTAATAGCATATTCTAACAGATAATATTTTGAAGGGGCTATTTGAATAAGTCTATCTTGGGATCGTATCACGCTCGCGCTGCATCATGCGCATTCCCTCTGGCCTGGACCATCCCTTTTCGGAATCTGCCACCCCAATGATCCCACAACTATATATGAGAAGATAAATCGAGAAACTACAATTGACCATGACGGAAAAGGATATTGTCTTGACTTCGTCGAAATTTGAACCCTTGTCCTCTTCTACAACTCTGCTCCATCGTAACCAACTCAACTATGCTCCGAGAACAACAACTATCTTGGATAAATTTTTTATAACGATCGGCCCCATAGTCAGAAAATCTCCTAAGGGATTATATTTTTTGGAGACACGGAACCACTATATTGATAAGAGGTTCCACTGTCGAAATAACCCCTCAGTCAATAGGGACCGATTCCACCGCCGAAACAACCCGATAGTCAGAAAATCCTCTAAGAGATTTTTTAGAGGCACAGTACCACTATGTTGATAAGAGGTCCCACTGCTGAAACAACACCTCAGTCAATAGGTACATGTTGCTAAGAGGACTCAAACCCAGAATCTTAAGCAACACATGTCTCCATGCTTATAACGTAGGATAAGTCACTTTGATTTTTGTCTTGGATAAATTTTTTATAGTGACTGGTCCCACCGTCGAAATGGCCTCATAGTCAGAAAACCCATTAAGAGATTTTTTGGAGGCACAATACTACTATGTTGATAAGAGGTCCCACTGTCGAAAGGTACATGTTGCTAAGAGGACTCGAACCCGAAATCTCAGACAATATATGTCTCCATGCTTACCACTTGAGATAAGTCACATCGACGATGCCCAACCTAATGCAGTGAGTGTGTGTAATTGGCTAATACAACTATACGATGCATACCTACCTCATGTACCATGTTGCAAGGAAAAAGTTGCTTATAAACATCCCTTTTATACCTTCTAAAGTCCCTTTGGGACACAAGACTAGAGGGTAACAAGGATCAAGGAGTTTTTAGATGAAATCCCTTTCAAAAACCAACATTCACAAGAGTCCAAGAGATTTAACGTAATTGATGCTGATCGAAGGCATTTGACTATGAAATTGCAAGCACTACTGACCTCCTCAGGCGGAATGGTGTGCATCAATTCCTCAATTCTGCGTGCAAACTGGAACAGTTTTTCAAAATGCTGAAAAGATATATTTCAATAAATATGATTGTTATTTCAGAAAATGGCTTTCAGTTCAGACCTTGAGAAGATTCCCATCTATTGCCAACAAGTAATGGCACAAATGAAATATATTTGGCATACTCACTATGTAAATGACCATGCTAACATGACGAAGGCAAGCCTGCTCATATGATTCACTAGCTTGGTGATAGAACTTTGCTAGGGTTGGTACGACATTGGCTAAGTCATACAGACTGCATATGAAGTTACAGAACAGTGTTAAAAGTTGGCGTGTAATTCACCAGATAGAATATCTAATGATAAAAAAATGCATAGGAAAAGCCTGTAACCGTGTTTGATCAGCCTGGTCACCTGTTCTGAAAAGCCGCATAGTTTTCTAGAAGAACAATATCAGAATACTTGGGGTCAACTTGCGCAGCCTTCTCCAATGCCACAAACATGATGCTAACCTAATCACCAGAAAAGATGAATGTTTGTGATTGCAACTTAAACAAAAATTGAGAATTACACAAGTCGAGACTATTGAACAGTCTTACAATTTTAGTGTAAGCTTGATCGACCAAATCCCTTGACTGGCCTTGGGTGTATTGTTCCATGCGTGATGCGAGAATTGCAAACCTAAGTTGAAAAAGTGATTTTTGTGTTTCTTTTTTGTTACTACCAAAAAGCATTTTCAATCAAATGAAACAAGTTATTCAAGATCACCTGGCAAATTATATGTTCAATAAAGCAACAAGTTGCTAAGATAATGCACACAAAGTTGTATCAGAGAATTATTAGCATTCTAACACAAGTAAATAAGTATAATCACAAGATAATGACCAAGCTGTGTAGCTAAATGTGTAAGCATGCCCCCAACTAATTGTTGTTTGGTATGATATGATACTCGATGCACTTCAACATGTTCTAAGATTAATTCGACAGTTTTAATCCTATAATTCTTTCTGCTCAGGTTCTCTATCTTCAAATATAAGACTTGTATGTCTAAATATAAGACTAGAAAAGTCAATTGAATTAAAATTTGAAACAATAAATTATCAAAAAATTAATCAATGAGCAAGCATTGATTCCTAAAGCATCCTAGTAAGATCATATTTATAATTTTATAAAACCTTCATTAAATAATTTTTAAGATATTTTATAGTTAAATACTGTTGTTAGTGTCAAATTGATTCTTTCCTCCTTTTTCTCTGCTCTCTTTTTATGGCATTTAATCTCCTCCCATGATAAGCAAATGAAATTGAAGGATAGCTAATGGGGAATGAATCTTTGTGTCTCAAATGGTGTCTGTCTGAAACTACATTTGGCACCAATATAGTATCAATATTGATCGGAGACTAGAACGGTCCTTTAACCCTAACCCCTTAATTTTCAATCTAATATGTAGAGGGTCAAAGGTTGAAAAGAAATTCAACATATATTGTTCAGGGTACAATGGAAGTAAACAAAAGGTAGGTTGCTTTTAGAGGATCCAACATTGATTAGACTATGTTAGTGTAAGCTGAAAGGAAAGCTTACCTTTGAATGCAAGGGAGAACTCCTGTTTGCCGTCCGCGTTCATATTTCTCCACTGAATAACAAGCATCATCAACAAACTATAAAGAAAACAAGAGTTCAAGATGTTTACTAAACATTATACAACATGACTAGCACAATGACAATTTATTGCATAACACACCCTGCTGAACAACATTGAGATCCTTGTTTCCAAGTCATCAAGCAGCAGGTGCACAAACCCAGAAGTATCAGCCTTGTCGGCCGAAAGATACCGTTCTGTAATCCCATGCATCGTTATGCAGCATAATGGATCAATTTTGTACGCCCAATCCACTATCGAATAAAAATCCTCCTGAAGGAAGATTGCAAAATGTTAGTCATGCTTTTCCCTAATCTGAAAGGTGAAAGGAACTTTAGAAACAATAGGTCCTTATCGCATCTAGATTAACCTACAAGCTATATACCTTCAGTAGTATTTCCACATTTTAAACCAAGGCATCTCTTTCTTTGCCCTGCAGTATTACTGATTGCTTATGCTTGGTATTAAACTAGGCATAACCAAATCGATCATCTCCATCTCATCCATTTATTCTTAGGATATAAAGGTCCAATGAACTAACAAACTAGCTTAATGTATGAAGATTGAAGGTTAAAGTGATATGCAATTGCATACGTAAATGTGACCATATGGTATACATGCGCGATCAAGTACCACATTACCACATAAGTATATATGAGCACATGTGGCAACATGTCACACTTTTTAAGACAATGATCATTCATGTTGTTCATGTGATGCTTTTTGGTGAACGTGTTTTTCCCTGCTGATCGAGCATGAGACGGAAAATACCTCAAGCCCAGTAAGCAGTTCTTTTAGGCATTCATTTAGAATTGCGAGCTCAGCAGCAGCATTGCCTGAAGAATTTGAAAATTGTGTAAGTTGAAGAAAAACTATAAACTATTCCCAGAGAAGAATTTGTATATGAAGATTTTACTTAAGAGGACAAAAAAAAGGCGAGAAACGAATTAATATAATTTCCTTGAGGAACCATCATTGGCTGGGTAGAGCTGTTTGTGGTATCAGAAGCAAGTGCCGCAACATCAAAGCACATAAAATGAGCGAAAAAAGCACTCTAGTAAAAGAAAAAAGTAAGAATTATTAGTTCGTATAGACTTAATTATAAAGTAAGATTCAAGAATCAATGACAAAAATAACCTCATCCACAAGAAGAGGAATGAAAAATGTCAGCATCTTGGAGTATGCTTCAGAAACTGAAGAAGAATCTGCATTGGCTCCCTGACATGCAGATATCGGGCCCTCGAGCCAGAGTACCGGTTTAGTATTTGCTACTTTGGTAGAACCACGGAGTTCATTAGCAAATTCGCGTGCCTATAATAGTATGAATTTTAATTTCATATACATAATCTTCATTTAAACTAACACAAGCTCGGCAGCGCAAGGTAATCATCAGCGACATGACAGATCATATATAATGTGTTTACCAAAACAATCACAATAATGACTGGCACAATCTTAAATCACTGACCTCTCGACGAAGCAACAGATTTAGAGAATGACAGAAAGCTTTTCTCAAAGGGGCCAAGCAATTTTTGTCAAGCGTCTAGGAAGTTTCAAACAGGGTAAAATAGTCATGGGCATACCATTAGTGAATCCAAGATAATAGTAGTAGACAAACCTTTATATGCATCAGAAGTCTTGCATATGTCCTGCATTTATACCTGAGGTCTGCATGGTCAGGTCTCTTGAGTTGTCCACGCTGCATGCTAATAGGTCAGTCTAAACTTCACAAATAATGTTTTTTAGAGAAAAATTGGCGACTAGATCACCTGAGAAAATAAGCTCTTGTCATTCATCATCTGGTCCACCAAACTTGGAAAGTAATTTCGCAAAAACTCTGATGCTCGACAAACAAATGTGCATTTTAATAATACAAGTTCTGCACGTTTTTCCTTGATCTGCACAGAAAAAGTAATTGAAGAACAAGAATGAATTGAGATGTCAAAGAAGATTAAGAGGGATATCAACTACATGAAAAACATATAATTGTAGGGAAAAACTACAAATTTTTTGAATTTGAATTGAACAAGTGAAGAACGATCTTAAAAGAAATAAATAAATAAAACAATAAAAAAAATAGTTGAAGAATAAATATATGAGATAAGGTAGTGAAAGAATAAATATATGGGACTAGAATATAAAAATGTAAAATAAATTTAGCAAAGGGGTCATAATTTGACCTCATGGGGACTTACATTTGTCCTACATTTTTGTAGTGTACTCTGTTTATAGACAGGCATTTTGAATCTTGACTAACTAAATTGGCATAAACTCAATAAACTTCTAATAGCTCATCATTGCTTACTGTGGTTGGCCCCACAACAACGGCCTCCTGGAAAGCAAGTCTAAGAGGGTTAGTAACACATAGAAAGATTGAAGAACATACACCTCTCATTCTTGCATAGCAGGGATCCAAATTTGACGCTTCGAGATTGTGCAAGGCACCAGTTAGCCATTCACAAACCTCAACGTTTTTATGCACGTTGGCCTCATCGAAGTAATCTCCTGTGAGACATGCCTCGTACTGCCAGCGCAACCAATATTAATTAATACAGAAAACTTCAAACAACAAATTAATAGAATATATATGTCTAAATTTGGATTCACTATTTTGTGAAATATTACATACCTCTTCAGGGATTTGAAAGCGTTCGAGTAGTTTATCAAGTTCCTCAATGAGAGCCTTGTTGCTCACGGATTGCAACTCCAATTTATTATTACGAGATTCAATCTTGAAGGCGGAAAGAAAAATATGCAAGTCTAACAGTTAGGAATGCAAGAAAATGAAGATACACATATCGACATGCAATTATAGCTTGCATACTTAAAAAAACAAAAAAAAAGGAGAAATTTACTTGCTAAATATTTTGCCTAAGTTGTTCCCACTTAAGTGTAGGACAGATTAGATAATGGAAACTAAGTATTCATCATGTTCTGCTTACTGATTCAATATCCTCTCGCATATGCCGAAGTTTCACATTAAAAATGCCAAGCCACTCATCCATATCTTCCACGCATGTGCTGGCAGCTTCTAATCCTTGCAATACCTGTGAAGTTTAACAAACTGGTTAAGCAACCTATTCCTTAATCTACGTGGAAGCAAATCATTCATACATATATTGAGATATTGAATTTTACACTATTACATATATATCCAATCCAATCTATTCAGGATCTGTTCTTACTTTTACATTTTTGCAAACGATTTCTTTGATAGCTAACTGGGACTTCCTGTAAACCCTTATCATTACATCAATTATCACGAGAAGAAAGTAAAGATTTTGCCTATCATATTGAAGTCACGAAAGTAGTTTATGGGGCATAAGGTTGCATCCAAACCAGTAGTCCTGGTCATGAACATGAATAAAATTTATTAAAGTTGATTAACTGACCATATATCCCGTACCTGAGCTGGGTCAACCCAATATATGAACTGACATAACTGGACCTATTATTTTTTAATAAAAACTAAATAGAAACTGACCAAATGATCACCTGTCCCAAAAGCATGAGCTTCCAGGAAAGGAAAGGACCTAGGGCAGACAATAATGCTTTCAACAAACTGATATCTAAAGTTAGAGAGACGTTGCTAGTAATTCAGCGTGTAAAATTGAATTATAGAATATCAAGACCAGCAATACCTCCTCTATTATGGATTCACATTCAACAAGTGCATGAACATTTGCTGCTTCTAAAGCCAGAAGTTCCCTCTTTAACCTTTCTGAAAATGCTTCTGCTTCACCAATTCCCATAACATACCTGCATCAGATTATCTTGTGTATGAATCATGGCGCAAGTATGAATATTAGAGGGAATAATATGGACATAATGCAAGTAAAAAAAATTATCAAAAGATAAAGGAGGTACAGAATCATATATTGGAAAACAAACACCTGAAGGTTAATTTGAAAAGAAAAATAAAACTCATCAGATTAAATGCTCTGTTTCACTGAGCAACAAAAAAGCATCACGGAAGTATCCAAGATGCATACCTGCATGATAGGTATGACTTGTACATGATAATTCAAACATAATCAAGTAACATACGTGCCAAGGAGAGCCTCCATGTCCTCTTCTTCAGCTTGTGAAACAAGATCTCTTTCGACAGTAACTTGTGAGTGACCTTGAATCAAACCAGATTCTTGCCCAACATGAAGAATCACTTGACTGCTTACTGCAGTATTATTTTCCTGTAGCAAAATATACAACTTATTTTCTGATTTTTTTTGGCTTGGGTTTACATACACAGTAGACAATGTACAAGTATAGAACATCCAATGCCTATATCCAAACACCGTGTTCACCAATCATATGCACTGAATAAAATAAGCAGAATGGCTATTGAAAATCTTTTGTACACTGAACTGCAGATAAAAAGGGGAGAGAGAGAAGTAGGATTTGTGCAACTTCGACTGAAGAAACATTGAAATTTAAAGCTCTAACGATTTCATAACAACAACAGTTTCAAGCTCAGGAAATGGAAGATGGTTAGAAAAGGATGAGTAAGATACTTTGCCAAAGTAGTTACAATTCGAAGCTTTTTCCTCTTTTTGATAAATACTATCCTAATTCCTAATCTAATATTTAGTTTTGAATTTGCAACATGGTACAGTTGCATATATAAAGAACACTATAAATCTTAAGATAATAATAAAACCTATTAGTTTTATTCTTCCTGCATGTCTTTGTATTCACTAAATTATATTATGATAATTTTCATTTAAATCTAACATGTCAGAGGTTTGGACTGATTATGTTGATAAATAAGTCTTGTTGGGATAACTGTCATTAAGTATTTTCACAGTGTGGTAGAGGCCTACCAAGTAGTTAATGAACCACATGCATAGACGTTCACATATTCATATGTATACATATAATTGTCAGATGGGCACGAGACAAATTAAGGCGTATACCTTTGCCCAGAGAGCCATCTCCACTATGTCTATCCCAACAACTTTTGGAAGGCGTCCCAATGTCTCCTTGTTCAAGTTTAAAATGCATAGAAGTATGCGGTTCCTGCAAAAAAATCAATAAATAAGTGTATTCTTTATAGAGCATATATATCCTTGTATCCATCTTTGGCACAGAGTAGTTTGGAGGCAATCACCTGTCACCTTTGTTTCTCATTGTCCACTGAGGAGGAGCAACACTTTGGCTTCTAAGATTATCAAATCCCTAAAGAAAATGTGGTACAAGGAAATGAATGACAAGATTCAGCAAAAGACTCAGTTGAATTCCAAGGGACAAAAGATACGAAAGTACCAGCATGAATGTGCAACCACTTGGATCATTTTGCATGACTTCCACTTTTGAAAGATGTTTCAACTTGTAAATTTTTGCAGGCTACAAAATTACTAGAGGTTGTGAGAATGAATGCGTCAGCAATTTTGGTGTAACAACTCTAAACATCACTTTGTTCAATTTAAGAAAAGAAAGCATTAGCAATCGAACATCTTACAATGAGAACTTTGGAGAATGTAAAAAAAAAAACTTGATTTTGAAAGAAGTTTTAAGGCTTTCAGTACAAGAAGATTTTGAGCATCAAAAACAAGCCAAGAAGATTTTGAGCATCAAAAACAATCCTTCTAAAAAAATGATAAATCTCAGTCAGTCTCATGGACTCAATCCCTGAGGGTGGCCGACCCGGTCTCACGGAAGTTTCCCACCGACCACCAGGGTAAATCGGAAAGCGCATACGGCGGCCAATCCAGATGCCCAGCATCCTTTGATTGTGTTCCCCATTTGGAAGAAAATTCTTGCAAATACGCCGTAGCTGGGGATCGAACCACGGGTCCCTAGGTCACAATCCGGATGTCCTACCGTTGCACCATTGCCTCAGGGACAAAAAAATAATCCTTCTAAAAAGCATGAACCTTATAAGCAAATTTCAAATGACAAAAATAAGTTAGATGTTTAGCTACAAATGAATTAATGGAGAACTTAAGTATTATTATTAACTAGACATTTCAAGAGAGAAAATTATTTTGTACATATTCATAAGCCTTAGTATTAAAAAAAAGTAAAAGTATTATTATTAACTAGATATTTCAAGAGACAAAATTATTTTGTACATATTCATAAGCATTATTATTAAAAAAATAAAAGTATTATTATTAACTAGACATTTCGAGGGATAAAATTATTTGGTACATATTCATAAGCATGTCATTTTAAGATACCTCAAGTACTCCTCCTCCTCCTGAATCTTTCAAAACACGAAGAAAAGCCTTGATTTTTGGACCTTTTGCTTTGGCTGCATGATTAGACAAATGTGAATGTATATAATTGCCTACGAATACCATCATAAAAAATTCTTATCCTGCATAATGTTTATGTTTAAGAAATTATTTAAATCCTAAATATTTAATTTTAAGATTAATATTTCTAACTTCAAATAGTTAGAACTAGCACAACTTCAATTATTTTTATTAGTTTTGTTGTCGTTTTATTTGTATATACATATATCAATATCAAGTGCTTCCTCAATTTTTCAAAAGATAATTCTAAATGTAATTTAAATACCAAAAATAAAAATACTTTAAAAGTCATACAAGTATAAAATGACAATCCTGCGTACAACGACTATCTATGGCGTTTTTTTTCTCCATTTAGTTCAAGATGTAATGCTACATCTCAAAGAAACTATAAAATATTTGTAAAAGATCAATAACATATTGCAGAACCTAGAACAACAAGAGATGCCTATATATAGTTTTAGCAAGTACTTAAATTCATTCGGTCTGTTTAAGCTAAGCTGATTGAATTTGTGAAAAAATAAAAAAAAATCCAGCAGAGTTAAATGAGACTTAGGTGTATGGTAATGGTACAGCAATCGTAAAAAATTTTGGGACTAGAATAGGTAAATTTACTCTGTATAAATAAGTTGATCGAGTTTGTTGAAAAATTGAAAATGCTATAGCAATATATATATTTTTAATATATGTATTGTAAAATTGGTGCTCTTATATGATATTGTCGTCGAGACTTACATGTATATATGGTAATGCATAAGAATATTAAAGAAAAAAAATAGTGAGATTTGCACTTGGTTGGAGTCATTAGAGAATTTATTTAATGTTTGATGCATAATGATAATGCAATGAAGCGATATATTTGAATTATTTTTCAATATAACATTAGGAGTGCTAGGATCGGAGACATACTGGTGAGGGCAAGGACTCTGGGTTTGGCCATCTGTCGCCCCAGTTTGCTGGCCTTGCCCCAGACGCCACGACTCTTGGCGACGCGGATCGACAGCACCACCTTCTGCTTGTTGATGGCAGCGTCGATTGCCACCTCACATGCTCGCCTCAGCTCGAAGTCATCAGCGCTCGATCTGGCCATGGGACCTATCGATCGGTCACCTTCCTCGCTCTTCGCTTCTCGTCTAACGACCTAATTGTGATACCCTGCAGCGCCTGCCTTGTGATGGAAGAGATCCAAAGTGGGGAAAGAGAGCTCGGAGATAAATCTGGATCCGTGTTTTTAATTTTTGATGTTCCTAATTATTCGTGTTGATATATGTATATCCTCAAAATAGCGAGGTGAATGTGCATGGGCTCATGAAATTAATTACAATATATATATATATCTTCTTATGAATTCTCTGAAATTGAAATAGTATTCAAGTGCTGCATGAGAATAGTCTTCACATTATGATGAACCATACGGTAAAGCTATAATATTCTACAATTAATGTCGATCTATTCTTTGAATATATAGCATTTTAACTATTTTTAGATTAAATATAGAAAAAGCAAAATGGAAAATTATAATTTTCCAAAAAATATGGAAACTGCTATATATTAAGAAACTAGAATTTCGCAGCTGTAAAATTGCAAGCATTAAAAACTACTGTGTGTAATATTAAATCCACCCTTTTATTTAATTATTCCATTCTTTAGTAAGATTTCGTCGCCAAACACAATAAAATTACGTACGTTCTTAGTAATTAAGACTTCAATTTTCAACAATAAATTTACATTATTTTGTGAGAAGATTTTTTATTTTTGAAATGTCCCCAAACTTAAACTATTCTTTTTTAAGATTTCATTTCCCAATGGGCGTTAACAAATTGATTTAATTTAGATTGAATTGCATGAGTTTGCCGACCCATAGACATATATCGCCTCTAGTGTCCACCGTCATATTGGAACGCCCATGACAGTAAAGTTTTATCCTTTTTAGATTTGCTGCCTATTAATAAACCAGTAGCCGGAGAACAAAAGGTAAATCTTTTAAATAAGGTGTTTAGGACAAAAAGAAGGTGACGATTGTCACTGGGCTTTGCTACGAACAACTTCGATGAAATTGCCATTGGTCATGCATGAAAGGACGGAGTTCGGATCCTCTGCGCCCTAAAGCCTCTGCGCCCCTGTACCACTCAGAAACGACAAACTCCTGCACGCGGATCGCACGTGAGTCTTCGCCAAAAACCTTCGCCAAAAACAGAGCCTCCTCCGCCTCTCTTCGCCACCGCAAACCGAGCCAGAGACGTTTCTTCCTCCAAACCCTAACCCTCCATTCCTCTCCTCCGCGATTCCTCGCCAAAAACCTTCGCCGCCAAAAATCGAGCCTCCTCCGCCTCTCTTCGCCACCGCAAACCGACCCTCGCTTCTTCCTCCAAACCTTCGCCGCCAAAAACCTTCGCCCAAAATCTTCCCCCATTCCCAAAATCTCCGCTCCACGCCGATTTGCCGAATCCGCTCCACGCGTTCCCAAAATCGCTCCGATCCTCGCTGTCGATCCTTCGCCTTCGTCGCCGCAGGAAGACGCATGGGGCCGGAGGAGCTGTAGCCAGAGCATGGGATCCGGCCAACCTCGATCTCCTTCACGTCGTCGAGGAGGTGGACGTAGTGGCTGACCACGTCGGCCACGGTCTTGCCGGGATACACACCGCCACCATCTCCCACCGGTGGGAGGCTGTCGGAGTCGAACTTGGCCAGCGCATCCTCGAAGCTCCTGCGTCCATCTCCCACTGCCGCCGCCGCACCCCTTGGGGCCGAGGCTCAGGTAAGTTTAACAGTTCTTCTGCTTGTTGGCTGATTAACATTTTGTTCTCTCAATTTACATCAGCTTCCCAGAACTGAAAATCATAAAGTCAGGAGAGTAGATTCAGCTTAGAACTATGCAATAGGCTATACCAACATCAATAAAGCAACATGGTGCATATAACAGTGACAACATAAAACATTCAATGATAACAAGTACCCATTTTATTTTAGATAAATAATGTGCTAGTACGTCCACCTCCTTGACGACGTGAAGGAGATCGAGGCCAGCCGGATCCCATGCTCTGGCTACAGCTCCTCCGGCCCCATGCGTCTTCCTGCAGCGACGAAGGCGAAGGATCGGCAGCGAGGATCGGAGCGATTTTGGGAACGCGTGGAGCGGATTCGGCAGAGCGGCGTGGAGCGGAGATTTTGGGAACGGGGAGAAGATTTTGGGCGAAGGTTGTTGGCGGCGAAGGTTTGGAGGAAGAAGCGAGGGTCGGTTTGCGGTGGCAAAGAGAGGCGGAGGAGGCTCGTTTTTTGCGGCGAAGGTTTTTGGCGAGGAATCACGGAGGAGAGGAATGGAGGGTTAGGGTTTGGAGGAAGAAGCGTCTCTGGCTCGGTTTGCGGTGGCGAAGAGAGGCGGAGGAGGCTCTATTTTTGGCGCTGTAGGTTTTTGGCGAAGACTCACGTGCGATCCGCGTGCAGGAATTTGTCGTTTCTGAGTGGCACAGGGGTGCAGAGGCTTTAGCGGCGCATAGGATCCGAACTGAGCAAAGAAGACGTCGAAGACGTGAATGACAGGCAACACCTCTAACCGTCATGGAATGCATGATGATAATTTTTTTTTATAAAAAACATTATTTCTTTTAGTTTTAAGAAATTAAGAGGGGACATTTTATCACGTCTTAATTGGTTCATTCATGGTAAAAGTTACTGATTTTAAATTCATCAAAATCTTAAATGTAAACGGGTGTGATTTATAATGACAAGAATAAGATATAACAAACGACACTGTACGTAGCTATCTTCAACCTCATTCGATAAATTAAAAACTACTCTTTCCGATGCCTCCCTGAGGCTCGAACTTTAATCTCGTCGACTGTCCAATCCAATGCATACCTACAACTGCTGATCAAATAACTCAAATACAATTTAATATTTCATACATCAACTTCATATATATTGTTCCTGCTTGAGATCGTCTCCGAATGAATCGTCATACACCTAATTTATATATTGACTGACCAAAGCGGCATACACAACCAATGAACTATAAAGAGGAGGACATCGAACTCTAACATACTATATACAAAGTGCTGAGCAACGGAGGCCAAGTGTCCTGGCTTAGCCGCTCTGACATTCAAGTCAGGTCGTAACTCGGAGAAGAAATAGAAATGGAGAAGAAAGTAAGTTTTTGACTGTCTTCGCATACCTACACCCGCGAGAGGCGGGGTCATTATATAGAATTATCAGAGAAGAAGATGTCTCATTTGTGATAAGGAGAATATCTCATCAGTGGAGATACCCTATCAGAAGAGATGTCTCATCGTTGATAAGGATAACATCCCATTATCGCCACCGCTGTAGTGAAGGGTCTCATCACCTAGCTACGCCTGAGATGACATTAGATTGTATCATCATAAATCATGTTGCATTAATGGGCCAGGTCATCTACCCCAAATATCATATCATCGCACGTGTCATTCTGGCGGCAATCTAACAAGCTGGATGAGGAAATGAAAGGAGCAGAGTCAGTTGAACGCTAAGTAGGGCACTGGGTAGTTGGAGCTCGGGCAGCTTGGGCTCTGAGAGTGGCGCTGAACAAAAGTTGGACTTTGAGAGAGGTCGAGTGTTGGTGTCCGAATCGGGTGTTGGGTCCCGAGCTGAGTTGGTTTCCGAGTCAATTGAATCCCGAACTGAGCTGATTTTTGAGTGAGTGTTGGGCCCCCCTAGCTAGGGTTTACTCGGGCAAAGAGCCAAGTCGGCAACTTAACCATATATGGCTAGGGTAAGGAGCTTGAGTGTGGAATTCCGATGTGAAGCTAGGATCTAAGACCGAATTAGTCAATCTTGAAGTTAAACTTTCTGTCTAACATGTGGTCTCCACTCGAATCAAGTCTTGATTTTCTTGACCTAGGTATGCAAACCTCGAATATATATATATATATATATATATATATATATATATATATATATGATATATATATAAGAATCTATTAAGATCCGCTAGCTTGAAAGTGTTTCATTAACTCGAGCATCTAATGTCTAATGTTGGCACAAGCTAGCAATTAGTATTCCAATCGAGCTAAATCCAGCCAAATTTAATTGAGTTTAAATTTATATCAAAATGGAGCCAAAATTAAGTTTCTTACTCGATCACTAACTTTAATCATAAAACTTGAACAAATTAAATAGAGTTCATTAGTACTTAAGCTTATTTTAAATTACAAATAAACATCTGAGCTATATTATTGAATTAAAAATGAATTTATTGATCATAAATATCCTGTTAGATTTAGAATCGTACGTGCAATCACAGAGCTCATTAATTTAACCCCTGGATGAACACGATGGCCCATTCCATTCCATACTGGGGAAGAAGAATTTAATTCACCTGCGCTGTGACATGATCTTTCTTAGTGGTTACTGCAAACGCGAAAAGCATGAGAAAGAAAGCAAAACGAGTACCAAAACTGACAAGTACAGATTTCCTTCGCGTCCCTACGCTCCCTATTAATTTTCATTCTGTTGACACTCGAAGTTCTTCTTCCTCATTCTACTTTCTTCCACTTGGGAGATGGGAAGCCATGGGAGGCCCCTCTGTGAATTGCTGCGACAGCAACAGGAACCATTTGTGTTGGATGTTTACCTTGCTGAGAGAGGCCTCTCAGAGAGGCTTCTTCTTCTTGCATCCAGTAAGTCTCCATCTTGCACCTTTTGCTGCCGTGCTAATGCATACGAGAAGCCACAATTCTTGACTAGCCATGGCTTCATCAAGTATTGGAAGAATGCCTTCGCTTGGTTTCACAGAAATCATCATCGTCACAGCAGTTACAGTATTGATCACACTGTAAATTGGCAATTTTTTCCCTTTCTCGATTTATGTGCCTAGTACATGAGACTAAGGCTCTCTGTTTACCATGGAAAGAGGATCGGACAGAAGAGGAAGACAAATTTATATATATCATTCTCAGTTATCTCATCTTCATCGAGACAACGAGGTGCGCTAATACTTCAATTGCTTGTCTCAGATGATGCAGAAGTTGTTCTTAGCTTGCCGAGGAATGTTCTCAACATCTTCAACGAGATTCTTGAGGCAGCTCACACTACTGCATTTTATCAGCTCATTGGATCAAAGAGGAAAATGGTAGAGAAGGAAAGCATTCATGAGAAGATACTTTTAATGGTGAGGCAGCAGAAACGTTTAACATGCAATTTGGTGAAGCCTTCAGAGTTTTCAAGTCTCAGTAATGTTTCTTTCTGTTGCCATCAGTATTGACAATCTCATGTAAAAGTTTAAGTGGGCCAGAAAGGGAACACGATATCCTCCGCAAATTATCATCAGACAGAATGATAACTTTTAAATAGAAAGTTATAGGGCATCTATACGGCTAAAACTATAGCAAAGGCTAAATAAGCCGTTGCAGCTCATCTTCTACGATGGCAAAACATTAGAGTAAAAAAACGTGTCACAGATAATTAGTTCATCAAAAAATTATAAATGTAACCAGCAATTAACATTATTTTTATAGAAATAATTAGGCAAATAAAAAATATGAAAAATCACTAAAAAAAATTTGTCATCTGTGATGAATTTTACGACGATTTTTTTTAAAAAAAATTTGTCGCAAAATAGTTTGCGACGAAATTTACGACGAATTTAAATTCATCGCAATCAAATCGTCGCCAAATTCTACGACGAAAAATTAAGTTCGTCGTAAAAATTTGTGACGAAATATCATTTTTGTCGTAAAATTCATCGCCAATTGACTACGAATTTGAATTTGTCGTCGATTGACGATGAATTTTTTGTCGCCAATCGGCGACGAAAACAATTTTCATCGCCGATTGGCGACGAATCTGAGTTCTTCGTCAATTGGCGACGAACTTGAATTTGTCGCCAATTGGCGACAAATTTTACGACAAAAATGATATTTCATCGTAAATTTTTGATAAATAGTAACTTACGATAGAATTGCGATGAACCTGTTTTCGTCGTAAAATTCATCGCCAATTGGCGACGAAAATGATTTTCATCGTAAAATTCATCGCAAAATAATTTTTTTTTCCCTAATCTGCTTATTTGGTGATTATCCCGTATATACAATCAAATATCGATCCAATCGGATCGATTCATAACATACATAAGACCTGTCACATACAATCCATAACACATCATCAATATCAACATCATACATCCATATCGATCCATAACAATACATAAATATAAAACAATCCATGAAACAATTAATAACATCCATTCATTATACAAAGATCCATATACATACAAATATCCATATCAACATCCATAATCCATAACATGCATAATATACAAAATCCAAATGATACAATCCATACAAAGATCCACAATAGACATGTACACATGTCTATAAGTCCAACCAACATCCAGTCATAACAATCCCGGAAATCCATACAAAGTACTGATATAAACAAGTCTGAGGACGAAGAAAAGATAGAATAGAATCATCGTGGTCGTTTGTGCTCTCCGGAGACTCTGCTTCCTTCTCCGTCACTATCTTTTCTTCTCCTGCATAAGAAAATATGATAAAGAGAAAGTATCATTCTTAAAATTAAAACTTAAACCTATAAACTAAATATGTAAAGACTTACCTCTTTTTTTAAATTTTTTTTTAAAAAAACCTGTTTAAACAAAAATAAACAGTATTACTAAAAATATATAAATTATTAACTTGCAGCTCTAATAAAATGCTAAATAAATAAAATAATGATTATAAAAAATTCATACACAAAAAAACTCATGAAGAACCACCACCACCATCGTCGTCGTCGTCGTCGTCGTCACCAGGAATAGATTGCAACTGAAGATGTTGCAAGATCAGGTCTTGTTTTCTTTGTAATTTTTTAATTTCGTTATCTCTTTGTCTCATTTGCTTATCTCTTCGTATCATTTCCTGATCTCTTTGCTGTAATAACCCTTTCAAGTGGGTTACCTCCTCAGTCAAACTATGGATCTGTGATGTGACAGCAGGGGAGGTGATAGAAGAGCTACCAGCAGCTCTATGGGTTCTGCTCAAAGAACTCATACCCAATATCCTTCCACCACCTTTGCATCCCCCACTCGCCTCCAGCCACAGACTCAGATCATTGCCAACTGAGGGCTCAGATCCTTCAGAGCTAGCACTTGAAGCTCGCTGTGCTAGCTCGAGCTCAGAATATTTATCCTGTATTATCAAAAGAAATATTAATATGTTGTAATATTTGAGAAATTAAACACAAAAATATTTAGATACATATTAAAACCTTAATAGCTTTTGCTCGGTCTCCGCTCCAACTCTTGTCTTTTTTTTTGGAAAGTGCGAGTAAAAGTATCAATAAAATCAGGATCTCGACCCATTTCCTTAGCCTAAAAAAATATTGTTAGAAATAATAAACATTAATATGAAATAAATTTAAATTGAAGTAGTTGAAAGAAATTACCAATCTGCGCGTATGCTCATCAATATTGATTGAGCCGCCCGCATACGTCGCAGATAAGACACCAGAATTATAAGCTTGATTAAGCTTATTCTGGTTACTCCTCTTTCGGCTTTCTTCAGTTTTCCAAAACTGAGAAATCCGAACCCAATTCTCATCGCTGATGCAAGCTAATTTTTTTCCCTTGTTTTTGCATGATTTAGGACATGCCGGATGTGATCACCGTATTTTTTCTTAAAAATACGTCTAATCTCGACTTCATCAGTAGGATCCCAAGTAAACGCCCGCTGAAAGTAGAAATAAATAATTTATTATATATTCAACAATAATATCATATATATATAATTAAATAAATAGTTTACCTTAAATTCACTCCACCATAACTCCTTGGTGGAATCAGGAGTGCTTGTATAACTCATGGAATCCCCTCGCCAAAGGTTATTCACGATTCGATTAATATCGTGAATAACCCATACAGAATCAGTAAAACTATAATACAATATCAAATAAATGATGTTAAATAATTATAAAGATATAATTGACAATATAATTAATTTAAAATACTTACGAATCGCCGAGAGGGACTATCAACACTCGTGTCTCTGCAGCGGACTATCGGGTCGAAGGACCTTCCATGGCTCCTGGGGAAGGTCCTGGAGAGGGAGCTGCACCTGAAGGAGAGGGGGTTGGAAGGTGAGGGGGCTGCACCTGAAGGAGAGGGGGCTGCACCTGAAGGAGAGGGGGCTGCACCTGAAGGAGTGGGGGCTGCATCACCATGACTACTGCTGCTGCGTCGACCGCGTCGCCACTGTAAAAAAATATATTAGGAAACATATTAGGAAATATAAAATTATTTGCATAATGAAAATGCTTAAAAACTTACCATGATGCCAAATCTATAAATGATGTGTCCAATCTAAATACACCACCAAGTCAGGAGAAATGATCTATAAGGGAAAAATATACAGTTAAAATATTATAAATCTATCTAGTAAATCAAAATTTGCATATTATGAAGAATAAAAATAAATTTGAAGATTAAAATGAAATATATATACACCTACACTCCATTATCTATATATTAAAATGAATTTAGGATTTAGGGTTTAGGGGGTTTAGTTTAGGATTTAGGGTTTAGGATAGGGGGTTTAGGGGTTTAGGGTTTTAGGGTTTAGGATTTAGGGTTTAGGGGTTTTTAAGAGTTTATGGTTTACAGTTTAAGGGTTTAAGAGTTTAGGTTTAGGTTTTTAGAGGTTTAGGGATTTAGGGTTTAAGGTTTAGGGTTTACAGGGTTTAGGGTTTAGGGGGTTTTGGGTTTTAGGGTTTAGGGTTTAGGATTTAGGGTTTAGGGTTTAGGGGTAGGGTTTAGGGGTTAGGGTTTAGGGTTTAGGGTTTAGGGTTTATGGGGTTTAGGGAATTTAGGGTTTAGGGGATTTAGGATTTTAGGGTTTAGGATTTAGGGTTTAGAGTATAGGGTTTAGGGTTTATATTTTTTAAGAGTTTATGTTTTACGGTTTAAGGGTTTAAGAGTTTAGGTTTAGGTTTTTAGGGGTTTAGTGATTTTTTAAGAGTTTATGGTTTACGATTTATGGGTTTAAGGGTTTAGGGTTTAGGTTTTTAGGGGTTTAGGGTTTAGATTTGGGTTTAGTTGTTTAGGGTTTACGGTTTTGGATTTAGGGTTTAGGATTTAGTTTTTTAGGAGTTTATGGTTTACGGTTTAGGTTTTTAGGGTTTAAGGGTGTAGGGTTAAAGAGTTTTAGGGTTTAGGTTTAAGGTTAAAGCGGTTTAAGGGTTTAACGATTTAGGGTTTACAGTTTACGATTTTAAGATTTACGGGTTATGATTTTAGGGTTTTAGAGTTTATCGTTTCGTCTAATTAATTCAAACTAAAATTTAAAAATATATATTAACATTAAACTAAATGCAATTATAACTAAAAACTATTCAATTTTCTAAAATAACTATACTTATAAATATACCTCAAGTCGGTAAAATATCTCTCTAATTACTTTCGTCCATGCAAATTTGTCAACCTGCAAAAACAACATTAAAAAAAAATCAACATTAAATTAACATCATGTATTATACAACTTATGCAATATCTATACAACACAACTTAAGCATTTCAACTTGAGTTTAACACGACGCCAATACCACATTAATCCTATCACAATCGAATCAGAGGTGAGTAAATGCGCAACCGACCAGCGGCTAGTCAGCGCCGCTAGCGTCCAACGGCCAACAACTGATAGCAGCGCGCGGCCAGCGCTGGCTAGCCCCCACCAGCGCCAGCCAGCGGCAGCCAACGGCGACCAACACCGGCCAGCAGCAACCGCGTGCCCAGCGGCCACGCAGCCAGCGTGCAGGCACGACCAGCGGATGGCCGGCGGCGGCGACGGACCCCTGTAGTGGTCCGACAGCTAAAACACTCCCACGATGAAGGAGAAATGAGGAAGGAGGAAGGAGGAAGGAGGAAGCTTACCACACCAAGATTCGGCAAGATTCGACGGACACAAGCGAGAAAACGACGAGGAAGAGGCGGCTGCTCGCGTAAGGAGAAAGCGGCGGAGGCAGCAAGTCGCATAAAGAGCAAAGGGCACGATTCAGATCTAGGGTTTATTAAAGATTTGGCGATGAAATCTTTTTGTCGTCAAATTCGTCGCCGAATTGGTGACGAACACACTGTTCGTCGCCAATTCGATGACGAACAGAAAGTTCGTCGCCAATTTGGCGACGAACGCGCTTTTCGTCGCCAAATCGGTGATGAACATGCTGTTCGTCGCCGATTTTGGCGACAAACAGAAAGTTCATCGCCAATTCGACGACGAACACCACGTTCGTCGCCAATTCGACGACGAACACCTCGTTCATCGCCAAATTTAAAGTCCATATCGTGGCTTGGTGTCTATTTGGCGACGAATAAATTTTTCGTCGTAAAATTGCGACGAATATAATTTTCGTCGCAAATTGATGATGAATTTTACAATGAATTTTATTTTTGCAACGAAATTTACAACGAAATTAATTTGTTGCTAAATTAGTAATAAATTTTTATTCGTCGTAAATTTCGTTGTCAATCAATGATGAAAAATAAATTCGTCGTAAAATCTATTGTAAATTTGTGATGAAAATAATTCATCCCAAAAATTTATCCTTAAAAATTTATTTTTTTTAATGAGGAGGCGGCAGTTGAAAAAGGTTAAAAGAGAAAGGGATGATGATAAGAAATATAAGAAGATTAAAAAATATATATTGATACAGTAATTTTATCATAGCAAAAATCCATATCAGTTGTTTTGTGTTCTTTCAAAAAAGTAAATATAGGAAGAAAATAAAGTAAAGACAGCTTCCTTCCCTATCTCGGTCCCCACAGTCCAACTCACGGGTGTTACTGTGGGCACAAATAGAACGTCATGAACTTGTTGTATTAACATATGAGTTTAGTATTTATTATGCATGGTTGGAGTACTTATGTTTCTCCCTACTGTGGAAACTGCTTTAATACATTTGTTCTGATCCTTCACTTTCAAAGTACCTCTTAAATATACAGTGAAATTTTTGTCAAGGCAAATTTAACGTATATATGAAGAGAGATAAAAGTAATTAAATATAGTTCGTCAATAATATAAGAATTCAAATTTATATAATATGAGAATAAAAAATATATAAAAATTGAAGTAGAAAAGACTTCTTGACCTTCTCTATACTATTTTTAGAGAATAATATCATCTCCAATGTCCATATATTCTATGACGTCGACGTCTTTCGGCTCTAAACTGCTCCACGGATAAAGAAATTTAATGTCCTATCCATCACATTGCAAAATCACATTAAAAACGACCACAAAACTCCACAAAAAATTGCATTTGATCTATACTCGGACCTATTAGGTCTAATATGCGGCAGAACTGATCAACGTGAACTGATTCAAAAACATATTCCATTAGCATATGAAAAGTAGCAGCCTACCAATTTGATGGATGTCGGCCGCCCATGCCATAGTTAAAGATTGCAATCTTCTTTTTGAGCACTAGAAAGAAACCACTCGATGTTGCTATAAGAGACAAAGAAACCACTCGATGTTGTATGCTATAAGAGACATGCAGATGATATTGTGATTGATGGCTTTTGCAGCAAAAAAAAAATTGTGTTGGCTCAAAAAGAAAAGAATACGATAAGAATTGCACTTGCCTAGAGATAGAGATGTGAAAGATGTTGCTTACTGCTTTGGAACCGTTGTATTTGATAAAGAAAGGTGAATAACAACTTTTGCTCTTGTCTACAATATTATTAATGGAAGTACAAACAAAAATAAAATAAAAATCAAGCAATACTAACCCCTTCAATTTACTTGGTATCACCTCTTCGAGGTGACTAATCCAAGGATCCACACACACCACCAAAATTTTCCACTATAAATTTTCTCCTTCTCAAAATAACTTTAAAGGTGAAGAAAACTTTTACACTTGATCTCTTCCTCTTACAGATGTATAGAGAAGATTGGAGGAAGAGTATGAAGGACAAAGCTTGAAGATCGTACAGAGATGAGAGAATGAAAAACACTTGCGTCTCCAATCTTCAATCTGTCTTTTTATATTTTTCTCGATGCCAGTCGATTGTCTCAGGGACCAATCGACTAGTGGACTTCAACGGCTACTGTAGATTGCGTTTATTGCTCCAGCTGTCAGTCCAACGTTCGAATATCAGTCGACTGAGATTGATCAGTCGACTGGTTAGTCGACTGATCAGTGTCTTTCACTCGACCAAACTTTCTGTGTGGTTTGGATCAAGACACCAGTCGACTGCTCTGTAGTCCCAGTCGACTGGTGATGCTGAAAATCACCTTTTAGCTTTTTTCTTCATCCCTTAGCCTTGACTCACGCCTTCAAACATCTTCCACAAGCCTCGTGCCCTCCTTGGATGCTCTCGAGCCCACGACTCCCCATCCATGCACTTGCATGAGATGTTTCCCTCAGCTTCGTCATGCTAAGTCTTCCTTTTGCCAAGAGGCCGCACCTCCAGGACTTCACATATTTACCAAGAGGCCACACACTCCGGGACTTCACCATTTGCCAAGAGGTCGCGCCTCCGGGACTTCACCATTTGCCAAGACTTCAAACCTGGACTTTTCTATTTACTCAAATCACACATGTTAGATCACAAACATTGCCTAACTTAAACTCATTTAGCCAAACATTAAAACCAAATGATACTTGGGGCAAGATTGCACCAACAATCTCCCCCTTTTTGATGTTTGACAAAAACTTGTTTAAGTTAGGTCTTTAACATGATAAGATATAATTTCAGAAAAAAAACATAATCATGAAGCATGAAGCATAAGAGTATAAGCATGGATAATAAAAGCATAAAACATGTAGGTTCTAACTTAAACCAAACTCATTTCTCCTTCTTTTTTGACACACACCAAAAAGGCTACATCTCATATGGAGGCAGAAATGAACAAGAGCTAGGATAAATATCCAAGTAAGAACCTCATCCCCTTGGAATAGGTAATAAGAAGATTGTCCTTTGAGGGGTACACTCCCCCTAAAGCCCTACTCCCCCTAAAGCCATTGCACCAATAATTTAAAGCCCTACTCCCCCTAGACCATTGCACCAATAATGTCTTTGAAAAGTCTCAAAATCTAGAGGAACCTTGAACCATGAAAATAAGAAGTAGAAGTTCAAACATGAACCTCAATTGTGCGTTGGAATCAACAAAAATAACATCTAGCCCAAAATACATGTGATCAATCCCATTGACCTTTATAATGAACAATGCTCCCCAAAGCATTTTTCAAGGAGTAGTAAGTCATAGGATACATAAATGACCAAGATAGGGCCGAAACCATAGAGTTTCAGCCTTATCAGACTCACCAGTCGATTGATTCTGACTTAGTCGACTGTCCTGTGTAGAAAAAATCTCACAGAAAGATTGGTCGAGTGAGAAACGAGTGAGAGTCGACTGGTACCCGTCAACTGGTATCTGTCTCAGTCGACTGGTACCAAGTATCAACTCAATTCAACATTCTGAGATAAACTTCAGAAATGCCTTATTAATTTCATAAAATTTAAAAAATAATAAAATTTTACAAGCAAGTTTGTTTCAACATTCTCTATCAGGGAAAAATAAATTTTTATGAAAAATTAAAGTATTTCATAAGTTTGACTAAAACTCAAAAGTTTAGCATAAACTTGTACTTATGTATCAATCTCAAGTCATGTTGTGAAACCTTTGATGTTGCAAGTGTATATCACTGTGAGTACAACATGGAAATGTTTTCAAAATATTTAAAATGTCCAACTATGATCAATGGACAAGATGTCCATGAATTAAACATTTACGTTTTCCACATAGTTCGTCTATAATAATTATATTGATATTCTTCATACCTCATCAAGATGCTATAAGCATAAGTGAGATATGAGTATATCCTAGCATCTCACATAATATTCAAATAAAGAAATACACAAGCAAGCCTCCCTATGGTCTTGTGAGATGTACATAAGTGATTTCTTGCTATGGGATCATTCAAGACTAAGGTCATAATTCTACAAAGCACATTCCAAGTTTTCTCCACGTCACTATCTAATTTCACATTTGTTCCTATAAGAGTAGAAGCTACCTTAGCATTTTCAAACTAAATTTTTTAATAATTTTTTTAGCATATTTGGTTTGATAAACATGAGTTTCTTCTTCTCTCTTACTTATATAACATGAAACACATCACTCTTTGGTACCCAAAAGCTTGGTTCACTAATATTTTATAAATATTTCTTAGGGACCCATGCTTGCTTTACCTTTCCCTTAATGACTTATTTTCTAGGTGACCCTTGTCTTCCTACCAGAGAAATATAGGCAATCTCTTTAGGTTTGTATCCTATTTCGACCTTATTATAAACCGTTCTTTGGCTATTTAGGATAATATCAAGGTTTTTAGATCCAATTGAAATTTTTTCTAAATATTTCCTTAAATCAATTACCTCATCCTTCAACTTTGTATTTTCCTCATTAATTTCATTTGAGTTACTAAATTCACATGTATTGTTTCTAATTGTCCTAAGTTCCTCGTTTAATACCTTAACCTTAAGACTAGACTTAATCAAATCATTTTTAAGATATGCAATAGTTTTGTAAAGAAAATTTTCTTTAACAGAATTCATTACCTCATCTTCACTTGATAAAGATTCGTCACTACTTGATGCTTCCTCCTCACTTGTAGTCTCTTGGTCACTTTCACGTGTCATGAGTGCCATATTTCTAGTGATGTGACATAGTTCTTCTTCATCATCCGATGACTTACTACTTGACGTATCTCATGTGACTTGGGCCACCATGACTTCTTTTTTTCTCCTCCTTTTTCCTTTCCTTCTCTTCTTTCTTCTTCCATTTCGGACAGTTTGTCTTGACGTGCCCCTTTTTGTTGCACTCATAGCGCGTAACATTAGGATTAAAACTTGAACTATGATGATTTTTACCTCTTGATGATGTAAACATCTTTTTTTTACATCCCTTCTTGTGAATCTTCTTGATTTTCCTATCATCTTCTTGACATAGTGAGCAACCTCCTTTGCCGACATTTCCTCATCGCTATCCGAGGATTCTTGATCGGACTCAGATGAAGGCTCCTTTTTTTTCTTCTTCTTCTCATTTTTTTCTACAAACTGTTGATGCAGTCTGACCCGGTCAGACTTGAGTCTGGTCAGACTTGAGTCTGTTTTGTTGTTTGACATTTAATTAAGCTCGACTAAATGAGGAGAGATTTAAGTTTAGATGAGCCGGGTTAACCGAGATATCTGAGTAAAGTCTCTGGGTAAGTTCTTTTCCCTAATTAATTAAACACTAATTAATTAATCAAAACTAATTAAGTAATTAAATAAAACACGTTTTGTTTAATTGAAAATATGTAATTAAACAAAACATGTTAAATAAAACTAATTAATTAAAGGAAAAGTTTAATCAATTAAATCACGCATGCATTCAACGTTGCATGGCTTAAAGAAAAAAAAACAAAAACAACGTTATGCTGGTCGATCAGCTGATCGACCAGCTTGCTTTGGTCGATCAGCTGATCGACCAGCATACTTTGGTCGATCAGCTGATCGACCTGCGTGCTTTGGTCGATCATGTCGATCGACCAGGTCGACCAACGTAGTCGTGAGAGATCTATTTGCCGGGGCAGTTCCTGACTGCTCTGCTCTTTGCCGGGAAAAATTCCTGCCCGGGAAAAGCAGTAGCATGACCGGGAAAATATCAAGCTTGCCCGGAAAGAGGAAAGTATTGGCCGGGAAGAAGAGAAGTGGCCGGGAAGAAGTAAGGAAGAAGAGAAGAGTATCGGGGGAAGCTGGACAAAGTTGCCCGGGAACTTGACCGGGAGAAATAAGAATTTGCCCGGGAAGAAGATTACTTACCCGAGAGAAATGAAGTCGGGAGAGATAAGGTGTTGGTCGGGAGAAGCAAAGTCTTAACTGGTGAAGTGAGAGCTTGCCCGGGAACATGGCCTGGAAAGAAAAATGCCCGGGAATAGATCCTATGGACTTTGTCCGGGAAATAGGTTGTCGTGGTAGAGGTCAGAAAGGCCGAGTAACAGGAACAATGGCCGAGAGAAAGACCGGGAGAAAGGGAAGCAGGAACAATGGCTGCTGAGAAAGACCGGGAGAAAGGGAAGGCATGGTCGAAAAGGTGCTGATCGACCAGCTGGTCGATCAGCATGCTCTGATCGACCAGCTGGTCGACCAGCTTGGCCTGATCGACCAGCTGGTCGATCAGATGGGCTGATCGACCAGCTGGTCGATCAGCGCTAGTGATCGACCAGCTGGTCGATCACCCTCTTTATGAATTGATTTGTGATTAATGTCTGGAGGTCTGGGAAGTCCGTTTTATCGGGAATTTAATATTTATGAAAGATCGGAGAGAGCTTTAGTAGTTCTCGACCGAGGTGGTCTAGAAGAAGCCTTGGTGGCTTAGGACCGAGATAACAGAGAAACTTGGTAGGCGGATGAAGAGAGCTTTGGTAGCTCGTCTTCGAAGTGGTCCAGAAGGAGTCTAGGTGACTCAGGACCGGGGAGCTTGGTGCTCATGGGAGAATGGAGAGAGCTTTTGTAGCTCGTCTCCGAGATGGTCCAGGAGGAGCCTTGGTGGCTCAGGACCGAATTGGCCGGGAGCTTGGTGCGAATGGCCGGGATGGTCCGAGAGAGCTTTGGTAGCTCGGCTCGGGACCGTGAGCTTTGGTAGCTCGATTTCAGGGAGCCTTGGTGGCTCGGAACCTGAGTGGCCGGGAGCTTGGTGCGAATGGCCGGATGGTCCGAGAGAGCTTTGGTAGCTCGGCTCGGGACCGTGAGCTTTGGTAGCTCGATTTCAGGGAGCCTTGGTGGCTCGGAACCTGAGTGGCCGGGAGCTTGGTGCGAATGGCCGGATGGTCCGGGAGAGCTTTGGTAGCTCGGCTCGGGACCGTGAGCTTTGGTAGCTCGATCTCAGGAGGAGGGCCTTGGTGGCTCGGTCTCCTGATTCCTCAAGAGGAGGGCCTTGGTGGCTCGGTCTCTTGATTCCAGGAGGAGGGCCTTGGTGGCCCGGTCTCCTGTTTGGTCCGAGAAAGCTTTGGTAGCTTTGCTCGTGACCTGGACTTTAATGTTTTATCCATCCTTATACTATGTCCTTGTTATAGAATGTTTTTAATGCATCTTTTGAGTGTGCAGATATACAGGACAGGTTATGGAGGGAAATTCAAATGTATGGTGAGAGTTCCAAGGCGGGCTTTTGAGCTGTCTCTTCTGCAGGGGGAGTTCTGTGACAACGGACGGCAGCTGGTGTCAGAACAGTGCAGGGATCCGTTGGGCACAAGAACCAAGCAGAGGCTATAAGAGAAGCGAGAAGCAGCGCTGAGGAGAAAGGCTCACGCCTTTACTGTTGATCATCCTTGAGAGCTCAGAAGCGCCATTGCCAATCATACGAGAGCGTGATCGTGAATCGAAGAAGAGGAAACAAGAGCAACGTCCTGTGTTTGGAGGAACAGGCTTGTGCTGCTAGCTGTTCTTGTTGGCTCTGTCTAGAGCAACGTCCTGTGTTTGGAGGAACAGGCTGAGCAGCAAGCGGTTCTTGTTGTCTCTGTTGTCCGATCTTTGATTCATTGTATTCTCCTTGTCTTGAGCTTATCTTTGTATCATTTGAGACAATCTGTGGAGAGGTTCCTCCACCGAGAAGGAGAAGATTATAGCCGATATTTATCGGGGTCTGATCTGCCGAAAGATCGAGGGATCGTCCACCTTACGGACACGCCGAGGAGTAGGAGCATCATCTCCGAACCTCGTAAATCCTTGAGTTAGCGTGCTGATTTCAGTCTTCGTATTTCTGATTAATCATTCCGCTGTGCTAACGAAGACAAAGCAAGAAAAAGCGCAAAGTGTGGACGGCTATTCACACCCCCCTCTCTAGCCGGTATCCAAGAGATCCAACACAAACAAGGCTATACTTTTCTCTTTGGAAGCAATATTAGCTTGTTCATGTAACTCAAATTTGCAAAATAATTCATCAAGTTTAATAATTGAGAGATCCCTAGAGACCTGATACGCATAAACCATTGATGTCCATAAAGTGGTTCTAGGAAAAGCTTGAAGTACATACCTTACCAAATCACGGTTGTTAATCTTTTCACCTATCACATGAAGTCCATTCATTATTTCTTTAAACTTTTCATGCATTTGACTTACGGTCTCATTTGGCTTCATGTTGAAGGTTTGAAGTTGTCCAATCAAGAGATCCCTCTTGGCTCTTCTAGATTCATTTGATCCTTCATTTAATTCGATGAGCTTCTCTCAAAACTCTTTGGCCGAATTGAAAGGCCCAACCTTACTCAGTTGCTCTTGGAGAATCCACATGCAAGATGGTTGTGGCTTTGACATTCGCTTGAGCCTTCTTGCATATTTCCTTCGACCAATCTTTGGTAGGAAGAGGTGCTCCCAGTGCATCCTTTGGTTTTTCAAATCCATTTACAACACTAAATCAGTTTTCAATATCGTTCATCAAATAATATTTCATTCTATTTTTTCAATAGGCAAAATCATTGCTATTGAAGTATTGAGGTCGTGCGGTGCTGTATTCCTTTTAAAATGCCATCTAAATGCTCTAGTTGAGGGTGAGTTCTTCCGAAGTTAACCCGCTCTGATACCACTTGTTGGGACCGTTGCGTTTGCTAAAGGGGGGTGAATAACAACTTTTGCTCTTGCGTACAATATTGTTAGCGGAAGCACAAGACAAAAATAAAATAAAGATAAAACAATATTAACATTTTTAATTTACTTGGTATCCACCCTCAAGGTGACTAATCCAAGGATCCACACACATCACCAGAACTTTCTACTATGAACTTTCTCCTTTTCAAAGTAACTTTGAAGGTGGATAAACCTTTGCACTTGATCTCTTTCTCTTACAGATGTATAAAGAAGATTTGAGGAAGAGTATGAGAGCTTTACAGAACTTGAAGATTTTACAATGATGAGTAAAATGAGAACAATCACATCTCCAATCTTCAGTCTGTCTTTTTATATTTTCGCGATGCCAGTCGACTGTCCCAAGGACCAATCGACTGGTGAGCTTTAATGGCTACTGTAGATTGTGTTATTTCTCTAGCTGTCAGCCCAACATTCGAATACCAGTCGACTGAGACTTACCTCAGTAGACTGATCAGTCGACTGGTCTCAACCTTTCACTCGACTAAAGCTTTTATGTGTTTTAGATCAAGACATCAGTCGACTGATACCATCACAGTCGATTGATGAAGTTGAAACTCACCTTTCAGCTTCTTTCTTTATCCTTTAGCCTTGATTCATGCCTTCAAATATCTTCCACAAGCCTCGTGCCATCTTTGGATGCTTTCGAGCCCACAACTCCTCATCCTTGCACTTGCTAGAGATGTTTCCCTCAGCTTTGTCATGTTAAGTCTTCCTTTTACCAAGAGGCCGCACCTCCGGGACTTCACTGTTTGCTAAGAGGTCGCACCTCCGGGACTTCACCATTTATTAAGATGTCGCACCTCCGGGATTTCACCATTTGCCAAGACTTCAAACCTGGACTTTCCAGTTTACTTAAATCACATATGTTAGATCACCAACATTGTCTAACTTAAACTCATTTAGCTAAACATTAAAATCAACTGATACTTGGGGCAAGATTGCAGCAACAGTTATTACAAGGATCACTTCTTATTTTTGTCTCAGACCTTCGTGCAAAATTCCAACTGTTTTAAAACTTTAAAATATCTTTCCCCTAATACTTTAAAACCCCTATTAAACTTCTTTTTGATTATATCAAAGGGGGAAAGTAACTTCAAAGTTAAGGATAAAGATAAGTGGTTTTGATAAAGTATTTTTCAAAGTAAAATATTTTTTAACTACGTTTTTCAAAGTAAAACATTTTTTACTATGTTTTTCAAGGTAAAATATTTTTTTCATAAAATGTTTTTCAAAGTAAAATATTTTTTAAAAATACATTTTTCAAAATAAAATATTTTGTAACTACTACTTATCTAAGTAGATGTTTTCTAAAGGATAAAACTTTCTTATACCAAAACAAAGTTTTCTAACTAAGTTTTTTCAGTGATCTTCAAAACTCAAAGCCAAAAAGAAAAAGATAACATCCAATTCAGGGGAGAGAAAAGTTATATGATTTTCAAAAATAAAGACCACTTTAATTTCAGGGGAAAAGACTAAATTAAAGAGAGTATTCTTTTAAATATTTTGATTTTTAAAAGTAATTTGATTTAACTTTAAACTAGGTTGTCATAATCAAAAAAGGGGAGATTATTGGTGTAGGGAACACAAAATAATCTAAGTGTGTAGGTAGCATAGAAAGTCATAGTCGATGGCTAGGCAAGGCAAGCCCTAGTTGAAAGCTAAGCAAGAAGTCCTAGTCAGTGAGACTGGGCAAGAAGTCTAGGCGAGTCAATGGACCAGACGTCTAGCAGATTGATGGGTTAGCGAGGATCGGACATCGAAAGAAAGTTTTGGGGGCTAGAGGATCACATGCTAAGTAGAAGTCCAAATAGGTCTGGAGGATTGGATGTTTAGCAAACGGTAACTCTCCTGAAAAGAGTAGGTGAGGATGTGTTCCCTTAAAGAGAACAATAGGCGTCGGTCTAGAGTATCACTAGAAACTCAAAAGTCAAGACTAGACAGTTGTAAACTGTCCAAACATAACTTCCTGTATTGTATTTGTACTGTGCTAACTCTGTGATGTAGGAATAGATCCAGACTTAGGCACCCCTATTAGATCTAGGCTCTAGGACGATCCAAGTGCTCCTATTCGATCCGGGCACCTAGATGTCGATTCTTCAGGCCAGCGAGACGGATAAGGTAGTAAGTCCGGATTGATCAGGACACCTCAGCTTCCAGGTGTTCGGAAGGGATCCAGGCGCTCGAAGAAGGATAAGACGCGGCGGAGTCAAAGCTGATCCGGTAATCCCCACGTCAGCATTCTAGGCGCTCAGAAGGGATCCAAGCGTCCAAAGATGATAAGTCAACGATTACAACGGATTAGAGAACCCAAGTGGGGGCGTTTGAATTTCTCAATATAAGCAGCTGCAAATAGAGCCTTCAGAACATCAATAACGATAATTCTGCAACCACTACTCACATGCTCTACGCTCTTGAGATGTTGCTACAACACTGAGATGTTACACTGCCAATCGCGCTCAAGCTCTAAATTGTAGTCGGTAACAGGTAGCTTATTTTTAATTCCATCTTTTATGCTTAATTTTCTAGGAACGGTAAACTTGTCACCGTTCCTCTAATTGTAAAAGACGAGATTCTTTCTTATTATGAGAAAAAGTCTTTTAGTGAATTGCCCATCGGAAGATTTCAACGACTGTGGGCCTTAGAGTAGCAACTAGAGGCTGTGGACCAAGTAAAAATAAAATGTGTCTTCACTTTTTGTTCTATTTGTATTTTTTGTTGCGTACTTTAAAGTTTTTAAAATGAATTTTTGAAAATAAGTGAAGAAGCGAAGTGCGCTATTCACACCCCCCTCTAGCATTCTTTTTAATTCTACACTTAGTCTTTTTTCTCTTGTTCATTTTCTTGAATCAATACCTTTGTTTTCTTCTTTCAGTTTCTCCTTTATATTGCCTTTGTTTTCCACTTTTATTTTGTTGTCCTTATTTTGCTTTTGTTTTTTTTTCTTCATTTTACTTCTCATCTTCATACTTTTCTGTTGCTTGTTGCCTTCTCTTTTTATCTTCCTTATTTAGTCCTTTTTATTGTCTATTTTCTTTTTTTCTCAACATCTCTTTTATTTTTATTTATTTTATTGCTCTTTTATATTTTTGCCCTATTCTTGTTTTGAATTATGCTCTTTTTGTCTTTAATTTGTTTCTTTTTCTTATTGTACTCTTCTTTACTTCTCTTTTATTTTTTCTTGTATCCTTATTTTCATTTGAATTATTTTTGTTCTTAACTTCTTCCTTTTTCTTTTAGTTAGTCCCTTTCTCTTGTTCTTTAACTAAATCTTTTGTTTTATTCTTTTAGTATAACGCAGTATAATGTTTTTCATCCTTTATTTTAGTTGTTTTTGTTATTCTTTTGACTTTCTTGGTCCTTTGTTCCTATCTCTTTTTATTCTCCTTTACCATTTTTTCTTCTAGTTCTCATGCTCATACTTGCACTCATTCTTGTATTTTGTTGTTTATTTTTTCTTTATCTAATCATTTTAATTGTCTATTTTTAATTGCTCAACATCTTTTTAAATTTTATTCTTATTTATTTCATTGCTCCTATCCTTTGTCTTATTCTAATCTTTCTTTTTTTTTTAAAATTCTTCTCCTTGTTTTTCTCTTCTCAGATTTTTCATCATCTTTTTTACTTTCTTCGCCTACTTAATCACATTGTCTTTTTCTTCCTTTTGTTTTATTACACTCCTTTTACTTATTTTATTCGTTATTTTATATTTTTTAACTCCTCATTTGTCTTTTTTGTATGTGTTTCTCTTTTTTTTTCTTTTTTTATCGATAATACTATTATTCCTAATATTATTTTTCTTTTTTTTACCTTTGTTTTCTTCTTTGAGTATTTATTGTCTATTAGACTTTGCAGGTTTGGGAAGCAACTTTTTCCATGGTGCCTCAATTGTTCGATTTCTTTCCATATCTGGTGGTTATATTTGAAAGAAGCTTTAACTATTAATAGGTAATTTCATTAATCAGTTAACAATGCAAATGACATGGTTTAAAATCTCGTACCATATCGGGTAGTATCGGTGAAACAATTTTTTCCACCCTCCCCCCTAGCATGCCTCCGGTGCCGACACTCCCCAAAGTCGTGTGGTAGTCACGGTGGACCCATCGTGCGCGACTTGCGGTCACGGCAGACGCGTTGTGCACATCTAACTTCAGTTGAAATGAGATTTGCCATTTTATGTTACAATCCGCATGATCGAGGGATCACTCCTCTCCCCGTTTGGGGTGGGGTTTACCCTATCCTCGTAAAATCCTCATGATTGAGGGGTAGCTCCTCTCTTTGATCGGGGCAGAATTTTTTCTAATTTGCTTTTCTCCTCAGATGGGGTGAGATTTGCGTTATCTTGGTACAATTCTCACAACTGTGTGACCGCTCCTCTCACCGATCAGGACATGATTTGCTCCATTGAATTCTTATTATTTTTGGCCGAGAGATCGAACTCTTCTCTCCGATCTAATTGAAATAGATATCCTAGTATTTTGGACATTCTTATTATTATTCATGGTCGTGGGATTGAGCTCCTCTCCCGGTTAAATTATAATATGTATTACAGGTATACTGGGCATTCTTATGTTTATATTTTCATGGTCGTGAGTTTAAGCTCCTCTCCCTAGTTGGATTATAATCAATATTTAGGTATTCCGAGCATTCTTATTTTTAGCCGTGGAATCAATCTCTTCTCCCTGGTAGGATTATAATTGATATTACATTCTTATGCTTATTATCTTCATGACCTTGTGATCGAGTTCCTTTACTCGGTCAAATTGTAATTGGTATTCAAGTATTATAGGTATTCTTATGCTTATTATCTTTATGGCTGTGAGATCGAACTACTCTCCCCAATCAGATTATAATCGATATTCTTGTATTCTAAGCATTCTTATGCTTATTATCTTTATGACCGTGAGATTAAGCTCCTCTCCCCAATCAGATTATAATCAGTATTTTGGATATTCTTATTCTTGGCCGTGAGATAGAGCTCTTCTCCCCGGTCGGATTATAATTAATATTTAGGTATTCTTATTCTTATTATCTTCATGTCCGTGAGATCAAACTCCTCTCCCCATTCGGATTATAATCAATAGTTAGGTATTTTAGGTATTCTTATGTTTATTATCTTCATGGTCAATAAGATCGAGCTCTTATTCTTGGCCGGATTATAATCGATATTTAGGTATTCCAGATATCCTTATTCTTAGCCATGAGATCGAGCTTCTCTCCCTAATCGGATTATAGTCGGTACTTAGACATTCCGAGCTCTTCTTATTTTCTTCATGACCGTGGGATTGAGCTCTTCTCTCCGATCATATTATAATCGATATTCATGTATTCTGGAAAATCTTATACTTATTATCTTCATACCAAGGGATCAAACTCCTATCCTGGTGAGATTATAATTGGTATTCTGGTATTTCGGGCATTCTTATTTTTATTCTTGATCGTGGGATTGAGCTCTTTTCCCTGGTCGGATTATAATCAGTTAACTTATTTGAGTTTATTTGAATCATGTTTCTATGTCACAGATAAACTTCTATCTCTTGTTTTGCATAATCTACTAATGTTTGTTTTATAGACTTGTTAGATTCCAAAGTTAGCAAAGACCTATGAAATAGAATTGAATGATTAAAGGGGAACTCAAAAATAAATTTTCTAGTAGGATATATATGATGCATGACAGCTGAATACTCGTTGGATATGTCTCATATGAACTTTGAAGCTTCATCTTATGAAGGTTAATAGAACTTAAGCACAGTATTACAATTTAATCAATTGTCATATTTCTCAAATTAAAATTTGATAATGTCTAATCAAAATTGAAATTTCTAGCATGGTTTCCTATTCAAACATCGAAACACAACTTTTATTCTTTACTTGTATGGTATTGTTTTCCTTTCATTTTCTTAGCATAGGATATGGATGAATGGCACTAAATTTTCACCATGATCAAGCAGGAAAGACTTAGGCTTTGTGCTAAAGTGTTATATATTATATTATTTGAGAACTATAAAGATGTTAATTTTGTTCTTATTCGTTTAATTTTGACACTTTTATAATTTGTATCTTTTACATGATGCATGTTATTATTTGATGTATTCTGAGCTCCTATCTCTTGTAGTTGTTTCCATTCTAAACCCTATAAAAATTGAAATTTCTTATGCAATGCTTCTAAAAGATGTTGCATGTACTGCTACTAGACATGTCTACTGCTATGAGTTCTCCAATTTCCTCAACTTCAGTGAGGGGTAATGATTTTTGATATGCACTTCATTTTGGTTTAGTTTTTCATTAATCAGTTGCTTTTCTAATTTTGTTATCATTATTACTATGTATTATTATTTGTTACATCCATATAATGATTTATTGTTCTCTTAAGATTTTCAAAACTGAATGTTTGTATTTCTACATGATTTTGATTATCTAATCTCTATGTACAAGTTTCAAAGATTTTTTAGTATTGAACTTTCCAACGAGCATCCAAACATGTGCATTATTCATCGAAAAATTGCATTTATTCTTAGGCAGTGGGCTTCTGAGGTTGTAAAAAAATTTTTATTTCTTTTTGTGTTTCCTATTAATAATTTGAGGACATTGACCTGAAGTAGCATCTTATTATTGCATGTTGGAGCTATTTTGGAGTTTACCTTTGGTGTGATACTTGGCATGATTTAATTAACATGGACATGTATAGTTAAGGTTCATGTTTTGATTATTAACATGATTTAATCTGTTAGTTTTAGTTTACTTAGCACTTAAGTTGCTGGAAGCAAGGTTTTATTTTTACTTAACTAGATATGATACTTGGCATATGCTAGTTTCATTTTTCAAAGAAATATTATGGTCATCAAGCTGTGTTAGTTCCAACTATTTGGGTATGGCTGCAATACATGATTTTGTGGCATTTGAATTCCTTGATTATCATTAGTTTGTCTTACATTCTAAATTAAAATGCCTCTACTTGTATTTAATTTAAAATATTTTACACCATCCAAAGTGCTCTTTACCTATACATAAGTGATGTTAAATCAATTTTTCAAAGAATTTTTAATTGAGTTTTGAAAGCATTTTTCAAAATAGATGAATTTTGAAAATTATTTATTATTCTTTTTAAATCAGAATCTCCTTTTTCATCTGACACGTCCTTAGGGCTCTTTGTTAATCACAAAACAATCTCTCTAGGTGTCTTTGGGTTTAACCCAGATTAAAAGAATAATTTAAAGTTATTTTTGAAATATGATTTTGAAATAGTTTTTAAAAGATTTTTGAAATATATTTATAAAAATGAATTTTGCAGGTGTTTATATAAAAAAATATTTTTGAAAGAGTTTTGTTCTTTCGATTTGTACCTCCTAAATTTGACACTCCCTTAAGGTTCTTTGTTAACCACGAGGTAAACTCCCTAAGTGTCTTAGAGGTTAATCTAAATTAATAGAGTAAATAACTCATGATTTTTCAAAAACATTCAAAATATAATTTTTTAATTGAACTTCCCTAAATCTGACACTCCCTTAGGGGTCCTTGTCGACCATAAGACAATCTTCTTATGTATCTTAGGGGGTTATTCCAACTCAAAAGCTCACTTTGCAATATATGAATTTTCAAAAGGTATTTTTAAGAGGGTTTTCCAATAAGTTTTAAAAAGTCTATTAAAATTTAGGTCTTTCAAGAATTCCCTTCCCCTCAACTAGACACTTTCTTAGGTCATCCTTGTTACCCACAAGGATTTTCTACTTATGTGTCTTAGGGTTCTTAAACATAGCATTGACCTAGAGATTTATGTCTAAGTATTGGTGAATCAATTTTCAAATATATAATATTTTGAAAACTATAGTATAGATATACTCAGCAAGCATAAATTTCAAGTAAATATCATATTTTTTAAAACTAGTTTTTAGAAAATAGTTAAATAATTTTTGAAAATATTTTTCAAAACTTGGTACTTTAATTGTTTTTATCATCTCACTCATTCTAAGTGCCTCAATACATGACATATAATGATTGTCTTATGGATTTTGTAAGATGATTTATCAATTTTATTTTTATTAATTTTAAATTAATTTTTATTGAGTGCTTGACCTTGTGTTAGATTCAGGTTAAATCGTTAGTCAATTAAGTCCACATTTCAAAAATTGGCTTCCAGATCGTGGCAAGGCAGGGGTCTTCTTGGTTATCGGAACAACGACCACTTTCTTAGACGAAGCCTTTTTAAAAAATTATAACCTTAATCAATTTTTTGAGAAACCTTGGTTTAACTGGTCTAGGATGTGGTAAGGTAGCTTTAGTTAGTTCCATGTAATTAACTAAGCAGACCAAGGTACTCCTTACCTCACTTGACTACTTAGACTAAATTTCTCTAATGTACTATCATTTCGCTCCACCCTGCTACTATGTTGAGTAAGTACCAAACATTCTTGTATCTTTTAACTAACCGTTCTATCTTAAGCCATAAGTAAACATGATGACATGATATGTTTGTGCAAAGAAAAATTAAAACATATACATGTATATGACAGTTATGCATGAGTCAAATAATTTTTAAATTTCTAATAATATGTTCAATTCTTGATTTGTTACATTTCGTGTGGACCGGTGAATGTGTCAGCCCGCTTTAACTCACTTTGAATTTTATTTCATTAGGTAATATTTTTAACTTAGTTTCATAATTATAAGTATTTTATTATAATTAGGTTCATGATTTTTTTAAAAATTATTATTAATTTATTTTTGAATTTGAAATTTGAAATTTGAATTTGTTTTTGAATTTTAAATTTTGAATTTGAATTTTGAATTTGAATTTGAATTTTTGAATTTGAATTTAAATTTTAAATTTTGAATTTTAACTTTTAAATGAATTTTAATTTTAATTTTTTTAAGATGGAGATTTAATTTTAGATTTAAATTAAATTATGTTTCATAATTAAATAGAACTAGATGATAATTAATTTCATTATTTAAATTCAAGTTTTTAAGATTTCGATTTGACATGTTAAAATTTATAAATTATTTTTTAAATTTTAGAATTTAATTTTAAATTTTTTGAATTTAATTTTACTTTTTTAAAATTATTAATTATTTTATAATTAAATGGTACACAGTTATAGTTAATTTTATTCTTTAATTTTGAATTTATAATATTTAAATTTGAATGATTATTTTTAAAGTTTCAATGTTTATTATAAGAATTTTTAAGATTTAATTTTGAATTTTTATTAGTTAAATTATTAATTTTAGCATTTATTTTGATTGAGTTTAAATTTATTTTATTGTTAAGTTTATCTTGTTTATATAATTCTGAATTATTAAGTCAATTTAAATTACTCAATTTATCTTGATGGTTATTAATTTTATCTAGTTTGGTTGAATTTTTATTAATTTTTAGATTTATTAAATTAATTAAAATTAAATTATTTAATTGTGAATTATCTTGATTGAATAAGTTAAAGAATTAGTCTAATTTTTTATTTATTTATATTAAATCTTAATTAATTAAATTTGAATTATTAATTGTTAGAATATTTAGAATAAATATATTCTTTTATAGAATAATTCGTTTAGAATAAGTCCCTATGTTTGTATTTTATTAAATGATAAAATTATTTCTATCTATAATAAATATTTAAAGAGAATAAAATAAATATTATTTTAAATTATCTTTTAATCCTAGATAAGATAAATTGCAATGCGTGGATCAAGTTTTTGCGTTTTTAAAACATTTGCAGATCTGGATAAACTCAATAGTTTCTATATAAAGCCTTGATCAATGCATGAATGACAGAACTTCGATCAACGTCATTCTTCTACAGCAGCCCGAGCTTTGACACGACTAAGTCGAACTTCTGCCGGAAGATCACCCTCAACATCCAAGCTCATCGAGAATCTTCTATTGTTGGGTAACGAAAAAGTTGTTTTTAATAGTTATTGTTTTCACTCATTTAAAAGTTAAAAGTGTGGGGTTGTCACACTTTTTCTTATTGTATTCGCCTACTCTACCAGAGTTTTTTTTGGTAGAGAGATTTAGTGGATTGCCCACAGGAAAGGTCCAAGGGACCTGGGCCTTCGAGTAGGAGTCGTCGACGGCTCCGAACGAAGTAAAAAAATTACTTGTGTCTTTCTTATTTATTTTCTCTTATCGCTTCATTTTCTCTTTCCGCTACGCACGCTTTTTCTAACTCTAGTTTTAAACGAACGAATTTTTAAAAAGCACGTGATTGACCCCCCTCTCACGTGCACTCAATCCTACAGTAGTAAGTCATAGGATACCTAAATGACCAAATAGGGCCGAAACCACAGAGTTTCAGCCTTATCAGACTCACCAGTCGATTGATTCTGACTTAGTCGACTGTCCCGTGTAGGAAAAATTTCACAGAAAGATTGGTCGAGTGAGAAACGAGTGAGAGTCAACTGGTACCCGTCAACTGGTATCTGTCTCAGTCGACTGGTACCAAGTATCAACTCATTTAACATTCTGAGATAAACTTCAGAAATGCCCTATTAATTCCATAAAATTTGAAAAATAATAAAATTTTGCAAGCAAGTTTGTTTCAACATTCTCTATCAGGGGAAAATAAATTTTTATGCGAAATTATAGTATTTCATAAGTTTGATGAAAACTCAAAAGTTTAGCATAAACTTGTACTTATGTATCAATCTCAAGTCATGTTGTGAAACCTTTGATGTTGCAAGTGTATATCACTGTGAGTACAATATGGAAATGGTTTCAAAACATTTAAAATGTCCAACTATGATCAATGGACAAGATGTTCATGAATTAAATATTTACTTTCCACATAGTTCGTCTATAATAATTATATTGATATTCTTCATACCTCATCAAGATGCTATAAGCATAAGTGAGATATAAGTATATCCTAGCATCTCACATAATATTCAAATAAAGAAATATACAAGCAAGCCTCCCTATGGTCTTGTGAGATGTACATAAGTGATTTCTTGTTATGGGATCATTCAAGACTAAGGTCATAATTCTACAAAGTATGTTCCAAGTTTTCTCTATGTCACTATCTACTTTTACATTTGTTCCTTTAAGAGAAAAAGCTACCTTAGCATTTTTCAAACAAATTTTTTTGATAATTTCTTTAGCCTATTTGGTTTGATAAACATGAGTTTCTTCTTCTCTCTTATCTATATAACATAAAATACATCACTCTTTGGTACCCAAAAGCTTGATTCACTAACATTTTATAAGTATTTCTTAGGAACCCATGCTTGCTTTACCTTTCCCTTAGTGACTTGTTTGCTATGTGACCCTTGTCTTCCTACTAGAGAGATGTAGACAACCTCTTTAGATTTGTATCCTATTCCGGTCTTATTGTAAACTGCTCTTTGACTATTTAGGATCATATCAAGGTTTTTAGATCCAATTGAAAATTTTTCTAAATATTTTCTTAAATCAATCACCTCATCCTTCAATTTAGCATTTTCCTCATTAATTTCACTAGAGTTACTAGATTCACATGCATAATTCCTGTTGGTGCAATTTGCACTAACAGTTTAACTCAAGTTTTGATGAATGACAAATAGGTTAAAGTTAGGATTGTTGTGGGTTTTGTTGGGATCTGCATGCGCCTAAAAGCAATTTTAGCCGCATAAAACGCAGCAGAAAAAGGATCCCTCCAGAAGATCCATGCGAAACCATATTCGTTTTACCGATTCTATCTACTGGAATCGAGGTTACCTTCGATGCGAGCCCTTCGCAATCCCGTCAGCAACTCTTGCCTTCAAAGGTAGACGGATCTCAGCACGATCAGTGTGTTCGCGCCTCCATGGTATCCACACGAACACTGAGATGGAGAGGAACCAGATCGTGGTGCTAGCCACAATACTAGGTTCGGCCAAGGTAGAAGAGAAGAGGAAGAAGACCAATAGTCCTTCTATCAAGAGTCTCTCATCCCTTTTATATCCAACCATGGAATATGAAGGGTTTTTGGCTCTTGGGATTCCATGGAATTAATACATTTAATAATCCCATGCATGCCATGCATGATAATCATGCAACCCTTTTAATGATGCTCATGTAACCCTCTTAATGATGAGAGAGAGAATTAATACCCTATTAATCTCATGCATGATGATCATGTAACCCTCTTGATGGATTCAATTTGACTTGAGTCCAACTCGAGTCTCACTCAATCCAAATTGACACTAAGGGCTGACACTAACAGGTTTAACCTTCTTACTAAGTGTGCAGGGTTGAAAGACTTAGAACTAGACACTAGGCTGAAGTCCAGGATGGTTTAGTCCTGACAGGAAGTCCAGTTGGGTCCGCAGGACCTGACAATTGGTTGAAGACCAAGTTCGGGGAGACTAGGCAGGAAGACCATGGTGGTTGAGCCTTGGCAAAAGACCTGGTGGATTAAAGAAGTCTAGTAAAGCTATACTAAGATAAGTAAGGTAAGTCATTGGAGGAACGAACCAGTAAGGACGAGTTCCATTTTGGAACTTTAGGCGTGGTCCAACTTAGACCCACTTGGGGTGATCTAAGTTGAGACCTGGTTAGATCATGATCTGGATTGATAGGATCTAATTAATTTTAAATATTCTATATTTTAGTATATTTTATTATTATACTAACTCTATTTTATAGGATTTATTTGGTATATGGATAAAATTAATTTTGCATGTGAACTCTGCAAAATTAATCTTCATTATTATTTATTTTGCTAATATGAAATTTTATTAAATGATTAAATTATTTCTATCTATAATAAATATTTAAGAAGGATAAAATTTCCTATAAATAAATAAATATAATTTAAATTATTCTTTGATCCTAGATAAGATAAACTGTAAGAAGTGGATCAAGTTTTACGTTTTTTTAAAAATATTTACAGATCTAAATAAACTTATTAGTGTCTATATAAAGCTTCGGTCAGTGCATGAATAACACAACTTTGACCAACGTCATTTTTCTACGGCGGCCCGAGCTTTGACACGACCACGTCCAACTTCTGCCAAAAGATCACCCCCAACATCCGAGCTCATCCAGAATCTTCTATTGTTGGGTAACGAAGAAGTTTTTTTTAATATTTATTTTTGCACTTATTTAAAAGTTAAAAGTGTGGGGTTGCCACACTTTTTCTCATTGTATTCGACTACTCTACTGGGAGTTTATCGGTAGAGAGACTTAGTGGATTGCCCAACGGAAAGGTCCAAGGGACCTGGGCCTTCGAGTAGGAGTCGTCGACGGCTCCGAACGAAGTAAAAAATTACTTGTGTCTTTCGTACTTATTTTCTTTTATCGCTTCGTATTCTCTTTCCGCAACGCATGCTTTTCAAAGCACGTTTCATTTAACTCTGATTTAATAAATTTTTTTTAAAAAAGACACGTGATTCACTCCCCCTCTCACGTGCATCGATCCTACAAGTGGTATCAAAGTGATTTTAGGGGGGGATTGTTGGGTTGCAAGGGTGCAAACATAGTCCCACATATGGAAAAGATCATGAGTTTAAAGGATGGAAAGTATCTCCATTGGTGTGAAGCCTTTTGGGTTGAGTCCAAGAACAAAATCATGAGGGCTTAGGCCCAAAGTGGACAATATTATACCATTATAGAGATATTTTGATTCCATCGGTACCTACAAGTGGTATCAGAGTGAGACCGCTCTTCACCGGACTAACCGTCGGAAGAGCCATGATCCAGATCTAACCATATGGATTGAACCTTAAACAAAGAAAGTGGGTGCTCTCGTGTCTGAATCAAGATGACCAGACACCAAGCAGAAAGTCCTAGTTGCGGCTAGGTAGGAAGTCCTAGTAGGTCGGGTGGACTGAGGGGCAGAAAGTCCTGGTGGATCGAGGATTCGGACATCAAACGGAGGCTTTTCGTTTGAGGGGGGCCTATGGTCCTTTGTTTGAGGGGGGATTGTTGGATTGCAAGGGTGCAAACATTGTCCCACATCTAAAACACATGGAAAAGATCATTGGTTTAAAAGGATGGAAGATATCTTTATTGGCATGAGACCTTTTGGGGAGAGCCCAAGAACAAAGCCATGAAGGTTTAGGCCCAAAGTGGACAATATCATGCAATTATGGAGATATTTTGATTCCATCAGTACTAACAAGTGGTATCAGAGCGAGACCGCTCTTCACCGGACTAACCGCCGGAAGAGCCATGATCCAGATCTAACCATGTGGGTTGAACCTTAAACAAAGGAAGTGAGTGCTCCCGTATCTGAATCAAGAGGACCAGACACCAGACAGGAAGTTCTAGTTGCGGCTAGGCAGGAAGTCCTAGTAGGTCGGGTGGACCGAGAGGCAGGAAATCCTAGTTGTGGCTAGGCAGGAAGTCCTAGTAGGTCGGGTAGACCGAGAGGCAGGAAGTCCTGGTGGGTCGAGGATTCGGACATCAAACAGAGACTTTCCGTTTGAGAGGGGCCTGTGGTCCTTTGTTTGAGGGGGGGATTGTTGGGTTGCAAGGGTGTAAACATAGTCCCACATCTAAAGCACATGGAAAAAAGATCATGAGTTTAAAAGGATGGAAGATATCTCCATTGGGATGAGGCCTTTTGGGGAGATCCCAAGAACAAAGCCACGAGGGTTTAGGCCCAAAGTGGACAATATCATACCATTGTGGAGATGCGGACATCCTTGGGGAACTAACAATTCCTAATTGTCTTAAGTTCCTCTTTTAACACCTTAACCTTAGACTTCAACTTAATCAAGGCATTTTTAAGATATGCAATGGTTTTGTAAAGAAATTTTTCTTTAGCAGAATCCATTACCTCATCTTCACTTGATGAAGATTCGTCGCTACTTGATTCTTCCTCCTCACTTGTAGTCTCTTGGTCACTCTCACGTGCCATCAGTGCCATGTGTTTGGTGATGTGGCACAACTCTTCTTCATCATCCAATGAGTCGCTACTTGACGTATCCCATGTGGCTTGAGCCACCATGACTTCCTTCTTCTTTTTCTCTTTTTTTTCTTTCCTTCTCTTTCTTCTTCAACTCTGGACAATTTATTTTGACGTGCCCCTTCTTGTTGCACTCATAGCACGTAACATTAGTATTAAACTTGAACTTTGATTATTTTTACCTCTTGATGATGTAAACATCTTCTTTACATCCCTCCTTTTGAATCTTCTTGATTTTTTCATCATTTTTTTGACATAGTGAGCAACCTTCTTTGTTGACATTTCCTAATCACTGTCCGAGGATTCTTGGTCGGACTCAGATGAAGACTCCTCCTTTTCCTTCTTCTTCTTCTTCTCCTTCTTTTCTACAAACAAGGCTATACTTTTTCTTTGGAAGAAATATTAGCTTGTTCATGTAACTCAAATTCGTAAAATAACTCATCAAGTTTAATAATCTAGAGATCCCTAGAGACCTTATACGCATCAACCATTGATGCCCATAAAGTGGTTCTAGGAAAAACTTGAAGTACATACCTTACTAAATCTCGATTGTCTATTTTCTCACCTATCACATGAAGTCCATTCACAATTTCTTTGAACCTTCCATGCATTTGGCTTACGATCTCATTTGGCTTCATGTTGAAGGTTTGATGTTGTCCAACCAAGAGATCCCTCTTGGCTCTTCTAGATTCACTTGACCCTTCATTTAATTCGATGAGCTTCTCCCAAAGCTCTTTGGCCGAATTGAAAGGTCCAACCTTGCTCAATTGCTCTTTGGAGAGTTCACATTGCAAGATGGTTGTGGCTTTGGCATTTGCTTGAGCCTTCTTGCATATTTCCTTCGACTAATCCTTGGTAGGAAGAGGTGCTCCAAGTGCATCCTTTGGTTTTTTGAAACCATCTACAACACTAAATCAGTTTTGAATATTGCTCATCAGATAATATTCCATCCTACCTTTCCAATAGGTAAAATTATTTCCATCGAAATATGGAGGTCGTGCGGTGCTGTTTCCCTCTTGAAATGCCATCTAGATGCTCCGGTTGAGGGTGAGTTCTTCCGTAGTTAACCTGCTCTGATACCACTTGTTGAGACCGTTGCGTTTGCTAGAGGGGAGGTGGATAACAATTTTTGCTCTTGCCTACAATATTGTTAGTGGAAGTACAAGACAAAAATAAAATAAAGATCAAGCAATGCTAACCCCTTCGATTTACTTGGTATCCACCTCCTCGAAGTGACTAATCCAAGGATCCACACACACCATCAGAACTTTCCACTATGAACTTTCTCCTTCTCAAAATAACTTTGAAGGTGGAGAAAACCTTTACACTTGATGTCTTCCTCTTACAGATGTATAGAGAAGATTGGAGGAAAAGTATGAAGGACAAAGCTTGAAGATCGTATAGAGATGAGAGAATGAAAAACATTTGCATCTCCAATCTTCAATCTGTCTTTTTATATTTTTCTCGATACCAGTCGACTGTCTCAGGGACTAGTCGACTGGTGGGCTTCAACGACTACTGTAGATTGCGTTTATTGCTCCAGCTGTCAGCTCAACGTTCGAATATCAGTCGACTGATACTCACCCAGTCGATTGGTCAGTCGACTAATCAGTGTCTTTCACTCGATTAAACTTTTTGTGTGGTTTGGATCAAGACACCAGTCGACTGCTCTGTAGTCCCAGTCGACTGGTGATGCTGAAAATCACCTTTCAGCTTCCTTCTTCATCCCTTAGCCTTGACTCACACCTTCAAACATCTTCCACAAGTCTCGTGCCCTCCATGGATGTTCTCGAGCCCACGGCTCACCATCCATGCACTTGCTTGAGATGTTTTTCTCAGTTTCATCATGCTAAGTCTTTGTTTTTCCAAGAGGCCGCACCTCCGAAATTTCACCATTTGCCACGCGCCTCTTGGACTTCACCATTTGCCAAGAGGTGTCGCGCCTTCGGGACTTCACCATTTGCCAAGACTTCAAAACTGGACTTTCCTATTTACTCAAATCACACATGTTAGATCACAAATATTGCCTAACTTAAACTCATTTAGTCAAATATTAAAATCAAATGATACTTGGGACAAGATTGCACTAACACTTACCTCTTCTTGTTCATATGTTATGCATCTGTAAGGGATGTGTAGTCCTTATTGTGGCCGTGTTGTTGTTAGGATCCGGGAGATGGCTAGAGACGGGGGGGGGGGGGGGGGGAGTGAATAGCCTCTCTTTTCAATCAATTTTTCTCCTACAATGAGTTAGTACGCAGCGGAAATAGAAAGAAATACAGCTAATAATGCAGAGAAGATGCTAACACAAAGATGTACGAGGTTCGGGGATAACTTGCCCCTACTCCTCGGCGTGTCCGTAAGGTGGACGATTCCTTGATCTTCGGTAGATCACACCCCGGATGAATCCGGCTAGATAATGCTCCTTCTCGGTGGAGAGACCTCTCCACAACAAATCTCACAGATATGAATTAAGCACAGAGATAAGAAGGAGGTTGAGGCAGTTACCAGAACAATAACAACTTACAGCACCGCTGCCTCAACTCAATCACAATACTAACAGAAGATCAGAAGGTTCACCCGAGAGCAAGAACACCAACGCTTGCTTCTCCTCAGGTGAGAACCCCAGCAAGAGCAATGAACGAAAGTAGAGAGTTCACAATTCACAGGATCACAGATTTCTTTCTGTCTCCAATCCTTGAATTGCTCTCCACTCCTCCATCCTCCTTTTATCCTTCTTTTCTTCTGCTCATGCAACCGTCACCTGCTGAACCATCTGAGCCCCTCTGAGCCCTCCTGCACACTGAGATCTTCCTCTCCTCCAATTGGCAGGTTAGTTCGGTGGCCGCCTGCTGAACCATCTGAGCCCCTCTGAGCCCTCCTGCACACTGAGGTCATTCTCTCCTCCGATTGGCAGGTTAGTTCGGTGGCCGCCTGAACCATCTGAGCCTCTCTGAGCCCTCCTGCACACTGAGATCATCCTCTCCTCCCATTGGCAGGTTAGTTCGGTGGTCGTCGGTTACCGTTTATCCAGAAAATAGATACCAGACAAACTGGCAGAATAGAAAGCCAACTCTGACTTTCTCTGTTCTTTCATTTGAATTTGAATATCTGCAAACTCAGAGATTCATCAGTAATCACAGGAAATAACAGAAATCAGAGAAGCACTAGAAAATAAAGATATTTGTTCTTCCCTATGCCCGGGAGAAATACCAAGGAACTTTCAATGACTTCTCCCATGTCCTGGGTATAATGCTTCCATGTCCCGGGTAAGATGCTTGGTTGATTTCCATGTCCCGAGTACTTTTTCCATGTCCCGGGCAACGTTCTCCTGGGTTCCCGGGAGAGACACTAGATGCCCGAGGACTTTTTCATGTCCAGGCGTTCCCTGGAAAAACATGCTCATTCTCATACATTCCCGGGCAAGAAACACTAGGACTTGTCCCGGCCAGGAAGCTTGTTCCCGGGCAAGAAACTCTTATTCTCATGTATTCCCGGGTAAGAAACTCTTTCCCGGGAGAAACCCTATAGTTTGTCCCCGGGCAAGAAACTCTCATTCTCATTCATTCCTGGGCAAGAAACACTAGGACTTGTTCTGGTCAGGAAGCTTGTTCCCAGGTAAGAAACTCTTATTCTCATGTATTCTTGAGCAATAGAACCCTGTCCCGGGCAAGGAACATGAGTTCCCGAGCAACAGAACCCTGTCCTGGGCAAGGAACACATGATGTATTCCCGAGCAACAGAACCCTGTCCCGGGTAAGGAACATGAGTTCTCGAGCAATATAACCCTGTCCCGGGCAAGGAACATGAGTTCCCGAGCAACAGAACCCTGTCCCGGGCAAGGAACACATGGTTTTCAGGGAGAGAGCTTAATCGATCAGGAGATCGATTAAGGCATTCTTAATCGATCAGGGGATCGATTAATGCATGCTTAATCGATCAGGAGATCGATTAAATGTCGCTATTTGGTTTCCTCAGAAAAGCCTTTAATCGATCACGGAATCGATTAAGCTTGTCCTTAATCGATTGACCAGTCGATTACGGTGGGTTCTGTGGGATATCCAATTTCTCACCGAATGCTCTGTAATCTATCCGATGATCGACTAACCATCCTAGCCATGGCTTAATCGATTCATCCATTGATTATCTGATTACTTGGTCTATTTCACCCGAGTCAACCACATTGGACCATGTTTCCAGAGAACACAATGATCCGGTCCGGAGACAAGCAACTAAGCCTTCTCCGACCATAGTCCGGTACAGAGAACGAGCTACCGAGATCGACTAACCATCCTAGTCCATGGAGAACGAGCTACCGAGCCCTCTCCGACTCCATCTGGTCCAGAGAAGAGCTACCGAGCAACCTCTCTGACCTAGTCCGGAGAACGAGCTACGGAGAACGAGCCCTCTCCGACTCCATCTGGTCCAGAGAACGAGCTACCGAGCCCTCTCTGACCTAGTCCGGAGAACGAGCTACCGAGCCCTCTCCGACTTCATCTGGTCCAGAGAACGAGCTACCGAGCCCTCTCTGACCTAGTCCGGAGAACGAGCTACCGAGCCCTCTCCGACTTCATCTGGTCCAGAGAACGAGCTACCGAGCCCTCTCTGACCTAGTCCAGAGAACGAGCTACCGAGCCCTCTCCGACTTCATCTGGTCCAGAGAACGAGCTACTGAGCCCTCTCTGACCTAGTCCGGAGAACGAGCTACCGAGCCCTCTCCGACTTCATCCATCATTGGTCAATCTGAATATATTGAACTTAATTCCTATGAACTTAAATCTGTGTCAACATCAAAACAACAATCAGGACAAACTGCATCAACATCCAAGTTTTGAGATGGACAGACAGCGGCATGAATTCTCCAAGCAAGTTGTAAGTAAATTTTCTAGTACAGTAATTCATTTTGCTAGAAATTCATAGTGGTTATGTTATCAGGTGATTTTATGGCCCCTATACAAAATCGAGTAAGTGGTCGGCGAATGAGACGACCTGCTAGATTTTTGGAGCTGGGGATGTCTGAGGATAATATTGATAGTCGAGAGCATACCCGTAGTCCTCCAGTTGGACAGAGTTCTCGAGCTCTGGAGATACCGTTGACGGACCCGGTATCGGCTATTGTTGGTAAGACAGTGGATATGAGCCGCATACCATTACTGGCAAAGTCTATCAAGGATCGGTTGACTTTATTCCATGAGGGATCTGACCCATGGCTCGCTCGTTCTTGGTTAGAGAATCTGACAGATACCTTTGTGTATATTTCTTGCACTGAAGCAGAGAAGGTCGAGTTAGCCGTATACCACCTTCGTGATCAGGCTATCACATGGTGGAAGACTCAGAGGATTGTATTCGGGGAGCAAGATTTATCTTGGTTATCATTCCAAGAGGCTTTCGAGAGACAGTATTTTTCAGAGGCGTTCTGTCAGACACAGCGTTAGGAGTTTTTGAGCCTTAAGCAGGGGGACCGCTCGGTTACTGATTATCATACAGAGTTTTCTAGGCTTGCGGAGTTCTGTCCACATTTGGTAGCCCAGGACAGAGATCGGATGTTCCAGTTTACTCAGGGACTAGCTCCATATATTCGACTGAAGATGTCTAGTTGTTGAGTCAATACGTACAGAGAGGCACTGGATCAGGTTCTGATTATTGAGACGACTCAACAGCAGGTGAATCATGAGAGAGACACAGAAAAGGTGAAGGGTCTGAGTTCACAAAGTTCTGGTCAGAAAAGACAGACTTAGGAATTAGAGTCTTGGGACTCTTCGAGACGGCAAAAAGGTATACGATCATCTTCAGGATCTTCGAGTGGGCTCCAGTGGAACCAGATGGACAAGGAAAAGAAATGTAATCGGTGCGGATCGTATAGCCATCTGGTGGCCGATTGTCCATTGGATTACTCTATCTATTATTTCTGTAAATTTCCCGATCATATGGCCAGATAGTGTACTCTGAAGGCTCAGTTGGAGCCTACTGATGCTGCATTGTCTGGAGGACGTTCTACACAGCAACGATCGTAGAGGACACAGAGGACGAGAGCCCCTCAGCAGTAGCGACCCTTGCCATCTCAACCATAGATATATCTACTACAGGGGAGGGATCATGCAGCTATGCCGACAACATTCCAGTACACCACCAGTTTAGAGACATAGTATCCTCCACAACATTACCTATCAGCGGTGTCTCAACCATACGTGTTACCAGCAGCTCCACAGCTAGAGGTCCGTTATACAGCGGTTCTGGTGCAGCAGCGGTTCCGGTGCAGCAGCAGTCACCAGCAACACTGACTTCTTATAGTGTACTTCCTCATTATGTTCAGCAGACGACATCTGTACCTCAGAGTCAGATTCCTACAGAGTGGAGGCCTTCTATCTCTTAGCCAGTTACACCCCCGACCAGCGCGGAGGTTGGTCGTGTCTATGCTATCACACGAGAGGAGGCACAACGAGCCGATGGATCGGTAATTCGGGGTATGATTTCAGTTTATGTTGTATATGCTGATACCTTAATTGACACTAGTAGTTTACATTCATTCATGTCTAGATTATTTTTGAGGGAAATTAGGAGAATTTCTATGATTAGATCTTGTAGACTGGTAGTATCTCGGGTGAAGTGCTGACTACAAATCGGGAGATTAAGGGATATCTGTTGGATTTCGACAGTCATACTTTTACAGTGGATTTCAAGTACTGGATATGATGGAATTTGATATCATTCTTGGTATGGACTGGTTAGTCACTTATCATGCTACGATGAATTGTCGAATTGAAGTGGTTACCTTCCGACCTGCAGATCAACCATGATGGAGTCAAACCAAGTGAACAAGTTGCCCAACAAGCTAATCTGGATCATACTCAACCCACTCTAGATGTTGTTGATGATCCATTATGTATCAATGGAGGCCCAATTACAAGAGCTAAGGCTAAGAAGATGAAGGAAGCACTTAATGTGCTAATTGAAGATGTGAAGGTCAAAGTTACAATTGAAGAAAGTTTGACCAAGAGCAAGTCATGCGGCTTAGTCAACTTAATTCAAGCCTTGGATGAGCTTAAGTAGTCACTTAGTCTCATGTTTATGTAGTAGAGATATGTAGGCTCAATTTCTAGCTTTATTTGGGTTGCAATGATGCCATAAGCTTACTATGGCTAAGTAGTCTACATAGGCCTTTACTAAATGGGCTTCCTTTTGGCCTTTTAGGGTTATTAGGTCATCCTATAGCTATAAATAAAGTGGATGATGGCCACACATGTAAATTTTGACATATTTTCAATCTAAAGCATGGTGAGGCTCTCACTTGTTGGTTTTTCATTGAACTAGAACTTATCAAGGCATTCCCTTGTGGTGTTCAAAGACTTATCAATCTCCATCCCAAGGTTGTGGCGTCTTCCCTCTTCCTCTATACCAAGGTTCGACTTTCTTAAGTATCGGGTCAAGGTTCTAATTCATCCTTCTTATCGATTTAGACTCTCCTTCTTTCTTCAATTAGTTGTGGGTTCTTGAGATTTTCTCTATGGGTTCACATCAAGCCCTCATGGGAATTCGTGGGTACTGAGAGTGATGAAATATCTATTATTTCGACAATTCAGGTATAGAGGATGTTAGACGGTGGAATGACCCTAAACCCTAGATCACCCCCGTGGTCTAATTGCGCTTCTTGGATTTATCGGTGGTCAGTAGAATTTTTTTGTAAGACTAGATCGGCTACCTCCGACAAATGAAGAGTAGAAATACTTGAACACCTGAGCTTTTTCTTTTTATCTATGAAATTTATCATTTAAGCTTAATCACATCAATTTTTATAATCAAGGCGAATGATCAAATATAAATATCAATTTTATTATTAAAACTGTGTTTAAACCTAATGGTTTCTAACAACATACATGATGAAGTAACATACTACATCTAAGAACTCACATTAACCCGAAACTAGTGGTAAACTATTGGCTAGTGCCCTTGACAAGTAGTTATAAGTAGACTTTCTACTGACTCAAAAGAAGACTAGTTTTAGCAGCTTTTGACAGGAATTTTATCAACTCTGACGAGAAGTATTATTTCTTTTTCTGCTTAGCTTTTCCTTAATTACCAACTAATCGTAGGTCAATATGCATCCGCATGATATTGCTATGGACACCTTGGACCAATCGAATGGTTCTCACTTTGGTCAAACCATGTGTTCCTTGGCGTTCACATATTGGTACTCAATTTGTTTTGGTCTCAGTACCTTATAATTAGTTGTGGCAGACTCCAAACCTGCATACTTTGTTAATCCAGTTTCATCCCTTTCGATTAGATGTCACTAAAAGCAACCATTTAAGCGATAAAGGTAGATAAAATTTTACCAAAATATAAAAGATAAATTGTAAACGTTAAGTCACAAAACTAGCGTCGACGATAGCGCCCGTTTTTAATATAATTCCTTGGCAATTTCCCAGCATCCTCGGCACAGACGTGGTGCAGTTAGCTCAACGCCTCCTCTCAGATGCAGCGGTTGACATGACACCGCCTTCTTTGTTCTCTCCTTTTCCTTATTCCCTCCTCCACGTTTCTCGTGTGCATGTCAGAACTGAGGCGGGTGCTGCAGTGACTGCAGTGCCACACAACATAACACTTAGAAAAGTAATGGTCAGATTTAAACACGCCTAATGCTATCGCTGCCATGCCCTATGGGAGGGAGAGAGAGAGACTCGAGAGGCAAGCAGCAGGAGCTTTCTTTCACTTTCTTGTGAACACTGGACAGGACACGATGGAGGTGAGAGAGGAGTTGATTGACCGTTGTGGGTATGGGACATGACCAGAGCTAGGTGCCATTGGACAGGTCGTTGGTTGGATTTCCGAGGTATCCGTGGTCAAGGTTTTTGCTCACGCACAGCACAACAAGGGCTGGCGTACTAATACAAGCGATCGAGTAATGTAATGTGCCTGCAACTTCTTGCTCGGCCCCTGCCACCCAACAGAATTTGAATGCTGCGAAAGTCACAAACGTCCAATGGTAGAGACTTGCATTTCCCAATATACCAAAATCAGAGGGAATTCCCGTACGTCAACATTTCTCTTCAATTCAACAATGTTATTTTCAACTTTTGCACATTAGAACGCACAATTCTAGTCTCCCAGCACTGTTTGTTTCACATAGCGTGTGTTCTTGTTGAGATCCGTTTCTGGGTGAGCAGCTTCTTCTTCAGCACCCCACTTGAGCTGGTTTGGGTGAAGATGAAGGTGGAGAGCCCCTGGGTCCTGCGAGCACAAGAAGCGTGAGTAGGAAGGCCAGGGGTTGCCCCGGCACGACCACTCCGATGCTTAAGTGAGTTTCTGGGGAAGGAGGAGGAGATTGAGAGCGAAAAGAGAAAGTGTGTGCGAGATTGCATACCTTCCTTCAGTACAGAGCTAACCTTTTATACAAGTTGAAGACGTTATGTCACATCATGGATGTGATTAGAGTTCCATCACCGTTATGAATGTGTCAGGGAGCATGGTATAGTCAGCGCATATGTCCCATCTCTGACAAATATTTAAGAGGGTCATGTCACGCACACTTGTAGAGACCCAGGCCATGATGAGTTCGCAGAGAGGGCAGGAGAACAATCACGATGGCATGATGGAGGAGTGGTCGTTAGGGAAAGGAAGAGAAACCCATGTGGGACCAAGGCGAGACTGAGCAGCCAGCTGGTAGGGTGCCCGAATGAGTCGATTCGGCTCGGGATAGGAGCACCAGGGGGGCCGGAGCCGACTCGAGGGCTTCGGCGGGTGCTCATGGGAACGAGATTCAGTCTGACTTCGTCTAAGGGCAAGGAGCCGATTTGATCAGCTCCGAGAGTGGGGAACTTGCTGAGGTGTTGGTGCAAGATGCACTAAGATCTTGCCTAGAGTTTCGATGTTTGACAATACACCTAAGTCTGGTCAGTTTGACCAAGGGTTGATCCAAACAGGACTTGATGTTTGGATGTGTGGAAGTGAGCGAGAAGACCTAGTCGGTTAGACTAGGCAGTGGAAGTCCTGATCTGGACGATCGGGCAAGGGAAGTCCTGGTGAGTGAAGCTGGGCAAGGGAAAGTCCTAGTTGTAGGCTAGGCAAAGGGAAGTCCTGATTTGGAGGATCAGGCGGAAGTCTTGGCAGAGTCAAGTGCACCAGGTGAAGTCTGGGCTGGTCTAGGTGACCGAGTCGCAGCAGAAGTCTGGGCTGGTCTAGGTGACCGAGTCGCAGCAGAAGTCTGGGCTGGTCTGGGTGACCGAGTCGCAGCAGAAGTCTGGGTTGGTTAGAGAGAACCGAACCGCAGCAAAAATCCTGGGGGGCGAGGACAGAGCCGAGCACAAGTCCAACAAGTCTGGAGGACTTGGTTGGCATGAATTCTCCAGAATGGAGTGGGTTAGACTAACCCAAGATTTCGGTAGAAATCTGAAGTTAGACCCACTAGGTAAGGCTTTAGGTTGTTTTGTTTGCTTGCTTGTATGCTTGTCTTGCAGGAACCAGGAGCTGGAAGCAAGAGGGAAAAGCAGAGGTGAAGCAAGCAAAGTCAACTCAAAGTCAAGCTCGAAGTCAACTCAGGTCAAACCTGAGTTGAGTCGACTCAACCGGAGACTTGAGTCGACTCGGCAGTGGAGTCGACTCAGATAAGGTTTTGAGTCGACTCAGGCTGACGCAGAGTCAAGACTTATCGCAGTTGACGCCACATCAACTGGAGTCGACTCAGAAGGCAACTGGAGTCGACTCAGACAGGATAACGGGCGGAAGCGATAAAAGTTGATCTGCCACGTCGGCTGGAGTCGACCCAGATGGGCATCTGAGTCGACTCAGGACCAGTATATAAGGAGGCTTCGACCAGCAGCTGAAACAACAATTTCATACGCCTTCCTTCCGACAAGAGGTGCTACTGAACGCAACCGAGGCCAACTTCTTGCAACCGGGGAAGATCCAGAAGGGGTGCGCGGCGCTCAGGACTTCCAGATCGGCAACAAGAGTTTGCTTTTAATTTATTGTTCTTGTTTTCTGGTCTTAATTTATTTGATTGTTTATCGGACTGTAAGACGGGTTTCTCCGCCTCCGAACAAGGTTCGGAAAGGAGACCACTAGTGGACGGGCGCCTCCCGAATTAGGCCTTGGACGTACTAACCCTGGGGGGTTAGGAACCAAGTAAATCCCGCGTGTCCCCTTTTTGTTTTCTAATATTTCCGCTGCTAGTTTTTTTGATAGTAACGAACGAAAGTGAAAAAGCGACTACGCGCTATTCACCCCCCCTCTAGCGCGTACACGATCCTACAATTGGTATCAGAGCCGGTGCGCTCTTGATTGGACTAACCGCCAAGGGAGCAAGACGGCAAAGATGGAGGGGGAGAAAGGTATGATTTTAAAAGTTCATTTTAAATTTCATATTATATGTTTTAAGTGCAGGGAGAGAGGGCACTACAAAAATAAGTGCCCTACTCGAAAGATTCGGACGGCACCACCGGCGGCAAAGGAGCAACCGATGCCAGGAGCCCGGAGGAACAAAGAGCACATCCAGTGCTTCAAGTGCCGAAAACACGGTCACTACAAGAACCGGTGCCCGGAGAGGAAGACGGCGAAAAAATCAGAATTAGGGGAAGCGATTCCGGTAAGTCAAGTAATTTATGAAAATACCCCTAGGTTGCATGCGCATGCTAGATTTTCTTTTTCTGCAAATTTAGATAATTTTTCTGAAAAGTTAGAAAAATTAGAAAATGTCATCTTGAATAATTCTCAAATTTAGAAAATTTTAGAAAATTAGAAAATCTTAAAAATTCAAATCTAGATAAGATAGATTTGACTAATTCAAATTTGAATTTGTCAAATCTGGATAAATCAGAAAATTTAAAATTAGAGATAAAAATTTGACTAAATCAAATTTGGATAATTCAAATTTGAAAAAGTCAGATTTAAAAATATTAGATAATAATTTAAATAATTTAAATTTGAATAATTCTAAATTAAATAAATTAGAAAATTCAATCTTAAATCCTAAAGATAAAGAAACCTTATCTAATTTGGATAAAATAATTAATAAATCTGAATTAAATAATAATTTAACTAATTCAAATGTTACCAATTCAATTATTAATAATTCAAATTTAATTAATTTAGACTTATCCCAAATAAATAAAAAATTAGAACAAGTCTTTAATTCTTTCAACCAAGATAATGATAAGCTTAATAAATCAACTTTAAATAATTTAATAATTCTAAAAATTAATAATAATTCAACTAAACAAAATAAAATTAATAATCATCAAGATAAGTTGAACAATTCAATTTTACAAAAATTCAAAAAAAAATTCAAGAAATTAATAAGAAAAATTCAAATTTCAAAAAGATAAATCCTAAATTAATAATAAAAAAAAAAAATAATAAAATTAATTATAATTTCAACCATTTAATTATGAAATATAAATTCTAATAAATTAAATAATAAAAATTTGAAATTAAATAATAAAATTAATTATAATTCAGTACCATTTAATTATGAAATATTGAATAATTCTAATAAATTAAATATTAAAAATTCAAAATTAAATAATAAAATTAATTATAATTCTGTACCTTTTAATTATAAAACATTGAATAACTCTAAAAATTAAATTCAATAATTAAAAATTAAATTAAATAAAATTTAGGAAAATATTTTTATAAATTTTAACAAGTCAAATTAAATCTTAAAATTAAAATTAAAATTCAAATTAAAATCAAATTCCAAATTAAATTAAATTAAAAAAATTAAAATTAAATTAAATTAAATTAAAATTAAATTAAATTAAATTAAATTAAATTAAATTAAAATTAAATTAAATTAAAATTAAATTAAAATTAAATTAAAATTAAATTAAATTAAATTAAATTAAATTAAATTAAATTAAATTAAAATTAAATTAAATTAAATAAAAAAATTAAATTAAATTAAATTAAATTAAAATTAAATTAAAATTAAATTAAATTAAAATTAAATTAATATTCAAAATTCAAATTCAAACTTAAATTAAAACTTAAAAGCTATGAACCTAATTAAAATAAATTACCTTTAATTATAAAACTAAATTAAAATATTACCAAATGAAACAATAAAAATAAAACTCAAAGTGTGTCAAAGTGGGTTGACACATTCGCGGGTCCACACGAAATGTATCAAATCGAGAATTTGATACATTCTTAGAAAGTAAAAATTATTGTGTGAATTGCTTGACTCATGCATACTTGCCATGACATGCATCTGCTTTATGTTAAATGCATATAACATGCCATGTCATCATGTTTACTTATCGCTTAATCTAGAACGGTTAGTTAAGGACACATGAATGGTTGATACTTGCCAACCTAGTACCAGGGTGGGGCGAGATGATAGTACGTCAGGAAAGCTAGATTAAGTGGTCAAGAAGGGTAAGGAGTACCTGACTTGATTCACTGAGTCAAACCGAACTGACCGAAGCTACCTCGCCACATCCTAGACTAGTTAGACCAAGGTTTATCAATAAATTGGTTAAGTCATAATTTCCTAAATTGATTTTGTCTAGAAAGTGGTCGTTGCTCCGATAACCAAGAAGGCCTCTGTGCCTCGCCACGGCCTGGAAATCAATTCTTGAAATGTGGACTTAATTGATTGACGGTTAAACCTGAATCTAACTCAAGGTCAAACATTTCATTAGAACTTAACTTAAACTTAATCAAGATAAAATTGATAACTCATCTCACAGAACCCATAGGGTAACCCTTGTCTGCCATGTACTGAGACACTTAGAATGGGTGAGATGATAAGGTCAATTAAAGTACAACGTTTTGAAAAAGGTTTTCAAAAATTATTATAACTATTTTTTAAAAAAAATTATTTTTGAAAACTTGATATTTACATGAATTTCATGCTTGCTGGGTGTATCTATATTATAAGTTTCAAAACTCTATATATTTGAAAATTGGTTGACCAACACATTAGACACAAACCTTTAGGTCAACACTAAGTCTAAGAACCCTAAGACACATAGGCAGAAAATCCTTGTGGTCAACAAGGATGTCCTAAGAGAGTGTCTAGTTCAGGGGGAGGTCATTCTTGAAAGACTGATATTTAAAAAGACCTCTTGAAAAAAAAAATTTCAAACTTTAAAAATTCTAAAATTATTTTGAAAATTATTGTTTTGTAAAATACTTTATAAATTGTTCTTTTAACTTGGAACAACCTCTAAGACACATAGGGAGATTGCCTTGTAGTCAACAAGGGGCCCTAAGGGAGTGTCAGATTTAGGGGGAGTCCAAACTTAAAAGTTCAATTGAAAATTATATTTTAAAAATCTTAAGTTATTTGCTCTGGCTGATTTAGATTAACCTCTAAGACACTTAGGGAGTTTGCCTTGATTTTGGGTCAAACCCTAAGACACACAGGGAAGTTGCTTTGTGGTTAACAAAGAACCCTGAGGACGTGTCTGGTTCAGGGGGAGACTCTGAATTAAAAAGATAATAACTAGTTTTTCAAAAACCTACCTATTTTGAAAACACTTTTACAAAATTATTTGAAAATATTTTAATATTTCAAAAATTATTATTATACATTATTCTTTTGATTTAGAATCAAACCCTAAGACACACGGGGGAGTTTGCTTTGTGGTTGTGAGCTTCTGCAGCGTGTATTGCGCGCTGCGGAGAGCTTCCACAGCGTACATTGCGCGCTGCGGATGTGAGCTTCCGCAGCGCGCAATGCACGCTGCAGATGTGATCAATCGCAACGTGCAATGTGCGCTGTGGATGAAATAAAATAATTAAACCATTCAAATCACAATTATAAACTCAAAACTCAAATAATTAATAACATAAATACCACACAAATACTATAAAAATTACACATTTATAATCCAACAATTATATATAACATTCACATTTTTTTCACTAATGAAAATAATTTGTTCCACAATTATTATAAATGCCAATGTCAATGGCAAGCTGCCACACCTGGCAATTTCTAATGTAGATCAATTGGCCAAGATAAGCATTTAGCACAGAACTACAGGACTCACCTGGCAAATATCAACTATGATCCCCAAATGCCATAGCAAGCTCTCCCTGTGTAGAAGTACAGGCTTAGTGAAGATATAGTTGTAGGTTGTCCTTCTTAGTAGTTGTAGGTTGTCCTTCTTAGCTTCACTTTTACAGATCATGTTTTCTAATAATGCAGAGACTTGCACTTCCAGAACAACCTGTACAGAATAACAGAGCTCACAAAAGCACAAAATTTTCAAGTCTGGTAACATATTCACTTACAAAGTGATAACAACAAAGCAACTAATTTGTTTTTAGTTTATCTATTAAATACAGTACAAAAGAAAAGAAATGCATCAAAGAAAGTCAATCAAAACTCTCATCTTTTTTTATAGAAAGTTAGATAGGGCTCTCTTAACATCTTGGCACCAAAACTCTTAATTATCTTATCTAACCAAGTGTCTACAGAACTTTGAACATGTTGTTACTACGGATTATTATCCTAGTTCAAGCCATTCAATATAGGTGGGTTGTTCTAGCGCAAGCTCAAGTTGAGATGAGATCCAGTATGACACTTAACATGGCTGATATTGATGGCAGCAAGTACAAATACACAAGCACATACAGAAAGAAGTGATGCTAGTTCTCATCACGTCAACAATAAGCCCTGAAAGAAGTGATGTTAGTTCTCATCATGTCAACAATAGGCCCTTATGAGGCTTACAAAGAATAGGGGTTACACCCAAAACCATACTGGAGAAAATTAGAGCCTACCAGCTAGTATGGAAAACAATGAAATCTTACAACCACAGCTAAACTTGTCAATAAATGAGTATCAGGAGTCTACAAATATAGGCTTACTATTCTCTTCAATAGTTGCAACCAAGTTTAGCCCCATATGGTGCATTGTTGTGCGCTGGTAGTTTATAGACTTAAATATTTTACAAGACTAATGTTACGAGTCATTTCTATCTGGGGCAAAATGCTGCAATTTCGATCATTAAACATCACATGCTGCCAATCAAGAATATTTCCAAGAATTTTAGGCTAACAATTGAACTACAGACATTAAAGGTATGTCAAGCCTTAAATGGAGAAGATTCATGTTTATCCAGAACACATGAAATAAATTGCCATGATCTATTCAAGGCTTTAATGCTTCCCATGATGGAACTTATGCATTGGACTTCTGCTCCCAACTAAAATTAAAGGTAGACAGTAAAAGCAATAAACCAGAGTTAAATAGCTTAAGCTTATGTACTACACTTTCAAGTAATCTGCAACTTGGTAATTCATAGGCAATGATACCTGGCCAGGTAACCATCACCATCTTTGATATTACCATAACAAGTTAAATAAGAAAATGACATGACACAATCACTGCACATTAGAAAAGTTAATCAATGAAGATAAACTAAAAGCAGACTATAATCAAGCAGTGAAAAAGAAGTTACCTCTTGATCTGATTTCGAATTACAATCTAGAGGAACCCTGTTCCATTCTTCCATTAATATCAAATTTGTTCGTCCAGAGAAGTCCCATATGCGAACCTACCCCAACAAATGAAAGTGAAAAAAAAAAACTCAGATGTGCTACATTTCCCATAAGGACAGAAATGAGGATATATCTCTCAAATGTACACATACAGGTTCTGAATCAATGCCGAAAATCTTGCTTGCCCTTTTGTAATTTTCAACAGCATTGTCCTATATGACAAACACAGGTTCTCATCCTTATGTACACATACAGGTTCTCATCCTTATGCATGGCTTAGTTGGACACATATATCACAGGAACTTTTTGAAAAAAAAACAAAATGAATGAGTTGCTTTTGTTTCCAACAAAATATTATTTCAATTATATGCTTGAGGAGAGGCATATTTTAAAAAAAGGGAAGTAAAGACTTTCCACTATCTTTCACATTAATCTGGCTTGCATTAGAATTAGATGAATCCATCGAGTCCTCCCGGGCAACTTGTGACCCATCCTTATGTTTCCCATCCTTCTGAGAAATATATGGAAGCAAAATGTACAAAAGTTAGCATAAGAAGTGGACAACAACTTTAAGTTAGGTGATCATACATGACAAATTGGACACTGCCAATGTGCATATGTTTTCACCAAGTAAATGTATGCCATGTCATGCAGGGTGACACCAGCTATATTATTCAAAAATGCATTTGTTTATTGTGATAGTTTTGTTAGATATAACTATTAGAGATAAACAAGTCAAAGGCATTCCTACAAGTATGCATACTTTTATATAAAATTAGTCATGTCTAAAGTCACATGAACTGCACTAATCATAATTGATATATAGTAAGATATCAAGTTATTTACTAGCTCTAATAGCCATTTAGCTTGAATTTAAACATTGATCCACAACCAAATTCTATCCTTATGTTAAGCATACTTACACCTAAGGAATATAAAACTAACAGCACAAAAAGGTTGAGAAATCTTAACAAGGTTCTAAACGCTCTAATTAATTTATCCAACAGATAAATAGTCCTAAAAATGAAAGTCAACACCCAATGCAAAATAATTGTTTCTATGGAAGCTTACCTAAAATCCCCGTTAAGCACAACCATTATGCTCCACCATTGGATTAATTCCATACCTATCCTTCATGTAGTTAAGCATGTGTTTGCCCTCCGTCACCATCCCATCGTTGTATCATTTGACTTCATCTTGGCTAGTTTCATCTCCTCGAAGAGTGCCAGAGATTCTTCTGCACCTTTGCTCCAGGCAAGACACGCTAACATTGTGTTCCAGGATAATACCTCGCGCTTCGGCATTTTAGCGAACACCTTCCGAGCACGATCGGAAACTAGATGTAACCGCGGAAGAGGAACAAGAGCAGCTCGTGGGAGAAAGGAAGCTGAGCCCGATCGATGGAAGAAGCTGAGACCTGTCTAGGTCAATTCGTCGCTCGCAAGCTAGCAAGGGGAAAGAGCAAGTGAAGTCGTGAAGCAGGGATCGCTGGCGTATTCCCACCGGATTCTGAATGCCCGGTTCGAGCGAAGCATAGGTTGTCGTCAAAGGCTAACTGGAAGTTGCCGGCGCCGGTGAGGAAGGAACAGGGAGGTTGAGGGCGTCAGGCAGCACATCTCGCGGCAGAGGAAGGTTGAGCAGGGAAGGTGGCGCTGGTTCTGGCAGTTGCAAGTAGTGCTCCACGCGGCGGCAGTCTCCAACTTCCGGCGAGGGCGAGGGCGACGACAGACTACAGTAGGCGGCGATGATGTGTGGCATCGACGGCGGCGGCGGAGGGAGAAGGCACAGCGGTGTTGGGCAGCAAGGCGGCAGAAGGGGCGAGAGGACAGGAGGCGCGGCACAGGGAAAGATCGCGAGGAGTTCCGTCTTCGTCTTCCCGCGAAGCTCATGGACCTTAATCCTCGCTGCAACCAACGATCGCAAAAGAGATCGAACGAATCCCCCGAGAGGTGGGAGCGGCGGTGGGAAGGAGATTAGCAGGATCGCGCGAGGGGAAATTTGGGGAAAAGGCGAGCGCGACGAAATTAACCGGGATGAAAAAAAAAGCTGCGCGAGAGGAAATTAACCTAAGCGGCGGGATTGGGGAAAAGCCAAGCGCGAGAAGGAAACGGAGATGGAAAAAAAAATTATAGTATTTAATTAAAATAATTTTGATAGCATATTATATATGTTGTTATAATTTATAAATTTTTAACAGCAAATATTGTGCGCTGTCAATATAAATTTTTAACAGTGCACATTGTGTGCTGTTAAAAATACTTTTAACAGCGCATAATATGCGCTGTCAAAAATAATTTTAACGGCGCACAATGTGCGCTGTTAAAAGTATTTTTAACAGCGTATTATTGTTGCACGCTGCGGTTAATAAAAATATGATATTATCCGCAGACGCATTTCATTGGGTGCGCCGTTAAAGCAACTATTAACGGCGCGCCTATGATATGTGCGCTGC
>NC_133861.1:3038627-3113654 GCF_044706935.1 Curcuma longa
TGTTGAAGATCGGGAGATGGCTAGAGAGGGGAGGAGTGAATAGCCTCCCTTTGAAACTCGATTTTCTCCTACAAAAGCTTAGTGCACAGCGGAAAATAGCTAACAAAACGAAATCAATGCAAACACTAAGATATACGAGGTTCGGGGATAACTTGCCCCTACTCCTCGGCGTGTCCGTAAGGTGGACGATCCCTTGATCTTCGGTAGATCAAACCCCGGATGAATCCGGCTAGATGAAGTCTCCTTCTCGGTGGAGTGACCTCTCCACAGCCAATCTCAAAGATATTTGTTAAGTACAGAGATTATAGAAGATTCAAGATTGAGGCCAACAAATAATCAACTTACAGCACAGCCTCAATCACACAAAACCTCAAGCAGAAACTTTCCGAGAGCAAGGCACCAACTCCTTGCACCACCTCAGGCAGAGAGCTTCAAAGAAGAGCAATGAATGCAAGCAAGCAGAGAACACACAGCAAGCACAAGCACAAGCACAGCCTCGTTTGTTGTTAGTTGTTCTCTCTTCTCCTTCATCTCTTCTTTTAGTCTGCTTACTTCTGCTCGTTCAACGGTCGTCTGAGTCCACTACACACTAACTGAGCCATCTGAGCTCTCCAGCACCACACTGAGGTCCCTCCTCTGTGCTGGACCACGCTCCTCTCAGCACAGCTCCTCTCTCACTGATCATCCTCCTGTGCAGCTCAGAGTCTCCCGCTGTGTCTTTTACCTGAAAACCAAAGGTCGACAAACTGCCATGATAGAAAGCCAACCCTTGACTCTTCCTGTTCTTCATTCGAGTTCAAACTCCATCTGCAAACCTCAGAGATGGATTAGCAAAGCAATAACAGAAGCAACAGAAATCAGAAATGAGCAGAGCAGAAGTCTGAACACGATCAGAAATGGCTTAATCGATCAAGCCATCGATTAAACGTCGTAATTCTTTCCTCTATAAACCGTGTAATCGATCAAGCCTAAGTAATAATCGATTACCCAAGCCCTTAATCGATCGGTTGGTCGATTAAGGTATGGTAATCGATCAGGTGATCGATTACCGATCGCTAACCCCATTCCTCATTAAGCTTGTAATCGATCAACTGATCGATTACCGTTCACCATAATCGATTGCCCAATCGATTATGGTGTGTTCTGTGGGTTTTGCAAATTCTTACAGAATGCTCTGTAATCGATCACCAGGTCGACTAACCAACTAACCCTTGGTTAATCGATTCACCCATCGATTACACCAAAGTGAATTTAAAACTCATGCGATCTGATCACTTGGTTAACTTGGGTCTCACCCGAGCCAACCACATTGGATCATGTATTCAGAGAACAGACTCCCAAGCCTACTCTGACAATGATCCGGTCCGAAGACAGGCTACCAGGCCTTCTCCGACCATAGTTCGGTACAGAGAACGAGCTACCGAGCCCTCTCTGACCTAATCCGGAGAACGAGCTACCGAGTCCTCTCCCACTTCATCTGGTCCAGAGAACGAGCTACCGAGCCCTCTCTGACCTAGTCCAGAGAATGAGCTACCGAGCTCTCTCCGACTCCATCCAGTCCAGAGAACGAGCTACCGAGCAAAACAAAAGAAAAACTTAATGTAGCAAGTTTAGTAAAAAATTACGCACGATCCCCGGCAACGGCGCCAAAAACTTGATGCGTGTTCCGCAAGTATACGGAATGTCGCCAAGTAATAAAAAGATCGAATCCACAGGGACCGTGGAATTAATTACTAACCTAGCACAATAAGAGTGGAGAGTTCATAGGAAATGGTTTGGTGTGGGGGAGAAAGAGTGTTCTAGAGCTCCTAAACCTTAGTTCGAAGATATAATCCGACTGTGACAAAATGTGGAAAGCGATCCTAGGACTTCGGATTCCTCGGGATATTGATTGATTGACTTGGATCCTCTACCATTCCTCAATGATTACACAATTGTAGGGATTCTAACCAAATTATCCAATTAGACCTCGTCAGGTTTCCTCGGAATAAATCAATGGTGTTCTAATGTTACTTATGTTGGTTTGAGATGATTCTAGATAGCCTGGTTCAAGGCTTTCCGTGTCACTCAGGCGCCCCAGAATACTACTAGAATCCTACCCTCTGTCACAGGGTATCCTTTTAAAGACCTCTCCCCAACAATGAGTAACCGTTAGTTATCCCTCATAAAGATTGTTCATAGCCTAAGCAATCCCTCGGAAGGTCTGATTAAGATTCTCCTCCTATCACGAGGAGTCCCGGGTATACGATCCTAAGAATTACTCAAACCCCAAATAATCTTTACCCTTGTAGATTCATACCATTCACAAGCATATCATCAAACAAGTATAAAGCACAAATCCACAAAGCAATTGCACAATCATATCATAGAACATGGTAGATTAACAAATCCAAAGTTACAATCATCCAATAATCCCGATTCTTCCTACATCCTAGAATCTGGAGGACTACTCCATATCAGGGAGGTTACAATACAGAGAAGAAATAGAAAAGTACATCATATTCCAAGAATCTATGAAGAAATCAAGAAATAGGACTTATCGATGAGCTTCTTCTTCTCCGGACTGTAATCTCTGCGAAGGTGAGGTATGGATGTGATGGAGTGTCCGGACGGATGAACGGATCGTCGAATCTAGCTCCAGAATGAGGCATCGGTGGCTCTAGCACGCTCCGGTGGCTCTCCAAAGTCTCTCCCCTTTTTAAGGCTATTAAGGGGGTCTATTTATGGGCCCCCACGAAATGCCCTGAAAATCAACCAGGCACGCCCCCGTCACACGGCCGTGTCTGGGAGACACGGCCATGTGTGGCCGCCCTGCTGTAGTGGAGGCACGGTCGTGCCTATGAGGCACGGCCAAGAAGAGTTAATGCTCTGTTGGGAGGTACGGCCAAAGGCAGTCTGCTCTCTGCTGGGAGACACGCCCGTGCCTGAGAGGCACGGCCAAGGACAGATGCTCCTCTGGTGGGAGACACGACCGTGTCTGAGGGACATGACCATGTCTTGGCTTGGTTTTGTTGAGGAGACACGGCCGTGTCTGGGAGACACGACCATGTCTGGCTGCTGCAGGAGGAAGGCACGGGCATGCCTTTGGGGCACGGCCTAGGCTAGTTGGATCTCTGGTTGAAGGCACGCCCGTGTCAAGGAAACATGGTCTCTGGAGGTGATAGACACGGCCGTGCCTATGAGGCACGACCCTGTCTTGCCTTGTCTTCAATAAGTGCTCCATTTCGCCTGTTTTACTCTGTTTTCTGTCCTGAAACACACAAATACACGAGCAGTCCTCCGAACTAGAAAATAAAGAATACAATGCCAAATGCACAGGTAAAGGGTGTAATATACGTAAGATACAACATGAAAAGCACACTACAACAAAAATGACTTTCCGCAGCGCGCAAATACACTATCCGCAGCGCGCATCGCACGCTGCACAGTTGCAAGCTGTTAAAAGTCATTAAGCATCTGCAGCGTGCATTGCGCGCTGCGGAAGCTCTCAGTCGCAGCGCGCAATGCACGCCGCGGATGATCACATCCGCAGCGCACAATGCGCGCTGTGGATGTGATCAATCGCAGCGTGCATAGCGCACTGCGGAAGCTCTCATTCGCGGCGTGCATTGCGCGCTGCGACTGAGAGCTTCCGCAGCGCGCAATGCACACTGCAGATGTCTCCACAATTATAAACCATTCAAATCATTCAAATCACAATTATAAACTCAAAACTCAAAACTCAAATAATTAATAATAACATAAATACTACACACAACAACAACAACAACAACCACACACAAATAACACAATAATAATATTGTTATTATTATAACATGTCAATAATAATGAATACAGATTCGAACAAGGTAGATATTGTTATAACATGTCAATAATAATGAATACAGGTTCGAACAATTACAAATTGCAAATTCAAACCAATAGTTACAGAAGCAGGAAGATATAGAACTTAGCTCAGATGAGCGATGTCAATCTCCTCAGAAATCTTGAATGTTGCTACTGCACCAAACTTGCTCCTCCCTCCCTCCCACTCATCCTCGGAATCCTCGCTATCCTCGTCCCCATTGTGGCTCCATGTTGATGGCGTCGAGGGGTCACTGATACTCCTTGAAAAGCAGTTTTTAGTAGTAAGCATATCAACTTGACCTAAATGAGATATCTTAACCACAACTGCATCGTCATCCACAGGCAAAGGCTGCTTCCATGGTTCTCCATCAATTCACATAAATGTATGCTCTGCTGCACCCTTGTGGAATTCGAAACGAATTCTACGCGCCTGAGTGAGAAATGCAATAAGTGCATTAATATTTTGATGATACATGGACCCATGAAAAGGTGAACAGTGAGGTACATATCATTGTGGAAGTACACAATATTACACACAAAATCAGTAGAAAAGACATGAGATAAATACTATGTCAAATTCTCCAATCTAGTCCTTTTGAATAATGAACAAAAAAAAAGGTCTCTTCCCTTATCTTAAACTTGGGAGTATGGAACTTCTACACATTTTACAAGTGAACGCAATCTGTTGACTTGGCATCACATGACTTTCATATTTGATATTTTTATTAAAAAAATAAGAAAAAAATCAACATGGCACATGCAATATTTTAAAGTTGCCTCTTTGATATCCAATTTTTTAGACGTTCACAAAGAAAACATCGAATTTGTTTCAAGAAAATCTTACAGCTTAGTACCATCGTAAGCCTTTTTAACATGGACTTCAAAATTAATCCATCATAAGCCTTGTGCAAATTCATTGTGTGCATTTTTTTCAATAGAAAATCTCCTCATTAAGCCTTACCTTTGAAATGTCTTCATCCTACTGTTTGCATAACAACCTTTGAAAATAATCACCTAAATAAAATCACTAGATTACTAATTGGGGGAAAGAAAGAATAAAATTGTCTACACTAGTCGTAGAGACAAGAGAAGCATCATTGACATAACTGACAAAACCTCATATTTTGGCAAAAAATAGGTAAATGAAGGAAATGGATGGATGCTATAAGTTAGTGGGTAATGAATAAATTCATTGATCCAAGAAGAAAATACTGAACTTCAGAATCTAGCACCTTCATTTTAGACATTCATTTAAGCAAGCTTGTTACTTGCATTAATAAACACAAGTAGATTTGTGGAAGCTTGGTAAATTGGAAAATTCAAATAGTTATCTTGTTCTTTGGCTTGTAGCACTTTGGTTGAATTCTAGAGTGTATGTATTATAGTCAATGCAACTGGTAAGCTCTTTCAACTATCATCCTCAAAAATCTGTAGTCTAACTTTCAACTGTCACAGTGGCCGATTGCTTTAATAATCTTTATGGCAAAGAAGAAATCATTTTTGTTAGGACTACCGAAGCAAGTCTTTTTCAGAATGTAATTGCATAAGTTATGGAAAAGTTATCGATTAATTCTAACTTGCAGATCAATGTTACAAAAATGGAACACAGAAATTTTCTAATACAACACAGATTAATGAGAGTGCACCTTGTTCACACGTATCGGCTTTCCGTAAAGTTTAATCATGTTCAAAATCTTTATAGCCTGCAAAAGAACAGGACCAAAAGAGAGTGAAATAAAATAAACAGCCAATACACATGCCAAATTGGTTCACATAAAAATTGCAAAAAGAAAATTAAACATGAATGAAACTTAATGAACTGACATAATCTGCATCTTCTTCACTCCGAAACTCAATAAATCCATATCCTTGATGAAGATTTGTAACTCTATCCTTTGGAACATAGACATTAACTGCAAAACAAAATCTCAATCCAGTTTAAGGTTTCCGAGTTAAAATTGAGCAAACCAATGAATCCACATACTGACAAAAAAAAACTGCTTACGCTTTTAACTTACCAACAGGGCCTGCTTGGACAAACAATTCCCACAGTAACTCCTCACCGACCTACAAAGTTGACAGCAGACATCAGGGTACATACAGATCAATGATAACCAAGACAACACATAGGAAAAGCTCAAGGTTTATTAGTGCTCGAATCAAAGTAGCCAACCAAAAACCTAGTACCAGAAGCAGGAAGCCATAAAACCTATGTGCAGGAATCAGGCTGTGAAATCAAAAACAGGGAAAAAGGGTAAAAAGACGGGAAAAAACGGTAGAGCACCTGAGGGTCAAGGTTGCCAACATATGTGGTAGCCTCTTGGTTCCTCTCTGCGGCGTGCTGACCGAGGAGGTTGGCTCCGACTCGCGGTCATGGTACTTTCGGTTCACCTCCCTGATGTCCTCGTTGCGATTGGCCCCCATGAGAACATCGAGCTGCTTCCGGATGGCGTCCATGCTCACCTCCACTAGGGTTAGGGTTTGGCGAGATTTTCTCCGGCCCTTCCCGAACACTGGGAGCGGAGAGGAACGGCAGGAGGAGATGAACGGCTAGAGGAGAGGAACGCCGTGAGCGGAGAGGAAAGGAGAGGCCGAGCTCGCGACGGTGGAGAGGAACGGAGAGGCCGAGCGGCGGGATGGGGGAATAGGCGAAGGAGGTCGAGGAAAATAAGGAGGGATGGGGAAAGCGCGAGTGCGAGATGAAACCTAAGCGGGATCGGGGAAAAGCCGTGCGCGAGACAAACCTAGCCAAGGCGTTACAACGTTTTTGTTTAAAAAAATAAAATTAATAAAATTATGACAGCGTATGGTGTATGCTGTTAAAAGTATTTTTAACGGCGCACAATGTGCGCTGTTAAAAGTATTTTTAACAGCGTATTATTGTTGCGCGCTGCGATTGATAAAATTATAATATTATCCGCAGCGCATTTTATTGGGTGCGCCGTCAAAGCAACTATTAACGGCGCGCCTATGATGTGCGCTGCGGATGACGCGCTGCGGAAAGTCATTAACACTACCTATTTTAAAAATACTTTTAATGAAAATTATTTCAAAATTATTATCAATTATTCTTTTAATTTGAGTCAAACCCTTAGACACACAGGGAGATTGCTTTGTGGTCAACAAAGAGTCCTGAGGATATGTCAGGTGAAGGGGGAGAGTCTAACTTAAAAGAATAATAACTAGCTTTTCAAAAATACCTATTTTGCAAAACACTTTTGAAAACTAATTTGAAAAATACCTTCAAAATCTATTTTGAAAATCAAACTTATTTTGAAAATTCTTTTGAAAAACTATTTTGAACAAATCTTTCAAAACTCAAACTTGAAAACTATTTCGCAAATCTACTACAAAATTTATAATCTTGAAAAATTATCTTTTAAATCTACTATGGTATTTCAAGAATTATCAAGACTTAGGCATGACCATAGACATTACCATTATTGTTGGTGCAAGAGAGAATGAACTTAAAAATAAAAAATCTTTTTGATGTATGAAAAGGGGGAGAAGGGACTTAAGTTAATAATATAGATTTCTCCCAGAAAGTTAAACCCTGACCTATATTAACTTAAGAAATTGTCAAACATCAAAAAGGGAGAGATTGTTGGTGCAAGATGCACTAAGATCTTGCCTAGAGTTTCGATGTTTGACAATACACCTAAGTCTGGTCAGTTTGACCAAGGGTTGATCCAAACAGGACTTGATGTTTGGATGTGTGGAAGTGAGCGAGAAGACCTAGTCGGTTAGACTAGGCAGTGGAAGTCCTGATCTGGGCGATCGGGCAAGGGAAGTCCTGGTGAGTGAAGCTGGGCAAGGGAAAGTCCTAGTTGTAGGCTAGGCAAAGGGAAGTCCTGATTTGGAGGATCAGGCGGAAGTCTTGGCAGAGTCAAGTGCACCAGGTGAAGTCTCGGCTGGTCTAGGTGACCGAGTCGCAGCAGAAGTCTGGACTGGTCTAGGTGACCGAGTCGCAGCAGAAGTCTGGGCTGGTCTGGGTGACCGAGTCGCAGCAGAAGTCTGGGTTGGTTAGAGAGAACCGAACCGCAGCAAAATCCTGGGGGGCTAGGACAGAGCCGAGCACAAGTCCAACAAGTCTGGAGGACTTGGTTGGCATGAATTCTCCAGAATGGAGTGGGTTAGACTAACCTAAGATTTCGATAGAAATCTGAAGTTAGACCCACTAGGTAAGGTTTTAGGCTTGCTTGTATCTTGTCTTGCAGGAACCAGGAGCTGGAAGCAAGAGCAAAAAGCAGAGGTGAAGCAAGCAAAGTCAACTCAAAGTCAAGCTCAAAGTCAACTCTGGTCAAACCTGAGTTGAGTCGACTCAACCGGAGACTTGAGTCGACTCAGATAAGGTTTTGAGTCGACTCAGGCTGATGCAGAGTCAAGACTTATCGCGTTTGACGCCACATCAACTGGAGTCGACTCAGAAGGCAACTGGAGTTGACTCAGATAGGATAACGGGCGAAAGTGATAAAAGTTGATCTGCCACATCGGCTGGAGTCGACCCAGATGGGCATCTGAGTCGACTCAGGACCAGTATATAAGGAGGCTTCGATCAGTAGCTGAGAAGACAATTGATACGACCTCCTTTCCGACAAGTGGTGCTTATAAACGCGAACGAGGCCACGTTCTTGCAACCGGGGAAGATCCAGAAGGGGTGCGCGGTGCTCGGGACTTCCAGATCGGCTACAAGAGTTTACTTTTAAATTACTGTTCTTACTTTCTAATCTTAATTTAATTGATTATTTATCGGACTGTAAGACAGATTTCTCCGCCTCCGAACAACGTTCGTAAAGGAGACCACTAGTGGACGGGCGCCTCCCGAATTAGGCCTTGGACGTACTAACCCTGGGGGGTTAGAAACCAAGTAAATCTCGCATGTCCCTTGTGTTTGTTTTCTAATATTTCCGCTGCTTAGTTTTCTTTGATAGTAACGAACGAAAGTGAAAAAGCGACTACGCGCTATTCACCCCCCTCTAGCGCGTACACAATCCTACAGGATATATATGGGGAAAGTGACCGTCGCGGGGCGGTTGTGCGATCCTTCTTTCATCGTCTTCCTTCGTCCGTTCTTGCCCAACCCTCAGCCTCCCGGTGCTCTTATTGTCTTCGTTTCTTTGGATCAAGTAAGTCCCGGTTCCCCTTCCTCATCATCTTTTATTATCGAATGGCTTCGGACGAGGGTGTAGGTCCCTGGTATGAATCGACTGAGTCTACCTTTCTTCAGTCATCCATCTCTAGAATGAGATTGGCTTATGAGATCCCTGCGGACCTTAGGATTAGGGTTTCTGAGCCGGGTCTGCGACCTTATTCGCCGCCACCAAATTGCATGTCTTTCTTCAAAGGCCAGCTTGAAGGTGGTCTTCGCTTCCCGGTCCCAGAATTTTTCCGAGCCGTCTCGACCTACTTCCATATCCCGCTCAACCAACTTGCTCCCAACTCCTTCCGACTCCTCTGTGGCGTGGCCCTCGTTTTTCGCCTGTACGACATTCCCCTACGCCTTTCCATCTTTCATCTACTCTTTTATCCGAAAAAGAAGGAGGATGGCGTCTTCTTTTTCAACGCTAAACCTGGGGTCAACTTCCTGGGTAAGTACCCGACTTCCCACAAGCATTGGAAGGAAAGATTCTTCTTTATCCAATTCCCGAATCCGCTTCCTTCTCCTGCCCGATGGCAGCGCGAGCTCCCGACCCCTCCGTAGGACCGATCCGGAGGTCACGGCGGTGGTCGAGTCCTTGAAGGGACTGAAGTTTGACGTCAATCGGCTCGTGATCGAAGAGGGATTGCTGTACCTCGGAGGCCTGAGCCCGATCGCGGCAAACCTGTCGCAGCCATTCGGTAAGAGCTAAGAGCGTCCGACCTTTTGTAGGAACTAACTGATCTTTTCTAGTTTGTGTGCAGCTGACGTCTGGATGGCAGCCTCATTGAACAAGTACTTGAAGTGGGATAAGGCAGTCCTTGGTGCTTTCGCGACTCCGGCTGCAACAGTTGCTATTCCAGGTGCGGGGGCCCCAGAACAGGAAAGGGCCAAGACTGCGGCGCCCGAGACTGCGGCTTCTGAGACTGTCGCGTCGGAGGCGGCGGCACCCGAGGTGGTGGCGCGTGAGACTGCAACACCGGGCGCCGCATCACTTGAGTCTACGGTGCTCGAAGCTGAAGTCCCCACTCGGGTGGGGCGACTGATCTGAGAGGAGTCGAGGGCTAGACGTGTGCGAGCAGAAAAGGAGCGCCCCCTTAAACTTTCCAAGTCCCACAAGAAGCATCACCACCGATCCTCAGAGAAGGAGGAGAAGAAGGCGAAGCACGCGAAGCAGGCGAGCGCTTCAGGGGTCGGCAAATCGATCCCGAGTCTATCGGGCAAGGCGTCGAGGCAACTTGTGGCCAAATCGGGACACTCAGTCCAACCGACAGGGGATGAGTCGACTCAGTCGGCTCTGGGGGAGAAACAACGACGCCCGAGGCTGAGATAGGGACCGGAGCGGCCGAGCCACCTGCTCCGGTAGAAGAGGCAATGGAGAGGGCACCGACTTCGGGCGATCAAGTGTCCGGAACCGAACCGGCGATCACGGCTTCGGCGTCAGGCATCAAGAGACCCATAGGGTCGGGCCCCACTGGTTCCGCCGAAGGAGCTCAAACTTCCCTCCTTTTAACTGACTTCTGCGGGACACAAATCACTCAGGTGCCAACGGACGTGCCCTTCACCCAGGAAGAGACGCGGAGCGTGATGAACCGCATCCGCTCCCTACGTCGGGTGGATTCCTTTCGAGGGATCACCACTTCGGAGCTCAGCTACCGCGGAAACTACCATTTTATGTAGGTAAGTTTACTGCTTATCTATCGAATTAATTTCAATAGGGATAATCTGTCCTTATACGCAGTTCTGGGCCGAGCACTTGGAGCTACACAACCGGCTCCTCCACCTGAACCATCAATTTGCTACGGTGGACAAGGAGTAACCGAGTCGAAGGCCCGAGTCCTGACATTGACTAAGGAGCGAGACGAGGCTCGGGCGAGGGCGGCCAAAAGTAATGAGGAGGCCGACCAATACCGAGCAAAACTGCTTGAGGCTCATGACAAAGTGGAGGCCTTGGAGGGCAAGCTGGAGACGATCCGAGCCAAGGGCCAGGAGCACTTAAAGCAAGCTCGGGGTCAGTTGGCTAAACAGGAGGAGGAGCTATCCCGAATCCTTGAGGAATCTGCCACCCTGAAGAAGCAGGCAGAGGAGGCAGCAGAGGGACGCAACCTCCTTGAAGCCGATCTGAAGAAGTGCCGAGCCGAATTGGAGAGGGCTCAGACCAAATCGGCCACCTATAAGGAGGAGGAGGCCAGCCACGTGCAAGCTGCTAAGGAAGCTTGGCTGCAGTCAGAAGAGTACATAGATTTATTTGAACAGAAGACAGCTCTAATGCTGCAGCGTGGCTTTGAGGGAGCGTTGAAGCAGGTAGGCGAGGTGGGGTTGTTCCCTTCAGGTTTTTCCTTCGATACCCTAGACATAAATAGGGTATGATCTGAGTTGCCCGAGTCCGAGAGGAAAGGATGAGGGTCTGATGTACAAGTTCGATGTACTCTCATTTTGTATTCCTTATCTTAGAATCAATGAGAACTTCACTTTATTTCATCTAGCGAACTCTAGTCGCTCGGGAGAATTTTCTCCTCGGGGGTCATGGTCCTTATATCCCAGAGAGTATCGACTCGGGTCGGGACCTGATGGAGTTCCCATCAGTGAAGGGGCTGAAAGCCTTCCCCGTCACAAAGGAGAATGCCTAATAAAATTCGGACGTGAACTCGGTTCGGGCGAGCAGCCGCTCCCACTACGGGATTGCGTAAAAATCCCGTCTAGCGTACGTGGTCGACTCAAACGAGGCTCCGTCTTGAGGGAAGGTGCGCCATCGAGGTGCGCTTAAGGAGGGTACCATCCACTCGGTTCGGATAGGGGCGAATCTAGGTTCGCAAGGAATAGAAGTTGGGGGCACCTGGGCTGCGAGCATTTCGGTCATCAGCATCAATGGTGTCGGGACACGTGGCGACCTAGCACTGGGTGTTGTTGTTATGGATTGGCGGCGTCCACGTGCGAGGTATGGTGGGGGTCCATTCCGAGGTGAGCATTTAATGGAGCGCGACATCCGATGGGACTCGCGTATCATCATCATGACAGCAGGAGATCTACCCCGGGAATAGCCCCCATCATGCGGCGGATGTCCAACCCTGCTTTTAAATCGGACGGCTATGGTTCATCTAGGTTTTGAATAAAAGGAGGCGTAGGGATAGGCGCCCGGCGCCTGTTTCATCTCCTTCGCGACTTTGGCAAGGTTTCATCTTCTTCCCTGGCGAACCATCTTCTTGTGTAAGTGCTTCCTACCCCGTAGCAACCTGTGCCTAGGGTTCTTAGGAATGTCGTCGGGGTTAGGGAAAGCTTGGCATGAGCCGGTGACTTCCGCCTTCACAGTCAAGTCCCTCTCCCTTCTCAAACAGAAATATGCTATTCCCCACGAGTATAGACTTAAGGTCCCTAAGCGCCGATACCGTTCGAGTATTCCTCCTCCTGGCTATATGGCCTTCTTCCTGGACCAGCTGGAAGGAGGACTTAGGTTCCCGATCCCAGAGTTTTTCTTGGAAGTCTCAAGGTACTTTGGCATTCCCTTGAATCAGTTAGTCCCGAATTCTTTTCGCCTCCTTTGCGGTGCTTTCCTAGTTTTTAGGGTGTATGGGATTCCTTTGAATCCTTCGGTATTCCACTTCTTCTTTTTTCCGAAGATGAAGCAGGAAGGCATTTTCTATTTCACCGCCCGAGCCGGGTGTAATTTTCTTGACAACTACCCGACTTCTCATAAGGGCTGGAAGGAGAGATTTTTCTTCCTTCGCCCTCCGAGTCCCCTCAATCTGGTCTCCGAGTGGCAACGGGAGCTCCCGAGTCAGCCGACTTTAGGCTTTTACAAGGAGGACCCGGTCTTTCTGGAAGCGGACAAGTGGCTGAGCGGCATGAAGTACGATGTCGAGAGGTTTGTGGGCGAGGAAGGGCTTCTGTATCGGGCTGGCCTAAGCCCGATACCGACAGAGTTGTCTGAGCCGATAGGTGAGACTTGTTATCATTCAGGCTTTTGTGAAGACTAACTCGCCTTTATTCTCTCCTGATTGCAGACGACCTTTGGATGGCGTCCTCGACGAACAAGTACTTAAAATGAGACAAGGCCTCGTTTGAAGTGCTGATGACGCCTTCCGTCTCGGCCGAGGTATCTGAGGCAACAGCGCCTGAGGGCGGCGGAGGAAAGATGGCTCAAGCCGAGACTTCTACTCGGCGGATGGCTTCCTGCTCCGCCCCGACAAGCGCCCTCCGTCCGAGCAAGGTTGTCCTGCGCAGGGAACCTCATGGGAGGAAGACCAGAAAAGCCCGAGTGAATCAGTACCGTCGGGGATAGATGACATGATTCGCCTAGACTCCGTTCTCGAGGCAGCGAGAGCAGTCGGGGCGTCGGAAGGAGGAGCTGCAGAGCGATCAGTGCGGGCACCGGCTCCTTGTGCGGCGGTTGCTGAGCCGAGAGAGGCAGGCACGGCTCCTACTACCGAGGCCATGGCAGGCACGACTTCTCGTGCCTCTACTTCTCTACCGGGGACAGAGGAGGCCCAGCCACCCCCTCAATCGGGATTCGATCCGGAGCGCCCGAGAGCGAGCCCCGTCATTGCTGCAGATGCTCCCTTCCAATGGGAGGAAGTGACTGGGGTCATGGATCGGATACGAGCTGTACGGGGGCCTGACAACTTCTCCACGCTGTCGACTCTAGATCTTCTCCACCGCAGCAGCTACAACTTGATGAGGGTGAGGCAGCTATCCTTCTTATATGGTAGATAAGGACTAATAAGCGACGCCTTGTGTAGGTCTGGTCAGAGCACATCGAACTTCATTACCGACTACCCGAGATTTACCATCACCTAAGCTTCCTGGAGCAGCAAAACGAGAATGTGATGTCTCGGGATTTGGTGCAATGGCGAGAGCTTAGCGATGCTCGCGCCGAGGCGGCAGCTGCCCATGTCGAGGCGTCTGAGAGCTTCCAGGAGGCCCATAACTGGCGAGTTCAACTATTCGCAGCCGAGGGCAAGGTGGAGGCGTTGGAACAAGAGCTGGCGGCGATAAAGGCCCAAGAGGAGGAGCTTCAACGAGTCCGGGCGCAGTTATCGCGGCGGGACACGGAGCTAGCGAGGGCGCTTGAGGTTTTGACCCATATGAAAGATCAGCTCAAGGACCTGACGGAGGGGCAGAAGGTCATGGGCAACCTCCTGGATGAGTCCCGTGGCGAGCTGGCCGCCCACAAACTGGACGAAGAGCAGCGAATCCAGGCGGAGAAGGAAGCTTGGCTGGAGTCGAGGGAGTACAAAGACCAATACCAAAAGGAGACGGCGAAAATGCTCCAATATGGCTTCGAGGGAGCCTTGAAGCAAATATGTCAGGCAGGAGTACTTCTTCCCGGCACCTCTTTAGACTTCCTAGACATACAGAAGGTATGGGCCGAGCTACCAGAGTCGGCTAGGGAGGGGAGAGTGACAGGGACGGCTAAGAAGGGGAGTGCACCAGGATCGGCCAAGAAGGGGAGTGCATCGGGATCGGCTAAGAAGAGGAAATGATGTACTCAGCTTGGTGATTTATGTAAATTATTTCCCCTTTTGAAATAAAAACATTTTCTTGGTGTCAATTCCTTGCTTTTGTATTTGTCTCGTTAAGGTTCTCCATGTAATTCTCCGGCGCCTATTGCTTTCATCTTCGAGGATCGAGAAAACGGACTGAGTCTGATGCATCTAGGCACTTAGGGCATCGCTTAGGGAGGCTAACGGAGAACTCCGTTTTGGGAGAAAAACATGATCCAAGGCCCTGCAAAATCGAGATTAAACCATCACGCCTTGAAAGGCCTGGGACCTGCATTGATCTCAACCCTGAATGTGCGCGAGTCGAGGGGAGGTTGGGCGCTGGAAAGGGGCATTCGTGGAGCAGGTCCAAAACCTGAATTGAGCTCGACCCCGACTACGTCCGAGTCGGGGGAGGTTGAGCCCTGAGAAGGATGTTTGCCGATGGAGCAGGTCCGAGACCTGAATTGAGCTCGACCCTGGTTATGCCCGAGCCGAGGGAGGTTGAGCCCTGAGAAGGACAATTGCCGATGGAGCAGGTCCGAGACCTGAATTGAGCTCGACCCAGGCTATGTCCGAGCCGGGGGAGGTTAAACCCTGAGGAGGCAATTGCTGATGAAGCAGGCCCGAGACCTGAATGGAGCTCGACCCTGGCTACGTCCGAGTCGGGTGAGGTTGAACCCTGAGAAGGACAATTGCTGATGGAACAGGTCCGAGACCTGAATTGAGCTCGACCCCGGCTATGTCCGAGCCGGGGGAGGTTGAACCCTGAAGAAGGGCAATTGCTGATGGAGCAGGTCCGAGACCTGAATTGAGCTCGACCCAACTATGTCCGAGCCGGGGGAGGTTGAACTCTGAGAAGGACATTTATCGATGGAGCAGGTGATGGAGCAAGTCCGAGACCTAAATTGAGCTCGACCCCGGCTATGTCCGAGCCGGGGGAGGTTGAGTCCTAAAAAGGGCATTTGTCGATGGAGCAGGTCCGAGACCTGAATTGAGCTCGACCCCGGCTATGTCCGAGCCGGGGGAGGTTGAGCCCTAAGAAGGACAATTGAGAGGTCCGAGACTCCGAGGGCTATGTCCAAGCCGGCGGAGGTTGTCTGAAAAGGTATATCCTTGTATCAGGGATGCTTACATGAAAAGGTACAGAGGAAAATAAAGGGAAAAGTGTAGATTGTCCGGCGGGCGCTTGGTCCGGTAGGGGCGCAGGTGAGTGGCGTTCCATGGTCTTGTCAGCTCTTTTCCGGAGGAGTCGGATAAGTAGTAGGCGCCGAAGCTTGTCTTTTTGAGGATTCGATACGGGCCTTTCCCATGGCGGCTCGAGCTTGCCGACATCTCCAACCGGTTTGATTTTTTCCACACCAAGTCACCTACTTGGAAGGTTCGGGGGATAACCCGTTTATTGTAGGTACGACACATGCGTTGCCGGTAGGCCGTCAACTGAACGGAGGCTTTATCTCGAGCTTCGGAGACGAGGTCCAATTCCATGAGTCTTCGACCATCATTGTCTTCGTCGTAACATTGTCGCCTGGTCCGACTCGACCCCTATCTCCATGGGGACTACAGCTTCTCCTCCGTAAACCAAGTGGAAGGGTGTCATACCGGTACTCTCCCTTGGCGTGGTGCGGTAGGACCTGAGTATGCAGGGTAGTTCTTCCACCCAGCTGCCGCCTTCATGGTCGAGCTTGGTCTTTAGCCCTCGCACAATCTCTCGGTTGACCACTTCCGCCTGCCCATTGGCTTGTGGATAGGCGACGGAAGTGAAGGCTTGTTGGATACCAAGTCCTTGGCACCATTCTTGAAGTTTTCTTCCTTGGAACTGTCGGCCATTGTCCGAGACGAGCCGATGCGGGATGCCATATCGGCAGACGATGTTCTTCCATAGGAATTTCATCACCGCGTCCTCCGTGATTCGAGCCAAGGCCTCGGCCTCCACCCACTTAGAGAAGTAATCCACGGCCACCAACAAGAACTTCTTTTGTTGTGGTCCGATTGGGAAGGGTCCGACTATGTCCATTCCCCATTGGTCGAATGGACACGAGGTCGTTGCCGCTCTCAGTTGCTTAGTCGGGTGTTTGTTGAAGGACTGGTACTTCTGGCAGTGGATGCAAGTTGACACGAGCTTGGCCGAATCCGCTTGTAGACTCGGCCAGAAATATCAAGCGAGAAGGATCTTTCTAGCTAGGGAGCGGCCTCCAGGATGGTCGCCACAACAACCTTGATAAGCTTCTCTCATCACATAATCAGCATCCTCGGGTCCAAGACATTTGAGCAGCGGCCGCGAGAAGGCTCGCCGATACAGCTGTTCCCAGATCAAGGTGAACTGGGAAGCCCTCCTCTTGAGGAGGCGGGCTTGATCTGGATCTGTCGGTGCTTCGCCTGGTTGTGAGAAAAGCAAGTATCGGGGTTCTCCAATCATCCGGTTCGGGCGAGACTGGGAGCTTGGTCTATCTGCGCTACGAACGCCACTTGGGTGACCGCTTCCTCATCCGTCCACTCAATGATGGAGCTAGCCAATCGGGCGAGTTCGTCGGCTTTGGAGTTCTCGGACTCGGGGGATCTTCTGAAGGGAGACTTGCAGGAATTCAGCTCTCAACCTGGTGAAAGACGCTGCATATTTTTGGAGCCGATCATTTTTGATCTCGCAACTTCCTTCCACTTGCTGGGACACCAGCTGTGAATCGGAGTGGAGTAATACTCGAGCGGCTCCCATCCGTTTGGCCGCCTAAAGGCCAGCAAGAACAGCTTCATACTCAGCTTCGTTGTTGGATGCCTTGAAACTGAGCCGGATGGCAAGCCGGACCTCTTCTCCCTTGGGGGAAACCAGTAGTACACCGACTCCGCTTCCTTGCTTGTTGGAGGACCCATCCACATATACCTTCCATTCTTCCTCTTCTTCCCCCTCGGGTGTTTCCGCGAGGAAGTCAGCTAGCGCCTGAGCTTTGATGGCGGTGCGGGGTTGGTACTGAATGTCGTACTCGCTGAGCTCCACCGTCCATTTGATGAGTCTTCCTGATGCTTCGGGTTGGGTGAGTACCCGCCCCAAATTGCTGTTGGTTAGCACCGTGATTGGATGTGACAGGAAGTAGGGCCAGAGCCTTCATGCCGTCAGGACCAAAATCCAGGCCAGCTTCTCCAAGCTGGTGTACCGAGTCTCGGCGTCCTTTAGCAGATGACTAGAGAAGTAGATAGGTTGTTTGTTGGTATACCAGAATCCTAGCTATATAAATAAACATTCTGAAATAAGAATTACATTTGGTCAATATTTGCATTTAATTTTTATGCAAGTGTCCATTTGATCTATATTGTAGATAAACATGGTGTGCGGAGTCACACACAGAAGACCATGTTATCAGTTCCTTATATAATATAAACAGTGTTCACAATCAAGATGGATTGGACAAACCATTGGAGTGGTTGTAGTGTAATTTGGTCTTAGACTGTCTTGACTATAGAATTACACTAGTACACTAAGTTTGTATTAAGCAGGACCATCTGAGGATTGTTCGATTTATACAGACTATATAATCAAACTAAACCTCTATTACTATAGATGTACATGCTCTTAATCCTGATATAATAACAAACACATGTGCTTAGTATGTACTTTAATTCATCAAAGGGTGAGATTTAGAACGATAGATCAAAATGCCCGATGAGTTGGGAAGTAGTATTATGTACATGGTGTGTTGTTGATTATAGAAGGAAACTGTGTCCTATAATCTAGGCTGATGATGTCCCTTGAGGAGCTCATAAGGATTATCATGTAAACCCTACAGGTGGAACTTGTCCGCATGATAATAAGGTTGAATGGTACTACTCTTGGATTAGAAGTTGATTAAATTCGAGTTGTCAGTAACTCATTTAATTGACGGACATACGATATCTTAAACACAAGGAGATTAATGTACTTATAGTAAGAAGGAGCCCATATTATAATATGGGATTGGTGCGGTAGTGTAATAATAAACTCTCTAGTGGAATGAGTTATTAAGAAGCATAAGAGACTACCCGCCCATGCTGCATCAACACCGCGCCCAAACCCTGAAGAGATGCGTCGGTGTATAATACAAAACCATCCTCTCCGGAGGGTAACACTAATATGGGTGCTGTCACTAGTCTCCGCTTCAGCTCCTGAAAGCTGGTCTCACAATCCTCGGTCCATAAAAACTTCACGCCTTTCCGAGTAAGACGTGTCAATGGCATCGCAATGCGGGAAAAATCCTCAACGAATCGTCTGTAGTATCCCGCTAAGCCCAGGAAACTGCGGATCTCCTGAACTGTCTTCGGCTGCTCCCAATTGGTAACAGCCTCGATCTTCTGGGGGTCTACTGATATGCCACCACTAGAAACCACATGTCCCAGAAAACCGACTGATGATAACCAAAATGCACACTTGCTAAACTTCGCATATAAACTGTGTCGTCTGAGAATCTCCAAAACTATGCGAAGATGCTGTGCATGTTCCTCCTCGGAACGCGAGTAGATCAAGATGTCATCAATGAAGACAATAACAAACTGATCTAAATACTCCAGAAAAATGCGGTTCATCAGATCCATAAACACCGCTGGAGCATTGGTAAGCCCAAATGGCATTACCAAAAACTCGTAATGACCGTATCTGGTACGAAATACCGTCTTCTGAATATCTGAATCTCTGACTCTCATCTGATGATACCCAGATCGCAGATCAATCTTAGAATACACTGATGTACCTCTAAGCTGATCAAATAAATCCTCAATCCGTGGTAAAGGGTACTTGTTTCTGACGGTCACTGCATTCAGCTGTCTGTAATCTATGCATAACCTCAGAGTACCATCTTTCTTCTTGACAAACAACACTGGAGCACCCCACGGTGAAACACTCGGTCTGATGAAACCCCGATCCAGTAACTCTTGGAGCTGGACCTTTAGCTCGTCCAACTCCCTCGGTGCCATACGATACGGAGCTTTCGATACCGGTGCTGTCCCCGGAATCAGCTCAATAGTAAAATCCACTTGCCTTCTGGGAGGCAAGCCTGGTAGCTCATCTGGAAATACGTCTGGATACTCTCGAACTACTGGGACGTCTGAGAGCTGAGAGCTACCGATGCTGTCACTACTGATCATAGATAAAAGAAAACCCTGACAGCCATGTGACAGAAGCTTCTGCGCTTGCATCGCAGAAATCGTAGATATACCGTCGCCTCTGATGCCAGTGAAATCCCACGAGGGTTGGTTAGGAGGTCGGAAAGTAACCACCCTCGCCTGGCAATCAACTGTGGCATGATAAACTGTCAACCAATCCATGCCAAGTATAATATCAAACTCAATCATATCGAGTACTAACAAATCAACTGTCAGTATCATGTTACCAAAATCTAATGGGCATCCTCTAACCTCCTGTGTGACATCTAATCTATCCCCAGAAGGTAAGGATACTGTCAACTGCTGCTGTCTAAGTGTAGGTAGTCTACCAATCTCCCTCATAAATGTACGAGATATAAAGGAATGGGAACTACCAGTATCTACTAACATATCAGCCGTAAATGCATATAATAAAATCGTACCGCGGAAAACCGATCCGTCGGCTCGCTGGGCCTCCTCTCTGGTAACTGCATGAATCCGTCCAGTCTCTGGCAGTGGTGGGGGTGGTGGCGCTGCCAAAGGCTGCTGCGGCTGTGTCTGAGTCGGATACTGAGCCTGATAGGAAGGCGGTGATGCATACTGAACCGGAGGCTGATAAGAAGTCTGAGCCTGATATATCACCGATGACTGAGGCTGTGTCTGATACTGTACCGGTGGCTGCGGCTGTGTCTGATACTGCACCGGTGGCTGAGGTGGGTACTGCACATACGCCTGATACTGCGGTCCCGAAATAGAAGTCTGGGATACTGTATAATCTGTGGACTCCTGTCCGCGAATACCATACGCAGCAACTGCAGGTGGAGCAGTCCGCTGCTGACGATGCGTAGAGTGAGCCTTCTGGCCCCCTCTCGGTGCTCCTGTATGACTAGCCTGTCCTCCCGGTGTGGAAGTAACTGGAGCACCACCGCTGAGCCCTCAACGAACAATCTCGGCTCAAATGTCCTGGCAGTTTGCAAGTATAGCAAACTGACTGCTCCAGAGAACAAGATGATACAACATGATCCTTGGACCCACAACGAGTACAATAACTGTCACCTCCCGGCGGTCTCTGGTCCTGACGAGAGGATCCCGAGCGTCCCGTCGACGACTGTCCTGATCTCTGAGCCTTGCCCGATGCCCCAGAACCACTCTGCCTCGACTCTCTGCGTCTACTCTGCTGATGACCCTCAGTCTGAGGCTGCTGAGTCTGTCCTGAACCCTGTGCCGATTTCTTATGTTTCTTCCTATCCCCAAATGCTCTCTGCTGAGCAGACTCAATCAGGAGAGCTCTATCCAATACCTCCCGATAGGTGGAAATACCTAACCCGACCAATCTCACCTGTAAATGTCCATCCAATCCCTGAATAAACTGTAACATACGGGATCTGTCCTCTGCAACCAACTCGGGACAGCATCTGGCTAAACGGTTGAATTCTGCATTATACTCCATCACTGAACGACCTCTCTGTCTGAGGCTCTGGAACTCCTGGCGAAGAGTCATCTGATATGCTACGGGAAAATACTGACTATCAAACATCTCTCTGAATCTCGCCCAAGTAATGTGCTGCTCCCCCAGTATGATACGCTGAGTGTCCCACCAGATCTCCGCCTCATCTCGCAAATGATATGCGGCTAACTTCACCTTCTCCCACTCAGTACACGCTGTATAGTAAAAGGTACGCTCCACTGTCTCAATCCATGACTGCGCGACTCTGGGATCCGTCCCTCCATGAAATAAGGTGAATCTGCTCTTCAGCGCAGCTGCTAGCGCTGGAATCCGAGCCCGAGCTGCCACAAGATCCGTCGGACAAGTCGAGTCCACCACCGGAACTGGAGGAATCGCAGTGGTAGGTACTACAGACGGTGCACTCGGATATCCTGGAGTAGGTACTGCTGCATAACCCGGGGTAGCTGTCGCAGGAGTAGGAACTGACTGAAATGCCACGTGCACTGCTGGAGTGGGTACTACTGGAGTAGGTATCACTGGGGGTACCGTAGTGGCTGCAGTAGGTATGTCAGCGCCCACTGATGGGTCTGAAGAAGAAGAAGCCGCATGTGAGGGTTGTCCCTCCGGTGGATCAGCCGTCACAGCATCGTGTCCCCTCTTACGAGGTCGTCCACGTGGTCCCCGCCCACGTCCGCGCGAAGTAGTACGTCCTTCGCGAGGCATATCTGTTTAAAATATTACCCCACATATTACAATCCGTATCAAATTTCGAAACCAACAATTTTTACCTATTGCTGTCTGGAGATGTTCTGCCACTGCTTAGTCCCATGATCTGATCACAATATGACTCCGAAAATGCGAAAATACCGAAACGCAAAAACACAAATCCAACAAACCGGAAAGAACGTAAAACTACGGCTCTGATACCAAATAAATTGGTATCAAATCCAACAATGCAACGACAAATCCGAAATGATAACTCCGAAATGATCTAACCTGCTCTGATACCAACTAAATTGTTACGCCCCGGGAGACGGCTTTCCGAGAAATTTCGGCAGCATCTCCCCTGTAACAATTGACTTCCCTGAATACATACACATATATAATGAATCCATAACAAGCTATGGATATATATAATGACAGATAAAAATAAATAAAATGACCACCACGGTCATTTACACACATCCATACCAAGTGACCCACACGATCACTAACATCATCAACAATCTAGTATCACAACCACATGCATATCAACTCCATTCAAAATCCGATAGACAACTCGAATATGGAAAAACAAATATCGAATCATCGGAAAATCCATACTCAAAGGAAAAACACCACAAGAAGTCTAATAAGTCCAAATACACGGATACTGTAAAGTAAATAAACCAAAACACCAGAGTTTCAGGACTAGCAGTGCAGCTCTCCAGACGGCATCAACCTGAAACAGACATACAGGTAAACGGGGTGAGTTCCAAAAGAAACTCAACGGGTATCTAGCAGATATGTGTATAAAAGCTATCAACAGTAATAACATGTTGTACAGTCTACTGAAAGGTAAATAGATATGAAAACTGAACAACAGTAGATCTGTACATACCAGAGTCTGATAATCAATAGTAAGGTGAAAGGAAATCCTCAAACCAACACATAGGTATCCTGTACATGCATGTCATCCAAGTGCATCAAACAAGTGCAACAAACACAATCAAATGCAATCAGTGCAGTATGCACATGGTGCAATGCATGTCCTGGTCACCCCTGACGCCAGTCAGATCAGTCACCTCTCTAGCGGTGAGGTCGCGTGGGAACTAAAGCCCGTCTGAGTACTCATCCACAGTGGTGAAGTCGAGTGGGTAGGGCTATGACCTCTGTGCACTCTGCCGTCACTGCTCCTGCGTGACCGAGTGGACAGGATGTCCTCGAGGTGTACACCTATCCTGGTAACCCAAATCATAAGTGGGCGAGCAAGCTCTCATCTCCTGGTCACAATGACAGAGGAGGGATCCCTGTATGCTACCACGCTACGAAACCACTATCCTGGGTGGCCTAGCGGAGCTCCTGTCAGGGCAAGTATGCACCAACCTAAAGGTTCCACTAACCCATGAGTGGAGTGTGTGTGTAAATCATATACGAGTGACGGGCTCAAACTGTGCTACCACTATAATAGGAGCGACTCGACTAAAATAGGAGCAGGAGCAGATGATCACAAGACATGCAATTACACACACCCTTTGGTTGGTAGCCCGCATGTAACTGACGCCGGACTCAACAACAATGGAATCCCGCACGTCAGTATGCAATATATGCAAGCATGATGTATGACACTAGTCCATGCATCATATATCCAACTACATATCCATAAGTATGATCCATGCACCACCTATCCATCTACAAGTCCATGTCATATGCTCCAATAACCATAATGAGGTAAAGTCTCATGTCTATCATAAACACCGATACGGGATAAGATAAACCAAGCTAAAACATATGAACAGGTATCAGGTGGTATCAAAAATCAATAAGTATCAGATAACCAAACATGGCAAAGGTATCAGATGATCTCAAAATAAATGACTGACTGATATCCATAATATGAGCAAGTATCCAATACTATCAAATAGCACTAATAACTGGTATAGAAAGCAGATCATGGTATCAAGTGAGATAAATACGAACAGGATCATGAATTACTGATAGCTTGCAATACACATATCAATAAGACCTATCTATAAAGGATAAGTCAAGGTACCCGCCTTCCGATTGGTTGCGAGTAATCGCAAAGGATCCGAATCTGATATCGTCTGCAACCAATCAACTCAAATCAAAGTCCTGCAAGTATTATCACAACCTCTAAATATCCATTACCTTCTACTAATCCACCAAATCTGACTCAATCAGATAAATACCAATTCCAACTAAAAGATCCTCACCTCGTAAGCCGATCTGATCAGTACCAAATCTGAATTTCCCCCACTGGCTATGAGATCAACCTAACCTGAAATCCAAAACCTAAAAACTTAGTAACAGCTCCTAACCAAATAGGAATCCAAATTCCTACTTCCTTACCCACCTGAGACAGCACGAAGTTGAGTAGGTGCTCACTAGCAGAGAAAGCAACAAGCGAATGCCTTCTGCTTGCACAGCCGAACCCTACAGCTCCTGCCGATTCCAAGTCCAACTCCCACAAGCTGTGAATCCCATCCAAAGATCAGGAATCATCACCCCAGATCCAAAGGTAACAAGAACTCCAACGAAAACACCAGGATTCAGCCCCTTACCGGTCACTCCCTCCAGATCTGTTTGCTCACGCGAAGGAGGCAGCGGGGAATAGGCGGCGTCGAGCAACTGATCGAGCTCCAATAGGTGGAAGCAGCGTCGGTGCTCGGAATCGGAAAGGGGCGAACGGCCGGCAACAGCTACGAAGGGCTCGCGATCGGAGGTAAACGGCCAGCCAATCCCAGCTCCGATCGTCGGCGATCCTCTTCAAATCTAGCATCGGCGTCGGCAGCTCCTTCAGTTGGCGTCGGCGGAGAAAGGAGGAAGAAAGGCAGCGATGTGCGTCGGCTTCACCTCCACGCGGCGGCGTCGCGTGAGATGTTGCGGCTAGGGCGCGATGGAGAAGGAGAGCACGCGGAGTCGGCGGAGGCAGAGCGCCGTTCGGGAGAGGAAGCGCAGAGAGGAGCTCGCGATCGGGATCTCGGCGGAACACGCGAGGAGAGTGCTACTGTAGCATTCTTAATGGATGGTTTTGGCTTAACGGGTTGGGTAATATCCAAGATCCAACAAACCTTAAACCATTAATCCAAACAGTTGAACTCAAGTTAAACTCAAGTCAAACCCACCAAACGTGGTTGAACCAACCCAGCCTAAACCGGTACTGTAGCAAACCGGGTTTGACTTTGGTTTGCTTGGTTCAGGGGTCAAACGACCTCCGATTTGGTCCAAACCAGTTTCGTTTGGTTCGTCTTCGCGAGACGAATATTTCCGTATTTATAGTAAAATTTTTCGATATCTTACATTCGAACATTTTAGGTCCGATCTTTACTTGCTTTGATTTAGGTACTTCGACCTTTGCCAATCACCCCCATACTTTAAGGTATTTGTACGATGACTCGTGACATTTCCATAGTTCGTATGAAATTTTATCACTTTTCTTATGAGGGATTTTATTGAGAATGTGATTTGTCGATAATATAGCTTCCCCCCACAAGTTCTAAGGTAAGTCTGAATTTATCAACAAGGCATTCATCATCTCCTTTAGCGTCCAATTTTTACGTTCGACAACATCATTCGATTGAGGTGAGTAAGGTGTCGTCGTTTGATGGATAATGTCAAATTTTGAGCAAAACTCATCAAGCGGTGCACCATATTCTCCACCTCTATCGCTACGAATTATTTTAATTCATTTATCAAGTTGATTCTCAACTTCTGTTTTATAGGTTCTGAACACTTCTAAGGCTTCATCTTTACTTCTTAAAAGAAAGACATAACAGAACCTCGTGTAGTCATCAATAAAAGTAATAAAATACTTTTTATCTCCTCTAGTTTGCATGAATTTTAAGTCACATAGATCACTATGTATTAACTCTAGAGGAGTCGTTGACCTTTCCATCGAATAAAAAGATAGTCTCGTCATTTTTGCTTCCATGCACACTTCACATTTATGTGTTTCATCAACATTGACGTTTGGTAATAAATTTAACTTGACAAGACGTTTCAGAGTATTATTATCATACCATAAATTAAAACACTCAGTAATGTAGCTCGAAGCTTTTATTTTATTACCATCAGATTTGCGGAGTATAGGCATTACAGCCATTTTGAACAGACTCTGTTCTATGTACCCCTTTCCTACGAAGACATCATTCTTCGTAAGTACAAAGTTGTCTGATTGGAACACTAGTTTAAAGCTGACTTTGACAAGTGTCGATCCAGAAACTAAGTTCTTCCTGATGTCGGGAACATGCAGAATATCAATGAGCGTTAGCTCCTTCCCAGACGTCATTTTCGAAATAACTTTTCCGATTCCGACAATCGACGATGTCGTGAAATTGCCCATATAAAGTTTTCTTCCACTTATCAGAGTATACTTGGAGAACATTGCCTTATCCGAACAGATATGATGTGTTGCTCTAGTATCGATCCACTACTGCTTCGGGTTATCATCCATCATGTTGGATTCAAACACGACTGCAGTGAGATTCAGTTCCATGTCATCAGAAGTTGCGACTTGGTTCGCAGCATCTTTCTGACCCTTGGATGGTTTCTTTGAGCATCTACAACCTTTGGACTTGTGTCCTGGCTTTCCGCAGTTGTAGCACGAGCCCTTGAATTTCTTGCCTTCAATATCCATATCATGCAGTATTAGTTGGATGTCTTAGACTTGAGACATCTCACTTTTGGAATTCACCATTTTAAAATCCAAAAACCGGCCGACGATGAATTTCTTCAATCCGACGTTTTCAGTTTTGCAGTTCTTTTCAAGTGATTCCCATAGAGATTTTGCCGTATCCATCGGACTATACACGTTATGTAGGGTCTAAAGAATGTCCACATCTCCACAATGGCATGATATTGTCCACTTTGGGCCTAAGCCCTCATGGTTTTGTTCTTGGGCTCTCCCAAAAGGTCTCATGCCAATGGAGATACTTTCCATCCTTTTAAATCATTATCTTTCCCATGTGTTTTGATGTGGGACTAATTTGCACCCTTGCAACCCAAAATCCCCCCCTCAAACAAAGGACCACTGGAAGCTCCCCTACCATTTCTCATGGTCCGGCTACCATTTCTCATGGTCCGGCTGCCATGTCCTCATGGTCCAGCTGCCATGTCCCTCATGGTCCGAGCCTCCCCTACTTCCTTTATTTTCCCCGAGGGTCCCCACATGGTTAGATCTGGATCATGGCTCATCCGACGGTTAGTCCGGTGAAGAGCAACCTGGCTCTGATACCAATTGTAGGGTCTAAAGGATGTCCACATCTCCACAATGGCATGATATTGTCCACTTTGGGCCTAAGTCCTCATGGTTTTGTTCTTGGGCTCTCCCCAAAAGGCCTCATTCCAATGAAAATATTTTCCATCCTTTTAAACCCATGATCTTTCCCATGTGAGATTTGGGTATGTTTGCACCCTTGCAACCCAACACGTTATACAACGTGTTATCTAATGCGTTGAGAACATAGTTGCGACACAGAAAATCTCCATGCGACCACACATTGTATTCAGCCTTGCTACCTTCCGTAGCAGCTGGTGGGTCTTCACGCAAAAATCGTACAAGGTTTAGCGTCGTCAGATAGAACAACATCTTCTGCTGCCATCGTTTGAAGTCGGCTCTATTGAACTTTTTCGGCTTCTCTCCGTGCAGAATTATTGTCGGCAGAATGGCAGTTGGAACGTCCGTCAAAACGTTATTGGTCATAGTCATATCAGTTTGCACAATATCGTTTACGATTGTTGGCTCCGATAGCTTCCCAAAGAGGATGCAAACTGATATGGATCGTCGAGGCTAGTGTTCAACACTATCTTCGTAAACGATATTGCTCCGCTACGATGCTTACGGATAGCAGCTCATTCCCAAGATACAACGACAAACATCTTGGAATAGTAGCACTTTAAATTCCGAGGCTGACGAACCTTCTCGTAGGCTTTTTGGACTCTGAATGCACAAGATGAGATGAATGCTCAATAGAATGAGAAGAATCGATGAATTCGATGAAATTTTCAACATCTGGAATGATCTATTTATACAAAGGGAAGAGGAAGAAAACCCTTTGGTGAGTGGCTATGTCCTTTGGGCAGGATCGATCTGGGTCGTTCGATCTGGAGGGTTGTAACCCTTCAAATTGCCCTCTTAATCCCATCAATTAGATCGAGGGTTGTGACCCTTCAGATCTTCCTTTTGTCATCAGCCGTCAGATCTGGATCCAAAGATCCATTCGATCTGATGCTTCAAATCAAGCTCATCACCAACGGTCAGATCATAACTCTTCGCGATCCAATGCTCCAGATCACATCACATGCGATCCATCACACCTCTTTGATCAACAGTTGTCATCCATTCGCCCAGTCAGTAGTCCAGTCATTTCTCTTTGCCCACGTGGATGCCACATAGACACTGCCACGTCAGCTGGAGTATAAATTTAAGCTCCTCACGATGACGCGTACATGCGAAGTGCAAAGTGTGCACGCATGGCGGGCCGCGGGCTCATAGGTGCGAGCACCTGCTCATCCGTGAGAAGAGAGCACATGGACTTTTTGTGTTAACTCCATTAACACAGCAACATTAATAAGGAAGGAAAGTCCATCGAAATTCTTGGATATGAGACTATTCCTCATGCACTTCTTTATATATAACATTAATTAATAATTAATATTATTCTGGACCGACTTTAAATAATTAATTTTTCATCCACTCTTAATTTGTTTTGAGCAAATTAATAGTCTAAATCTATATACGCGAAACGTAAATTTCGATTTTGAAGTCAATTACGACTTTTATTAATTAAGAGCATTCCGATTTTTTTACAAAATCGTATTGATTCGTTAAGGCTCTAATATCCAACAAACTTTTGTTCATCTTTGTGACTCTAGCACTCTACTTCTCTAAGCATGCATGTTGATATATTATTTGGAGGATGGCTTGAATATCAACAATGGATGAATTATAGCTTTGAGCATAGGGATGACTTTATTATGATAAATAGTGTTCCAACCACACGAGCGACAAGACAACAAACTAAGCATGTATGTACCCTCGTAGAAAGGGAAGGAATTGAAGAACAAGAGAATGTAGGAGAAGGGAAAGAAATCCACAAACTAAGCATCTATCACAGAAAAAGATGGTCAGAAAAAAATTATTTTGCCTTGTCTTTGCGACATATTATCAATCCGTTGTAAATGCTCCTAAGCATTAGCAATAGATTTGTGATAACTTGAGTGGTTTTCACATGTCGAAAAATTTTGGTGGGTTAATTATAGCATCTACAATGGGTGATTGTGACAAATGTTTGGCCAAGCAGAGGTTGTTATGAGTAACCATGGTTATTGTTCCATCACTCGACTCGTTCGATGCCCAACCACAATTGACAACCTTTGACAACCTCTCACAATGCCCTCTTCTACTCAGGACACCCTTTATATCTCCTGTAGTGATGCTCTTCTACTCAGGACACCCTTTATATCTCCTGTAGTGACTCTTCTACTCAGGCACCCTTTATATCTTCTGCACTGATGCCCTCTTTTGTCTCCCATGTCTCTTTGTCTCCTGTAGCTATGCCTACCTTAAAACTCCTATTCGATGCTGACTACCAAATTTTGATGCTTGACCGCCCTCTTGCAATTCCATCTCCCACTCCCAACATCCTCTCCATCTCTAGCACCAATGCCTCTACATCTCTAGCACACCCACCCATCTTCTTCCTCTATATGACTGGCTAGTTGTTTGGCACATCCTTCCTCCTCCCTCTCCTTCATCATCATGAATAGGTGTCCTCTAGTGGTCCCCTTCCTCCTCCCTCTTCGTCACCTTTGATGCCCAACCATTCCTTATCCCTCTTTTGTTGGGGGGAGTGAATAACAATTTAAGATTTCATCGATCGTGTGCTCGTCTACAACACGTCAATATACAGCAGAAATAAAAACATACAATACAAAAGAGAAGGCAAGCACAAAGACACAAACCATTTAACGTGGTTTAGAATCCCCGGTTTCCACTGCACGACCTACCATCCTAGCAAAATTACCACTAAGTTCTCTCCTTGTCGAATACATGATAACCATCATTTGTCATGGTATTGAGGCTTCTATATTTCTGTTTTTTATCCTTTCATATGTTAAATTCACATTTATATCTGGATTTATTTTGATCTTTAAATGCAGTTTCTTTTATAATTATTGAATTATATATATGCTAATTATTTGAATGTGATCTTTGTAGGCGATCAAGAGGTCATGGATTCGAATCGGATTGATCCAATTTGAGCTTAAGACTAGGGATAAGAAGGAGGGCCAATTTTGAGTAATTTAGACTGTTCATCTAAGACCTGAAAAAATCTAAGTCATCCATCCAATTCAAAGGGGGGGGGGGGGGGGGGGGGGGGGGGGGGGGGGGGGGGGGGTAGATCATCACCTTCGATCAGGATCTAGAGCCTTTGATATAGATCTGGACTATTTTTGACCTTTGGATTAGATATGGATTTATTGGGACCATTGATGCAGATCTAAGATCAAAGGCTTGAATTTAAATGAGAATGCTTGGGAATGACAATTTACAAAATAGAGGAGACGCACACGAAGTATGGGATCACCACTCCACCATCCATCGTTGGCCACTAGAGATCCATCATCTATTGGGATTAAGAGGATTTTCCTTTCCAATCCATTCCATCAAGCTCCGGTGATCCATCTCCATTTCTACCAGCATCCGCCATCATCTAAGGCTCCTTTATTGGCGCACCATCACCGAGCTCTGATCATCTTCTTCATCGATACTTGTGACCTTTTCCATCAGCACCGACCATCCGAGAGGAAAGGGAATTCCCTTCCTCGGATTTCATCACCAAGCCGCCAACCAAAGCCCAACCATCTTCTTCCTGGCAATCATCACCACTACCGTAATCATCGAATCCAATCTAATGCCGCCGGAGCTTGTGGAAAAGAAAGGAGTTTCCCTACTCCTTAAGAAGGCCTGGTAATGCATTCCTTTCACACAATTTGCCATCAATTCAATCCCAAGTGGAGCCACTGCTAATCATCATTGCCTAGCCTCCTTTTGCAATTCGATCTGAACTATGCATGGGGATGCCCTAGCTTGATCCGTGAACTTAATTCTAGTTGTTAATCTTCTTTCATATGATTTTTTGAATGTTTTCATAGGCAATTTGAGATGTTTTTGCAAATTTGTTGGAATTTCATTTGTGATTGAATGTCAAGTAGTCGGTTAGATGTTTGTTGCTTACATAAAAAAGGTAGATCCATTACTTCAACAGCTTCCCTAGAGTTGGTTCCACGGATATGGAAGAAGGTTCATTCAGATACATAGGCGTTAAGCGAATGCGAGGTCGACCATGCAGGTCATCACCTCTTGAGAATTGACCCTTGACCATTACGCCAGCAATACCATGCACCCACCGTCTGTGCTACGTTCTGGGAGCATGTTTGTTGCTTACATGATCCTACTCAAGTTTGATTGTTGTTTCTTAATATTTTCTTTCAATGCAGTAGTTTAGGTTAATTTATGTTTCTTATTTTCCAATTGCATCAATTAATTTATGCTCGTAGTTTAGTTTCCTTAATTTCCTATTTAATGCAGTATGCTAGATTCGATTCAATTGTTGTGCTTGCATTTCCAAAAATTTCTATGTTTGTAATTTAGCAAATTTTCATTTTTGTTAATTGCATTTATTTCTCTCCCTGTATGTAGATTTAGCAACTTAAAATCCAAACCAAAAATCAATAATCATTCGATCCTAAAATTTATCATGCATCGACTATATTCCTTGTGAGAGACAATTCAAGCCATTTCTTATACTATATTAGGATAAAGAGGGGTATCGGTAATATTGTTTGATACCATAGCACAATACAAAATGGGCTTTATCAAATTGGCGTTGTTGCCAGGGAATGTTAGTAGTCTTTATAGCCTTAGGATTATTTTTCTATTTTTACATAAAAATTTGAAAAAAAAAAATTATTGTCAAGTGCTTTAACATTCATATACCCATATGTTTGATCTTTTATGTTCTTATGTATTGCTAGTATTTCCGTGTAAAAATAGAAGAGAAGAATCGGGTGCGGTGCGAAAGCGGAGTGAATTTTTATTATTTTTTTTTATCCGTCCGTCGCGTTCCGCCCGATTTCGGGGTGACAAGTTTTGAGGAGAAAATGATCCGCTGATGGATCAAATTTCCTTTCCTTTCTAAAAATTTCGAGAGGTAAACGAAGGATGCATGCATGCAAGGGAAACTTTTCCGCAGTTTCTCTTTCCGCACCTCCAAGTAAACATAGCATTAGTTGAAGGTTACATTCAATCCACTATATAATCTAACCCTACTATTCCTGTTGAGATCCACTTCTGGATGATCAGCTTCTCCTTCAACACCCCACTTGGGCTAGCTTGAGCAGAGGCGAAGGCGGAAGGTTCCTGGGTCCTGCGATCACAAGGAACGTGAGTTGGAAGGCCAGAGGTTGCCCCGGCACGACCACTCCGATGCTTAAGTTAGCTTCAGTGGAAGAGGAGAAAATTGAGAGTGAAAAGAGAAGATGTGTGAGATTACATACCTTCCCTCAGCACAGGGCTAACCTTTTATGCAAACTGTAGATGTTATGTCACATCATGGATGTGATTGGGGTCCCATCACCGTTATGAATGTGTCAGGGAGCATGATATAGTCAACGTATATGTCCCATCACTGACTTGCATTAAAGAGGGGGGTCATGTCACGCACGCGCCTTGCCATGATGAGTTGCAGGGGCGGCAGGAGGACATTCGCAACCGCATGATGGGGGAGTGGTCTTTGGAAAGGGAGAAGTCCGTGTAGAGCCGTTTCTGACAGATAAGGCTAACGGGTCTTATATCCGACTGGATCGATTCGGCTCGGGACCAAGATATCGGGGCGGAACGATAAGGATGGGGGGCCTCATGTCCGAACGGATTGAGTCGGCTCGGGGCAGAGGTGCCGGGGTGGAACGATAAGGCTGGCGGGCCTTATGTCCGAGTGAATTGAGTCAGCTTGGGGCAGAGGTGCCGGAGGTGGAACGATAAGGCCGGTGGGCCTTATGTCCGAGTGGATCGAGTCGGCTCGGGGCAGAGGTGCCGGGGTGGAACGATAAGGCCGGTGGGCCTTATGTCCGAGTGGATCGAGTCGGCTCGGTGGGCCTGACTGATCGGCGCGGCAGGCTACTCTTGGATTTGACTAACCGTGATCCGCCCCCATACGCCCATAACACAAGCCTCCCTACTAGTCTAGTCGAAGGAAACGTGAGCTTGACTGACTAGACCAGTGCTTGGGAGGGCGTGAACCGAACCGGGATGGAGATCGTGCCTCAAATGGCCTAACCGCCTTGGCCCTTCGAGGGGAAACAACGACTTCCGTGGGTTCAGCGATGACAGGCGTGGTTCGCCTAGCCACAACGGTATGGCGCCCTGATGATGTGGCGGGACCATTTTCAAGGCGTCATAAATTAGGGCGTGCTAGCATGCTGTCTGATGGGACATGTGAATCGTCATGATGCGGAGGATTTGCCTCGCAGATTGAGCTCATCGGATGGCTAATATTTGATCCCGCCTTTTCTTCGCCGCCTGATCAGATGGTTCTGAGTGGCTAAGACGCTGAATATATAGAGTGGGGTAACGGACGTGCGGCGGCCACGCGATCGTGTCTTCTGTCTTCTTCCTCGTCTGTGTGCCTGCTTCCTTGTTTCTTCGGTTCCTTGACGCTTCCATCGACCTTTTCTGAATCCGTAAGTTTTTGATTTCTTCCTTCTTGACCTTACTCCAGGGATGGTTTCGGAAGGAGCGTCTGTCCTTTGGTATGAGTCCGTGGAGACCACCTTCCTTCAGAAGTCTGTGCCCTTGAATAGGTTAGCATACGAGATACTAGCGGACCTTAGGATTAGGGTTCCCGAACCAGACCAACGGCCGTGTTCGCCCCCTCCTGACAGCCTTGCCTTCTTTCAAGGTCAGCTTGAAGGCGGTCTTCGATTCCCAGTCCCGGACTTTTTCCGAGCCGTCTCCGCCTACTTCCATATCCCTATCAATCAACTTGCTCCCAACTCTTTCTGACTTCTTTGCAGAGCCGCTCTCGTTTTTTGTCTGTATGGCATTCCCCTACGCCCTTCGATCTTTCACTTGTTCTTTTATCCGAGGAAGAAGGAGGACGGTGTCTTCTTCTTCAATGCTAAGCCCGGGATCAACTTTTTGGCCGAGTACCCTACTTCCCATAAGCATTGGAAGGAGAAGTTCTTTTTTGTTCAATTCCCGAGTCCGATTCCCTTTCCCGCCCGGTGGCAGCGCGAACTCCCGATTCCACCTATGCTAAGGTTTCGTCGTACCGATCCGGACGTCATGGCCATGACCACCTTACTGAAGGGCCTGAAGTTCGACGTTACTCAGCTGGTGAATGAGGAGGGATTGCTGTACCGTGGCGGCCTGAGCCCCATTGCTGCCGAGTTGACACAACCATTCGGTAAGAAGTATTAGTACTTGACTTTTGTAATAACTAACTGAGCTTTTTGCTTGTATGCAGCCGACGTCTGGATGGCGGCCTCCATGAACAAATATCTAAAGTGGGACAAAGCGGTTCTTGGGACTTTTGCAACGCCTACCGCCCTGATCGCGGCTCCAGCTGCTAAAGCCCCAGCGCCGGAGGGGGATGAGGAGGTGGTACCTGAGACCGAGACCTCCAGTCGGGCGAGGAGGCCGGCTCGGGAGGAGTCGGGGGCGCATAAGGCGCGAGCAGAGAAGGAGCGTCCCCCTAAGCCCTCTAAGTCTCACAAGAAGCATCATCACCGATCCTCGGAGAAGGAGGGGAGAAAGGCGAAACGCTCGAGGGAGGCCAGCGTTTCTAAGGCTGGCAAATCGATCCCGAGTTCGTCTGGCCGGGACCCGATACCGCCGCCGGCTGACTCGAGACCATTGTCTCCGCCGGTAGGGACCGAGGCAAGTCACTTGGCTCCGGAGGAAGAAACGGCTATGCCTACGGCCGAAATAGAGGCCGGAGTGACCGAGCTGGCCACTCCGGTAATGGAGGTGGTGGAGAGGGTGTCAACTCCGGGCGATCAGGTGTCTGAGACCGAGCCGGTGACCGCGGCTTCGGTGTCGGGCCTCAGAGGACCTGCAGGGTCGGGTCCCGCGGGTTCTGCGGAAGGGGGGGCAAACCTCCCTCCCTTCAACTGACTTCCGCGGGACGCAAGTCGCGCAGGTGCCGCGGACGCGCCCTTTACCCATGAAGAGACGCGGAGTGTGATGAACCGCATCCGCTCCCTGCGTCGGGCGGATTCCTTTCGGGGGATTACCACCTCGGAGCTCAGCGACCGTGGCAACTATCATTTTATGCGGGTAAGTTTTTACTGCTTATCTATTAAAGTGACTTCAATAGAATAATCTGTTCTTTTACGCAGTTCTGGGCCGAACACAACACAGCTCCTCCACTTGAACCGCCAATTCGCTGCGGTGGATAAAGCGTTAACTGAGTCGAAGGCCCGAGTCTTGATGTTGACTCAGGAGCGGGACGAGGCACGGGCGAAGGCGGTCAAGAGCAATGAAGAGGCCGACCAATACCGAGCCGAAATACTTGAGGCTCATGACAAGGTGGAGGCCCTGGAGGGTAAGCTGGAAGCGACTCAGACTAAGGGCCGAGAGCAATTACAGCAGACTCGGGACCAGCTGGCCAAGCAGGATGAGGAGCTATCCCGGATCCTCGAGGAGTCTGCCACCTTGAAGAAACAGGCGGAGGAGGCCGCCGAGGGGCGCCGGCGCCTAGAAGCGGAGCTAGAGAAATCTCGGACCGACCTGGAAGGAGCTTGCGCCGAGGCGGCCGCTTACAAGGAAGGGGAAACTGACCGCATCAAAGCTGCTAAGGAGGCCTGGTTGCAATCTGAGGAATATCTCGACCAATTCGAGCAAAAGACTGCCATCATGCTTCAGTGGGGGTTTGAGGGGGCACTGAAGCAGGTAGGCGAGGCGGGGCTGTTCCCCTCAAAATTTTTCCTTTGACAGCTTAGATATAAATAGGGTATGGTCAGAGTTACCCGAATCCGAGAGGAGGGGGTGAGGGTCTAGGGTGTCAATGTAAGGTTTATGTCCCTGAACTTCGAACTTAATGAAAAACTCTTTACTACGTCTACTTCATACTCTGGGATTCGATCATGTTGAGGAGACTTTGTGTTTGTAGACGCTTGGTCTTTGCCCCTTGAGGGCTGGAGGCTTCTGAGCCGGGTCTGATATATTTCCCCAAGGGGAACTTCAAATGGGATCAGGATGTGGGCTCGGCTTAGGTGAGAGTTTATTTCGAGCGAGGATCTTGCCCGAGACGCCTGACTTATTCGGACGGGAATCCGCTCCGCAGTTGCGCTGCCGGGGCAACTTGCAGGTGGCTACTTCTACTCGGGGTGGCTCATGACGCTTCCGAATCCAAGTGGGATGAGGGCAGTGGACGTCCGAATCCCGAATGGTTCGGTTGTCAATGCTTAAGTTCTGGGACTACGTGGTGAGCGAGGGTTGGCTTATTCATGGAACGTTGTGGCGGCGTGCACGTGCGTGGGATGGTCGGGGTCTTTTCCGAAAAGAGCATTTAATGAAACACGACATCCGATGGGACCCAAGGATTGTCATCATGACGGCAGAAGATTTGCTTAGGATTTTGCAGCCATCGTGCCGCGGATGTCGTATTTTGCCTAGCATGACCGCTCCATCGGATGGTTGGGGATTGCCGAGGTTTAAAATAAAAGGAGGCTGCGGAGCAAGCGCGCATAGCGCCTGCATTACAGTCTGCGAGGTTTTTCTGAGGCTTCGTCTTCTTCCCCGATGAGTTATCTTTCCTTTTGCGTAAGTTCTGCCCCGCGTCGCCTCTTGGCCTTATCGCTCATCCCATAAAGGGCTATGTCCAGGGTTCTTTAGGGATGTCGTCGGAGTCGGAAGGGGCCTCTAAGACCTGATTTAAGTTGGTTCACATCTTGCAGACGAGTTTTGGATGGCTTCTTCGACGAACAAGTACTTGAAGTTTGACAAGGCGTCATTTGAAGCGATGGTGACGCCTGCCGTCTTCGCCGAGGCTCCGGAGTCGGAAGCGCACAAGGGTGGTGAAGGAAACCAGGCTTCCACTGCTACTTCGGCCCGGTGGTCGTCTTCCAGCACGGGCTTGAAGCGCCCTTCGACCTCAACCAATACCGACAACCGTCCGACAAAAGTGCCGAAATCAGTTCCGACTGGTCCACAGCCATCAAAGCTTAAAGACGTAATGGAGGTAACACCAACGGAGACGGGTGAGGTCATCTGTCTAGACTCAGGCTCTGAGGCGGTTGAACCGATGGTAGTGCTGAAGGAAGAGGCCCTGGAGATGCCGCAGCAGGCGTTGACTCCGGGCGAGGTGGCGGCTGAGACAAGAGCGCTTACCCCAGCTCAACAAGAAGAAGTGGCCGAGCCGCAAGGGGCGCCGTTGGCCCGAATCGGCGGGGCGGCTGCCGTGGGCACGCCTCCCGCCAGTACTCAGGGCCTACCTTTGGGGGCAACGGGGGTGTCGTCGACTTCCCATCTTCGGTCAGAACCTGAGCGAGAGCTTCCAAGGACGGGGCAGAATGTGGCCGCGGATGCGCCCTTCCGGTGGGAAGACGTTACTGGAGTTATGGATCGGATACGGGCCGTGCGTGGCGCGGACAGCTTCTCGGCACTGACCACACTGGATTTGCTAAACCGTGGAAGCTACAATCTCATGAGAGTAAGTTCTATAATGTTTTTCATCGCGGTAGCCGCCATTTAACAGGCGAAGTGTGCTGCAGATCTGGGCCGAGCATCTTGAGTTACACTTCCACCTGGATGAAATCTATCAACACATCCACTTCTTGGAACAACAATCAGCAAACGTAATGGCTCAAGATTCGGTACAGTGGCGGGAGCTTAGTGACGCTCGCGCTGCGGTGGCCGCTGCCCGTGCAGACGCGACTGTAGCCCGAGCGGAGGCGACCGAGAGTTTCCAAGAAGCCCATCGCTACAGAGTTCGGATGTTCTCGGCCGAAGACAAGGCGGAGGGTTTAGAGCTGACAATAAAGGCTAAAGAGGAAGAGTTGGAGCAAGTCCAGACCCAACTGGCCCAGCGGGATAAGGAGCTGGCAAAGGCGCGAGAGGACTCCTCCCGAATGAGGGAGCAACTCAAGGACTTGAAGGAAGGGCAGCAGGTTGTTGATAATCTTCTAGCCGAGTCTAGAAATGAACTGGCGGCCTATAAGATTGACGAAGAGGAGCGGCTTAAGGTGGCCAAAGAAGCATGGCTGGAATCACCGGAGTTCATCGACCAGTACAAGAAGGAGACGGCGAAGATGCTCCAGTACGGCTTTGAAGGAGCTCTAAAGCAAGTGTGCCAAGCGGGGGTGATTCCCCCTGGCACCTCCTTAGACTTTTTGGACATTAACAAGGTGTGGGCTGAGCTGTCGGAGTCGGCTAAGAAGGGCAAGGTGCCGGGGCCAGCGAAGAAGAATGAACGTCGGGGCCAGCGAAGAAGAAGGCACCGGGGCCAGCGAAGAAGAAAAGATGATGTACTCGATTTGGCGACTTATGTAAATTGCTTTCCCTTTTTGAAATGAAAACATCTCCTTGGTGTCAGTTCTGTACTTTTGCGTTTGTCTCGGCTAGGGTACTCCACATAATTCTTCGACACCTATCGTATCCTTCCGCGCGGTCGAGGCAAAGTACTGTGCCTGATACACTTAGTGTTTTAGGGAATTGCGCGGAGAGACTAGCGGAGAGTACCGCAGTTGGGGGAGAAGCGGGCGAGGCCCTAGAACCGGGATCAAATCCTCCCATCTTGCGAAGGGACGGCCCGAGATTACTGGCTCCGGTTATCTTTGGTCCGTGCAAGGCTAAGCTCTGATGGGGGGTTACAACCAGAGCGGGTCGGCATCCGGGCGCGGAGCTCGATGCTTACTGTGCCTGGGACAGAGTTTTACTCGTGGAGAGTTATCGGCCCTGGAGTAAGCTCGATACCCGGAGTGGGCTGTGCAACGACTGTATCTGACCTTGGGGAGGTCGAGTCTCGCCAAGGATATTTGTCGAGGGAGCAGGTCCGAGACATGAATTGAGCTCGACCTCGGCTATGCCCAAGCTGGGGGAGGTTGAGCCCTGAAAAAGACATTTGTCGATGGAGCAGGTCCGAGACCTGAATTGAGCTCGACCCCGGCTATGTCCGAGCCGGGGGAGGTTGAGCCCTGAAAAGGACATTTGTTGATGGAGCAGGTCCGAGACCTGAATTGAGCTCGACCCCGGCTATGTCCGAGCCGGGGGAGGTTGAGCCCTGAAAAGGACATTTGCCGATGGAGCAGGTCCGAGACCTGAATTGAGCTCGACCTCGGCTATGTCCGAGCCGGGGGAGGTTGAGCCCTGAAAAGGACATTTATCGATGGAGCAGGTCCGAGACCTGAATTGAGCTCGACCCCGGCTATGTCCGAGCCGGGGGAGGTTGAGCCCTGAAAAGGACATTTGCTGATGGAGCAGGTCCGAGACCTGAATTGAGCTCGACCCTGGCTATGTCCGAGCCGGGGGAGGTTGAGCCCTGAAAAGGACATTTACCGATGGAGCAGGTCCGAGACCTGAATTGAGCTCGACCTCGGCTATGTCCGAGCCGGGGGAGGTTGAGCCCTGAAAAGGATATTTGCCGATGGAGCAGGTCCGAGACCTGAATTGAGCTCGACCCCGGCTATGTCCGAGCCGGGGGAGGTTGAGCCCTGAAAAGGACATTTGCCGATGGAGCAGGTCCGAGACCTGAATTGAGCTCGACCCCGGCTATGTCCCGAGCCGGGGGAGGTTGAGCCCTGAAAAGGATATTTGCCGATGGAGCAGGTCTGAGACCTGAATTGAGCTCGACCCCGGCTATGTCCGAGCCGGGGGAAGTTGAGCCCTGAAAAGGATATTTGTCGATGGAGCAGGTCCGAGACCTGAATTGAGCTCGACCCCGACTATGTCCGAGCCGGGGGAGGTTGAGCCCTGAGAAGGACATTTTGAGAGACGAGGCTCCAAGGGCGCCAGGGCGGTGTTGCCTGAAAAAGCACTTCCATTATCAGTGACTTTTACACAAAGAAGTACAGAGGCAGATAAAGGAAAGATAGAGAGTATCCGGTGTTCGTCAGGCCCGGTAGGGGCGAAGGTGAGTGACATTCCATGGTCTTGTCAGCTCTTTGCCGGAGGAGTCAGATAAGTAGTAGGCGCCGGAACTGGTCTTCTTGAGGATTCGGTACGGGCCTTCCCAGGGCGGCTCGAGTTTGCCAACATCTCCAACCGGCTTGACTTTCTTCCAGACCAAGTCACCCACTTGGAAAGTTCACGGAATGACTCGTTTGTTGTAGGTGCGGCACATGCGTTGCCGATAGGCCGTCAGTCGCACGACAGCTTTGTCCCTGGCTTCGGAAACGAGGTCTAACTCCATGAGCCTTCGGCCATCGTTGTCCTCATCGTAACACTGTCGCCTATCCGACTCGACCCCTATTTCCATGGGAACCACTGCTTCTCCACCGTAAACCAAGTGGAAGGGCGTCATGCCGGTGCTTTCTCTTGGCGTGGTGCGGTAGGACCAAAGGACACAAGGCAACTCCTCTACCCAGCTGCCTCCTTCATGATCGAGCTTGGTCTTTAGGCCTCGCACAATCTCTCGGTTGACAACTTCCGCCTGTCCATTGGCTTGTGGGTAGGCAACTGATGTGAAGGCTTGTTGGATACCAAGTCCTTGGCACCAATCTTGAAGTTTTCTTCCTTGGAATTGTCGGTCGTTGTCCGAGACGAGCCGATGAGGGATGCCGTACCGGCAGATGATATTCTTCCACAAGAACTTCATCATCGCGTCTTCTGTGATCCGAGCTAAGGCCTCGACCTCCACCCACTTGGAGAAGTAATCGACGGCGACCAACAAAAACTTCTTTTGTTGTGGCCCGATCGGAAAAGGTCCGACTATGTCCATTCCCCATTGGTCGAATGGACACGAGGTCGTTGCCGCTCTCAGTTGTTCAGTCGGGTGCTTGCTGAAGGGCTGGTACTTCTGGCAGTGGATGCAAGTCGACACGAGCTTGGCCGAATCCGCCTGTAGAGTCGGCCAGAAATATCCAGCAAGAAGGATCTTTCTAGCTAGGGAGCGGCCTCCGGGATGGTCGCCACAACAACCTTGATGCGCTTCTTTCATCACATAATCGGCATCCTCAGGTCCGAGACATTTGAGCAGCGGCCGAGAGAAAGCTCGCCGATACAGCTGTTCCCCAATCAAGGTGAAGCGGGGAGCCCTCCTCTTGAGGAGGCGAGCTTGGTCTGGATCTGTTGGTGTTTCGCCGGTCTTGAGAAAAGCAAGCATCGGGGTTCTCCAATCATCCGGTTCGGGCGAGTTGGAAGCTTGGTCTATCTGCGCCACGAACGCCACTTGGGTGATTGCTTCCTCATCCGTCCACTCAATGACGGAGCTCGCCAATCGGGCAAGTTCGTCGGCTTTGGAGTTCTCGGACCGGGGGATCTTCTGGAGGGAGACTTGCAGGAATTTAGCTCTCAACTTGGTGAAAGATGCAGCATATTTTTGGAGCCGATCATTTTTGATCTCGCAACTTCCTTCCACTTGCTGAGACACCAGCTGTGAATCGGAGTGGAGTAATACTCGAGTGGCTCCCATTCGTTTGGTCGCCTGAAGGCCGGCAAGAACGGCTTCATACTCAGCTTCATTGTTGGATGCTTTGAAACTGAGCCGGATGGCAAGCCGGATTTCTTCTCCCTTGGGGGAAACCAGTAGTACACCGACTCCACTTCCCTGCTTGTTAGAGGACCCATCCACATACACCTTCCATTCTTCCTCTACTTCCCCCTCGGGTATTTCCGCGAGGAAGTCAGCCAGCGCCTGAGCTTTGATAGCGGTGCGAGGCTGGTATCGGATGTCGTACTCGCCGAGCTCAACCGTCCATTTGATGAGTCTTCCCGATGCTTCGGGTTGGGTGAGTACCCGTCCCAAATTGCCGTTGGTTACTACTGTGATCGGATGTGACAGGAAGTAGGGCCGGAGCCGTCGGGCCGATAGGACCAAGATCCACGCCAGCTTCTCCAGGTTGGTATACCGAGTCTCGGCATCTTTCAGCAGATGACTGGAGAAGTAGATGGGTTGCTGGCTTTGTCCTTCATCTTTGACTAAGACCGAGCTGACAGCCGAGTCGGTCGCGGAGAGGTACATCCACAGTGGTTCTCCTGGGAGTGGCTTGGCTAGTCGGGGCAGCTGGTTGAGGTACTCCTTGAGTTCTTCGAAGGCCTTGTCACATTCGGTATTCCACTCGAACCGCTGAGCTTTCCTCAAGATTTTGAAGAATGGTAGGCTGCGCTCGGCCGAGCGGGAGATGAACCGGGATAGGGCCGTGATGCGCCCGACTAGTCGTTGAGCTTCACGGAGGTTCCGCGGAGGAGCCATCTGTGCCAAGGCTTGCACCTTCTCCGGGTTAGCTTCGATGCCCCTCTCGGTCACTATGTACCCGAGGAATCGGCCGACTCGGACTCCAAACAGGCACTTAGCCGGATTCAGCTTAAGTCCATATCGGCGCAGGGTGTTGCATGTTTCTTCAATGTCAGCAATGAGTGTTCCTCCCTGAGTGGTCTTTATTAATATGTCGTCGACATATACTTCGATGTTTCGGCCTTGCTGCTGCTTGAACACTTGGTCCATCAGACGTTGGTAGGTGGCTCCGGCATTCTTTAGACCAAAGGGCATCACGGTATAGCAAAAAGTGTCGTCGGCTGTTATAAAGCTGACTTTGTCTTGGTCGGTTACATCGAGTGGAATTTGATGATAGCCTTGGTAGGCGTCTAGCATACATATGTATTCACACCCGGCAGTAGAGTCCACCAGCTGATCAATCCTTGGCAGGGGGTAGCAGTCTTTCGGACAGACTTTGTTGAGATCTCAGAAATCCACGCAGACTCGCCACTTGTTGCCTGATTTCGGCACGAGCATCACGTTGGACAACCAAGTCGGGAAGTGCACCTCCTTGATGTGTCCGACCTTCAGGAGCTTCTGTACTTCTTCTTGGATGATCCTGTTCTGCTCCGGGCCGAAGTGTCTTCTTTTCTGCTTGACGGGGCGGGCGTCAGGCATGACATTGAGTCGGTGGACAGCGACGGAAGGAGAGACGCCGGTGAGGTCTTCAGATGTCCATGCAAATACATCTTGATTTCGGAAGAGGCAAGCACCAAGCTCCTCCTTCAACCTCTGAGGTAGGTCGGTCGCGACTTGCACAGTCGTCTCGGCTCGGTCCGGACAGACCTGCAAAGACTCTTTACCTTCAAAGTTCGTCGCGGATGGCGCCTCCTGGACTGCATGGATTTCGGCACCTTGTATTCTTCCGGTTCTTTTTGGCTTCGGTCCGAACCATATCCACATAGCACCTTCGGGAAGTAAGTTGGTCCCCCCAGACTTGGTCTCCGACTGGGAATTTCATCTTTTGATGGTAAGTGGAGACTACAGCCGAGAAGGCGCTCAGAGTCGGCCTCCCTAGTATGACGTTGTAGGCTGAGGGTGCATCCACGATGATGAACGGGACGCGCCGAGTCCTTCGCAGAGGCTCCTCGCCCATGGAGATTGCCAGGGTGATCTGCCCAAGGGGTAGGACTTCGTTACCTGTGAAGCCAAAGAGTGATGTAGCCATGGGTTGCAAGATCGGCTTCATCGATTTGCATCTGGTCAAACGCCCGCTTGAAGAAAATGTTGACCGAACTACCCGTGTCCACGAAGATTCGGGCAATATCATAGTTGGCTATGGTGGCGCGTATGACCAAGGCATCGTCGTGGGGTACCTCGATGCCTTCTAAATCCTGTGGTCCGAATCCAATGATCGGGCCCTCCATCGGTCGGCTCTGGCCGACCCCATAGACTTCGAGCTGTCGGCTATGAGCCTTGCGTGCCCGATGGGAGTCCCCATCGGTGGCTCCTCCTGTAATCATGTTGATGTGGCCTCGAGGAGCGTTATTGCGGTTGTCTTCTGGGGCTTCCTCTTGTCGAGGGACTTGGACATTGCGGGGTGCGTCTCGTCGGGGCGGAGGAGCTGACCGCCTAGGGAGAGCGGTCTCGGGTGCGAGTGGTTCGCGGGGAAGGAGGTCGCGCTTCCCGATTGTTCCGCCGAGTGGGCGATCTCCGCGGCGTTGGCGCAGGAGGTCCTTGCGCCCGTTGTTCAGCAGCTCGACGCAACTCTCGGGCGTACTGGTGGCACTCACTGGTGGCGTGGCTCTGAGATTGATGGTAGGCGCAGAAACGTGGCAACCATCGACAACCTCTTGAGCCTGGTCCGGCTGGACTGGCCACGGCGTGAATGGTACGAGGATTGGACTTGGCGGGGGCCATATGGATGATCAGCCTCGGATCTCCGTTGTAGTTGAGGAGGGGGCCGTCGCTCGGTTCGGGTGGCAGCAGGAGGGTTCCGGCTAGGGCCATTCTGATGGTTAGGGTCGGTTTTCTTGCGTCGGGAGGATTGAGCTTCCTCCACATGGATGTATTTGACAACCCGACTCAAGAGGATGTCGAAGTTTGCGGGCGGCTTCTTGATCAAGGATCGGAAGAAGTCTCCTTCTATCAAGCCTTGAGAGAAGGCGCTCACGAGGACCTCCGAGGTGGCATCGGGCACCTCTTGCGCGACCTGATTGAAGCGATGTACAAAGTCCTTCAATGATTCCCGAGACCTCTGCTTAGTGGAGAAGAGGTCTGTTGTGGTCTTGCGGTAGGTGCGGCTGGTGGCGAAGTGCCTCAAGAATGAGTCCTTGAAGTCGGCAAAAGAACCGATGGAAGCCGGCGGTAACCGACTGAACCAGCGCAGCGCCGATCCGGACAGGGTTGTCGAGAAGACTCTGCACTTGATGGCGTCGGTGTATTGGTGAAGTGATGCCGCATTTTCAAACCTTCCGACATGATCTTCCGGATCGGTAGATCCCGTGTAGTCAGGGAATTGGGGAGTTCGGAAGTGTCGAGGTAGCTCCTCGTCTAAGATTCGACGTGTGAAGGGAGAGCTGTTTACTCCACTCCCTTCCCCTGTTTCGGGACCCTTTCCTCGGGCGGGGATCTCGGACGGGAGCTTGATCAGCAGCGGATTCCATGGAGGCGTCGTAGTAATCGGCCTCTGGCATGGGTCTCACGGAAGGTGCCCGTGGAGCTTCCACCGGCGTGAATAAGGCGACGGGCCGGAGCCGGGGGGGCTTCAACCGGTCTTGTGGAGATCAAAGATGGAGGAGCGGGAGCTCCAGGTTGTTGTCTTGACAGGGCGTAGACCGCTGCGGCCACGGCCCGGTCAAAATCTTCTTGGGTCATGGCGAGGAGGTGAGGTTGCTGCGGGGGTTGCTGCGAATCATCCGTGGCATGTCTCAAACCAGGACTTTTGATTTTCCCACAGACGGCGCCAAAATATGTTCCTGTTGAGATCCGCTTCTGGGTGATCAGCTTCTCCTTCAGCACCCCACTTGAGCTAGTTTGGGTGAAGACGAAGGTGGAGACTGGGTCCTGCGAGCACAAGGAACGTGAGTTGGAAGGCCAGGGGTTGCCCCGGCGCGACCACTCCGATGCTTAAGTTAGCTTCTTGTGGAAGGAGGAGGAAATTGAGAGTGAAAAGAGAAAGTGTGTGTGAGATTGCATACCTTCCTTCAGTACAGAGCTAACCTTTTATACAAACTGAAGATGTTATGTCACATCATGGATGTGATTGGGGTCCCATCACCGTTATGAATGTGTCAGGGAGCATGGTATATAGTCAGCGTATATGTCCCATCACTGACCTGATATTAAAGAGGGGGGTCATGTCACGCACACTTGTAGAGACCCAGGCCATGATGAGTTGCAGGGGGACAGGAGAACATTCACAACCGCATGATGGGGGAGTGGTCTTTAGGGAAAGGAAGAGAAACCCATGTCAGCTCCGAGAGTGGGGAACTTGCTGAGGAAGACTCGGAGGGGTGGCGGAGACCTCCTATTCGGTTCGGATCTGATTCCCCCGAATCGGTATACCCGTATCGGCAGGAGGAAGAGGTTTCGGGGGCTTCGGCTCGGTATGCCTGCCTCGGCTGAAGGAGGAGGTTGCAGGGGCTTCGACTCGGTATGAGCTAGAGGGTCCGCGCCATTGAGTTTAATACGAGCCTCTTCTTGGACTTGACTAACCACACCTTACTCCTTACGACCATAACAGCGTGTGAAGCTTTTCATTTTTATTCTGTCTTAATTTTTGGATTAATTTGATATTATTTACAAATATTGTAAAATATATGGATTAGAAAATATCCACAAGAAAAAGACAATTTAATAAAATATTTATTAATTTTTCCTTAATGATTTCCTATTCCATAATTTCTATTGCAATGCTCGATAATATTTTATGTTCCAACTGATACACCGTGGATGGTTCGAACGCAGGTTTAAGACTTTGTCGACGTGCACGCCTGTTGAAGAAGATTGCTGGTGTAGAGGAGATATCCTGAAAAGCACTCAACAGAGGAGGTTAGAATGACATCGGGATGGGATCCCGGCAAGTCACTCCGACGCTCAAGTTAGGATTTTGCGTAGAGAACTAAAGGCTTGAAGAAAATAGGATTTGTGTGTGTGCATACCTGTGCCCATGAGCCTGGGTTACCTTTTATAATAAATCACCTATCAGATTCTCGCAACTGTCGTAGAAATATCCTTTTATACCTGTTCTGCCTTGATATGGACTTTGTCTGTTTATTTGTATAGTTCCTATTTTTGTAGAGGGATTTGTTTAATTCCTTCCGGATTGGGCGAGACAACCAGATCGAAGTATAAATATTGCGTACCAACGTAGATCCAGCTGTCAGAATGAGATCGGCTCATGATGTTGAGGTCGACATATGATGTTGAGACCGAGTCAGGAGGTCGGTGATTGCCATTGAAACTAAGTCATGAGGTAGGCATATGCTGTCATGACCAAGACATGAGGTCGACAGGTACGATCGGGACCATGTCATGACTGCGGGGGACTGATTCATGAGGTCGGCTGGCCTAGCCAGGACCTCGGCCTAAGATTAAGTCCTAGAGTAGGGGTATGACTAAGTCATGAGGTCGGCGAGTACAACCGTAGCCCTATCATGAAGTTGGCCGCTATAGTCGAGACCCCGTCCTCAGGTAGGCAAGTGTTGTCGAGAGTGTATAAAGGCTAGAGCTCAGGGGTGCATCTAGGGAGGCCTATCGAGCTTTATAGGAGCTCGGGTCTCGTTCGAAGTGGCTTATTGAGGTCGGTGGGAGCTCAACCCATGTTTGAGGAAACTTTATCAAGATTAGAGGGAAGAGTTGGGTTTCTGAACTCAACTAATCCCTTACCTTCCTGCCTCTACTCTCCTTTATACTCGTTGCCCCTGTCACTACTAAATATCTATACCGGATCACAGGCCCCCAACCTGGTCTAGTCGAAAGAGACAAAGTTCGACTAACTAGCCACGTGTCAAACCGTGCCGCGTTAGCCTGACTAACTTAGCCATCTTGCGAATCGATATGAAAGATTAACACTAGCTTAACCAACTAATTTATCAACCTATCGAGCCCGTTGATCTTGCTTTGGACGGCGGAGATTAAAGGGCCATTTGGTTTTATCCCGCTTCTCTTCTTCCTCCCCACTTTCACCATCGATCCCTAGCTTCCTACTCCCCCGTCCCCGCAACCTCTGTCGCCCTCTTCCCGACTATACTGACAATATGAGTACTCCTAGTAAGTCATTGCCACCCTATTCTCCTTTTGCTTAGGTAGCTGTCATTTTTAGAGTAAACGCTAGTCTCGTCGCCTTCTCCCGATCAGTGCCCTCTCCATCCTTCTTCTCTGACAATCTAGTCACGCCAGCAAGTCCCAGCTTCGATATTACCCTGGTGTCTGCTTTTCTTCTTCACACTTCTCTTTCGATCTTTGTTATTCTCCGATTCTCAACCCCCGCCTTCTGTCCTTGTTGCTTTGACCTACTAGCTTCCTAACCCTACTTCCATTCATGGCTTCTCCCGCCCCCTGGTACGAGACTCAAGTGTCCTCCTTATCACCCAAGGATAACGAAATACTGATCAAAGCATAATACTACATTCCTTCGGATCATCACATCATCATCCCTTCCCCCAACCAACGACCCCACGAGCCTCCTCTCGGTTACACTACCTTCTTTCAGGGGCAACTAGAAGGTGGCCTAAGGTTCCCTATTCCTTCCTTCCTTCAAGACCTAGCCACTTACTTACAGTATTCCCTATCTCAATTCGCCTTGAACTCTTACCGCTTAATCTGCAATGCTTCCATTATTTTTCAAATTTACCAAATCCCCTTTGACGCTCAGACCTTCCATTGTTTCTTTGCCCCCAAGAAAGGTGAGGTCGGTGTTATCTACTTTTCATCCAGGCCAGGTTTCAGCTTTTTAGATAAGTGTCCGACCTCTCACAAAGGCTGGAAACACAAATTCTTGGTAAAGCCTCCACACCCTTATACTTGGCTTACAGTATGGAGACCTGAGCTTCTTTCCCAACCAAGCCTGGGTCAGTATAAGTTAGATCCCTCTTTCCTACATGCTGCTGATATTTTATCAGATCTAAAATTTGACGCGAACATCTTAGTAGCTAACGAAGCCCTATTGTATCGAGCTGGCTTGAGTCCTACCCTTATTCCCTTGGATGCTTCCTTACGTAAGTTCTCTTGTTTCATACGTAGTACATTTTCAATACTAACTAATTTTCTTTCTCTCCTTTTCTTTTTGATTGTAGGTGAAGTTCTACTGAATGCTGCCATTAAAAAAAATATGAAGTGGGACCTCACTACTACCGATAGCTGGTGGGTCTCAGATGATGTGGCTGAGTCCTCAGCAGCTGCAGATAAAATGCAGACAGAGGCTCAACCAGAGGGGGTGTAAGATACCAAGAATTTTTATATTATTTATTTTTATTTGATATTTTATTTTATTTTAGTGGATCAACTTTGAACCATATGGAATCAACTTGGGTTGGTTCGTGATGGAAGAAGTTTTGTCAAAACGGAGGTGATGAAAAGATTCGTTTGGTGAAGACGAATCCAACCAAACTGGTTTAGGTCAAATCGAAGATCGTTTGATTAGTGAACCAAACGAACCAAGATTGAACCAAACTGAACCAACTTGATTTGGTTAGTGCTGGAAGAGGTTTTGATAGACTAAGATGGACGAAAAGATTTGTCTTGTGAAGACGAATCCAACAAAACTGGTTGGAGCCAAATCGGAGGTCGTTTGGTTGGTAAACCAAGCGAACCAAGGTTGAACCCGATTCGCTACAATAACTGGTTCAATCGTTATCGTAAATCATAAGTTTTTAAACCGGTTTAGTCCAAATTCAAACCCGGTTTAAGTATTACTGTTCACTCCTTATTAAAACTGCAACCCGCGACCCTGTCTCCTCTTCCGCGCGATCCACCACCGCGCGACGACCGAGTTTGTCGGAACCGACGCGGACGCCGTCGCACGCCGCGCTCGGTGCCAGAAACCACGGAGGTTAGGCTTTATAAGCCGAACACCGACGGAGCAAGCCCTAAACCGAGCCAACGCTGACCCCGCGAGCCCCCGCCTTCTGCCCTACCGCCGCTCTGCTACCGCGCACCGTCGCCATCTCTTGTCGATCGTCGCCCACCGGGTGGAGAAGACACCGCCACCCCGTCCCCTGCATCCAGTGCCACAAGTCCACCGCCGCCGCCCGATCGCTGCCACCGCCGCTTCTCCTCTTCCTCTGCCCGACCGCCGCCGCACCCCTGCCGTTGCTGCTTGCGTGGAGAAGACCAGCCAACCGACGCCCCAATCGCCCGATTCTACGTCACTACCGGCGCCGCATGGAGCCAACCTCAACAACGCCGGAACACCTCCCTTCTCCTCCTTCGATTGATGCTGTCGCGCCTGCCCCTGCCGCCTTCCCTCACCGGAGAGGAAGGGATAGACACCAGCCGCTATCGCTCGCCAATTCCAAGTTACCCTCCCCCTAAATTGACCTTCTTCGGCCCTAGTTCTAGGTTTATGGATTAGTTCATCAACTTCCACAGCTCCGTCAGGGAATTTCCCTTCATCCGCCCCTTTCATAGTTTACCAATTAGATTAACCTATTCTGTGTAAGATTTCAATTAAGTGAGGTTAATTGGATTTTAATGATTAGTTATAAGGTCAATTAGTTTAAGTCGAGTTAATTAGATTAGGGTTTGACCTAACTAATTGACATCAGATTAGTTTAATTAAGATTGACGTTTAACTAATAAGGAAATTTATTTTAGGTAAATAATTGGTAACTAAGTATTTAATTGATTTACATTGGATTACTTATAATTTAGTTAATTAACAAGTACGTTAGTAGGGTTAACTGAGTTAAATTGGAATAAGGTGAGCGTAAATTAAATTCACTGAGTCGTGTTAAATTAAGTTAACGGGGGTCTTGGATAGAAATTGACATAATATTATGCTTAGTAGTGTTGTAATTGTAAATTTCAGGACTTTGATTGGTACGGAGGGATTTGTATTGCAACGATTCGTCAATCAGGTGGGTACTCCTGTGCTTGGTCAACACAGGTCTTCTTTTCGTAATTATCCTGTTGTTACCTTCTTTACATGCAGTGATTGATTCATGATTGACACTTACCGTTGACCTTGACATGATCTATTTATCTTCAATACAGTCTCCTTAATTATGGATTATCTATGTTGATTTATCATAATTGATGTTGCACATACCTGGATGTTGTGGTAGTTATTTGTTGAACTATGCATCGTAGCATGTTGTTGTTGTTAACTCCCACTACACAGGTTGAGTGAGAGCATATGGTTGTTGTTAACTCTCACTGCACAGGTTGAGTGAGAGCATTATAGCACTGCACAGGTTGGGTGCTACCAGGACTAGCTAGATAGCTCTCCTGAAGACTGCCCCTCCCCACTCACGGGTAGTGGTCTGTTGTTGGAGGGTGTGCAGTTGTCCTGTTTTACGCCCCAGTTCACTACACGGGTTGAGTGACTGGGGGGTGACGAGTGCAGACAGTGATCATGCATGCATTTGTTGTTGTTTACTGCATTTATAGCTAATGCACTTGTTGTTATATGATTATGCATTTGTTGTTATATGTCTGCTGCATTTGTATGACATGACATACATGATTCTCATATTATATGTTGACCTTGCTCCTATAGTATCATGTTGAACTATATACCTGTTGATATCCATGCTTATATTCTTTGATACCTTGCTGTATTATGCACTTTTATCTAGTACCCACTGAGTATTTTTATACTCACCACCCAGACCCTGGGGTTGCCTTGTTTTCTCCCCAGGTAGCAGATAGGAGGATAGTCTACTGGAGCTTGGAGATCTAGCCGGTTGTATCCATCTCACGTCCGAAGGTTTACTACGTTTTGGTTTATTTGCTTTTAGTCGTAGTTCGATATGGTTGTAATAAATTTGGTCTTATTCGATATGGTTGTATATGGATTTTACGCACTGATGTTGATGCTTGAGTTGCAACCCAACAGTTGTCATGTTTTTCCGCCGCGTGGATTTTTAATTTCCTGTGGACTTCCATATATACGATTTTGGTTTTCGCGTGATGAGCATTTATAGAATGCATGTGCTAGGTTGTTGGTTTTGGCCGTGTAGGCCATTGTATGTTACATATGGTGTGGATATTGGTGTTTAAAGGACGTGTAGTCCTTATTCCGGCCGTCTGTGGTCGTGTATCTTTGTATGTATTCAGGGAAATTGTCATGGTTACTGGGGAGATGTTGTCGAAATTTTTCGGACAACCTCCCGGATCGTGACAATTTGGTGGTATCAAAGCCAAGTTTATTTCCTTTGGCTTTCCGTTGCATTTGTGGTTTGAGAGTCGTACAAGTCAGATTTTTATCGGATTTGTCGTCGTATCGGTGTTCCTTTTCGGGTTTCCGTCAAAGTTATCGTTGCGTTGTGCCCGTTTTTGTTGTCTGACGGATTTGTCGTTGATTTTAGTGTGTATTCGTAGTCTTCGGGACTTAGCATCGCATCTGTAGGTTTGTTAGGTTAAGCATTTAGGTCTAGGATGTCTCCTCGTGTTTAATATTAGGGTTTAAAGTTGTTTTCTCACCGAACTTGTTGTCATACCGATTTTCGTGTTTTGGTACTCGATTCGAGTTGTGAGATGGACAGACAGCGGCATGATCTCTCCAAGCAAGTTGTAAGTAAAGTTCTAGCACAATTATATCTTGTTCTAGAAATTTATAGTAGTTGTATGTATACCAGGTAATATTATGGACCATGGAAATCGTGGACAGGGTCGGCCACGGAGACGACCTACTAGGTTTGTAGACCCGGAGATTTCCGAGGAGGATATGGTTCGTTAGGAGTCTACACGTATTCCTGCAGTTGGGTAGAGTCCTCGAGCTCCAGAGGTACCTTTACCAGATCCGGTACCGGTGGCAGCTCCAGAGATACCTTTACCAGATCCGGTGCCGGTGGCAGCTAGTAGGACTGTAGATTTGTGTCGTACACCGATACTGGCAAAGACTGTCAAGGATCGGTTGACACTATTCCATGGGGGATCTGACCCGTGGCTCGCTCGCTCCTGGTTGAAGAGTCTGTCAGACACATTCGCGTATATCTCCTGCACGGAGGCAGAGAGAGTCGCGCTGGCAGTATATCACCTACGTGATCAGACGGTCACATGGTGGGAGACTCAACAGACTATACTCAGAGAGAGAGTTTCGTCTTGGACATTCTTTCGAGAGGCTTTTGAGAGGCAGTACTTTTCAGAGGCATTCTGTCAGACACAGCGTCAAGAATTCAGGAATCTGAAGTAGAGGGATCGATTAGTTACAGATTATCATGCAGAATTTTCTAGACTTGCAGAGTTCTGCCCTTATATGGTGACTTGGGATAAAGATTGGCTGTTCCACTTTACGCAGGGTTTAGCTCCGTATATCCGTTCGAAGATGTCTAGTTGCCCTATCAGTACCTTCAAAGAGGCCTTGGATCGGGCTCTGATCATTGAGTCTACCCAGCAACAGCTTACGCTGGAGAGAGACGCAGAAAAATCAAAGGGGTCGAGTTCCCAAACTTTTGGTCAGAAGAGGCAAGCTCAGGAAACAGAGTATGGGGATTCTTCGAGACGACAAAAGGGTAAACGACTATCTTCAGAACCTTGGAGGGAGTCTCAGCGAAACCAGAGTAGGAATAATAGGTGCTTTCAGTGCGAGTCAGGTAGTCACCAGTTAGATGACTGTCCATTAGATCAGATTGTTTGCTATTATTGTAAGCAACCTGGTCATATGGTCAGGGATTGCAATCTGAGAGCTCAGTTGGAGCTCCCTAACAACAAACCTTTAAGAGAACGATCTATATAGCCTCGACCACTGAGGGTACAACCAAGGCAGATACCCCCCTATCAGCAGAAATCCTTACCGCCTTCCGGACAGATATACCAGTTACATGGGAGAGAGTATGAAGTCTTACCAACAACTCAACTGCCAGAGACCCATTATTCGACGATCTCAATGCAGCAGCAGCTACCGGCGATATCAACTGTAAATGGTGTGCCTTACCAATATATTCATCAGTCGGCGTCAGTACCTCAGAGTCAGCTTCAACCTGAACGGAGACAAGTTGTATTCCATTCAGATACCCAGCCGACCAATGCGGAATTCAGACACGTTGATGCTACGACCAGAGCGGAGGCACAACGAAACGAGAGACCGAACAATTGAGTTATAATTTGAATTACTACGGTATTTTCTTACTATAGTAGGTAGATAGTAAATTTGAGGATCAAATTTTTATTAGTGGCGGAGAATGTAAGATATCAAGAATTTTTATATTATTTATTTTTATTTGATATTTAATTTTATTTTAGTGGATCAACTTTGAACCATATGGAATCAACTTGGGTTGGTTCGTGATGGAAAAAGTTTTGTCAAAACGGAGGTGATGAAAAGATTCGTTTGGTGAAGACGAATCCAACTAAACTGGTTTAGGTCAAATCAAATATCGTTTGGTTAGTGAACCAAACGAACCAAGATTGAACCAAACTGAACCAACTTAATTTGGTTAGTGCTGGAAGAGCTTTTGATAGACTAAAATGGACGAAAAGATTTGTCTTGTGAAGAGAAATCCAACAAAACTGGTTGGAGCCAAATAGGAGGTCGTTTGGTTGGTAAACCAAGCGAACCAAGGTTGAACCCGGTTCGCTACAATAATCGGTTCAATCATTATCGTAAATCGTAAGTTTTTAAACCGGTTTAGTCCAAATTCAAACCCGGTTTAAGTATTACTGTTCACTCCTTATTAAAACTGCAACCCGCGACCCTGTCTCCTCTTTCGTGCGATCTGCCACCGCGCTACGATCAAAATTTTTGGAACCGACTCGGACGTCGTCACACACCGCGCCCGGCGGCGGAAACCATGGAGGTTAGGCTTTATAAGCCAAACGCCGACGGAGCAAGCCCTAAACCGAGCCAACGCTGACCCCGCGAGCGCCACCTTCTGCCCGACTACTGCTCTACTGCCGCGCACCATCGCCATCTCTTGTCGATCGTCGCCCATCGGGTGGAGAAGACACTGCCACCCTGTCCCCTGCATCCAGTGCCACAAGTCCGCCGCCGCCGCCCGATCGCTGCCACCGCCGCTTCTCCTCTTCCTCTGCCCGACCGCCGCCGCGCCCCTGCCGTTGCTGCTTGCGTGGAGAATACCAGCCAACCGATGCCCCAATCGCCCGATTCTACGTCATTGCCGGCACCGCTTGGAGCCAACCTCAACAACGCCAGAACATCTCCCTTCTCCTTCCGACCCTTTCATCGTTTACCAAAGATTGATTAAGATGTTTAACTAATAAGGAAATTTATTTTAGGTAAATAATTGATAACTTTGTATTTAATTGATTTACATTGGATTACTTGTAATTTAGTTAATTAACAAGTTCCTTAGTAGGGTTAACTGAGTTAAATTTGAATAAGGTGAGCGTAAATTAAAACCGAGTCGTGTTAAATTAAGTTAACGGGGGTTAGTGACACCTTAGAATCCACTAGGGCTTTCAAATTGACATAATAAGTTCTTTTGGTTAAATGATAGAAGGGAGTTTGATAAAATAAAAATAGGTAAAAAGATTCGTCTTGCAAAGACGAATCCGATAAGACCAGTTTTGATCAATTCGGTGGTCGTTTGATGGCCATGTTGTTGTTGTTAACTCTCACTGCACAGGTTGAGTGAGAGCATATGGATGTTGAATTCCACTAAATTGAATCCAGGTTGGGTTACGCTACAGTAAGGGATTAGGTTTTAATTAGGTTTATTCCAAATAAAAAGGAACTGAATTTTAATTATAGGCAAGATTAGGTCTTAGAATTACTTAAGTTTGAGGTGGAATTTCCAAATAAAAAGGAACGAAAATTAGTTTAGAATATCCCGAAAATTAGTTTAGAAATATTCTATGATTTTTCTAGAATTTTAGAATATTTTTCTAGAATTTTTGGATTAGCGAAAATAGCAAAAATAAATAGGTGTTTTTCCATAAACATGATTTTGTTAAAGTATATGCATGATTTTGTTAAAGCATACGTAAATGGTAGAATTGCATGATATAAGAAGTATAAGAAAGATATTTTACTTTTAAGAGGCGGGTATCGGGCACAAGGTTCGCCCATAAGAAATGCAAGACATAAAGGATTCTGGGCACAAGGTTCGCCCACAAGGAAAGGAATCCAGGGCACAAGGTTCGCCCATAATGAATTCCGGGCACAAGGTTCGCCCATAAGAAAAGGAATTCAAGGCACAAGGTTCGCCTATATAAGAGATGTCTGCATTGATACCTCGCTGGGCCCAAAGAAGGATGTTTATTTATTTTCACTTATATATAGTATAAGTTTTTCCCATATCATTTACCAGCATTTTCTTTCATATAATAGCATATGTTATGACGAAGTTTTCTATGGTTTTTGTGAGTTAGATGATGTACTTACTAAGCGTTGCTTATAGTTTGCATTCCTCATATTGCAGATAAATAAAAGGAAAAGTTTTAGGAAAGAGGAGGCAGCTGGAAAAGTGTTTGATGTGTGGTGTCGGCGGAACCGCGGAATAAGATCAAAAATTAAGAATTAAATAAATGTTTATTTTATGTCTAAAAAGTTATTTATTTCTTTTGCTTCCGCATGTTAAACAGAAAAAGAAAAGTTATTTGAGTTATTTTATTTAATAAGTAAAAGTTAAGGAAAGTTTAAGTACGTAACGTCTCCCTATTAGTATAAGAAAGAGGGGGGGCGTTACAAATGGTATCAGAGCAGGTTCCGCCCTTCCGCCACACTCACATCAGCAGCATTGACCCTGCCGCCTTTCCAAGATTTTAAGATGCTTAGTACATATATGTTATGATTCTCCTTTTATGTTTATCATAAAGAATGATTATTAAGTTTACATGATATATAGTTTTATAAAAAAACCTTTGATTCATGAATTAGACATACTGGTATATATGTGTAGTGTTTTGTTGAATAGTAGGTTTATATTTGACCTTGTTATTTATGAATAAAAAGAACATGGCTAGAAGGCGTGCTAATACCGAGCCAAATGACGACCCCAATCTTAGCGAGATAAGAAAACCAAATGGGTCAAGGTCGGTTTGACATATGATAATTAGGAAAGTTTAATAGGTGGTGACAATGGAAATTCAGACTGTTTAATGTAGACTAGATGTTTAATAGATGAATTGAAGGTATCTATTGGAGTTGTCCACATGACTTTAGAGGTTGTCTTGGACTATGAGGCACCTAGATTATTTCCAAAAAAAAAAAATCAGCTTTAACAAGAAATTTAGTAAATTCAGCACATTAGGATTTTAATGTTAGGATTAGACCTCATCTCAGATGGAGTTCTCCAATTAGATTGGCGCATGATATTAGTAACAACTTGATCGTCTTAAATGCAAGCCCTAGTTCAAAATTTGTATACTAGAGAGATGAACTTGATGTAGCGCAAAGTAATAACAACTTGAGAATCGTATAGCATCTAGGTGCAAGGAATGAAATAGCTGTCCGGAACATTTACCCACAAAACTTACATCTTTGTTCCAAATAATTTCATGTTTATCAGGACAAGTACTTCTAAATTATCATGATAGTGTTCTGTGTACTTTCAAAGATAGACCACCCCAAAGTGGAGAGCCTCATTAAGTATATTGAATTAAGGAAAAACAGTGAAAACATCAGACGAGCCCCATTAGAATGGATTATCCAAATAGGGAGGAGATATGAAAAGGAAGTTCGTACCATAATTTAATAGAGATGGGAATGTCATCATTGTTGTTCCTATAACCTTTTTGGGGAGATGTTGTAATAGCACTGAGCAAAACAGATGGTTGACTGATGAATTACCAACCAATAGAATGTGTTCAGTTATCTCAGTTGATGAATCAACCAATTAAGATAGCTGTTGGCAAAACCAAGGGTTCAAGGAAGCAACTTGAGAATGTAAAGAAGATATGAGATAAACATACCCAGGAGTTGTTCTAAGTTTCGAGGACGAAACTTTTATAAGGATGGGAGATTGTAACACCCGGATTATTTGTCCTCTATTTTTAAGATTTTTAATTAGATTTAAAATTTCAATAAAGTTCTTTTGGTTAAATGATAGAAGGGAGTTTGATAAAATAAAAATAGGTAAAAAGATTCGTCTTGCAAAGACGAATCCAACAAGACCAGTTTTGATCAATTCGGAGGTCGTTTGATGGCCGAACCAAGCGAACCAAAATTGAATCCGGTTCGCTACAGTAAGGGATTAGGTTTTAATTAGGTTTATTCCAAATAAAAAGGAACTGAATTTTAATTATAGGTAAGATTAGGTCTTGGAATTACTTAAGTCTGAGGCGGGATTTCCCGGAAATTAGTTTAGAATATCCCGAAAATTAGTTTAGAAATATTCTATGATTTTTCTAGAATTTTAGAATATTTTTCTAGAATTTTTGGAGTAGCGGAAGTAGCGAATCTTATCCGTTAGATTTTATTAGATTTGTTCTAATAAAATCTTATAATAAAAAAAAAGAAATTTTGTTAGACTTTTTCTTAAATTTCCTAGATGGCATAACTATATAAAGAGAGGTTTAGGGGAGACCATAGAATTATTCTTTTCTCCTCCAAAACTTAGGGCCGGCGGAAAAGCATTAGAGGCGTGCATACAATCTAGTTTTAATCACGCCACCACCATGTTCTAATGGCCACCGCCACCTTCCGTTGCCACCGTGATCTAGCCAAGATGATCGGTGGAGGCATGTGGCCAAGATCTGATTGGTGGTTGCATGCGAGCAGCTTCTTGCATGGCCAAGCACTTCATGCTTGGTTTCGTTGCTTGCATGGTGGACAATGCATGGTTCTGTTGCAAGTTCTAATTGTAATTAAATTGCATGCAACGGATTGGAAGAATTAAATTGCATGGCTTTGGTTTATCCCTTGTTGCATGCAACGGATTGGGTTTCTTCCTTGGTGCATGCAACGGATTGGAAGAAAGCAATTGCATGGTTTGGTTTCTTCCTTGTTGCATGCAACGGATTGGAAGAAAGCAATTGCATGGCAAATTAATTAGAGGCTTCTTGAAGAGAAAGAAAGGAGGGTTCTTACTCCTTGCTTGCTTGCCATCGGAGAGAAGAATTTTGGTGGAATCATCTCGAAGGATCGTTGCTCACACAACGTTCGAGAAGAGGAGAGGTTATACAGTTGAAGATCAAGGGGTCATCCACTCCTTCAAAGACAATCCCACGAGAAAGGTCGCACAGAGAAGGCGCTAGAGCACTTCGGAGAAGTTCTTCGATTTCATTAACCCTAGCGTCGAAAACCTAGTGAGTAGAGAAGATAAGGTAAGTGCATCTCTCACCTGCAGTATGAGTAGTTCCGTTGTTTCTGTTTTTCCATAGTATGATTTTATTAAAGTATATGCATGATTTTGTTAAAGCATATGCATACGTTAAATGGTAGAATTGCATGATATAAGAAGTATAAGAAAGATATTTTACTTTTAAGAGGCGGGTATCGGGCACAAGGTTCGCCCATAAGAAATGCAAGACATAAGGGATTCTGGGCACAAGGTTCGCCCACAAGGAAAGGAATCCAGGGCACAAGGTTCGCCCATAATGAATTCCGGGCACAAGGTTCGCCCATAAGAAAAGGAATTCAAGGCACAAGGTTCGCCTATATAAGAGATGTCTGCATTGATACCTCGCTGGGCCCAAAGAAGGATGTTTATTTATTTTCACTTATATATATAGTATAAGTTTTCCCATATCATTTACCAGCATTTTCTTTCATATAATAGCATATGTTATGACGAAGTTTTCTATGGTTTTTGTGAGTTAGATGATGTACTTACTAAGCGTTGCTTATAGTTTGCATTCCTCATATTGCAGATAAATAAAAGGAAAAGTTTTAGGAAAGAGGAGGCAGCTGGAAAAGTGTTTGATGTGTGGTGTCGGCGGAACCGCGGAATAAGATCAAAGATTAAGAATTAAATAAATGTTTATTTCATATCTAAGAAGTTATTTATTTCTTTTGCTTCCGCATGTTAAACAGAAAAAGAAAAGTTTATTTGAGTTATTTTATTTAATGAGTAAAAGATAAGGAAAGTTTAAGTACGTAACGTCTCCCTATTATTAGTATAAGAAAGAGGGGGGCGTTACATGAAGGTTTACTACGTTTTGGTTTATTTACTTTTAGTCGTAGTTCAATATGGTTGTAATAAATTTAGTTTTATTCGATATGGTTGTATTTGGATTTTACGCATTGATGTTGATGCTTGAGTTGCAACCCAACAATTGTCATGTTTTTCCGCTGCGTAGATTTTTCATTTCCTATGGACTTCCATATATACGATTTTGGTTTTCGCGTAATGAGCATTTTTAGAATGCATGTGCTTGGTTGTTGGTTTTGGCCGTGTAGGCCATTGTATGTTACATATGGTGTGGATATTGGTGTTTAAAGGACGTGTAGTCCTTATTCCGGCCGCCTGTGGCCGTGTATCTTTGTATGTATTCAGGGAAATTGTTATGGTTACTAGGGAGATGCTGTCAAAATTTTTCGGATAGCCTCCCAGGTCGTGACAGGGGGAGGTTCATATTTATGTCGTAGTGAGTCTTGCTGAAGAGGAAGAATCAGACCATGTGGTAGAGGTTCCAAATTATCGAGTTCCATCTTCAGATCTGCCAATCGAAGACCATCCGACTCAAATAGTTAGGGAGACGAGATCTAGGAAGAGGAGTAGGGAGGAGAGTGAGAAACTTGTAGGAGATATTGTTAAGCCGGGCCTAGACGAGCCCTGTGTCGAGATTCCCGAGCCCCTCAGAAGAAGTCCCCTTAGTGGTTTCCCCCCTGCGGTCCATCTCTCCCGAAGTCCAAACCAAGCATAAGCATGACAAGGGAAAGGCCCCGGCTTCTTCCCCTAGGGTTGCTCATGCTCCTTCTGCTAAAGAGAAGTCTAACAAAAATGCAGCTCCAGGTCGTCCTCGTCCTCCTCGCGTCCTCTGGGCGACCTCCCAAGAGGAACAATCCCGACAAACAGTAGAAGATCTTCGTCGGTATGAGATCGAAGTGCTACCCCGTCTAGAAACAGAGAATTTGAGCGAACACCTGAACTGTTCTATGACCAAGGTAAGTGTATTTTATATGTTCTATACCTATTAGGCTTCCCGATTTATTTGTATTGATTGTTTGCGTGGCTATTTTGATACCTATTAGGTATGGATGAAGCACTGTGAATTATGCAAGCGAGTCCCCCTATTGTTGTTTTCCCAGAGGCAAATGAAAATGCAAATAACTGATCTTCGGAATCAGTTAAAGAACTCTACTCAGAATGTGGAAGAGGCTCGAGCTTGGGCCAAGATGGAGAAGCTCCGTTAGGCTAATGATGTGGCCCGAATGGACACAGAGAGGGCCATGGTGGAGGTGGGTAGGTTAAAGAAGGATGCTGAGCTTAGGACAGAGAGGCTCAAACAACTGGAACAGGAGTTGAAGGAGGCCAAACTTTTGTTGACAGCCTCCCAAGAGGAGATGGATAAAGGCAAGGGAGAGCTAGAATGTTGCAAAAAGGACAAGTCTTAGGTGGAAACCGACCTTGTCTCCTTGCAGTCCCAACAAGGAAGTTTGAACCACGAACTTCAAGAGGTAGTGGCGGCTAAGCAGGAGTCAGACCTACAATTAGTCGAGGAGAAATAGCAGAAAGAGCAACTAGCTTCTGACTGAGATAAGCTAGCCTCAGAGCTAGATGTGATTAAGGGAGAATTAGCCAATTTAAAGGAAGGGGAAGAACAGAGGTGATAAGAGAGAAAGGCTACTTTTCTACAGTCCCCTGAGTATTATGAGCTACTGGGAGCCAAAACCTGCAAGAAGCTAAAATATGATTTCAATGGAGCCGTTAAACCATTTGTACAGTTAGGCCTAATACCAAAGGGAGTTGACTTGAGCTTCCTGAATCCTCAGAAGGTTTGCAATGATCTGTCGGTATCCGAAAAGCAAATCTGATTGACCTGTCGTAACTTTAGTATTACTAAACTGAATGGCCTCTGGATGACCTAGAATGTTTATGCTTGTAATATTGTTCTCCTATCTTCCGATAGTTTTGGACATGTTATCAATTTTTTGCTACATGAGCTACTTTCGACAATTTCCCTTCTAAGTTTTATATCACTGCCTACTTCCTATGTGCTAGTTATTAATGGTATGGAAGATATGCATATGTAAAAGAAAACGAAAAGGAGAGTGCAGTAATTATTGTTATTGAGCATAGAGACTGGGTATTGTGCACCTGTGGTGAGGTAGGTCATCGAGCTCGGAGCTCGGGGGGTCCTGCCTATCGTGAGGCAAATCATTGAGCACGGAGCTCGGAGGTTTAGCCTGTCGTAAGGCAAAGCATCGAGCACAGAGCTCAGAGGTCAAGCCTGTCGTAAGGCAAAGCATCGAGCACGGAGCTCAGAGGTCCAGCTTGTCGTAAGGCAAATCATCGAGCTCGGAGGTTCCGCCTATCGTAAGGTAAATTATCGAGCACGGAGCTCAGAGGTCCAGCCTTTCATAAGGCAAATCATCGAGCACGGAGCTCGGAGTTCCAACCTGTCGTAAGGCAAATCATCGAGCACAGAGCTCGGAGGTCCAGCTTGTCGTAAGGTAAATCATCGAGCACGGAGCTCGGAGTTCCAACTTGTCATAAGATAAATCATCGAGCGCGGAACTCGGAGGTTCAGCCTGTCGTAAGGCAAATCATCGAGCTCGAAGGTCCAGCCTGTCGTAAGGCAAATCATCGAGTGTGGAGCTCGGAGGTCCAGCCTATTGTAAAGGAAATCATCGAGCACGAAGCTCAAAGGTCCAGCCTGTCATAAGGCAAATCATCAAGCACAGAACTTGGAGATCTAGCCTGTCGTAAGGCAAATCATTGAGCACAGAGCTCAAAGGTCCAACCTGTCATAAGGCAAATCATCGAGCACGGAGCTCGAAGGTCCAGCCTGTCGTAAAGCAAATCATCGAGCTCGGGACTCATTGTTAGGAAAAAGACTAATAGATAATCAAAGAAGGTTTTTCATAAGCAGAATCATAAGGAAACAACAACCATAAACATAGTAAGGACGAAGATGAATGGCGTTCCAAGGTCTGCCAAGCTCTTTTCCTTTAGTGTCTTCCAGATAGTAGGATCCGCCACTGAGCCACCGAGTAATCTTGTAAGGTCCTTCTCATTGAGGTTCTAGTTTTTCGACATCGGCCACTAGTTTTATTTTCTTCCAGACGAAATCCCCGACCTGAAAGGATCGAGGTATGACCTTCTTGTTGTAAGTCTGGCACATCTTCCTCCGATAGGCCGCCAACCTAGCAGTTGCAAGTTCTCTAGTTTCTGCAATGAGATCCAGTTCGGCAAGTCTTTTGTCGTTGTTGTCATTCCCGTAAGCAAGGATTCGACTTGACTCTTCCCCCAACTTCTACAGGCACCACTACTTCTCCTCCATAGACAAAGTGAAACGGGGTCATTTGAGTACTTTCTCTTGGAGTGGTTCTGTAAGCCCACAAAATACCAGGCAGCTCATCTACCCAGTTCCTCTGCACTTGATCCAACTTTATCTTAAGGCCTCGGACGAGTTCTCTATTAGTTACCTCCGCTTGTCCATTGCTTTGCGGGTAGACCATTGAAGTAAAGGCTTGAACGATCCCTAGTTCTTTGCACCATTCCTATAACTTGCACCCCTGAAATTGTCGTCCATTATCTGATACCAATCTGCGTGGGATCCCATATTGACAAATGATACTTTTCCACAGAAACTTTAATACCGCATCTTTAGTAATCCTAGCCAGTGGCTCCGCCTCTACCCATTTTGAGAAATAGTCCATAGCTACCAGTAGGAATTTCTTCTGGTTAGGTCCAATCAGAAAAGAGCCTACTATATCCATTCCCCACTGATCAAATGGGCAAGAGATAGCAGCAGCTCTCAATAGCGCAGTCGACCGATGTGGTAGATTCTGATGCCTCTGACAGGTAATACAAGTGCTGGCCATCCGAGCTATGTCCTTCTGTAACATAGGCCAAAATTATCCTGCCAGTAATACCTTACGTGATTTCCGCAGATGCCTTGGTGAACCTCCTGCATGACGTATTCGGCTTCATTAGGTCCTAGACACTTAAGTAGAGGTCGGGAGCAAGCTCTCTTATATAGAACGTCTCCGACTAAGGTAAATCGTGCTACACGCCTCTTCACAATCTTAGCTTGCAAAGGTTCAAGCGGCAGTCTCCTCTCCTTAAGAAAATAAATGATAGGGGTCCTCCAATCAGTCACTTCTCTAGTCTCAGGAGCTTGATCAATGTGAGCAATCAACTAGTCGTGCACCATTAGCTCTTCCTGCCCCCAATCGTTTAAGCTACTAGATAAGCGAGCCAGCTCGTCTGCCTTCTAATTGTCAGCTCGGGGTATTTTTTAAATAGTGACTTCTTGAAAAGATGCCTTCAGTTTGTTAAAGGCTTCCGCGTTGTCTCAGGAATAGATGCCTTATGCAAGATCTTGAAGAAGGGCAAGCTTTTGGTAGCAGACTGTGATATGAACCGTGAAAGCGCAGTGATCCGACCTACTAACTTCTATAGTAATCTTTTCCTTCCTTTTTATTTTGATTGTATGAATATTTAGTTAAGACCATTCCAATGCTCCTTTTCGCCATGCATAAACTGAACCAACAATTAGGATAAGCACGAAAATGAAAGCTTCAATAAATACGGATATAGCGGATTCGGAATTGTAACCAAGCATCCCCTATGGGTTCTATACCCGATTCATAACTAGATAGTTTCTCCGGTCCTTCCCTAACCGGGGCTAAAACTCCGGAAATTACAAATGCCAAGATAGGAATAATGCTTGATATTATCAGAAATGCCCAGAAAATATCATATTCGTGAAGCAGAAACATAAATGTACTCCTATTAATGTGGAATATGCTGAATTATTCGATTCGAATCGGAAGTGTCAATTTATCCAGAACTTCTTATCTTAGTTTAGGCGAAAGAAGAATATATTTTGATCAAACGGCATAGTTTAGAGTTTCTGTGGGACATATTTTGTTTAAAGATTCACCTAAGAAAATCCCACTTACATTTTTTATTTCGATTCTATTTAGATATGGTGTAGACATAGGGTGCTCCTTCTTACAAAAACAAGATTCTCTCACTTTGTCTTGGGTTCTCTATCCTCTATAAAAAGATAATTCTATAAAAACAAGTTAATAAAATACTAAAATATCCTATATTATCCTATATATCCTAATATTTATAATATCCTACCTAATATATATATATATTTATATATTATTATGATTACTATCTATATTATAATCCTAATACCTAATATATCCCAATAATAATTATTATAATAATTATTATAATAATTATTATAATATTATAAAATAAATATCCTATAATTAATAATTAATTAAATACTATAAATAGTCTATAATTAGTATATTCAAATTATTTATTTCATTTCCTTTTTTCTTAATTAATTTGATTCAATCCGTTGAATTGAGAGGTGACATATAACAAGTTATATCTTTCTCTACAAAAACAAAAAAAATTGGAAACTTTGAACCTGTACCATCTCACCTTATCAGAAATAAATAAGAAGGATGGAGTTATTTCATTAGAGTTAGAATAAAAGATTCTTTCTATTTTGGAACAATCTCTAGTAATAAACTAGATTACGATTTGGAATGAACCAAAATACTCGTTTGTTTTGTTATGGCAATAACACTTAATATTATTAATATAATGATAACACCAAACAATGGGGTAGATTCCGACACAAAAAAACTTTTACAGTACACCTATACTAGATACTAGACAATGAAACATAGCAAAGAGTGGAGTAATCTAATCGACGGAATCATAAAAGATTTACATAACATTACATTTTCTAATGAAAGAATTACATATTATCGAATGATTCAATAGACCAAATCAAACCCCCAACCCAAACCCCCCCAACTCATAGAATATAACGTTAATCCTTTAGTACCAATTCATTATCTCTCCATTATTTGTGAATCAATCAATTCCACTTCCTAAATTGATTTGGTAATGCTTTCATTTCTACGATACCTGGCCACAACTATGAGGAAATGAAAGCTATACTAAAATAATATAAAATATATTAGGATTATAGGGCTATACGGACTCGAACCGTAGACCTTCTCGGTAAAACGGATCAAACTTATTATTATCGAAATGATTTGAACTGTTTCAAAGACCCAACATGCATTTTGTTGCATTGGGCTCTTCCATCAACTGATGTAAAGATCAGTTATTCTACCATATTTTATCTTTAGAGGAAGATAATGAGATGGCTCCATGTGCTATGATTCATTATTTGTATTCTGATCTAGGAGCAATACCAAAGTGTTTCAAGGAAGTATTACGTTGACTTAGGTCTGCCTTCGGCCTAGATTAACCTAAGTTAAATAGAATCTCTATCGCCTCGCTGGAACAGTCGAATATGAGACTTCATACACCTTCAAGTTCATAGAGCGAAAAGAGGTTTTTTTGAGTCCCTTATACTCATTATGCCTAGCATTGAATGGGATGGGTATTTACCTTATCAACTATCAAATCACTGGTGGGTTCTATTTGATTTGGCAACTTAATTAGCGCCTGAATCGGACCGAACCAAATATTTGTTAGGTCAGGCTATTGTTCTCTTGTTCCCTCGAACCTATGGAATGGAGTAAGACATCAATTTTTCAATACGATCAATTATGTTCATTGCATAATTGGCTCCTTTGAAAAGCATTGGCGCACGTGTAAACGAGGTGCTCTACCAACTGAGCTATAGCCCTTGTTATAGACATCTTAACATATAGACAATTTCTTGTCAAGATAGATATTTCATAATCCCACATGATAGCTCTCTGATTTATTTATTTTATTTAAGCTTAACAGAAAGAAATTAGTATTGCTTGGAAATCCTATTCTATCTATAATTCCCGAAGTGATGGGTTCCTATTTGTAGTGATAAATGACCTACTTAACTCAGTGGTTAGAGTATTGCTTTCATACGGCGGTAGTCATTGGTTCAAATCCAATAGTAGGTAGAACTTATTAGATACTGGAGTCAATGAAATGATATCTAATAAGTTTTTCTACCCATCTTCTTTTTTTTATCAGATTAGACTTGATTGTGTTCAATTAGCAAAATCAAACTAGTAGGAAATAACATTGACAGCCTCCACTCGTGTCCTAGCTCGTCTGAGAGCTAGATTCGCTTCAATTGCTTGTCTCTTACCCTCAGCTCCACTCAAATTAGCTTCAGCTATTTCAAGAGCTTGTTGAGCTTCTTGCGGATCAATATCAGTACTTATTTCCGCATCATTTCCTAAAATGGTGATTTCATTATTACCTATCGTCAACCCAAGAATAGCTATAATGTCCTGAAGTTCTTTGTAACGTTGTGAAGTTTGCTTAACTCTTTGCGCAGTTTCGTAATGTTCCTCACCAACGATTCGAGGTTGTAACATAGTTGACGTTGAATCTAAAGGATCCACTGCAGGATAAATACCTTTGGCAGCTAACCCTCTTGATAGTACGGTAGTAGCATCTAAATGTGCAAATGTCGTGGCAGGAGCAGGGTCGGTCAAATCGTCCGCAGGTACATAAACGGCTTGTATCGAAGTTATGGATCCCTTTTTGGTAGAAGTAATTCTTTCTTGCAAAGAACCCATTTCTGTACTAAGGGTAGGTTGATAACCCACTGCAGAAGGCATTCTCCCCAATAAGGCAGATACTTCTGATCCCGCTTGGACGAAACGAAAGATATTGTCGATGAATAGAAGTACGTTTTGCTCATTAACATCCCGGAAATATTCCGCCATGGTTAGTGCAGTCAACCCAACTCTCATACGAGCTCCCGGCGGTTCTCTAGTACTGGGCCAATAATTTGAGCGATACGCCCTAGGTTTTGTGTGGAAACCGCAGGACTAGAAGGGGTAGGATTGATTCTCATAATTATAATTAAAGTGAAATATGTCGAAAATTTTTTTGGAATAGTGCCATGCCAAGGGGAAAATAAATGTCCGATAGCAGATTGATCGGTTAATTCAATACAATAAGAAATAAATGGGAGTTAGCACTCGATTTAGTCCTCTGAATCGATCACTTGATCGATTAAGAGACGTAGTTTTCTTCTCCCTGTTGGGTTGCAATGGTGCAAACATAGTCCCACATCTAAAGCACATGAAAAAGATCATGGGTTTAAAAAGGATGGAAGATATCTCCATTGGCATGATGCCTTTTGGGTAGAGCCCAAGAGCAAAAGCCATGAGGGCTTAGGCCCAAAGTGGACAATATCATGCCATTATGGAGATACGGACATCCTTTTGGACCCAACAAGTGGTATCAGAACGAGACCGCTCTTCACCAGACTAACCGCCGGATGAGCCATGATCCAGATCTAACCATGTGGTTTGAACCTTAAACAAAAGAAGTGGGTGCTCCCGTGTCTGAATCAAGAGGACCAGACACCAGGTGAGAAGTCCTAGTAGGTCGGGTGGACCGAGGGGCAAAAGTCTTATTTGCGGCTAGGTGGAAGTCCTAGTAGGTCGGCTAGGTGGAAGTCCTAGTAGGTCAGAAGGCTCGGTAGTCGATCGGGTGATCGATTTCCAACCTTAATCGATCAGATGATCGATTGTTTGACGTAACTTTTTTCCTATTTAAAGCTATTAATTGATCCATTGGTCGATTACCTTACCGGTAATCGATCCATTGATCGATTAAAAACCCTTCTGATCAATTCGCAGAATAGATTGTTCTCCATTAAAACCTAAACTCTAATCTTCTAAACAGGCAGTTAAAACCGATCATACAGTAGTTTACTTTTCAAACTATCTTAAACTTTTAAACAGAACATGAGCAGGATCGTAGTAAACTCTAAAACATGTATTAACCATTTTTTTCCCTAAACAGAACATGCATTCATCAGCCATTTAACATGAGCAGGATCGTAGTAAACTCTAAAACATGTATTAACCATTTTTTTCCCCTAAACAGAACATGCATTCATCAGCCATTTAAACAGAACATGAATGAATTGTAGCACATAAACCTTAGACGAAACCTTGAAAGATTATACTGTAACTATTATACTGCAGGTGAGAAGAGAACTTACCTTAGTTCTTGAATTCCTACCGATTATCCCAACCGGCGAGCCCTCTCCCTTGTTCTCCTTCCTTGCAACAGAAATTTCCTCCACCTTCGGCGCCTTCGGCCAGAGAAACGACGGAGCAGAGAAGAGAAAAGGAAAATGTTGGTTTCGGTGAGGAGAGAGGTTTATATAGAGAGGGGAACAGGAGTTACCACGTAACTTCTCCTTAACTCCCCATCATCCCACGTAGCAACCCCACTAAGTCTCTCTCCGTTTGCTACTTATAACCCCTTAGTTTTAAGTAACATTCCTCTCATGCCTTTAACAAGAATTATTTTCTTGTTCTGTTGGTTAACCAACGCCCCCTTTACATTAGGGGTCCAAGGTTCAATCCCTTGGCCCTCCACATTTTTTTTTAAAGCTTAAATTAGTATTTTATACTAATTCCTTTTTGTCATAAATAATCTATCATTTACAATATAAATATCCAGAAACTGAAGGAAAATTTCGGGTATTACAAATTACACTACACAACGGTTTGTCCCAGTCCATCTTAGTTGTGAGCTACTATTTATAATTTTTAAGGAACCGATAATATGATCTTCTGTGTGGCACCATACACCATATTATCTATAATATAAATTAAGTGAACAATTGCATTAACATATATAAGAAATGTAAAATGCAAACATTTGACCAAAGTGATTCTCATTTCAAATTATTTCAAAATAGATATTTATACAAAAACTAGGCTTATAGTATACATCCCAACATAGAGAGAGTCCAACAACCCAAACAAGTGGTTAAACTCCAGTTCTTGTTGGTGCAGGAAGCACCAAATGATCTAACCTAAGTTTTGATAATGACACTAGGTTCAAGTTAAGTGTGTGTTGGGCTAACATTGTTGATCTAAGTGTGCAGGGAGCACAAGTAAATTCTTAGTTGAGGCTAGGCAAAGGACTAAGTCCTAGTTGGAGGCTAGGCACGGATAAGTCCTGATCTGGAGGATCAAGCGAAAGTCTTGGTAGAGTCAAGAGCATCAGGTGCAAGCCCATGCAGTGTCAGGAGGATCAGGAAGCATGGTTAAATACAGTAGAGAACAGTCAGGAGACCAGAGGACGTTGTGAAGTTTGGGCAGGTCTAGAGGACCAGGTCGCAGCAGCAAATCCTGAGGGCCAAGGACAAAGCCGAGCAAAAGTCCAACAAGTCTGGAGGACTTAGTTGGCATCAGGTATACTCTCATGAGAGGAGTGGTCAGGACGCGTTCCCGAGGGGAACATTAGGCGTCGGTCTAATCCAAGGTCTCACTAGAGACCTAAAGTTAAGACCAAGAGACAGTTCTAGGAACTGACTCACCAACTTTACATGTTTTTGGAGCTAACTTTTTATGCAGGTTGGAGAGGTAAGAGTACTTAGACTACGGGCTAAGTTATCCAAGGTTCAGATGTTGAAGTCGACCTGAGTGACAGTCAAGTCGACCTAAGCCTGGATAACCACAACAAAAATCGAAGTATGCCAAAAGCCCTCAATGTCAGATTGGAGTCGACCTGAGTAGGTACTCCAGTCGACATGAGCACCGGATAGTGCAGCGGAAGGAAAAGCTTATCGGCAAGCTCCACGTCAGCTTCGAGTCAACCTGAGTAGGGACTCAAGTCGACCTGAAGGCGAAGTCAGCACGAAGAAAGAGGATCGCTGCCTAGGTGGGGCCGACTTGAGATTGGCAAGAGTCGACCTGAGCACATTATATAAACAACCTTGACCATAGGCTCGGAACATCAACCTCTAATCTTCCACGAGCAAACCCTGTCGAGACGACGGCGCCCTGAGCAACCAAAAGCATCCGTAACGCCGTCGTAACGCCGGAATCACACTAACTCGAAGATCAAGGACTTCCGGCATTTGGGTAACACATTTCAATTGTTTATTTTATAATTACGATAAATTGTGTTATCGAGATATCTTTGTATCGATTGAACTTGTTTCCGTAAGGAAACAAGTTTCCTAGTGGATTGCCCGTCGAAAATGGTCGAAGACCGTGGGCCTTAGAGTAGCAGCCTTCAGCTGTGAACCAAGTAAAAAAACTTACGTCTCCTTTCTTTTCTTTTACTGTTCTTAATTTTAGTTAAGTCTTCCACTATCGCACTTGTTGAGATGTATACTATAAGCCTAGCCTTTGTTTGAACATCTATTTTGAAACAATTTGAAATGAGAATCACTTTGGTCAAATATTTGTATTTTATATTTCTGATATATGTTAATGCAATTGTCCACTTAATTTATATTGTAGATAACATGGTGTGTGGTGTCACACAGAAGATCATGATATCAGTTCCTCATAAATTATAAATAATAGCTCACAACCAAGATGGATTGGGACAAACTATTGGAACGGTTGTAGTGTAATTGGTATTAGTTTATCTTGACTATAAAATTACACTAGTACACTTTGTGTGTATTGAGCAGGATCGTTTGAGGTCGTTCGACTATATAATCAAACTAGGCCTCTGTTATTATGGATGTGCATGTTCTTAATCCCGATATAATAACAAGCACATATACTTAGGGTGCGTTTGGTTCAAGTTATGATATATAACCTTGGTTATGTGATTATCAGGTAATCACATAACCAAGGTTATCAGGTATAAAACATAACCTAATATTGTTTGGTTTACTTTATTTATTTGGAGGGAATAAAACATAACCAGTTTTATATTTACTATTTACCCTTCATTCAATTATATTTTAATATAATTCATTAAATTAATAAGTATAATTTGTAATTTTTTTAAATAAAATAATTCATTAAAAATAATTATTTTAATAAAAAATTCATTAAAATAATAAATATAATTTGTTAATTTTATTTTTTAAATTTTAAAATAAATTTATATATATTAATAAAATAATTTATTAAAATAATTATTTTAATAAAATAATTCATTAAATTAATAAATATAATTCATTAAATTTTATATTTTTAAATTTAAAATAAATTTATATTTCTTTTAATAAAATAATTTATTAAAATGATTATTTTAATAAAATAATTTATTAAATTAATAAAGATAATATGATAATTTTATTTTAATAAAATAATTCATTAAAAATAATTATTTTAATAAAATAATTTATTAAATTAATAAATATAATTGGTTAATTTTATTTTTTTTAAAATATAAAAAAAATATTTTTTAATAAAATAATTATTTTAATAAAATAATTCATTAAATTAATAAATATAATTCATTAATTTTATTTTTTAAATTTAAAATAAATTATTTTGTAATTTATAAATATTTAAATTAAAATTTATTGAATTAAATAATTCGATTTTAATTAGATTTCATAGTACTTTTTAATTGACTTAGTTTTAAAATCGGAGGGTAATCATGAAAAAAATTTTGTTAACCTCAAGAATCGTAGAAAACCTTAGGCTGCCATGATAATCACATTACCGGGTAATAACCCATTTGCTGATGTGGCGGTGATGTTGTAATACTTGGGAATCAAACATAACCAGAACCAACCAAGGTTATCAACGATAACCTTGGACAGATAACCAAGGTTATCAATGATAACCCCCAACCAAACACCCCCTTAGTATTTATTTCTTTAACTTATCAAAAGGTGAGATTTATTCTTTAAATCAAAAGACCCAATGAGTTGGGAGATAATGTTATGTATATGGTGTATTGTTGATTATAGAAAGAATCTGTGTCCTAATAATTTAGGCTGATGATGTCCCCTTGAGGAGCTTATAAGGATTATCATGTAAACCCTGCAGGTGGACTTAGTCCGCATGATAATAAAGTTGAGTAGTACTACTTTCAGAATTAGATGTTAATTAATTGAGTTGTCAGTAACTCATTTAATTAACGGACATACGATATCTTAAACACAGGGAGATTAATGCACTCATAATAAGAAGGAGCCCATATTGTAATATGGGATTGTGCGGTAGTTCAATAATAACCCTTTAGTGGTATGGGCTATTATTGATGGACTTGAGTTGGGTGTTCAGGGAGAACACAGGAAGTCCAAGCCCATCAGGAGGCCTAAACCAATTCCTTTTCTAGGTCCCTGTTGTAGCCTCTAGTTAAAGCCTCAGATCCACCTAATAGAATTTCTGTTAATTCTGTTATCCAACAGAATTATGTTAATTTTGTTATCCAATAAAATTTTGTTAATTTTGTTATCCAACAGAATTATATTAATTTAATTATCCAATAAAATTTTATTAATTTTGTTATCCAGCAAAATTCTGTTAATTTTGATATCCAATAAATTTTAGTTAATTCTGTTATTTTTTTCCTAAACTAGGAGAGGAGAGAGGGCGGCTCAAAATAAGCTTTGCTCTTGATTTTTGTTCTAGGGCCTCCGCCCCCCATCCACCTCTCCCTTTGTTTCTTCAAGCTAGGGCCATCGCCCAAGAACTCTTTGTTGGTGCAAGAAGCACTAGATCTTTTCTAGGGTTTCGATGTTTGACAATATACTTAAGTCTGGTCAGTTTGACCAAGGGTTGATCCAAACAGGACTTGATGTTTGGATGTGTGGAAGTGAGTGAAGTCTAGTCGGATGACTAGCGAGAAGTCCTAGTCGGTTAGACTAGGTAGTGGAAGTCCTGATCTGGACGATCGGGTAGGGAAGTCCTGGTGAGTGAAGCTAGGTAAGGGAAAGTCCTAGTTGTAGGTTAGGTAAAGGGAAGTCCAGATTTGGAGGATCAGGCGGAAGTCTTGGCAAAGTCGAAGCACCAGGTGAAGTCTGGGCTGGTCTGGAAGACCGAGCCACAGCAAGAAGTATGGGCTAGTTAGGAGGACTGAGTCGCAGTAGAAGTCTGGGCTGATCTGGAGGATCGAGTCGTAGCAGAAGTCTGGATTAGTCGGAGGACCGAACCGCAGCACAAATTCTGGGGGTTGAGGACAGAGCCGAGCAAAAGTCCAACAAGTTAGGAGGACTTGGTTGGTAAAGGTAAATTCTCCTGAGTGGAGTGTGTAAATGTGCATTCTCGGAGTGGAATGATAGGCGTCAGACTAACCTAGGATTTCGATAGAAATATGAAGTTAGACCCACAAAATAAGAGTAGGATGTGTTGCTTTGTTTGCATGCTTATTTTGCAGGAATCATGATGCAGGGGTAACACATGAGGAGTCTGACTTCAACGTGTCATAACTTTTGACTCAGGACTCAGAACGAGGCACAGTCAGATGCGTTTCAAAGCTCTTTCAGAGCTCTACAAAAAGTGTCTTGGAGGCGACTCAACTGTAGCTTAAGTCGACTCAAGGGGAGCCTGGAGTCGACTTAGATGCACCCGAGTTGACTCAGACAGTGGATAACGAGCAGAAATGCCACGTCGACTGTAGTTGACTCAGATCAGCACTGGAGTCGACTCAGGAGCAGTATAAAAGGAGGTGAACGTGCACAAATAAGGATATTCAAGCCAGAAACTTCCCTCCTCATCTAGTAGTGCTTTGGAACGTGAACGAGGCCAAGTTCTTGCAACCGGGGATTGATCCAGGAGGAGTGCGCGTCGCTCAGGACTTCTAGATCTGCAACAAGAGTTTGATTTCCTTATTATTGTATTTATTTTCAGTATTTTATTGTTGCTATAATTTACAGACTGTAAGACATGTTTCTCCACCTCCGAATGACGTTCGGAAAGGAGACCACTAGTGGACAGGCGCCTCCCGTGCATAGGCCTTGGACGTACTAATCCTGGAGGGTTAGGAACCAAGTAAAAATCTGTGTATCCCTGTGTTGTTTACTAATTTCGCTACAAGTATTTTGATAGTAAAGAAAGAGTTCGAAAAATCGACAACACGCTATTGACCCCCCCCCCCCTCTAGCGTGTTCCAGTGATCCTACAATTGGTATCAGAGTAGGTGCGCTCTTGATTGGACTAATCGCCAAGGGAGCAAGGGCGACAAAGATGGAGGGGGAGCAAGGTAATTTCAAAGTTCGTTTAAAATTGCATATTGTTTGTTTTAAGTGCAGGGAGAGAGGGCACTATAAAAATAAGTGTCCTACTCGTAAGACTCAGACTACACCATCGACGGCAAAGGAGCAACCGATGCCAGGAGCTCAGAGAAACAAGGATCACATCCAGTGTTTCAAGTGCCGAAGACGCAGACATTACAAGAACCGGTGCCCGGAGAGGAAGACGACGAAAAAGTTAGAATTAGGAGAAGTGATTCCGGTAAGTCAATTAAATTATGAAAATACCCCTAGGTTGCATGCCCATGCTAGATTTACTTTTTCTGCAAATGTAGATAACTTTTCTAAAAAATTAAAAAAATTAGAAAAAGTCACCTTAAATAATTCAAATTTAGATAAATATGAAAATTTAGATAATTTAGAAATTTTAAATTTAAATAAGATAAATTCAAATTTAAAAAAGTCAGATCTAGAAATATTAGATAATAATTTAAATAATACAAACTTGAATTTTTCTAATTTGAAAATTCAAACTTAGATCCTAAAAATAAGAAAAATTTATCTAATTTAGATAAATTAATTAATAAATCTAAATTAAATAATAATTTAACTAATTCAAGTTTAACAAATTCAAATATTAATAATTTAAATTTAATTAATTTAGATTTATCTCAAATAAATAAAAAATTAGACCAAGTCTTTAACTTATTCAACCAAGATAATAATAAACTTAATAAATCAACTTTAATTCATTTAATAATTCTAAAAATT
>NC_133861.1:3113754-3126236 GCF_044706935.1 Curcuma longa
GATATCATTGCCTTATTCCAAGAATCTGCATCTTTGTCTTGAAGTGCTTCGTCGTAGGTCAAGGGATCGGGTTCATGTTCACCCGGGATGAAATCCGAAGACTCTCCCAAGAACATGTATCTGTCAGGTTGCCTTACAACCCTCCCACTGCGACGAGGCACCGTCTGTATCTGCGTATCACTTGTGACACGCGGTGCAGCTACGAACACCAAGTTCCCGGCCATCTCGGTCTTAAGCCACCAAGGCTTCTTCTAGACCAACTCGGTCGAGAACTACTAAAGCTCTCTCCAATATCTCAGTACCATATTCCCGGTCACGATCGACTTCTCAAACCTCCAGAATTCACTCAGAAAGTAGCTCGGGAGTAACCAGGGAGTAACATGAAACTGGTGATCGACCAGTTGGTCGATCACCTATGGCTGATCGACCAGCTGGTCGATCAGGCCTATATGGATGTGTTTGGATGTTAAGTAAGATATATTTATGTTTGTGGATGTGTTTGGATGTCATGTAGATGTGTTTGGATGTATTTATATGTTTGTAGATGTGTTTGTTGTGGTTGTGGATATTGTATTATAATCAGGTTTCATATTTCGGAGAAACAAATCGAAGCTATGAATTTTTTTTTAATTTGCGATGGCATTTGTGACGAATCTAGGTTTCATCGTAAAAATATCACAACAATCATAAAATTGGCGACGAATTAGTATTTTTCATTGCCAATTTGGCGACAAAATCATGGATTCGTCACCAATTGGCGACGAATCTACCTGATTCATCGCCAATTGGTGACGAATCTACCTGATTCGTCGCCTAATTGGTGGCGAAAGTCTGTTCATTGCCAAATTTGTGAAGAAACCCTAATCTCCGAGTCAAATTGGCGATGAAAAATTATTTTTTTATCGCCAATTTATGACAAAAAATGGTGTTTCATCGTAAATTGGCGACGAAAACTCGGTATTCGTCGCCAATTTACGACGAACATTGGTTTTTTGTCGCCAATTTGTGACAAAACACCATTTTTCATCGCAAATTAGCGATAAAAAATATTTTTTCATCGCCAATTTGATCGTTGACAGTTCTGTAAGGTTTCCCGAAATTTAGCGACAAATTAGTTTTTTGTCGCTAAATTTGCCACGAAATTTTTTTTTATTGCCATCTTTTGGAACGAAAATAGTATTTCATTGCAAAATTTAGTGATGAATTTTGAGACAAATTTAAAATTCGTCGCTAATTTTGCAATGATTTTCAAAATTTTTGTCGACACTAGTTGCGATAGGCTTTTGGCAACGAAAAATTTTTTGTCGCCAGATTCGTCGCCAAACCATTTAGCGACGAATTTTTTATATTTTTTTGTTTCCAATTTCATCGCAAAATCCCTATTTTTTGTAGTGTGAAAAATCATATTTTTCAGTCATTAGTCGATTAATGCAGCTACCAGTCGACTGATGTCCCTATTTAATTGTGTTTTTGATCTGTTTCTTGCCATTTGACCATTCTTTGACCTCCAACTTTTGATGTATACTCTAGAATAACATTATTGAACAAATTGGACTGGTCAAAACCTAAAACTTCGATGACAAAAATTAAATTATTGGTGCATAAGGCTGTATGATTTTAAGAGGAGCTTGTTCAAAATTTTGATAAGTTTGACATGTTATGCTCCTTCTTGGATCTTTAAATCAAACTCTTTATCTCTTCCTTATTGATTTCCTTATTGTTTTGATGATTGACAAAAAAGGGAGAGAATGAAGGGTTCAAGTTAGGTTGTTAAAAGCCATCGATGGCTTAATACTTATGATAATCATGCTTAATGTTACTTATTGATTCATTATGTTTATTAATGCTTATTGATTCAGTTTTTACTAGGATAAATTACGGTTATTTGATATATGCTGTTTTAAATACCTAACTTAAATACAATTTTATCAAACATAAAAAATGGGGAGATTGCTGGTGTAATCTTGCCCCAAGTGATTTAGATTTTAATGTTTGGCTAAAATGAGTTTAAGTTAAGCAATGTTGTTAATCTAACTTGTGTGGTTTGAGTCCACAGGAAAGTCCAGGTTGGAAGACTTGGCAAAGGATGAAGTCCCGGAGGCACGGTGTCTCTTGGCAAAGGGAGACTTAGCACGACGAAGCTGAGGGAAACGTCTAGAGCAAGTGCAAGGAAGGGCACGAGGCTTGTGGAAGGCGTTTGAAGGTTTGCGTCAATGCTAAGAGCTGAAAAAGGAGCTGAATGGGGAGTTTCATCTGGAGCAGTCGATTGGCCCTTGGAGCAGTCGACTGCTGGTTGATCAGAAGCACACACTCAAGTCATAGAAAGATCAGTCGAGTGGAGCAGTCGACTGGAGTAGTCGACTGCTAGGTGACCATTGAAGCAAAATCTGGCTAATTAAATGCAGATCAACTAGTCGTTGAAGATCATCAGCTGACTGACCCTTGGAGCAGTCGACTGGTGTACGGAAAAATATAAAAATAGCAAACGACGCTGAAGAAAACATTCTTCTTTCTGATCATTTTCTCTGGCAATTCTCTGACATTGTAAAGCACTACTCTTCCTCCATTACTTCACTACTTAATCTTGTGAAAGGAAGAGATCAGATTGTGAGAGTTTTCTCCACCTTCGAAGCATGCTTCGAGAAGGAGGGTTTCATAGTGAAAAGGTCGTCGGTGTGTGTGTGGATCCCTAGATTAGTCACCTCGTAAGAGGTGGATACCAAGTAAACAACCAGGTTAGCAATTGTTCTTAATCTTTCATATTTATTTTGCTTCAGCTAACATTTTCGCAGAGAAATTCAAAGAATCGCTATTCACCCCCCTCTAGCGAACGCACTGATCCCAACACCTAGTAGGCACGACCCTGGGCTGTTGCTTCTTTGTTAGAGGGACACGACCGTGTCTAAGCCGTGTGTATGTGGGGCACGGCCGTGCCTGGTTGGCACTGATGGGAAACACTAGAAAACCTATTCTGGTGAAGTCTTGCAGAATAAAATTTTTTTCAGAAACGGATTTAAGTTACCCTCATAGTAGATCAAACAAAGTTTGATCGACACATTTAGATAGTTGGGCTCTTATGTTTGGTTTACAGGATCCATGGAGAAGAAGAACAATTTATTAAAGCGGAAACATAAATTATACCTCTTCTTCGCGGGATGTCTAGAAGGAGATGGATGACCTCTCGATCTTCTGCTGTATATCCTCTCCTCTTCTCGAACGTTGTGTGGACAACGATCCTTCGAGATTTCTCCACCAAAACTCTTCTCTTCCGATGGCAAGAAAACTAGAGAAACTTCCTCTCCTTCTCTTGTTCTTCTTCTTCTTCCTTCTTTTATTTTGCCGCCGGCCCTAGAAGGATGATGCCACCTTTGTGCCGACCTTAGCAAGGTTAGGAAGGGGTAGGCGATCAAGGGAGAGAAGTTTTCTCAAGGGGCCGCCGGCCCTAGCTAAAGGGAAGGGGGAAAGGTGAAGGGCGTCGGCCTCTTAGAGCAAGGGGAAAGGAATTTAGAATTGAATTGTAATTCCCTCTTGCAAGCCCTCCTTTATATAGCTAAGCCATCATGGAAATTTAAGAAAGATTCTAATAAATTTTTGTATCCAGATTTAGTTAGAAAAAATCTAATAAAATCTTTAAAAAGAATTTATTAGAAACAATCTAATAAACTTATCTTATCTAGATTTATTTAAAAATAAATCTCTTAATAAGATTTTATTAGAAATAATCTAACAACCTTATCTTATCTAAATTTATTTAAAAATAAATCTCTTGATAAGATTTTATTAGAAAAAATCTAATAAACTTATCTTATCTAGATTTATTTAGAAATAAATCTCTTAATAAGATTTTGTTGGTTTCTTAATAAATTTCCTTGTTTAAATTTTATCTTTTCTTAATAAAATCTCTTAATAAAATTTCATTAATTTCTTAACAAAATTAATTAATTAAGAAACTTTATTTTCTGATAAAATTTCTTAACAAATTTTTTTTATATAAAATTTTTTACGAGAAAAGACGAAATTTTTTAGCATAAATTCTTATAAAAAATTTCTTTCTTATCTGAATTTTTCCCAAAAAAATTCTAAATAAAATTCCAGAAATTTTTTTTATAAATAAAATTTTCTATCCGAAATTTCTCACAGAATTCTTTCGGAGGTCTTCCAAGGTCTTCTGAGGTCTTCAAGAATTCTTCCGAATGTCTCCAAGAGGTCTTCAAGAACTCTTCCGAAGGTCTCCAAGAATTCTTCCTGAGGTGGATTCGAGGATTTCCAGAGGCTACAGTAGGGACCTAGAGGAGGAATTGATTTTGGTCTCCCGATGGGCTTAAGCTTCCCATGTTCCTCCTGAACACACAACTTAAGTCCATCAATAATAACTCATTCAACTAGAGAGTTATTATTGCACTACCGCACCAATCCCATATTATAATATGGGCTTCTTCTTACTATAAGTACATTAATCTTCATGTGTTTAAGATATCGTATGTCCGTTAATTAAATGAGTTACTGACAACTCGAATTTAATTAACTTCTAATCCAAGAGTAGTACCACTCATCCTTTATTATCATGTGGAACTAAGTCCACCTGCATGGCTTACATGATAATCCTTTATGAGCTCCTCAAGGGGACATCATCAACCTATATTTAGGACACAGTTTCCTTCTATAATCAACAACACACCATGTACATAATACTACTTCCCAACTCATCGGGCCTTTTGATCTATCGCTCTAAATCTCACCCGTTGATGAATCAAAGAAGTATATACTAAGTACATGTGTTTGTTATTATATTGGGATTAAGAGCATGTACATCTATAGTAACAGAGGTTTAGTTCGATTATATAGTCAGTATAAATCGAACAATCCTCAGGTGGTCCTGCTCAATACACACTAAGTGTACTAGTGTAATTCTATAGTCAAGACAGACTAAGACCAAATTACACTACAACCAGTTCAATGGTTTGTCCAATCCATCTTGATTGTGAACACTGTTTATAATCTATAAGGAACTGATAACATGGTCTTCTGTGTGTGACTCCGTACACCATGTTTATCTACAATATAGATTAAATGGACACTTGCATAAAAACTAAATGCAAACAATGATCAAAAGTAATTCTCATTTCATAATGTTTATTTACATTGATAGCTAGGATTCTGGTATACATCCCCACAGAGGCCTTCGTGCCCTTTGACTTGGATAAACCGAATCAAGTGAACCTGATCCTTCAGGTAATCTTGATCGATTAGCCTAATTGGTTCAGTCCAATTAGATTAACTAGTCGTGATCGTGCCCCTTTTGGTCGAACCCACGCTTGGACTCGTGTTCGATTTCTACGTGTAAGGGCAATGAATGACCTATTTTTAGCCGCATACCCAATGCCCGATCGGTTGTATCTAGCCTTCTGCGATCCAAGCATCATATCCAGATACTTGGATCCGGAGGTAAATTGTTCAAGCGATCTTTTGAGTTCACCGACTTGAATCTTCAATTGAGCATTTTCTTTCTCGAGTTAAACTCGAGTCGAATCCTCAACCAAATTGCTTTGAGTCGGTGGCTCAAGGTTGACTTTCTCCTTGAGAATTACTAATTCCTCTTGGAGCGATTCAACCAAGGCATCAGCCTTAGTCAATTTCTTACTTAAACTAATAATTATTGAAAATAGCCTTTCATTACTTACAGTGGAGTTCGGGCCTTGGAAAATGGATACGGATCCGTGGCTTTTGTCGTCCGAGTCGTAGTCGCTCTGGTTCGGTTCATTCTGAGCCGGAAGAGTGAGGAAGCTTGTCGTAGGTTCTTCGTCTGACTCCTCGGAAGATGACTCATCCCAAGTTGCCTTTAGCGCTTTCCTCTTTGCTTTTCGATCCTTCCATTGGTTCGGACGGTCTACGATGAAATGACCCTTTCGACCGCAACCGTAGCACTTCAGTTCCGACTTTCCGGTGGTTGGAGGCTTCGATTTGTTGACCACCTTCTTGATTTCTGATCGGCAAATTTCGTGCTTGTTCGGAACATCTTTCGGACGAGGTTCACCAACTCCGAGGTTACTTCATCATTAGCTTCGGAGTCTGACGACTTTTGAATCTTTCGGGATTTTTCTTCTTCTTAGGATGAAATGAACCAGAGCGACTACCTGCAATTAGTGTTATACCTTTCTCCTGCACTTTCGTATTAGTTTAAGAAAGAAATTAGCTAAGGCTGATGCCTTGGAAAATCATCTAATTTTAATTTATTCAAATCCCTACCGAAACTTTGTAAGCATCTACCATGGAAAATGCACATAATATATTCCGGGGAAAGACTTTAGAGCTTACCTTATACGTCCCGGTTGTCGATGCTTTGTCCGATGGCATGCAGGCCGTTGAGGATATCCTGGATCCTTGCGTGCAGTCTGCTTGCAGTTTCTCCTTCAAGCATCTGGTTAATATTGTATAACTTATTAATTAATAAATCTCGTTTGCTTACCTTGGTGTCGGAGGTTCCCTCATGAAGCTCAATTAATTTTGTCTAGTACCAGGTCCTTTAGGCACTACTGAAGGTGTTGGGATGTATACAAGAATCCTAGCTATCTATGTAAATACCAGAATCCTAGCTATCAATGTAAATAAACATTCTGAAATGAGAATTACTTTTGGTCAATGTTTGCATTTAGTTTTTATGCAAGTGTCCACTTAATCTATATTGTAGATAAACATGCACACAGAAGACCATGTTATCAGTTCCTTATAGATTATAAACAGTGTTCACAACCAAGATGGATTGGACAAACCATTGGACTGGTTGTAGTGTAATTTGGTCTTAGTCTGTCTTGACTATAGAATTACACTAGTACACTTAGTGTGTATAGAGCAGGACCACCTGAGGATTGTTGATTTATACTGACTATATAATCGAACTAACCTCTGTTACTATCGATGTACATGCTCTTAATCCCAATATAATAACAAGCACATGTACTTAGTATATACTTCTTTGATTCATCAACGGGTGAGATTTAGAGCGATAGATCAAAAGGCCCGATGAGTTGGGAAGTAGTATTATGTACATGGTGTGTTGTTGATTATAGAAGGAAACTGTGTCCTATGATCTAGGCTGATGATGTCCCCTTGAGGAGCTCATAAAGGATTATCATGTAAGCCCTGCAGGCGGACTTAGTTCCACATGATAACAAAGGTTGAGTGGTACTACTCTTGGATTAGAAGTTAATTAGATTCGAGTTGTCAGTAACTCATTTGATTAACGGACATACGATATCTTAAACACAGGGAGATTAATGTACTTATAGTAAGAAGGAGCCCATATTATAATATGGGATTGGTGCGGTAGTGCAATAATAACTCTCTAGTGGAATGAGTTATTATTGATGGACTTAAGCTGTGTGTTCAGGAGGAACATATGTCCCTCATGGTCTGGCTGCCATGTCCCTCATGGTCCGAGCCTCCCCTACTTCCTTTGTTTTCCCCGAGGGTCCCCACATGGTTAGATCTGGATCATAGCTCATCCGGCGGTTAGTCCGGTGAAGAGCGGCCTCGCTCTGATACCAATTGTTGGGTCCAAAAGGATGTCCGTATCTCCACAATGGCATGATATTGTCCACTTTGGGCCTAAGCCCTTATGGTTTTGTTCTTGGGCTCTCCCCAAAAGGCCTCATACCAATGGAGATACTTTCTATCCTTTTAAACCCATGATCTTTCCCATGTGTTTTAGATGTGGATATGTTCGCACCCTTGCAACCCAACCGGGAAGCTTAAGCCCATCGGAGGCCAAAACCAATTCCTCCTCGAGGTCCCTACTGTAGCCTCTGAAAATCCTTCAAATCCACCTAAGGAAGAATTCATGGAGACCTTCGGAAGAATTCTTGAAGACCTCTCGGAGACCTTCGGAAGAATTCTTGAAGACCTTCGGAAGAATTTTTGAAGACCTTAAAAGACCTTGGAAGAAAATTTTTCTAAAAAATTCTGTAAGAAATTTCGAATAGGAAATTCTATTTATAAAAGAAAATTTCTAGAATTTTATTTAGAATTTTTCCGGGAAAAATTCGGATAAGAAAGAAATTTTTTATAAGAATTTCCGCTAAGAAATTTCGTCTCTTCTCGTACAAAATTTTATTATAAAATTTTGTAAATTAATTTTGTTAAATTAACAAAATATTAATTATGGAATTTCGCTAAATAATTAGCGAAATATAATTAAAAAGATTTTGTTAAAGATAAGAACAAAATTAATAAAATAGAAATTTATTAAAAAGATAACTAATCTTATCCGATTAGATTTTATTAGATTTATTCTAATAAAATTTTATAAAAAGATTTATTTCCAAATAAATCTGGATAAGATAAGATTATTAGAATCTTTCTAATAAAATCTTATAAAAGATTTATTTCTAAAATAAATCTAGATAAGATAAGTTTATTAGATTGCTTTTAATAAATTTTTCTTAAAGATTCTATTAGAACTTTTCTAACTGAATCTGGATAAGAAAATTTATTAGAATCTTTCTTAAATTTCCATGATGGCTTGGCTATATAAAAGGAGGCTTAGAGGAGGTTTTGGAATAATCTAATCTCCTTGATTCTCCTTGAAACCGGCGGCACCCTTTTCTCCTCTCCCTTTCTCACGCCGCCCACCCTCCCCTTTCTCCCTTTTAGGGCCGGCGGCCACAAGAGCTTCCTCCTCCTCTTCTAGTTCCTCTAGACCGGCGCTCCCTTGGTGGTTTCATCATCTTAAGGCCGGCGGCCAAGAAGAAGAAGGAAGGAGAAGAGAAAGGAAAAGAAAGGAAGGTTTAATTGCTAAGTTTCCTTGCCATTGGAAGAGAAGAGTTTTGGTGGAGATATCTCGAAGGATCGTTGCCCACACAACATTCGAGAAGAGGAGAGGACATACAGCAGAAGATCAAGAGGTCATCTTCTTCCTCTAAGGCATCCCGAAGAAAAGGTATAATTTATTGCTTTCCGCTTTAAATAAATTATTTCCTTTTACCTTGGATCTGTAAACCAAACACAAGAGCCCAATGATCTTAATGCGTTGATCAAACCTTGGTTTGATCAACTATGAGGGCAACTTAAATCTATTTTCTGAAAAAATTTTTGTTCTGCAAAGATTTACCGGAACGGATTTCCTAGTGTTTCCCAACACTCTGTGCCTCGCCACTGCCTGGAGATCAATCTTTGAAATGTGTATTTAATCAATTGACGGTTAAATCCGAATCTAACTCAAGGTTAATCAAATATAGATACCTCTCACAATAAACCAAGATAAAATTGGAAAATCATCTCATAATCAACCCATAGGATCACTGATTGATCATCGAGACTGTTGGCATCGGTGCGTTCGCTGGAGAGGGGGTGAATAGCGATTCTTCAAATTTCTCTGTGAAAATGTTAGCGGAAGCAAGATAAATATAAAAAATAGAGATCAATCGCTAACCCGGTTATTTACTTGGTATCCACCTCTTACGAGGTGACTAATCCAAGGATCCACACGCACACCGACGACCTTTTCACTATGAAACCCTCCTTTTCGAAGCACACTTCGAAGGTGGAGAAAACCCTCACAATCTGATCTCTTCCTTTCAAAAGATTAAGTAGTGAAGTAAGGAGGAAGAGAAGTGCTTTTACAAAATCAGAGAATTGCTAGAGAATATGATCAAAAAATAAGATTATTTGCTTCAGCGTCGTTTGCTATTTTTATATTTTTTGTACACCAGTCGACTGCTCCAAGGGCCAGTCGACTGATGGTCTTCAACGGCTATTTGATCTGCATTTAATTAGCCAGATTTTGCCTCAACGGTCACCTAGCAGTTGACTGCACCATGAGCAGTCGACTGCTCCAGTCGACTGCTCCACTCGACTGATCTTTCTGTGACTTCAGTGTGTGCTTCTGATCAACCAGCAGTCGACTGCTCCAAGGGCCAGTCGACTGCTCCAGCTGAAACTCCCCATTCAGCTCCTTTTTCAGCCCTTAGCCTTGACGCAAGCCTTCAAACGCCTTCCACAAGCCTCGTGCCCTTCCTTGCACTAGCTTGAGACATTTCCCTCAGCTTCGTCGTGCTAAGTCTCCCTTTGCCAAGAGACACCGTGCCTCCGGGACTTCATCCTTTGCCAAGAGAACTCGTCTCTGGGACTTCATCCTTTGCCAAGTCTTCCAACCTGGACTTTCCTGTGGACTCAAACCACACAAGTTAGATTACCAACATTGTCTAACTTAAACTCATTTTAGCCAAACATTAAAATCCAAATCACTTGGGGCAAGATTGCACCAACATAGACTAGGTGAGAAGAATAGGTAATAATATTTTTTAATAATGAACCCAATAAAAATTTAATTAACTTAAAAATTATTTTAAAAATTTAATTAACTTAAAAATTATTTTAAAATTTTAATTAACTTAAAAATTATTTTAAAATTTTAATTAACTTAAAAATTATTTTAAAATTTTAATTAACTTTAAAATTATTTTAAAAATTTAATTACTTAAAAATTATTTTAAAAATTTAATTAACTTAAAAATAATTTTAAAAATTTAATTAACTTAAAAATTATTTTAAAAAATTTAATTAACTTAAAAATTATTTTAAAAAAATTTAATTAACTTAAAAATTATTTTAAAAAAATTTAATTAACTTAAAAATTATTTTAAAAAATTTAATTAACTTAAAAATTATTTTTAAAAATTTAATTAACTTAAAAATTATTTTAAAATTTAATTAACTTAAAAATTATTTTAAAAATTTAATTAACTTAAAAATTATTTTAAAAATTTAATTAACTTAAAAATTATTTTAAAATTTTAATTAACTTAAAAATTATTTTAAAAATTTAATTAACTTAAAAATTATTTTAAAAATTTAATTAACTGAAAATTGTTTTTAAAAACTATTTTAAAATTTTAATTAAAACTTAAATGGTTTTTAAAAAAAAGGTTCAATTAACTTTTATGATTAAAATTAGCAAAATCATCAATCACAGTCGACCTGAGTCGACTCCAGACCCAGCGGAGTCGACTCAAGCCTGGTCAGCGAAACAGCGAGAATTTTCCCGCTCAAAATGTCATTTCAACTGACCTGAGTCGACTCCAGCCCTGGCTGAGTCGACTCACACCTCACCTGAGTCGACTCAGATCACTGGAGTCGACTCAGACGGGTTTATAAACAGTCGTCCCCACCGTGACTTTTACCGCGAAAACTACTCGTTTCTTCCGTGATTTACGAGTGTTTTACGCTACAAAAGCCATCACATCTAGTAGGAAGCATTTCAATCTTCAAAATGGCCCCCAAGTAACATACTAAACTTAATCTTTTACTATATGGTTTTCATTTAATTATTGTTAGTTAAATATCTATATTCTTTAGACGACCTAGGAGAGCTAGAGATGCTGCCTCCAGTAGTACCCCCTCTATAGACCCTAGGTTTCCATCTGAGGGACTTAGGCTTAGGTTTGAGGAGACTACCTACATAGCACTACCTTGTAGGTCCTTAGATAGAGGATTCTTTGTCCGATCCTGTCCCCTATCCATGCAGGCTATCACACACTATCATCTAGATAGGTTGGTATTTTGCACCACCCCTGTGAACACAACCTTGTGTTCAGAATTCTACAACAACCTTGACCTGCTAGATGATCACACTATCACATCTAGAGTTGGGCGTAGGACCATATCCATCACACCTACCATGATAAACACATTTATAGGATTCAGACCTTCACAGTCCACCTTTTGTAGTCTACCCACATACCAGCATGCCATTTGATGACCCTTATGGTGACATCACTTTAGATGTCATGTACACATACTTTTTCCAGCGAGACCGAGCACCAGGTTTAGTAGCATTCCACTCCACTGAACTTAGGATACAGGAGTATGTCCTGTACAGAGTTATAGTAAACTGTGTCTTACCCTTAACCACCAGAAACCTGACCCTGATACGACCATTCCACTCTTTTCTCCTATATGCCTTCACCCACAGACTAGATATTGATTTAGGACTTTTGATATTTCATGTCATTGTTTATGCAACATCCATAGTCACCAGTAGGAGGGTACACATGCTATACTGTCACATTCTGACAGATATATTCAGTTCCCTTGGGATAGATACCACTGTTGGTAAAATCATACCTCACGGGGACTATGACAGTATAGGTTCTAGACATATTACCCTAGGCATGTAGACATAGATGACGAGGGGAGACTATCATGGAGGCAGCCACAGCCTCAACAGCCTCTGGATCAGCCACCTCAGCCACAGCCAGGTCTAGCAGGAGAGGACATAGACCTTGGAGTAGAGATCGAGGCGCTACTAGATCTGCCATGATATACCTGCTCCACCTCCACCCATGACGACTGACCAGAGATTGGATAGGGTGGAGGGGACCTTGCAGACGGTGATTGGACGTCTGGATGCACAGGCTGCTAGCTTGGCTGAGATACTCCAGTTATTGAGGGCGATGCTGTTACCACCACCACCACCTCCTTAGTAG
>NC_133861.1:3126335-3127802 GCF_044706935.1 Curcuma longa
ACTCTTATTGTGCTAGGATAGTAATTAATTCCACGGTCCCTGTGGATTCGATCTTTTTATTACTTGGCGATATTCCTTATACTTGCGGAACACGCATCAAAAACCTAGGTTTTCTTTTTGTTTCCACCACCCAAATAGAAAGAGGAAGAGAAATATAGGTTTTTCTCTCCAACTTCCCTTTTTATACTAAATCATCTCTTCATGTCTAACTTGACGTCTAACTCGTATAATTACAATTGTTTCCCTTTCTATGATAGGAAACCCCTACTGTGGCCTTGGCTAGCACAATACATTTAAGACTTATAATTTTTTAGAGGTTTTGGGATTAACCTTCGCCATGACATATTTTTTTCCTACTTTTACTAATCTAAAAATTCCAGAAAAATATTCTAAAATTCTAGAAAAAATAATAGAATATTTCTAAAATTATTTTTGAGAATTTTTGGACGTTACAATTACTCTAGATTCTCTTAGGTGTATTTTATGAAAAATAAGGATGATACCTTAGCTATCTTTGTTGGGTTTTGCAAAAGAGTAGAAAATGAAAGCACTCTAAAAATTAGTAGGATTAGGAGTGACCATGGTGGAGAGTTTGAAAACTCAAACTTCTCCAAATTTTACTTAGAAAATGGGTATAAACATGAGTTCTCATGCCCAAGGACGCCTCAACAAAATGGGATTGTTGAGAGGAAAAATAGGGTGTTGCAAGAAGCCGCTAGAACAATGTTAAATGCATACTCATTACCCACCTATTTATGGACAGAAGCAGTTAACACTGCTTGCTACATCCAAAATAGGGTGGTAATTCATAGATTTTTAGGAAAAACATCATTTGAACTATGGAGTGGAAAGATCCCTAAAGTAAACTACTTTAGAGTGTTTGGATGTAAGGTCTACATTCCTAAACACCAAAGATGATTTAAGGAAATTTGAAGCCAAGGCAGATGAAGGGATCCTTGTTGGGTACTCATCATCTAGCAAAGGCTATAGGGTCTATAACAAACGAACTCAAACAATTGAAGAATCATCAAATGTTGAGTTTGATGAGTCAAATAATACCTACCCTAGAAAATCACCAATTGATGAAGATATCAATGCAAGAACACAAGATATTACAAATGAGCTCAAGAACTTACAACTAGAAAGCAACAATCTCGGGGAGGAAGAGATGACTCAGATGATGAGCTTAAACGCGTCAACAACAAGTGTGAAGAGCCCACAAGGCCTAGAACCCTTAGGCATCATCAAGATCATCATATTGATGAGTAGTAGGGGATGTTGAACAAGGGGTACGAACAAGATCTCATTTTAGGAACCAAACAAGTCAAATAGCCATAATTTCCCAATTTGAACCCAAATCGATTGATGAAGCCTTAATTGACACCGATTGGATCCTAGCAATGCAAAAAGAGTTAAATCAATTTGAGAGAAGTATTGTGTGGGAGCTAGTTCCAAGGCCTATGATGA
>NC_133861.1:3127902-3137139 GCF_044706935.1 Curcuma longa
AAAGAATCTAATTCTTGTGCTCTGCGACGTTGACCGCTCTTTTTTATAATATTTAGTGCTCCAGTCGATTGCTCCTAGGGCCAGTCGACTGATGGGCTTCAACGGCAATGAAATATGCATTTAATTTGTTAGTTGTTGCTCAACGGTAGTCTACCAGTCGACTGCTCCAAGGCCAGTCGACTGGTACAAGTCGACTGTCCACTCGACTAATCTTTCTGTTCTTGGCTGTGTGTTCTTCGGATCAATCCCAGTCGACTGCTGGCAAGGCCAGTCGACTGCCTCCTGAAAACTTACTTTTCCAACTTCTTCTTCATCCCTTAGCATTGACACAAGTCTTCAAACGCCTTCCACAAGACTCGTGCACTTCCTTGTACTTGCTTGAGACGTTTCCCTCGACTTTGTCGTGCTAAGACTTCTCTTGCCAAGAGGCCTCGCCTCCGGAACTTCACCTTTGCCAAGAGACCGCGCCTCCGGGACTTCACCAAATGTCAAGACTTCATTCTTGGACTTTCCTGTGAACTCAAGTCACACATGTTAGATCAACAAGCATTGCCTAACTTAACCTGATTTAGCCAAACATTAAAATCCAAATTGCTTGGGGTAAAATTGCCTCAACAAACCAAACACAAGAGCCCAATGATCTAAATGCGTTGATCAAACTTTGTTTGATCGACTATGAGGGCAACTTAAATCCGTTTTCGAAAAAAAATTTGTTTTGCAAGAATTCACTGGAATGGGTTTTTTAGTGTTTCCCATCACCTACAGCTCCTGCTCCTCCTCCTACGACTAGTGCATCCCCCACACATGGTTTGGATGAGCGTATCACGCATTTGGAGGGGAAGGTGGACCAGGACTTTCATGATCTTGGCGAGCGCATGTAGGGATACTATCAGCATGTGCAGACCTATCACCAGGAGGTTCATGAGTATTACTAGGGAGTTCAAACTTACCATCATAAACTTCATGGCTATTTTGAGAAAGTTAGAAGGCTCCGTCATGATTGGTCATCGACTGCTAAGCGGCAAAATGAAGCATATGCCCAGCAGCAGCAACAGCAGATGTTCGACATGATGCAGAGGATGCACATGCCTTATCAGGCTCTTCCACCTCCTCCACCTACTGATGATGAGGAGGACATGTAGATTGATGGATTTGTTGTTTGGTTTTGCTTATGGTCTTGGTGGATTTCTAATATTTGCTATAACACTTTAAAACTATGGTGGTGTGGTACTTATGTTTTGGTTATGGATGCTAGAAACCTTTAAACTACTTGTTTTAAGAATCATTTTATATCAAGTTAAGTGTTTGTATTGTTGTTGATTCATGCTTATGTTTTTGTGTTGTTGGTTAATCATACTTATGTTAGGTAATTCTTAAGAGTATGTTCTTGGATTAAGGGGGAGTATTTGGATTGCGCATAAAATTTTGAGAAGAACATACATGTGGGTACTCTTGTAGGGATTTAGGGGGAGCATGTTGAGTTAAACTAATTTTTTGAGATGGAAAACATTAGAAATTTCAAGAATTAAGGATTCATAACATTTCTTGTTGGTCATTACACATACTAAATCTAGTATTTGGTGGAAAGATCTATTCATCTTCATTAATGATACTTTGATCATAAGAGCCTTAGAGTTTTAAGTTTTTGATATATGGTATCAAAACAACATTTTAATGATGAAAAATTTATGAAATTAATTTTCCCTAATGACAAATGAGTTAAGTAATTATGGTGTCAAATTTCATAATTTTTTGACGAAAATTGAAATAGTTATAAATTTTTGAAGTTGGGTCTAAAAAATTAAGGTTTTCAATCATCAGTCGACTGATGCAGATAAATATTTGCTATAAAACTTTAAAACTATGGTGGTGTGGCACTTATGTTTTGGTTATGGATGCTAAAAACCTTTAAACTACTTGTTTTAAGAATCATTTTATATCATGTTAAGTGTTTGTATTGTTGTTGATTCATGCTTATGTTTTTGTGTTGTTGGTTAATCATACTTATGTTAGGTAATTCTTAAGAGTATGTTCTTGGATTAAGGGGGAGTATTTGGATTGCGCATAAAATTTTGAGAAGAACATACATGTGGGTACTCTTGTATGGATTTAGGGGGAGTGTGTTGAGTTATAATAATTTTTCGAGATGGAAAACATTAGCTAATTTCAAGAATTAAGGATTCATGACATTTCTTGTTAGTCATTACACATACTAGATCTAGTATTTGGTGGAAAGATCTATTCATCTTCATTGATGATACTTTGATCATAAGAGCCTTAAAGTTTCAAGTTTTTGATACATGGTATCAAAATAGCATTTTAATGATGAAAATTTTATGAAATTAATTTTCCCTAATGACAAATGGGTTAAGTAATTATGGTGTCAAATTTCATAATTTTTTGACGAAAATTGAATTAGTTATGCATTTTTAAAGTTGAGTCTGAAAAAATAAGGTTTTCAGTCATCAATCGACTGATGAAGATACCAGTCGACTGATGTCACTGTTTAACTCTGTTTTTGACCCGTTTCTTGGCAATTGACCATTCTTTGACCTAAAATTCTTGGGTATACTCTAGTATAACATTATTAATCAATTGGACTGGTCAAAAGCTAAAACTTTAATGTCCAAAACAAAATTATTGGTGCATAAGGGAGTAAGGTTTTAGGGGGATCTTATGTCATATGTTGGTAAGTTTGACATGTTATGCTCCTTCTAGCATCTTTAGTCAAAATTGTTTTTCCCTCTTGGTTTCCGATGTGTTTGATGATTGACAAAAAAGGGGGAGAATGAATGGATTCAAGTTAGGTTTTTAAAAGTCATTCATGATTTAATACTCATGCTGATCATGCTTGGTGATACTTATTGATTCATTATGCTTATGAATGGTTATTGATTCAGTTTTTACTGGGATAAATTATTGTTATTTAATACATGCTGTTTTAAAGACCTAACTTAAATAAATTTTTGTCAAACATCAAAAATGGAGAGATTGTTGGTGCAATCTTGTCCCAAGTGATTTGGATTTTAATATTTGGCTAAAATGAGTTTAAGTTAGGCAATGTTGGTGATCTAACTTGTGTGGTTTGAGTCCATAGGAAAGTCCAGGTTGGAAGACTTGGCAAAGGATGAAGTCCCGGAGGCGAGGTCTCTTGGCAAAGGATGAAGTCCTAGAAGCACAGCGCTTCTTGGCAAAGGGAGACTTAGCACGACAAAGCTGAGGGAAACGTCTCAAGCTAGTGCAAGGAAGGGCATGAGGCTTGTGGAAGGTGTTTGAAGGTTTGCGTCAAGGCTACGGGCTGAAAAGAAGCTGAATGGGGAGTTTCAGCTTGATCAGTCGACTGGCCCTTGGAGCAGTCGACTGGTGGATGATCAGAAGCACACACAAAGTTCACAGAAAGATCAGTCGAGTGGAGCAGTCGACTGCTCATGGTGCAGTCTACTGCTAAATGACCGTTGAGGCGAGTCGACAGCTAGCTGATTAAATGCAGATTAAAGAGCCATTGAAGTCTATCAATCGACTGGCCCTTGGAGCAGTCGACTGGTGTACAGAAAAATATAAATAATAGCAAACGACGCCAAAAAATGATATACTTCTTTCTCATCATTTTTCTCTGACAATTCTCTGACCTTGTAAAGCTCTACTCTTCCTCCTTACTTCACTAATCAATCTTGTGAAAGGAAGAGATCAGTTTGTGAGGGTTTTCTCCTACCTTCGAAGCGTGCTTCGAAAAGGAGGGTTTTCATAGTGAAAAGGTCGTCTGTGTATGTGGATCCTTGGATTAGTCACCTCGTAAGAGGTGGATACTAAGTAAACAACCGGGTTAGCGATTGTTCTTCATTTTCATATTTATTTTGCAATATTGCATTGAATTTTTTTTTTGTTTTTGCAACGAAATCTGCGACGAATATAAGATTCATCGCCGATCGCGACGAAATTAGCAACGAATATCAGTTCGTCACAAATATATCGTAAGTTTACTATTTATCGTAATTTGCAACGAATTCAAGATTCGTTGCCAAATTCATCGCCAATTGGCGATGAATTCTGGATTCGTCGCCAATTGGCGACGAATTGGAGTTCGTCGCCAATTGGCGACGAATTAAAATTCGTCGCCAATTGGCGACGAAAACAGATCATCGCCAATTGGCAACGAATTCTGGATTCGTCGCCAATTGGCGATGAATTTTGGAGTTCGTCGCCAATTGGCGACGAATCTGTTTCCGTCGCCAATTGGCGACGAATCTAAAATTCGTCGCCAATTGGCGAACTACGAATTCGTCGCCAATTGGCGCGACGAAATTTTATTTTCGTCGCAAAAATTGGCAACGAATGTGGATTTTTCGACGCAGATTTTTGGCGACGACTTGATTGCGACTAATTTTGTTTCGTTGCAAAATTCGTCGCCAAATTTTTTGGGACGAATTTTTTGTTAAAATTCGTCCCAGATTAGCATCAGGCCATGCCTACTGCCTATGACATGATGCTCAATCTCAAGGAACTCTTCGGGCATCAGAATCGAGCTGCTAGGCAAGAGGCAATGAGAAACTTAATGACGACCACCATGAAGGAGGGGACACCCGTGAGGGATCACATCCTTAAGATGATGGCTCATTTGAATGAGATAGAAGTCCTTGGAGGTGAAATCGATGGGGAAACCCAGGTCGATATTATTCTTCAAACACTGCCCAAGAGTTTTGAGCAGTTTCGCCTGAACTATAACATGAATAAAAGGCTTTATTCATTGGCGGAACTACTGACAGAACTCCAGGCGGCAGAAGGACTATTTCGTCAAAGTTCTCAAGTTCACATTGCTGAGAAGGTATCTGCTTCTAAGCCGAAAGGAAAGAAGAAGAAGAGACCAGCTGGTTCGGCAAAGACGGTGAATGGACCTCGAGTGGCTGGGCCACACACAGGTGTAAAGAAGCCAAAGGGCAAGTGCTTTACATGCAAGCAGTCTGGACATTGGAAGGCGGATTGTCCTCACAAAAAGGAGAACAAGAAAGGTATATCCTTTTCTTTAGTCGTTGAAACATGTTTAGCGGTGCTATCTACCAGTACCTGGTGTGTAGATACAGGAGCCACTGATCATGTCTGCAATACTTTGCAGGGGTTCCAGGAAACCCGACGACTGCGTGAAGGGGAGATCACCGTCTGTACCAACTTTTAGAAAGAATTTAATTTCAGTTTCTAAATTGTTTTTGGATGGATATTCTATTTCTTTTAATGACAAAGTGGACCTTGTCCGCATGATAATAAGGTTGAGTGGTACTACTCTTGGATTAGAAATTCGATTAAATTTGAGTTGTCAGTAACTCATTTTATTGACGGACATACGATATCTTAAACACAAGGAGACTAATGTGCTTATAGTAAGAAGGAGCCCATATTGTAATATGGGATTGGTGCAGTAGTTCGATAATAACTCTTTAGTGGGATGAGTTATTATTGATGGACTAAGGTTGTGTGTTCGGGGCGAACATGGGAAGCCTTAGCTCATCAGAAGGCCAAAACCAATTCCTCCTTTAGGTCCCTGTTGTAGCTTCTAGAAACCCTCAAACACACCTTGGAAGAATTCGTGAAGAAACCAGGCATTCGAGCCCATGCAAGGAGGTGTAATCGATCAGCTGATCGATTACACACCTTGGTAATCGATCAGCTGATCGATTACCAAGACTCCGGGGAGATCGACTGGTAATCGATCACCTGATCGATTACCAGTGTTAATGAGAAAAAGTTACGATGTTTAATCGATTCCTTGATCGATTAAACACCTCGGGTTCGAATTGGAAACTTCCAAAATCTTGCCAAAATCTCCTGATTGATTGATCTAAATTATACCAAGTTTACGATACAATCATACCATGTTTATGGCTTAAATTATACCATAAATATGGGATGGCTAGGCTATAAAAGAAGGGGCTTGGAAGGGGTTAATGCATCGATCAATAACCATAAGCTTGGTGGCCGAAACTCTCGGCAAGCCAAACCTCTTCCTCTTCTAAAGTTAGCTAGCCATCGGAGAGGATATTCTTGGTGGAGAAAATTCTCGAAGGATCGTTGCCCACACAACGTTCGAGAAGGGGAGAGGAATACAGCAGAAGATCAAGAGGTCTTCGGGTACAAACTTCATAAGGTATAATTTAATGTTTCCGCGTTAATTAAATTATGCTTTTATATTGGATCCTGTAAACCAAACACAAGAGCCCAATGATCTAAATGCGTCGATCAAACTTCGTTTGATCGACTATGAGGGCAACTTGAGATCGTTTCGGGAAAATTTTTGTTCTGCAAGAATCTACCGGAACGGTTTTTCAAGACTTTCTCATCATTTATAAGTGCCCAAAACAACCAAATCTGATATTTTAGAGGCTCTAAGGCATCTATCAACCTTCACATCAACTAAGGGGAATAGTTTATATAACCCAGCCTTCCATATTTTCCCCTTCTATCACTCTTAGTGTTATCTACCTCTTTCATTGCCCTCTTACTTTTGGTTAGCTTTGTTGGTGCAGGAAGCACCAGATAATCGAATCTGTATTTTGATAATGGTAATGGATTCAAGTAAAAATTATGTTGTGTACTGATGAGATAATCTAAGTGTGCAGGTAGCACAGAAAAGTCTTATACTACAAAAAGTAGATTTTTAGGGATGAATTTTTACGACGAAAGTTTTTCGTTGCAAATTTGCAACTAATTTTGCGATGAACTTATTTTTCGTCGTAGATTTGCAATGAAATTTACGACGAATAAAAATTTGTTGCTAAATTTGCAACAAATTATTTTCGTCGCAAAATTCATGGGAAATAATAAATTCATTGCAAATTTCATCGCAAAATCTGTGATGAAATATTATTCGTCACAAATTTGCGACAAATATAAATTTCGTCGCAAAACGCCAGGATGAAATTTAGACTCGGCGATATTTGGCGACGAAAATATATTCGTCGCCAAATTCGTCGTCGATTTGGCGACGAAAGCTCTATTCGTCGCCAAATCGGCAACGAATGCATTTTTATCACCAAATCGACGATGAATAGTGTGTTCGTTGCCGATTTGGCGACGAATATATTTTCGTCGCCAAATTCATTATTAAACCTAAATTTGAGATATCCTCTTTTCTTCCTCCGCTGCCTCCACGCGCTGTGCGCTGCCTCCACGCGCTGTGCGCTGCCTCCGCTCCCTAAACCCCTAAAAACCTTGCTGTTTCCGATCGGATCTTGCCGCATCTTGCTAGATTGTGTGGTAAGCTTCTTCCTTCCTCCTTTTTTTTTCTCATTCGGCGTTTTCATATTTTGGCCGCCAGACAGCTCCATCGCCGCCGCCGATCGGCCTCTGGCTGTTGCTGGCCGGCCGGCGCTGCATCGCGGCGCTGCATGGTGGCGCTGGCCGACACTGCATCGCATCGCTGGTCGGCGTTGCATCGCGGCGCTGGCAGACGGTGGGCCTGATTAGCTATATGTTTTCAAACATCCCTCATATCATTGTTCCTCTGTTATTGAATATTCTCAAGTTATGGATCATGCTGCTCTACTCCAACGATTGAAACAATTGACCCAAGAGAAAGAAGAGGCTGAGGAAGAAGCTAGAACTTGGGCTCGAGGGCTGCCCAATTTCATGGTGAGTCCTTGGCGCGGGAACAAGAGCACAATGTGGCAAACAAATGAATATGGCTGCTGGAACAAGAATTGACCAGAGCTACCAGCAAAGTACAAAGATTGGAGTGGGAAATTACGGAGACACGTAGACACACCCATCAGCTTCAACAAAACATGACTGAGGGCACGATGGGAGCGCGACAAGCTGATGTGATGCTTAGTGAGTGGGAGGTGGAACAGAGCCTGAGGCAAGTATGTCAATTCCGAGCTTCACTGCCCCAATCGTCCTCGAGCAGCTGGAGGGGTCAGGATGACCCCGATGAGTGACTTGATTGCAAAGATGAGTCACTTGATAGCCAAGAAAACAAAACTTGATCTTGCTTATATCAGTACTTTTATGGATTTTCGAGATTGTTATGACTGTTGGTTGGACTTATATATAGACATGTATTGTGTGAGTTGGATCGATTATATATTATGCATGTTATGGATTGTGGATGTTGTTATGAATCTTTGTATGTTATGGATATTTGGATGTAATCAATGGATGTTATTGATTAATTTGTATTGGTGTATTTTGGATTGGATGTGATTGTTTGATGACAGGTCATTGATAAAATCGATGGAATCAAAATATCTCCACAATGGTATGATATTGCCCACTTTGGGCCTAAACCCTCATGACTTTATTCTTGGGCTCTCCCCAAAAGGCCTCATACCAATGGATATATTTTCCATCCTTTTAACCCCATGATCTTTTCCATGTACTTTAGATGTGGAACTATGTTTGCACCTTTACAACCCAACAATCCCCCCTCAAACAAAGGACCACAGGCTCCCCTCAACGTCATTTTTTGATGTATGCAATCCTTGACCCACCAGGAGTTTTTGCCCCTCGGTCCATCCGACCTACTAGGACTTCCCACCTAGCCGCAATTAGGACTTTTTGCCCCTCGATTCACCTGACCTATTAGGACTTCCCACCTAGTCGCAACTAGGACTTTTTGCCCCTCGGTCCATCCGACCTACTAGGACTTCTCACCTGGTGTCTGGTCCTCTTGATTCAGACATGGGAGCACCCACTTCCTTTGTTTTAAGGTTCAAACCACATGGTTAGATCTGGATCATGGCTCATCCGGCGGTTAGTCCGGTGAAGAGCAGTCTTGCTCTGATACCACTTGATTAAAACCGATGGAATCAAAATATCTCCACAATGGTATGATATTGTCCACTTTGGGTCTAAACCCTCATGACTTTGTTCTTGGGCTCTCCCAAAAAGGCCTCATACCAATGGATATACTTTCCATCTTTTTAACCCCATGATCTTTTCCATATACTTTAGATGTGGGACTATGTTTGTACCCTTGCAACCCAACAGTCATAAGTATTTATGAATCGAATTGATTGGATCGATATGCTTTTGTATATACGTGAATTCAAAATCCAGTCGACTGACGTTTCTCATCAGTCGACTGATTTTGCCCTTAGTCGACTGATGTGGTCGATCAGTCGAGTCATCTTACCTTCTGTTTGTTCGGAATTGATGACAGTCGACTGATGAACACATCCAATCGAGTCCATCACCTTAGTCGACTGACGTGAAGCTCTAGTCAAGTCGTTATACCTTCTGATTGCTATC
>NC_133861.1:3137239-3174946 GCF_044706935.1 Curcuma longa
ATTTATATCAGTACTTTGTATGGATTTACTGGATTGTTATGATTGTATATCATGTTAGCTGGACTAATAGACATATGCACATGTCTATTGTGGATCTTTGTATGGAATGTATCATTTGGATGCATGCATTATGGATGTTGATATGGATCTTCATATGAATTGTAATTTTGTATGGATGTTGATATGTATTGTTTGTTTTTTATGTGTTGTTATATATGGATGTTTATATATGTTGTTATGGATTGTATATGACAGGTTTGTATGTTATAAATCGATCTGATTGGATTGATAAGTAAATGTATATACGGGATAACCAATAAATATGATGAGCGTAGGTCATATATGATTTTTTAGCATTGTTTAACGCTCATCTATTTGTAATTCATTGCATATGATCTACTTTGTCACACCTATTTCATTTATTATTGCATATTTCTACTCTTTTGCTCGGAGATCTGCTTTTTGTATATTTTGATTGACAGGATGCGATTTAGAGCCAAAATGATGCATTATTGATGGTGGAGCAAATAGTGGAGAAAAGAGACTCGCACTGGCCGTGCTCGTCATCACGGGCGAGTCTCTTACGCAGCAAACACGAAGAAACGGAGGAAAAGAAGCAACGAAGCAAAGCACGGCCGTGCCTCATAGACACGGTCGTGCCTCATATATCCAGGCTTAGACACGGCCGTGTAACACCAGGAGACACGGTCGTGTCCCTCCAACAGAGCGACGACAGCAGGGGCCGTGCCTATCAGGCACGGCCGTGCCCACTTCTTCAGCCTGATCCAGCTTGGGCCGTGCCAAAAGGCACGGCCGTGCCTCATTTCCAGAGAAGCGCCAGTTACTGGCCGTGCCTAATAGGCACGACCGTGCCTCATTTCCAGAGAAGCGCCAGTTGGCCTGCCCAAAAGGCACGGCCGTGCCTATTTTCCAGAGGCGCCCTGCCCCAGGCCGTGCCCACTAGGCACGGCCGTGTGACGGAAAGTACACGGGCGTGTCTCCCATCTGGATAGTTTGCAGACTTAAAGTAAAATGGACATAACTTTTACCTCCGATTGAACCACGGGCCGTGCCACCTATCAAAATGGAGCTAACTTCAAGATCTACAACTTTGATTCAGGGTGTACAGAACGATGACTGCTCTAGGCCATGCTAAATGGCACGGCCGTGCCTCCTAACCGCGGCCACGCTGGGTGCTCTGCCCAAACTGCAGACCAAACTTCGAACCAACATAACTTTCGGCTCAGATGGAGTTATGGGTCGGTCCACCCACCAAATTGAAGATAATTTAAAGCTCTACAACTTTGGTTCAGAGTCCAATTGAAGAAAACTGGGTTTATTGGGTGAAAAACCCATTGAGGCGGAGCCTTGTAAACCAGGAAAATCTGGGCAGATTTGGGAGAGTATATAAGTGGAAAACAAACCCAATCTTGGGTTATCTTGGGTCATTCTCCAAAACCCTAGGTCTTGGCTAGGGGGAAGGTGCCTCCCCACTCTTGGGGAGGCCCTAAACACTTCATCTCCACCGATCCATCCTACACCGGAGCGAGAAGATCTTCAACGGATGCCCACGCTTCAAAGATAAGTCTTCCCCTCTTTGGTGGATGACGTTTTTCATGTATTCTTGTTGTAATCTTCTTGTAATGGAGTAGATCCTTGAGTTTAGGATGTAGGATGAACATCTATGTGATGATGGTGATGTATGAACTAGTTTATGTCATTTTCCCTATTCAATGAAGTGTTTACACTTGTTTCATGTATTATGTGCCTTGAATGTGTTTGATGAAATATTTGTGTGAGCGCATATGCATGATTATGAGGGGTAGATTACTGTGTAGGGAGATCCTAGGATCGTATGACCGGGGCGCCTCGTGACAGGAGGAATGCCTTTAACCGGACTTTCCGAAGTGATTCCTACATAGTGGTAAACCCCCATAAGGGATATCTAATGGTTGATGGCCACTAGGACAAGGTCCTTAACAGGGTACTCGGTGACAGAGGGTATGACGTTGGATCGTATGACCGGGGTGCCTCGTGACAGGAGGAATGCCTTTAACCGGACTTTCTGGCGTCACCTTTACTAGAGGGCCACCACATAGGACTTCAAGGTCAAATGCCAACAAAGTCTGACGAGGTCGAGTTGGTATTTTGGTTAGAATCCCTACAAGGTGGTAAACATTGAGAGTAAGGGAACAAACATGAATTAGGGACTTCACCTAGCATTGATATGAATCCGAAATCCTAGACTTATCCATCTCATCCATAAACCCCAAGCCAATCTCTATTTCTCTAACACACACAACCAACATCCTCAACCAATCTGTTTCCTTAAGAGTCTAGATAACTATCTTCAGTGACATCACTATAGCTAATACACAGTCCCTGTGGTTCGATATCTTTTTATTACTTGACGACAACCGTATACTTGCTATGAATTTTTATGCCCTAGAACCCCTCAACAAAATGGAAATAGAACTTTACAAGAAGCAGCTAGAACAATGATAAATGAATATAATTTATCTAATCAATTTTGGCTTGGGCAATAAGCATAGCTTGCTATATTCAAAATAGGATTCTAGTTAATAAACATCACAATAAAACCCCTTATGAAATCTATTATAATAAAATTTCCAACCTATAATTTTTAAAAGTTTTTGAATGTAAAGTACATATACTAAATATAAAAGACTATTTAGGAAAATTTGTATCAAAAACAACAATGAAAATTTTCTAGAATATTCTACAACTAGTAGGGCATATAGAGTCTAACAAAAATATCCTAAAAGATAAAGAAACAACCAACCTTATATTTGATGAAGAAAATACTCTTGACCAACCTAATTAAAAACTAAATAGTAATCAAAATATCACAAATTAAGAAGATGATGAAACCAGACCTGACTTAAACACAACCGAACCAGAAGAACCATGCACTGTTACTACCACATGAGTATCCAGATTAAGATCTAATCACCTAATTGATCAAATTTTAGGTGACCCAAACTTGTGAGTTCAAACCTGATCAACCTACAGAAACTCAAGTCAAGTAGATCTAATATCTAAAATTTAACCCAAACTATAGAAGAAGCCCTACTTGACCCTGATTAGATCATTACCATGCAAGAAGAATTAGCCCAATTTGAACAAAATTAAGTTTGGGACTTATTACCTATGCCAAAGAATAAATCAATTATTGAAACCAAATGAGTCTTTAGAAATAAAATAGATGATAAAGGTGAAATTGTTAGAAATAAAGCCCGATTAGTAGCTAAGAAATTTAGTTAAGTAGAATGATTAAACTATGATGAAACCTATGCACTTGTAACTAGATTTGAATTCATCAGGATGTTGCTAGCCTATGTAGTATATAAAGTACTCAAGTTATATCAAATAGACATAAAGTCTACATTTATTAATGGTTTCAATAAGGAAAAGTCTATGTAAGTCATCCACTTGGATTTGAAGATCTAGGCCATCCAAATCATGTTTAGAGATTAAAGAAAGTCATATATAGATTAAAACAACCCTTTAGGGCTTGGTATGAAAGACTATCAACTGACTTAGTATCTAAAGGGTTTAACCAAGGATAAATTGACCCAAACCTCTTTGTTAAAATCATAGAAAAAGACATCTTTATAACCCAAATCTATGTAGATGACATAATTTTTTATTCAATCAATACAAAATTTGTAAAAGAATTTGTTGAATTATTGGAAAGTGAATTCGAAATGAGTCTGGTAGGAGAATTATACTTTTTCTTAGGATTACAAATAAGACAAATAAAAAAATAATAATTATGTCTTTCAAAATAAAAATGCTAAAGATTTAATCAACAAATTTAGCATGAAAAATGCAAAAGAAATTAACACACCTACGACAACTAATGTAAATATTGACAATGACCTAGAAGGAAAATAAGTTGACTTAAAACAGTATAGAAGTATAATAGACAGTTTCTTGTACTTAACTATAAGTCGACCTGACATTTTATTTGCAATTGATATGTGTGCTAGATACCAATCAAATGCAAAGGGATCACACTTAAACCTTGTGAGAAGAATACTTAGGTTTATTAAAGGAACATTAAATGTAGGAATGTAGTACCCTAGAACCAATAATTTTGACTTAATGAGGTACTCTAACTCAGACTACACTGGTTGTAAATTAGAAAGAAAAAGTACAAGTGAAGGGTGTCAGTTGTTGGGTCAATGTCTAGTTAGTTGGTATAGTAGAAAGCAATACTTTGTTGCCTTACCCATTACTGAAGCAGAATATATAGAAATGAGGGAATATATAGCTCAATTACTATCGATGATGCACACACTAAAAGATTTTTAATTAAATTACCAAAACAATAAAGTATTAATTAATAACATAAGTTCAATCAATTTAACAAAAAATCCAATACATAAACCAAACACATAGAAATAAAACACCACTTTATTAGGGATCATGTGGCTAAGGAAGACATTGTACTTAACTATGTTAAGTATAAGTCAAACCTAGTAGACATATTCATAAAACCCCTTTCTGAATCTGAGTTTAGCACACTCAAAAGACAACTAGGAATGTGCATAGTAGAATAGAATGCATCTTCAAATCATTATTTCTATTACATCTAAACTAGTAATTTTAAAACCATTTTCTTTCAAAATTGTGTTATGTTTTTCAAAACCTATTTTTTAAAATTATTTTTCAAAATCTATTTTTCAAAACTTATTTTTTAAACTTATATTTTTCAAAACCTATTTTTCAAAACTCTTAGTAACAACTTAAGTTTTTTAAAAATTAATTAAAATTTAAACTTAGCCTAGCTTTGCCTATATAAAGTATGAACCTATAGATTTAGGCAGTCAACATCTCACAAACACCTTAGTGTTGGGTTGCAAGCGTGCAAACATAGTCCCACATCTAAAACACATGGAAAAGATCATGAATTTAAAAGGATGAAAGATATCTTCATTGTATGAGGCCTTTTGGGTTAAGCCCAAGAACATAACCATGAGGGCTTAGACCCAAAGTGGACAATATCATACTATTATGGAGATATTTTGATTCCATCGGTACTAACAAGAGGTATCAAAGTGATGCGGCTCTTCACCAGACTAACTGTCGGAAGAGCCATGATCCAGATCTAACCATGTAGGTTGAACCTTAAACAAAGAAAGTGGGTGCTCTCATATCTGAATCAAGACGACTAGACACTAGGCAGAAAGTCCTAGTTGCGGCTAGGCAGGAAGTCCTAGTAAGTTGGGTGGATCGAGGGGCAGAAAGTCCTAGTTGCAGCTAGGCAGGAAGTCCTAGTAAGTCGGGTGGACTGAGATGCAGAAAGTCCTAATTGCGGCTAGGCAGGAAGTCCTAGTAGGTCGGGTGGACTGAGGGGCAGAAAGTCTTAGTAGGTCGGATGGACCGAGGGGCAGAAAGTCCTGGTGGATTGAGGATTCGGACATCAAACGGAGGCTTTCCGTTTGAGGGGGGCCTGTGGTCCTTTGTTTGAGGGGGGGGGGGAATTGTTGAGTTGCAAGGGTGCAAACATAGTCCCACATCTAAAACACATGGAAAAGATTATGAATTTAAAAGGATGAAAAATATCTTCATTGGTATGAGGCCTTTTGGATTGAGCCCAAGAACAAAACCATGAGGGATTAGACCCAAAGTGGACAATATCATGTTATTGTGGAGATATTTTGATTCCATCGGTACTAACACTTAGGATTAATTAACTTGTTTGTGTATTAAGCTACTTTGAATGGTGTGTGAGAATGGTGTGTGAGATGCTCAGGGTCAAGCTTAGATTTCAGATGCTTATGTTAGTTCATCACCATAAATCTAGGCTAAACATACAAATTCACATAGATCAAGTTAAGTGTTCCTTCATAATAATTGATTAGCTAGAAATCTATACTTAATCCGACTAACTTAGAAAAACTACTATCTTTTGATAGTTAGCTAGTAACACAAGTTAGACATGCCGATAAGGACAATTTCATAGATGTGTTATTTTTATATAATTTATTTTCTAAAATTAGTCATCATGCTTAAACTCTAGGCTCTTTAAAAAGTTCTTAGTTTTTAATATTATTTTGACTCATCAGTGAGTTCATTTACACACAAGTGTTACATTTCAAAAATTTTTAGATCAGTTTCATATATTTTTTTGCCTTTATGAAAATGTTCTATCTCTAAGTTTTTAAAACCTTAAATCATCTAATTATTAGGTTGAGTCTGGTGCGTTGCGCGTGTTTATATGTTTCACAAACGTATGTAGCAGAAGAAAAATAATAATTACAGCTAATTATTACAACACTCTCAACATACACATGCAGGATACAATAGGTGCAAGGCATAACTAGAATTTAAAATTTAAGAATAACACTTATTCTAGGTATACCTGATTAATAACATAGAGCGGGCATGACATCAATCAAGCAGCTCTATCAAACTCCGCCTTTACTGGTGATCCACACTAAGCTCTTATCTAGACGACTTTCAAAGCCACGAGTAGCGTCGCCATCCTCGGTACTAGTCGACGATTAACTACAGTTAATATGAGAGAACCCTAATATCGAAAAACACACAACAACACACGTCGTGATAAGTTTTCCAGGGCTTTATAACTATCATCGACAATCGTATTCTCGACGAAGTCTCCAATGGTCAACCTTTGATAGCTGGTGAAGGGCAATCTCCGATAGTAACTCCACCAGCAACAAACGGTTGGAAACCCTTTTCGACGAAGATGGAATGAACTCCAGTAGCTTCACAAGCTTCCAAGAAAAATGGTTGATGGTCGTCAAATGACCAAGGATGATCAATGGTGGCTGGATAACTTCTTCGATTGGTTGAAAATAATTTTCGATGAGGGATCTTCACCGGTGGCCTGCGGTTGGACAACTCTTCACAAGAGCTCCGATTGGCGGCGCAAGGAGTACAACCACCGACGTCCAATGTCGATAAACCTTCACCAGAGACATCCTCCTCCCATGGTGGTTGGCAACTACTGGAGCTCTGGTGGTCGATCGAGGAGAAGGTTGTACTTTAGGAAGGCTGATCTAGAGAAGCCAGTGTAGGATCGATGTACGCGCTAGAGGGGGGGGGGTGAATAGCGCGTGTCGCTTTTTCGAATTCGTTCGTTAACTATAAAAACTTACAGCGGAATATTAGAAAACAATAAAGAAGGACCCGCGAGATTTACTTGGTTCCTAACCCCTCAGGGTTAGTACGTCCAAGGCCTAATTCGGGAGGCGCCCGTCCACTAGTGGTCTCCTTTTCGAACGTCGTTCGGAGGCGGAGAAACCCGTCTTACAGTCCGATAAATAAAGAACAATAAGTAAAAGCAGAAAAGACAAGTAAGAAATTAAAACCAAACAATTTTTCGCCGATCTGGAAGTCCGAGCGCCGCGCACTCCTCCTGGATCTTCCCCGGTTGCAAGCGTCTGGCTCCGTTCGCATTCAAAAGTGCCACTAGTTGAGCAGGGAGGTTAATAACTTGAATGCTTTTGCTTCTGCACGTTCATGGCCTTTTATATTGGTCCTGAGTCGACTCAGATCCCTATCTGGGTTGACTCCAGCTTGCGTGGCAGATAGAACTTCATCCTGCTCGTTATCTGCTGTCCGAGTCGACTCAAATACCCTTCTGAGTCGACTCAAGTGCCCTTCTGAGTCAACTTCAGCCAGAATTTGAGTCGACTCCAGAAACTTTTTTTGTAGATCTCTGAGAGAGCTTCGCAACGCATTCGACCGTACCTCGTTTTGAGTTCCGAGTCAAAAGTTATGACCCGTTGAAGTTGATCCTGCATTATGGTTCCTGCAAAATAAGCATGAGAACAACCAAGCCAACCTAGCTTTACCTTGTGGGTCTAACTTCGGATTTCTACCGAAATCCTGGGTTAGTCTGACACCTCCTGTTTCACTCCAGGAACGCGCCCCTACCCACTCCACTCAGGAGAATTTATGCCAACCAAGTCCTCCAGACTTGTTGGACTTGTGCTCGGCTCTGTCCTAGCCCCTCAGGATTTTTGCTGCGGTTCGGTTCTCTCTAACCAACCCAGACTTCTGCTGCGACTCGGTCACCCAGACCAGCTCAGACTTCTGCTGCGACTCGGTCACCTAGACCAGCCCAGACTTCACCTGGTGCACTTGACTCTGCCAAGACTTCCGCCTGATCTTCCAAATCAGGACTTCCCTTTGCCTAGCCTACAACTAGGACTTTCCCTTGCCCAGCTTCACTCACCAGGACTTCCCTTGCCCAATCTTCCAGATTAGGACTTCCACTGCCTAGTCTAACCGACTAGGTCTTCTCGCTCACTTCCACACATCCAAACATCAAATCCTGTTTGGATCAACCCTTGGTTAAACTGACCGACTTAGGTGTATTGTCAAACATCGAAACTCTAGGCAAGATCTTAGTGCATCTTGCACCAACAACCAGTGCTTAGGAAAAACTTTAATTGGGGAAAGAGGGCAGCGAGGTCTTCTCCCTTTTCTTCCGATCGACGATGAGACTTGTCAAGCCGTGCTCTAGGAAAATCATGATTGGGGAAAAGAAGAAGGAAACAAAACGCAGCGGCTATGAGTTTTTTTTTCATCTTTAGGGTTACTGTAGCAAATGGGTTATGAATGGATGGTTGTCATTAGCCCTAACTATTAGGATTTAATATCAACCGTTCATTTCTATTTCAATATTATATCTCATATAACATTTCTTATTATATTTAGATTCAATCCAAAACCCCATCTCTTAGCTCAATACTCAAAACTCATATGCCAATTAGCTTAAGTTTGGTTTAAAACCAAATCAAATTGGTTCAATTTGATTCAAAACCAAACCATTTGGTTTAATAACCAAAACACCTCTAATTAGAACCAAACTAATTTGGTTCATTTCATCTTCATATGATGAAGTACATCATCACTTCTGATCTGTCAAAATATTTTCCATTAGAACTAAACCAATTTGGTTCATTTCATCTCCATCATCACTTCCATATTTACCCTTCATCTGATCCAACCAGATTTTATCTCTCTCGATTTGAGAATCCAATTCTCAAACTCATTTTAAGTCTTTCGGAGAAACTTATAGTACATGTGACCCAATAGGTTTCAGGCTATGTCGGTTGTCTATAATTGATCATAATTATGGAACAATCATGAGTGACACCTAGTAGTACATCATGATCCCCAATTGACTAAAAAATCAATGATTGATTCTAGAACTATTTTTTTAAATCCTTCAACAACTACAATGAGTCGTGTCTCGTTCCTTTCACCATCTTATACCCACTTGATTTAGGACATAGTCTATGTGTCAGCCCTCACTAGGTTGACTATATCACACCTAGTACAAGTCTACTTCCTTGACTTATGGATTTAAGTTACTTATACAAGTGTCTAGGAGTACCATACTCTTGACATGCAATGCTTTAGTTAAAGACTTTAAGTAACAATCCTGACAAGCGATCGCAAGGTATACATCTCCTTTTTTAAAGAGGGATGAATTCTCTGTGGGCTATCTAAACACCTTCGAGTATTTTGATGTACGCCCAATCATCTTGGGTCCACATCTCTTTGGAGATGTTTGCTTAAGATGTAAAAGTATAAGTCTCCATGATTAAGATGACTTAAATACCACAAGTCAAAGGAACTCACACTAAGCAGCACTAAGATCTTCATTGACATATCTCTGTATGCATAAAATCATATGAAGTCTCATGGCATGTCACTCCAATTAATTAGTTATCTTTAACTAGCATCCACGTTTAACTTTCACTATCCAATGTCTCTATCCAGTTATGAATAGCTGCTTGGTAAACCAAAGAGTTTAAAATGTGCTAGTCTCAAGAGAATCGACGATGTCCGTACTCATCAATTCATCGACTAGTGATAATTTCAATACATTCATAATTGTACATATAAAGTTGCTCACTAGTAGAAAGATGTGCAAATAAAGCATAAATACATATATACATCCTGCGCACATCACATCTTCAAAAGGATGCAATCAAACGGATGAGATTAGTTTTCAGCCGTCGGATGAGATTTAATCTCAACCGTTGGATGAGATTAGTTCTCGACCGTAGGATGAGTTAATGGATGAGATCAACTTGTATCCGTGGGATTAGATCAAGTTGTATCCATTGGATCGAAATAAATAAAGAAGATTGAAAGAGAATAGATTAGAACCGTTGGATGAGATTAAGTCGCGTCCGATGGACGAGATCTCTCCGGTTCAGTTTTAATTCTCTTTGGAAGGAAGAACCGGTTCACGAGGTGAACCAAGCATGGTTCAATGAACCACACGCCCAAGGGAGTTAATCATGGCCATTGGATCAAGGTGATTAAGTTATACTAAAGAAGATTATATCGTAACCGTTAGATGAGATTAAATTGCATCCGACGGATGAGATATCTTCGGTTCGGTTTTATTTTCTTCTTTAATATAAAGTTGGTTCACGGATTGAACCAAACCCATCTTGATATGGCCGTCCACTTATAGATAAGGTTGGAATTATTTTTTTAACTAATTCCAAAAAGATCTAACGGCTAGAAACCAAGCAAGTCAATCTAAAGGTCAGGATTTAAGAAGTTTCTATAATTTAGAATTGGTTCGTGGAATCAATCAAAATTAAAAGAAAATTTTGAATTGCCAAAGAGAGCTTGGTCATTGGGCGTGGGCTATAAAAAGAGGGAGAGGGTGGGCGGAAATATAATTCAAGAGAAGAGAAGAGAAGAGAGATACCGAAACGATTTCGGAAACCCCTCTTCCTCTTCTTGTTGCCGCCGCCCCTTCCTTTCTCTTCTTCCTTTTCTTTTTCTTCTTCTTCCACCACCCCCTTCTCCTTCTTCTCTTGAGGTGGCCGAACCTCCTCCCCAAGGTGGTGGCCGGATCCAAGCAAAGAGACGAGACAAGGCGAAGTTGCTGCGAGAAGAAGAAAGGCGATCCAAGGTTTCTTCATCCGGAGGTTGCAGTCCTTAAGTTCTGGAAGATCGTTGTCCACCCAAAGTCCAGGAAGAAGATAGGAATACAGCGGAAGGCATTGAGGTCATCAACAAGGTCCTGGTAAAATTTATTTTCTGCAGTTTTAATTTTACTTAGAACTAGTCTTAGAAACCGTAGTTAGTAATTTAGGAATCGGCGATCCTAAAGGATCGTTTGACTTAGTCTTTTGTAGACTTTGTCAATTGATCCAAGCGGGATAAAATTTTTATCCTGTGGGGTTCTATGCTTTTCGGAGCAGATAGAATCCGAAATGCAGGACGGAGATCCAGAACGCCAACAGCTTGACCTTAGACGCCTCCTCGTGGGCCTCTTCAGTTGGGAGCCGTTTGGCTCCTCGGCTGGACGGAGTAGCCGAATGGAACCTCTCTTCAGATCCTGCGACTGTCGAATGACTGCCTGCTGAGGCTGCCGCCGCTGGACTCTCTCCTGAATGGCCGGGAGTCGTCAGCTTTTTGAAGGATGCACGGTCCCACTTGATGAATTTGTTCATGGAGGCAGCCATCCAGAGATCCTCTGCAAGAAAATAAGAAGCACATGAAATTAGACATCAACGAGCTAAAGTAACAATACTCACTTACCAAGCGACTGTGACAACTCCGTAGTAATCGGGCTCAAGCCTGCCCGAAATAACAAGCCCTCTTCGCTGAGTAGTCGTCCGACATGGAACTTCAAGCCATCCAATACAGTTGAAGCCATTGAGTAGGCGGCATCCTTCTTGTAGCCGCTCAGTCGCAGGGGAAGCGGTAGTTCGTCCTGCCACTCGATGACACGAAAGGCACTCGGGAGGCGAACGAAGAAGAACTTCGTCTTCTAGAATTTCAGGGACGACGGGTACTCAGCTAAGAAATTTAGACTAGGGCGAGCATTGAGATAAAAGACCCCGTCTTCTTCTTCGGATAGAAGAAGTAATGAAAGACGGTGGGGTTCAAGGGTATGTCGTATACTCGGAATACTATGCTAACGCAGGCAAGAAGGCGAAAGGAGTTGGGTGCTAATTGGTTAACTGGAACACCGAAATACGACGCGATCCTAATGTAGAAGTCTGGGATAGGGAACTGCAGTCCTCCCTCCAGCTGATCTTGGAAGACCGGAGGGGGGCATGTGCGGCCGGTGATGGCTCTTTGGAACCTTAATCCTATACTGACGGGGGATCTCATACTGGAGCCTCACCGCCGACCTAGACGCTTTATCGAAGACAGAAACCGTGGACTCATACCAAGCACTAGAAATCTCTATGAACTTAGGGCAAAACGCAAAGTGAACCAAGAAGAAAGTCTGAAAGAGAAAAGGAAGGAAGCTTACACCGGAAACTTCGCCGGAGAAGAAGAAGCAGGAGACTGGAACCCTAAGCAGCAGCGAAGACACGCGAGAACAGAAACAGCGAAATGGTCCAGCCGCAATCTCTCGCCAGCTATATATTGAAACCCTATTCCGCCGGAACCGTTCGTTCAAGCAGTGTAGAAAAGGCGGGATTCAATAAGAGCCGTTGGATCAGCACGATTCCCCGAGCGGATCCGCTGATGTCATGATGGCGATTCGAAAAGTCTGTCAAACGACACGCCTCCTTAATTACCTGTCTCAGAAAAGACAACAATCCTCTCCGCGTGTGCTCGCCGCCATTTCCTCATTAATGCAACCAACCGCTTAGTGACAAGTGTCTCCCGCCGATTCGTCTTCCTCCGAACGATGTAACGGCACGATCGTTTCTCTTACTAATCGAATGAAACCTCCGGACCAGACTCAGACTTGAGCTCAACTCGGTCTAGTCAGTTCGACTCACGCTCCCTTCGACTAGACTAGTGGGGAGGCTTATGTTCCGGGGATAATCCGTGAGGCCCGTGATCAGACTCAAGTCCAAGTCTGGTCTCAATGCACGGGTTCAACCCGCTGGGTTTAGGCATCTGATTAGTTAAGTCACGCATCAACGAAGTGTATCCCTTCGGCCATCCGCATGCCGAAACGCCTCCATTCAGCGGTAGACTCGCCGAATCCTTCCATTCGGTGACGACCTCGCCAAATCGTCCAGTCGGTAATGAGCTTTGCCGAATCCCCCATTCGGCAATCCGCCTTGCCAACTCCTCCATGCGATCATAGCCTAACCAAATCCTCCCAACCGACGGAGACTCCACCGAACCCTCCATTCGGCTGCTCACTAGCCGAATCCCTCCATTCGGCTGACCACCAGCCGAATCCCTCCATTCGGCTATGCACTAGCCGAATCCCTCCACTCGGCTGACCACCAGCCGAATCCCTCCATTCGGCTATGCACTAACCGAATCCCTCCATTCGGCTGCTCACCAGTCGAATCCCTCCACTCGGCTATGCACTAGCCGAATCCCTCCATTTGGCCAATCACTCGCTGAATCGCCGAATCATCCATGTGAATCACCCGGACAAGGGAAGCCTCACTCATGTAGCGCACTGAAGTAACTAAGAGCCACCTAGTGCCCTGGTACCCCTCATCATGATTTTTGACAAACCCATGCCCCAATAATTAATGCTATATCTCTGTTGTCTGCACGAATAGTGACTATATAGTGCTTTACCGGCGATGGGACAAGGAACTCGATTGTTTCTACTATTCATTAATCATGATGGGACATTCCTTAAATGATGACGTGACAGGTATGCACGCTCATCTCCCCCTTTAAAACGACCACTCCTCTCCACAGGTAAGCTCTCTCACTCTCTCAACTTCTCTACCTTCTATCGCTCAAGCTTCTCTTTACTGTTCATCTTCTCCTTCCTCTCGTTGCCCTAACTTGAGCGTCAGAGCGGTCGCGCTAGGGCATCCCCTGGTCTTCCTACTGACGTTCCCTGTGTTCACAGACCATCCTTGAAGCTCCAGCTGGTTCTCATCGGCTCCGGTGAAGTCTCAGGCGACCTTGAAGCCCCCATCGCCTTCAGCAACATCCACTGTTCAACGTCCTCAGCGAGGAGGTCCGGTGACGTGTCCAGGAGCAGTTCTCAACCGGAACAAATAACTTAATAAAATGGAAATATTAAGTGAACTAAAATATTAGTAGATTGAGTGATAACTAAAATCCATTATGATTGGAAACAAAGCTGAAGATGAAATAAGTAAAAAATGCCATATGCATGTTGTAATGACCTACATTTGAAAGTGGTAATTAGGTGACCTACCAACATAAACCTTGGATTTTGAACTATGCACAAATAAGTTCATCCAAACCATATACATCTATTAATGAGTATCTTCAAAAGTAACTTTTATTTATCTTAGAAAAAAATTATTTTTGATCTCACACCTAATATTTTGTAGTCCTTTAAAAATCATTTAACATAGGAAAAACCAAAAGTTAAAACAAAGCCTTATTTGGAGAATAATAAAATGTAAGTAAGACATCAAGGGTAAGTAAGAAATACATAATATTATCTTTAAAGAATATAAAATTATCTATAAAATTTTGACAATAAGGGTATCCCAAACAATAAAAACTCTCTCTATACCAAATCAATCAAGAGGTAATTTTGGGAAAAATAAGAATTCACAATCAATTTTAAAATACCTCATAAAGTTATGTGAAAAGAGGTAACATCACGAAGTCAACTTATAATAGTTATGGGGTGGGAGGGATTTTTATCTCTAACGACATGCATCTACAAAAAAATTAATCCCTTGTCCCATTATTATAAGTCAACCACCTTCTAACCAACTAAGCACTCCTATAGAGACATTAATTGATGATTATATTTCAATAAAAGGTGAAATTTGTCACTCTAGCAGTCTCATACGATCAGTCCTACGACCATCTATAAGGAAGTAAATCGGTCTCACATAATCTGTGAAAAGTAAATCAAGAAGTTACAGTTGACCACGATGGAGGAGGGCATTATATTACCTCTGCTTCGTCGAGATTTGATTCTTATCAACTTCAGTAACTTTACTCTATTGTATTTGATATGATATCTATTATATTGGAGAAAATTTTAATTCTATTTGTGCATTTTGTGAAAGACTTCAAATTTGACTTAGAATTGAGAAGGAAGTCTTTCCCAGAAAGGTCAAAGTCAATTGCTTCAATCGAAATTGTAGAACGGCTTTACTTTCGACATGAATATCTCTTTCCTCTAACATACTTTAATGGTTATAAATATTAGGCCAACCCTCTTGATCAGGTTAAACCAACTATGATAAAATAATAGATAATTTAAAAATAACTTCTAAAGCTTTCTTTATAATTATAAAGCTAAGTATAAAGATAAACAAACCTTATAATTCTTAAAATTTAATAAAATTGGAACAAAAGACTAAAATCTTGTCAATTTTGGTAAACAAATGCATGTGAGAGAACGAAAAATTAAATCAAAGGAGGATGCTCATTTAGTTAGGGCGTTTAGCTTCATGAATCATTGAGAGCAACATTTTTAGACAATTAATAGTGAAACCACAATGACAGAAGAAAGACTCTTCTAATTTAAAGACACTAGTTACCTGTGCACCTTCTTATAATAATTTCAGTGTTGCCCTCAAACATAGAGGTGGTAAAGGAGAGACCACCAAATTAACTCATCCTGCAGAGGTAGTTGGATGGGAAAGATACTGAGTAAATTAAGATCTCATTTAAAAAGGGAGAATTTATCCGACTTTGCTATGGTAGTCTCCACCTAGATCAGGGTTTAGGGACTCATCGTCTACAATGACTTGTCATGCCTTCCGATAAAATGGATCTAAAATAGAGTTGTCCTGGGTTTTAGTCCTGTTAAAAAAAAAATACATATCTATTTATATGACAACTTGGCACTAAGAAGATTTGATATGTTTTGTTTCTTTTTATTCATTTTTTTGACTAAGCCATTTCTTCAACTACAATAAAAGGTGGGAGATCTGTCACCATACCTACCCTACACGGTCGGTCTCACACTATCTATCAAGAGACAAATAAAAACTACAGTTGCCTCGATTTTGCTGAAACTTCCAGCTCTTACTATAGCTAGTTTGACAATTGACAGCAACCAAGTCCCCAAACTATGCCCCTAGGACAAGACTATCCCTTCAACACACAAAGCTCAATCCCCTCTAATTTCCTGGTTGCCATGTCTCTCTACAAAAACTCATTTTAATTTACAAAACATTAATTAGCAATCGATTATATAAATCAATCTTAAACATAACGAACGATTTTATAATCATTCATTTATAAATCGGTTACAATATAATTATCGATTTTATAATCGATCGTTAAATAATGATTGATTTATAAATTGATCGCAAAAACAATTATTGATTTATAAACGATCACAAAAATAATGATCAATTTTATTTTTATTTCGTGAAAATAAAGATCAATTTATAAATTAGTCACAAAATTAATGATCGATTTTACAATCAGTTGCTAAATAACAACTGATTTATAAAATCGATCCCTAATTTTTTTTTTTTTTACTTTAACCTAATCTTAATTTCCTCTCATCATTTATCCTTCCTCTCCGTTCTTACAACACCGAGCAAGGAAAAAGTTTGGGCATCTCAAGATTTTATTTCATGGCTTGGTGTTTACCAATTGCTTTTAGGTGATGTGCTCATTTTGCAAACATGTGCATTTATAGGGTACATACTGAATTTCCATCTTTGAATATTTAAAGAAATTTTTGTTGGAAATGTGAATGGAAATAAGTAAAGATGGAGAAGACCCTCATATGAAGGAGTCTAGTCCAACATTGGTAGTTGAGAGGCAACTTGGTTGGTTTATATTATATCACAAACATTGATCTTGTGAACAAATGCATGGAGAGACTCTCTTTCACGCGTGGGTATACAGGGATATAAATCTAGGGCCCGGATTGCACTGCCCACAAGACAACTTGTGTGCGAGCGAGCCTGCGCGCATCAAATGTCGGACCAGTCAGGGCATAATCTTGCCCAAACAGATCAACCAACATTTTACCATCTCGTTCTATTTTTGTAACGGTGGCTGTAGTGAAACGGACAAGAGTTATTACCTATCGTTGAAACAGCCAGAGTTAATTACCTGACGTTTCGAATCAAGCAGTCAATTTTACCATTAATCTCCAATTAATGGGGGAGATATGCTACGAGGTTATAAAAGAGGAAGTGATGTGAGACCACAGGTACATTCAAAACGTTTGCCTTTTTGAAAACTATTACTTTAATAGTTAAACATAATCATCAACATCTTTGGGGATCCCTGGCTTGTACCCATTCATTTCTTTTGACGCGTCATTCCAAGTAACGAGGTAGCAAATCTCGATTACTCGGTTTACTAGGTCTTAGGTCACCTAGGGGCAACTTATGGAGCCCATCCCTGGAATCCCTTTCGGGTTCCGGTACAGCCATTCATTCAAAGTAAAATACTTTTATACATTTCTTTTCATCATAGCACGAATGTTCCATAACATCTTTCATTCATTCGCATTGAACATTCGTGGCATGTAGGTTCAAACCTTTCATCATAAGGTAGTACATAAGATAATGATTAACATCATTTAAACTTTACCTTAGGTTTGATTGTACGTTCTTCATAAACTTGGCATCATTAACTTTAAACCGACCAACAGAGGACCTATACTCCCCCAATCGATCAGAGGATCAATGGTAGGCTTTAGATAGATCAAATGGTTGGTTTCGATTCAGATTTTTACCACAGTAGCCTCTGTAATCGATCAACCGATCGATTACAGGGCTTAATCGATCAGACAATCGATTCATTCATTACCGTGTTCGCAGTAAGCTTGGTAATCGATCAACCGATCGATTACGGCCTCGTAATCGATCAGCTGATCGATTACAGCCTCTTAATCGATCGGGTGATCGATTAAGAGCCGCGATCTCATTCCTCGTTAAAGCGTGTAATCGATCCAGTGATCGATTACCCGCTCTGGTAATCGACCAAGCGGTCGATTACCATGGTTCTGTTCGGTTTCTGTTCTAAACAAAACTTACCAATCAACACTTAAATAGCAAATTTTATTCTAACATCTAAACATGATCAACGCTTAGGGTTTTTGAACAAAATACCTTACATTATAACTACCTACCATTCGATACAATGAAAACTTTAAACATGTAGAACAGCACGAAACCGTAAACATGTAGGTTATCAGTAAACAGAGAACATGCTTTAAACCTATAAACAGAACTTATGGCCAAAGCAAACGAAGCATGATAGATCTCCAGTAATTTCTTCTAAACAAAGAACATATACCTCAGGCATGATATAGCGTAACCATTGAGAAGAACTTACGGATTCATGCATATCTAAGTTTTTAAAACGAATCACCATAATAATATCATAAGTTCTGATACTAAAGTTCACGGAAAACGTTATGCATATTAGCCGAATACTATCAAAACGTAACAATTATCCAGCAGGTGAGGGGAAACTTACAGTAACTTCGCAGTCCTTAAGATTCTACCGAGTCTTCTCTTCCACCTCCCTGGCCTTCCTTCGCAACCTCTGGTGGGGAATCCCAAGAGCTTCGGCGCCTTTGATCAGAGGAGAGCAAAGAGCAGAGAGCGAGAGAGAAAAGAAGGGAACGGTGAAAAAAAGGAAAAGAGTCGAGAGGGGAGTTTATAAAGAGAAGAGGGTTAGCGGTTGCGAAGCATTACCTCCACGACCCAACCCCACTCCTTCCTCTCCGTTGGGTTTAGTGTAATCTAGTGAATCCTTAGGTTTAACAAGCGTTGCCCTCTTTCCTTTAACAAGATTACATTCCTATCCCATATGGTTAGCTTGGCTTTGCTTAGTTTGAAATATATATATATATATATATATATATATATATATATATATATATATATAATACACCCATGAATTTTAATTAAATATAATTTTAAAAAAAATATTTTTAAGAAATTATTTCTATTAAGTCATAGATTTTGAAAAAAAAATTTCAAAACTTTACTAATTGATTAATTGTCCTTATCATCTCACCTATTTTATGTGTCTCAATACATAGCATACAAGGTAACTTATCTAACTTATCTATTTTTATGAGTTAAGCCAATCAATTTTATCTAATTAGTTAAGTTTGCATCGAGAGGATTATTTGATTTTAGGTTCAATTCAAGTTTAGTCTTTAGTCAATTAAGTGGTCATTTATAAACTTATCTTCCAAGTCGTGGCTAGGCACAAGAGTCTTTTTAATTGGATCAACGACCACTTCCTTAGATAAAGCTAATTTAAGAAATTGAACATTTAACCAACCTATTGCAAGACTCTTGTCTAACTAGTTTAAGATGTGATAAGGTAGCTTCAATCAGTTCCTCTCAGCGAAATGCACCAAGTCGGATACTCTTTATCCAACCCGAATACACTTAGACTGAGTATCCCTAACGTACTATCATCTCGTTGCATTCTGATATTAGTTTATCAAGTGTTAAATAATATTTTTCCTATCTAATCATTCTAGATTAAGCAAGAACTTTAAGCTAACATTTGAATCTATTGTTAAACTCATGAATGATAATAGAGTTTATCAAGATATGTTTGGCCTTTCGATCCTCCATGTACTCATCTAGCTATTTCCTAGTTCATCTATTTTTATTAATAATTTCTCAATCAAGATTTATCATAAACTCAAAATTATTTTCCATTGCAAGTGCTATATCAAAATATTTATCTAAGATCGTAAGTCTTGGTGGTGAAAATACATATTGTCAAATCGCTCTAAGGTGATTAGTCTAATAAGAGAGTGCTCTGATACTAATTGATAAGATCATTGTAAATAATGACTCAAACTGTCTAGAAGGGAAAGGCGAATAGCTTATTAACATATAGGTAAAATGTTCTTCTTTTTGCAAGGATAGGATAAATTGAACTTTTTAATTGTGTATGGTGTGCTTATGTGTGGCTGCTATTGGTCGTGTTAAGTAATTATGCAACCATAATGTTAAATAATTTAATTATGTATTCTTTTAATGTTCATCCTGAGGATGAGGATGTTCTTTTGAAATTATGTATTTGAATCTTTCAAGATAAATAAATATTTTTTTAAAATTACAGTATTCTATAGTATATCTTCTCTGTATAATTTAATCAATAGCCAATTCTATGATACCACGTAATTTCACTAACTTTAAATACAAATCTCTTACTGACTTTGTATAATTTAATCAATAGCCAATTCTATGATACCACGTAATTTCACTAACTTTAACTACAAATCTCTTACTGACTTGCTATAAATCCCCACCCAAATCGTTTCCAAATCAACACCAGGCTTTCTTATGAGTAGAACGTGTAATTCTTGGCAGTAACGATGATCTCTCGCAATCCACCAATAGGAGCCATGATCATCAACAGCACTCCCAGAAGTATGCAGATCTGAGAAAAGTAAAAACAAATTAATATTCAAGTTCATGTGATAGCGACTGATGGGCAATTAGATGTTCTTCACTTGCTTACCCAATTAGTGATCCAAGATAAGCTAAACCTTCTGGGTTTATAAATAGCAAGCCACATGATGCAAGGAAGCTGGAATTGTTTGATCAAACCAAACAAGTTTTAATATTATGGAATTGGTTCTGTTGCAATATATCAAATGGTTTCTTTCATGAATCATGCATGAGAAACAAGTAGTGGGCACTCACGAAGTATGTGGTCGGAGCAAATGCGAGGCCACCAAAGAAAGAAAGTAGTCCTCCGAAGAAGGGGAAGGTCATGGCAAAAAACATGGTAAATGCTGCAGTAGTCCACAACCCAAGAAATTAGTCTGCTGAACGATTTACAGAATTTATGAGTTTGAAAATTAATGGAGGCTTACCCACATAAGCACTTCTTGCAATTAGGCGAAGAGTTAGACCAGGAGGAAAGCGAAATCTTTTGACCAGTACCGTTTCCATCATGTCGAACACAGGCATCGCGTAAATCTGCATGAGTAAACAGAGTGCCTATGTTATGAATCGAGGACAATTTGGAATTATGATTTAGCGAAATCATGCATGTCACCTGATAGCTTCCGATAACGTGGACGCAGACCATCATGTTTGCCATGGCAATTAGCCAGTGCGGCCTGTCTAGAGAGAGTAGGATGTTGTCCTGGACGCCGTTGCCGAAGGCCCAGTAGCCAACGAGAGCCACAGGGAAGTAGCAGAGACCCACAAGAATGTAGGCGACGATCGCGCCCTTCCACATCGGGATCTTGGAAGGCTTCTCGGGAGTGGAAGGCATGGAGGCTTGGATTTCCAACACCACATTGTGGCCAGCATACGCAAATGCCACATCTCCCAGCGCCGCAAGGAACCTCAGCACAGTCCCTCCTTGTGTATGAGATACATAACCATATTCCACGGGCTCCTGCTTTCCCTTGTTCAATGTAGCCCCCCATACAATGGTAGAGTAACTAGATTGATTGTAGTATATATAGCAAGGAGTTAGTTAATCCTTTTTTTTCCTTTTTCAACATTTTTGGTGAGTTATTTTTATCCACCGCGTAGTTGTTTTATCAAGTACCTGAGAGACATGACAGCGGCCGCCAGAGATACCCCAGAAATAGAGTTGAAGTTGGGTAGCTGAGAGAGGACAAATTGCACAGAGGCGAAGATCATGATGAAGAAGGTAAGCTTTATGTGCTTGCAACCAGAGCAGACAATCTCGTGGAACTGCTTGAGAGATCTGCCACCGGTGACCATGTAGACGATGCAGACGCCGATCTCCACAACCAATTGCTGGGGAACAACGATATAAAGACCGAGCTTTTCGCCGAAAACATATTGTCCCAGCTCGTGGTATCGATCGAATCGCCGCCCGGGAACCATCTCGTGCATCTCTATCATTTGCCACAGAGTGTACAAGGTCACAACCCATGATATGACCAGCACAGCAACACCGGGACCCCTGCGATCCTCAATTCGAAAAATGTCCTCATCTCCAACTGAATTTGAGAAAAAAAAAGAAGCTCTCTGTTTTGTTCTTAATTAATTGATCTTAGTGGGGAAAAAAATTATCAACTATGTTTGTGCACACTGTGTACCATCCAAGTTCTGACATGGCATATGGAAAAGTGAGGACGCCAGCTCCCACCATGGCGGTGACATTGTGGATGGCAGAGTACCACCATTTGGCGTTGCGTGAAGATGTGATGGGAAGCCAGTCGTCGATCGTCCGCTCCTTGTCGCTCTGCAATCGAGGAGAAACCATATGCTTGAATGTGTGGGGGCCCAATTAATCTGAACGCATTACTTGTATTTATGGCTTAAACAAACTTACACTTCTCCCATAAAAAACTGAAGTTATTGTTTATTTAAGTTGTGTTTTTTTTTTAATTTCTGACAACTTTATGGATCCAGTGTCACATCGCAGGCTTGTTTGACTAAAATATATTAATTATAAAATGTTTATTATTTAAAAGTTATTATTATTGATCAAATAATATAATATATCTAAAAATATTATAGCCTTTTGACAAATTAGGTTAGACAAGAATTTATCTCTCTATATCTTTCAACTATATAAGCTATTGCTTATAAATATTACATCATGTGGCAAATAACCAACATACAGAAGCTGATTTTGTATATGAGCATAATTCTCAAGGGGTGATCGACCTTGGTTCCCCATGAGAACAAAGGATATACACCAAAGGAAGGATGAGATAGACTTATTTGCCAGTTTGCTCCAAGAAATTCAGAAGAAATTGCTCAACTTGTCATTATTCTATGAAAATTGATTGAGTTGACTTAATCAAGTCTACAAGATATTATATTAGAAGGAATAAAATTTTTTTGGCCCAATTTTTGTGTACCTAAATGTAAGAACCATAAAATAAAAGAAGACATGAATTAATGTACACGCTTAGATTTAGAAAAGTCAAATTGACTAGGATTGGGAAGGGAAGAAGTATCTTCAAGTAATTTGTACTGTATAATATAACTATACATTTTATAAATAAAATTCTATAGTTCTATTTATGATTTTATTAAATTTGTGTCAAATTACAGATTATGATATAAGATTCTAGAAACATTACTTCATTAATAATTCATCGAGATAGATGTTAGACCTTCCTAAAATATATAGCAATATTATTAAAAAGTACTTTTAGATAATCATAGCCCAAAATATTGACTTCTCGATACATGCTATATATATTACATGGTAATAATAGATGATCTCACACCTAAAAACATATTGATATTTAAAAAAAAAAAAACACGCGCGTGAGGAATGAGATTGTTAGAAAATGATTCATTTGGCTTGTAGGCATCATAATAAAAATTGTTTATTTAGAAAGTATGATTATTATGATTATTGACCAAATAATATAGCTTGCATGCCTAAAAATAGTGTAACCTTGTTAGACAAGAATTTATCTCTTTATATCTTTCACTAAACTATACTGTTACCTATAAATATTCCAACTTCTTCTTCTTGAATAACCAACACACAGAAACAAAACAATTACCTGATTTTGTATGAAGGCATCGATCTCAAGGGGTGATCGAGCTTGGTTCCCCATGTCAACTGTCCCAGAATGAAGAAGGATATCAGAATCCAAAGAACTTCTAGGATATACCCAAAACTGCGGCTACTTGCACTTCAGCGGAATAGCAATATGAAAGGAAGGAAGAGCAGAGGAATACGCACCAGAGGAAGAGGATGGGATGCATTAAATAGACTTCTTTGAAAATTGATAGAGTTGACTTACATGAGTCTACTAGGTTATAAAGAAATAAAATTCCATATTTTTCGTATGTTAACATTATAATATTGTCATTTTCTTCTGTCGAACGATTATGTTAGACGACATTTTAGACTGAGAAGCTCCTTCTCATGTATTGAAGATCATCTATAAGAACAAATTTTAGTTCAATCAATCAAACAATACACTAATTTTTGATTTGCTTACTATTTTATGGATGTTTATTTGGCTCTTTAGTTGTTGTTTAATGTGTTTGGACTTGTGCAAGCTAGAAAGAGATAGAGAGATAGAGATGAATAGCTTCAATCGCTTCGATAGATTGTGTAGTGAAAAGTTGAAAGCAATTCGATGCACCACAACTTTCCAAGGCAATTACGTCCAAAGCCTTGTCGTAACGGCTATCATCATAAGTCTTTTTTCCTTTTCAGATACCTTTTAAAGATGGAGAAATCTCTTACAAATCTATAATTATAAAGCAATATAATAAAAATACAAGATACAAATAGAGATTAAAATAAAAGTATTTTACAATTGAGAAACTTTACTTTGAATGCTTGTTTGTCACTTTGTATTACCTTTTGATGGTAAAAAATACAACAACAATTCATCTCTAACCCCTCAAGAATCAGTTCGATCTTTCTCGAAATCCTCTTTTATAGGGTTGTTGTCGAGTTAATTTTCGTCTATCAATTGACTAATTTTATCTATCAGTCGATTGATTCATTGTAGATTCAAACATTACTCTGACCTGTCAGCTCAATGGTTTCCTCCATCTCAACATCAATCCATTGCTTATTACCATCAATCGACTGTTACCTAATTAATCAAATCTAGTAGCCGAGTTCTAAACATTATGTTCGTTTGAATAATGACATTAGTTGACTACTCATTACCATCAATCAACTATTGCTTAATCAGTTGAATTCTGTATCACACGGGCAATCCAACCCGAGCCCGAGTGGGTTACGGGTGTGGTCGACTGCTGATGCTCGATCCCGAGTGGGTTGAAGTCGTGGTCGAATGTCAAAGCCTTAGCCCGAGTCAGTCAGCTGCCAAGCTCAAGCTTGAGTGGGTTCTCGTGTGGCGACTCCTACGTGCTCGAACCCCTGAACACCTTGAGTTCGAATGGGTTCTCATGAGCTGAATCCTGTAAGCACCCAAGCACCCCAAACTCGATTAGCCCAAGACCAAGTGGATTGTTGGGCACTTACTCGAGCACCTTGAATTCGAGTGAGTTCTTGTGTACTGACTCCTGTGCACGCGCGAGCACCCCCAAACTCGAGTAGCTCGATCGAGTTCGAGTGGATTGTTAGGCACTGTAACGCCCTCCTCTTTCTTATACTAATAGGGGATGTTACGTATTTAAACTTTCCTTAACTTTTACTCATTAAATAAAATAACTCAAATCAACTTTTCTTTTTCTGTTTAGAATGCGGAAGCAAAAGAAATAAATATAAATTCTTGGACATAAAATAAATATTTATATAATTCTTGATCTTATTCCGCGGTTCCGCTGACATCACACATCAAACACTTCTCCAGCTGCCTCCTCTTTCCTATAACTTTTCCTTTCATTTATCTGCAATATGAGGAATGCAAACTATAAGCAACGCTTAGTAAGTACATCATCTAACTCACAAAAACCATAGAAAACTTCGTAATAACTGATTTATGCAACATGAATGTTCATATCTAAACATGTGAGGGGATTTTCAAAACATACTATTTTATAATAATTAAACATATTAAACATCCATCATTTGGGCCCTGACAAAGTACCAATGCGCGCATCCCTAACCGGTCCGGGGTAGCTAGCCACCGAAGCCGATTAGAACGTACTAGGCACATCGCGGCCTAGGGGCAACTTATGGAGCCCATCCCTTGGACACCTCCGGTCCGGTACTTGTCAACATCAAAATAAAGTACTTTCTTTCATATTACAATATCTTACTTCTTATATCATGCAATTCTACTATTTACATATGCTTTAACAAAATCATGCATATGCTTTAACAAAATCATGTTTATGGAAAAATACGGAAAACAACGGAACTACTCATACTGCAGGTGAGAGATGTACTTACCTTATTGATGAATCGTTACAATACGAACCTCTAAATACTACTAGATCCACGAGTCAAATTCCTGCAACAAAACATCTTCTAAGTAACATATCCTAGAATAAACCCCAATCCAATCTTATATCTTATCTGAATTTAATCTAATCATAACCTAATCCCAACTAAATTAATTAATTAGTTAAACCCAATCAATCTTTCCAATTAGATTAATCAAACATATGCATCTTTGATTAATCAAATACTAACTATTTACTACTTAATTAACTGATTAAGTAATCAATCAACAATTAACTAATTAACTAATTAATTATTAACTTACTAATAATTAACAAATTAACTGATTAGTATCAGATTAATAATCTAACTAAACTAGTTTAGTCAACAAACCTTAATTAATCGACTAATTTTAATTGATTAAGCTTACCTTAATTAATTAACCTAATTAATTAATAATTCGTTGCTGCGCTTGTCTTCTCCACGCGAACAGGGCAGCGCGGCGTGGAACAGAGGCGGTGATCGGATGGCAGCTGAAGACTGCGCTGGCGTCGGCAGTCGCAGGTGAGCGGCAGGCGGCGATCGGGCGTTGCTTCCTTCTTCTCCGGCGAAGGGAAACAGCGGCTGCTTTGCTTCTCCACGCGGCGGGCGGCGAAGGGCGTCTTCACGCGGCGGGCGGCAGCTGTGGGAGGAGGCGGGTTGGTGGCTAGGTATTACACGGCTCGCTCTTAAAGCCTTCTTCCTCGGTCCGTTCCGAGTTCCTCGCCGGCGGAATCGGGTGCGGGCGGACGCGGATCGCGCGGCGGACGCGGCTCGCGGAAGAGGTCGGGGCGGTGCGCAGAAACAGTCGCGCGTATATTTAATAGGGAATGTACAGTAAACCCAAACCCGATTAAATCTAAACCACAGGCTAAACCCAATTAAAACAATTGAACCTGTTACTGTAGCAAACCGGGTTCAATTTTGGTTCGTGTGGTTCACTAATCAAACGACCTCCGATTTAATCCAAACCAGTTTTGTTGGATTCGTCTTCGCGAGACGAACCTTTTTATCTATTTTATTTTATCAAAACCCCCTTCTATCATTTAACTAAAAGACCTTTATTATAATTTTAAATCAAATTAAAAATCCTAAAAATAGGAAAAATAATACGGGTGTTACCGGCACTCACCCAAGAACCATGAATATGAACACCTAAGCACCGTTTAGAGTCGATTGCCCCTTCCTATCAATCAATTGCTATCCCTATTTTCAATCTTTCCAAAGTCAAAAACTCATCTTGCCAAGTATGCTGTTGACCTCAACCTATTAGAACTTCCTTCACTCAACATCTGATCACTCTTGACCTATTGAGACTTCACGCGCCTAACATACGGTCCCCCTAGATCTGTCAGGACTTCATCAATGTTAAACATCTGGTCTTCCTTGACCTGTTTGGATTTCTTATTAGAGCCGTCAATTTAGGTTGGGCCCGTCAGGTTGGCTCACCTCCCAAACAATTTAAGCGAGGTTGGGTTAAAATTTTATCAACCCATTTTAAGGTGGGTTTAGATGGGTTAACCTACCTAGGTCCACACCCTGTGTGGGTCGGCCCATGGAGGACTTGGGTTGACCTGTGGGTTGAACAAAAAATTTTTCTTCAAAATTTAAAATTAAAGTAGAAAATTTAATGAAATAGTGGGCTGTACCCGTCTAAATCGCAATCCAAACATAAAAATTTCAACTTGACCCATTTAAAAAATTGTTGGCAAGCTCATGGGTTGACCCATTTAACCCACAACCTGTCTTAGGTTGGGTTTGGTTGAAAATTTCTCAATCCACCAAGTTGGTGGATCAACCCACCCCACCCCATCATATGATGAGTTTCTAGCGAGTTGGCTCGCTCCATCATGGGTTGACCCGTTTAACAGTGCTACTTCCTATCACCAAATATATGATCAACCATGATTCACTTGGACTTTCCATCTAGTGTCAATTCCATGTTGGACTTTTGACCGCCAAATGTCTAGTCACTCATGATCCACTTGGACTTCCCACTTGGCAACTCCTTGTTGGACTTTCGATCACCAAGTGTCTAATCAATCGTGATCCACTTGGACTTTCCGTCTCATGCTAACTCTATGTTCGACTTTCGACTATCAAGTGTCCGGTCACCCATGACTCACTTGGACATCCCACTTGCAATTCTTCATTGTACTTTTAATCACCAAGTGATCGATCAATTGTGATCCACTTAAACTTTTTATATTTTGTCAAGTATACGGTCAACCATGACCTACTTAACTTTTCGCTCAATCAACTTAATATATTGATTGACTGTCAAGTATTCGGTCGACCTTGACTTACTTAACGTCTCACTCGATTAACTAACATATTGATTAAATATTAAAATTTTAACTCAAGCTTGATCAACCTAAACCATGGATCAACATAATGCCTAGGGTAATTGTAAACAAAAATAAATTATTCATAAAGCTTAGGTTGCAGAAAGTTTATGCATACTTGGATCGGAATAGAAGCTTACTGTACACATCTATATATATATCAATGAGGATGTAACCTAGATAATACCAAATTATTAGCCATAGTTTTTAGACAATTGCTATTAGAAACCAACTTGCAAACTAATTACCTTCAAGACTTATTTGTAGATTCGAAGAATCTTAATTATTGCTATATTTTTATATGATGGATTTTCAAGTTGATGAGGAAAGAAGAGGTTAGTAATAACCATGAGCGAAGGATAAAAATTAGCAAGTAATAGATTGAACTTTGTAGAATTATATTTATATGTCACTTCTTTACAATCATCTTATATGATATCACAAAAAAGAAATCTCAAAGTTGCTTTATTTTTTTTAAAAAAAGCAAAATCAATGACTAATATAGAAGAAAAGGGTAAATAATATTTTAAATTAAAGTTTTGAACCTTCAATAGATCATTGGAAAATTAACAAAATATTGGAAAAAGATATAGAGTTCAAACTTTAAAGAAATTCTCGAATTTTTTGCTAGGCACATATAATCAAGTCAAAATACTAAAAATTAATTACCTAAACTAGTAGAACACAATGCAATTGCAAACAAAGTTCATATATCACTTCAAACACTTAATAGTAGTCAAGAAATTGAACCATTCAACCTTGAAAGCAATCAATCTTTTTTTATAAATGTGCTTAAATTTTATAACTTAGTTCACCTATAAATAATGCATCATTAGAATAATCAATGAAAATGACGCATCATTAGAATTTCTAACCTGTGTTTTCAAATCTATAGAATTGGAAAACATTAATTAAGAAAACAAGAAATGTGGAAAATTGAACGATACAATTAAAACTTAGATTTTATAATTGGAAAACATAAATAATGTGGAAAAGAAGCGTGGAAAAATGAATGATACAATTTAAATTTAAATCTATAGGATTGGAAAATATTAATTATGTGAAAAAGAATTGTTGAAAATTCAACGATACAATTCAAAGTTAAATAATGAAATATAATATAGTTAGAAGTCAAGATAGCAACAAATCAACAATCTATAAGTGACCATAGAATTTTGTAACAAGCGTCTACTATTCAACCTAATATATATCATAACAATTTGCATTCAAAGCACGAACTTAAAAAATGCAAACTTCTTTTAAATATCACTCACTTTGTGTTGAGTTGAGGAAGAGATAGAACATAATACTTTTTTATTCATTTGGATATGACATTAAAATGAAATATCCTTCACTCTTGGCTATTATTATGTCAAATACTAAAACAATTACGCAACTAATAACTTAATAAAATTATGGAAATATTAAGTGAACTAAAATATTAGTAGATTGAGTGATAACTAAAATCTATTAAGATTGGAAACAAAGCTGAAGATGAAATAAGTAAAAAATGCCATGTTGTAATGAACTACATTTCAAAGTGGTCATTAGGTGACCTACCAACATAAACCTTGGATTTTGAACTATGCACAAATAAGTTCATCCAAACCATATACATCTATTAATGAGTATCTTCAAAAGTAACTTTTATTTATCTTAGAAAAAAATTATTTTTGATCTCACACCTAATATTTTGTAGTCCTTTAAAATCATTTAACATAGGAAAAACCAAAAGTTAAAACAAAGCCTTATTTGGTGAATAATAAAATGTAAGTAAGACATCAAGGGTAAGTAAGAAATAAATAATATTATCTTTAAAGAATATAAAATTATCTATAAAATTTTGACAATAAGGGTATCCCAAACAATAAAAACTCTCTCTATACCAAATCAATCAAGAGGTAATTTTGGGAAAAATAAGAATTTACAATTCAATTTTAAAATACCTCATAAAGTTATGTGAAAAGAGGTAACATCACAAAGTCAACTTATAATCGATCGTCAAATAGTTATGGGGTGGGAGGGATTTTTATCTCTAACGACATGCATCCACAAAGAATTAATCCCTTGTCCCATTATTATAAGTCAACCACCTTCTAACCAACTAAGCACTCCTATAGAGACATTAATTGATGATTATATTTCAATAAAAGGTGAAATTCGTTACCTTAGCAGGCTCATACGATCAGCCCCACAACCATCTATGAGGTGGTAAATTGGTCTCACAATCATATGTGAGAAGTAAATCAAGAAGTTGCAGTTGACCACGATAGAGGAGGGCATTATATTGCCTCTGCTTCATCGAGATTCGACTCTTATCCACTTCAGTAACTTTGTTCTATTATAGCAAACTTAATTATGTCTTGATCATTATGTATTGTATGGGAAAGTGGAGATAAGATTTCGATTATTATAAAGCTATATGTAGCATGTCAGAAGATGAATTAGAAAAGAGGGCCAACATGAAGATTTTATGAAAAAAAAGGAAAACATGAAATTAAATATTCTGGTATAAAGTTTTTATTCACAAAATTTATTTTCCAATATTTGGAAAAAATGTAATACAATATATTAAGGTACATCTCAAAACTAACAATTTGATATGATATCTAATATATTGGAGAAAATTTTAATTCTATTTCAAAATTTAATCTTCAATTCATAATCAACAGCATTTTGTGGAAGATTTCAAATTTGTTAGACTTGAGAAGGAAATCTTTCCCGAGAAAGGTCAAAGTCAATTGCTTCAATCGAAATTGTAGAACGGCTTTACTTTCGACATGAATATCTCTTTCCACTAACATATTCTCGAAGCAAACTTTAATGGTTATAAATATTAAGCCAACCCTCTTGCTCAGGTTAAACCAACTATGATAAAATAATAGATAATTTAAAAATAACTTCTAAAAGCTTTCTTTATAATTATAAAGCTAAGTATAAAGATAAACAAACCTTATAATTCTTAAAATTTAATAAAATTGGAACAAAAAACTAAAATCTTGTCAATTTTGGTAAACAAATGCATGTGAGAGAACGAAAAATTAAATCAAAGGATGATGCTCATGTAGTTAGGGGCGTTTAGCTTCATGAATCATTGAGAGCAACATTTTTAGACAATTAATAGTGAAACCACAATGACAGAAGAAAGACTCCTCTAATTTAAAGACACTAGTTACCTGTGCACCTTCTTACAATAATTTCAGTGTCGCCCTCAACAGATAGGTGGTAAGGAGAGACGACCAAATTAAACCCTACTTCGATAGGAGGTAGTTGGATGGGAAAGATACTGAGTAAATTAAGATCTCATTAAAAGGGCCCCTGGGGCATAGCTGATCAGTTGGTTACGACGTAGCAGAGTTGCAGAAGAGGGCAAGAGTTTGAATCTTGGCGAAGCCAGACAATACCCTCCTGCGTCGTGACTAACTGCAGTTTCCCGATTTACCTCCTCACAAATGGTCGGGGGGCTGATCGTGTGGGGCCGCTAAGGTGGCAGATTCTACCTTTTGCAGAAAAAGATCTCATTAAAAGGGAGATTTGATCCACTTTGCTATGGTAGTCTCACCTAGATTAGGGTTTAGGGACTCATCGTCTACAATGACTTGTCATGCCTTCCAGAAATGGATCTAAAATAGAGTTGTCCTGGGTTTTAGTCCTGTTAAAAAAAAATTACATATCTATTTATACTCTACAACTTGGCACCAAGAAGAATTGATATGTTTTGTTTCTTTTAATTCATTTTTTGATACTTAGCCTATTCCTTCAACTGCAATAAAAGGTGGAATCTGTCACCCTAGCAACTCTACACGGTCGGTCTTATGACTATCTATGAAGAGGTAAATCAGAAAGCTATAGTTGCCCCGATTTCACTGAAATTCGACCCTTACTCACTATAGCTAGTTTGTCCCACAGTAACCAACTCAACCATGCCCCTAGGGCAAGCCTATCCCTTCAACACACAAAGCCCAATCCCCTCTAATTCCTAGATTCGTCGCTGATGTCTTCTCTCTACAAAACTCATTTTAATTTACAAAACATTAATTAGCAATCGATTATATAAATCAATCTTAAACATAACGGCCGATTTTATAATCATTCGTTTATAAATCGGTTGCAACAATAATGATCGATTTTATAATCGATCGTTAAATAATGATTGATTTATAAATTGATCGTAAAAACAATGATTGATTTATAAATGATCACAAAAACAATGATCGATTTTATTTTTATCACTAAATAAAGATCAATTTATAAATTGGTCACAAAATTAATGATCAATTTTACAATCAGTTGCTAAATAACAACTGATTTATAAAATCGATCCCTAATTTTTTTTTACTTTAACCTAATCTTAATTTCGTCTCATCATTTATCCTTCCTCTCCGTTCTACAACACCGAGCAAGGAATAAGTTTGGCATCTCGAAGATTTTATTTCATGGCTTGGGTGTTTACCAATTGCTTCTAGGTGATGTGCTCATTTTGCAAACATGTGCATTTAGAGGGCATGCTGAATCTCCATCTTCTAATATTTACAAAAATTTTTGTTGGAAATGTGAATGGAAATAAGTAAATATGGAGAAGACCCTCATATGAAGGAGTTTAGTCCCACATTAGTAGTTGAGAGGCAATTTGGTTGGTTTATATTGTATCACAAGCATTGATGTTGTGAACAAATGCATGGAGAGAGACTCTCTTTCACACGTGGGTGTATAGGGGGTATAAATCTAGGGCCTGAATTGCACTGCCCGTAAGGCAACTTGTGTGCGAGTGCGACCTGCGTGCGTTGAATGTTGGACTAGTCAGGGCATAATTTGCCGAAGCAGATCAACCAACATTTTACCATCCCATTCTATTTTTTTTGTAACGGTGGCTGCAGTGAAACGGACAAGAGTTATTACCTAGCGTTGAATGACCAAAGTTAATTACCTTACGTTTTGAATCAAGCCATCAATTTTACCATTAATCTCCAATTAATGGGAGATATGCTGCGAAGTTATAAAAGACGAAGTAATGTGAGACCACAGGTAGAATATTCTCGATCCCTCGCTTCGCTTTCCTCTTTCCTTTGCTTCCCCCAGTGATAGTCTTTGGGTGTAATCAGTTCACCAGAAATGATTTGTGCTTCATCGTTTCTCCGGTCTTGTCATTGTATTCTGAGAAATAGACGTCCGTTGTGACCTCTAAGCACCGTCGGAGGAGACGAATCTGTTATAAAAGAGGAAGTGATGTGAGACCACAGGTAGAATATTCTCGATCCCTCGCATCGCTTTCCTCTTTCCTTTGCTTCCCCCGGTGATAGTCTTTGGGTGTAATCAGTTCATCGGAAATGATTTGTGCTTCATCGTTTCTCCGGTCTTATCGTTGTATCCTGAGAAACAAACGTCCGTTGTGACCTCTAAGCACCGTCGGAGGAGACAAATCTGTTTTAAGGAAACTACGTTGAACACAGGCCTCGACAACTCGGCTCGATGTCCCGACCACTATGTGTCTCATCCACTCAGCTCGGCACTCGGCCACTCAGTTCGGCAACTCGGCTCGATGACTTGGCCACTCGGCGTCTCGGCCACTTAGTGTCTCGGCCACCCGGTTCAGCAACTCGGCTCGGCCACTCGGTGTCTCGGCCACTCGGCTCGGTGTCTCGTCCACTCGGCATCTCGGCCACTCAGCTCGGTGTCACATCCACTCGGCGTCTCGGCCACTCGGCATCTCGTCTACTCGGCATCTCGGCCACTCGGCGTCTCGGCCACTCAGCTCAGCACTCGGCCACTTAGCCTGATAGCCTTCCGCAAGTGCACGGAATGTCGCCAAGTAATAAAAAGATCGAATCCACAGGGACCGTGGAACTACTTACTAAATCTAGCACAAAAAGGTGGAGAGAATATAGATCATGAGTTGTGTGGGGGAGATGGGAGTGTTCTAAAGTGCTTTATCCTAGAAGTCAGAGAAAGGGATCGACTGTGACACTGATGGGTGAAGCGATCCTAGGATTTCGGACTCCTCAGAGAATGGATTAATCGACTTGGATCCTCTACCTTTCCTCAATAACTGTTCAATTGTAGGAATGTCAACCAAATTATCCAATTCAACCTCGTCAGGTATCCTCGAATTAAATCATTGGTGTTCTTACGTCACTCGTTATTGGTTTGAAACGGTTCTAGAAGCCCGGTTCAAGGTCTGCCCGTGTCACTCAGGCGCCCCGGAAATACTAAAAGAACCCTATCCACTGTCACTGGATATCCTTTTACAGATCTCTCCCCAATAACGAATGACCGCTAACTATCCCTCATAGGAATTCAACTATGTATTAGGAAACCCCTCGGAATCTCGCCCGGTTCAAGGTCTGCCCCTTTTACAGAGCGCCCCGGTATACGGCCTAATGATTCCCCAATTCATAGTAAATCCCTACCCTCATGGATTCACACAACATAATTTATCATCAAGTACAAGCATAAATCCACAAAGCAATGCACAGTATTTCATAGAAAACGGTAGATTAATCAAATCCAAATACAATCATCCATTACATCTGATTTATCCTACATCCTAGAATCTAGGGAAATCTACTCCATAGTGTGGAGAATACAATCCAAAAGAAAGAAAGAATACATCTCGTTCCCAAAGGTATACAAAGAAATGCAGGAAACTAGACTTATCTTCTTCCTCGGAGTGAAATCTCTGCGTAGATGAGATGAAAATGGTCTGGAGCAGTCGGATCGGTGATGGATCGTCGAATCTCCCTCCGAAATAGGCGTCGGCGGCTCTAGAACAACTCCGGTGGCTCTCCAAAGTCTCCCCCCTTTCCTAGGTCTCATTAGAGACCTATTTATAGTGCAGGGTTCGGAAGCAGCACGCCCCCGTGCACACGGCCGTGCCTGGGAGGCACGGCCTTGTGTTGGCTTCGGGCAAAAGAGAAGGCACGGCCGTGCCTTGTGGGCACGGCCTGAAGCTGTGAGGTCTCGGATCTGGGGCACGGCCGTGCCTCTTAGGCACGGTCCAGACTTGTCTTCCTTCTGTTTGATGGCACGGCCGTGCCTGGTAGGCACGGCCACACACTGACTGGAGCTGAATTGCTGGACACGGCCGTGCTTCTGAGGCACGGTCTGCTGCTTGGGCTCTTCTGTTCTGGCACACGGCCGTGCCTGTAAGGCACGGCCTTCAGCAGAGGCTGACTCCATGGTGAAGACACGGCCGTGCTTTGGAGGCACGGCCATGAACTGGCTTGATTCTGTTTTGAAGCACGGGTGTGCTTTTGAGACATGGCCTCTGGCTGCTGCTGAGGGGATTTTGGCACGGCCCGTGCCTGTGAGGCACGGCCCTGGCTTGTTGATCTTCTGTTTGGGCACACGCCCGTGCCCATTGAAACACGGCCAGGAGGTCCTTGAGACACGGCCGTGCCTATGAGGCACGGCCCTGTCTTGCCTGATCTTCAATGATGCTCCGTTTTGCCCGTTTTCGCTCCAATTTCCACCCTGAAACATGTAAAAGCACGAGCAGATCTCCGAACTAGGAAATGCAAGATATATGCCTAAATGCATGAATATGGGATGCAATGTACACAAGAATTAAGCGATAAATCCAGAAAGATGTGCAAATAAAGCATAAATACAGGTATACATCCTACGCACATCACAATCCTTAACCTGAAATACAGAACAGAGGATGCGGGGGCTGATGCATTGAGAAGAGAAGCATTATTTAGCATTGGTATGGCCACATTTCATGAGCATAACATAGGATAATGCACTTATATTTGACATTTTATGCTTTTGGCTCTATAATTATACTTTTCTCCTTGGATACACGTCTTTTTGTGAGGTTTTGTCATGACAGGTAATCAGCACGCCCAGCTGTGTTTAACACGGCCGTGTCGACTGAGCAGCCCAAGACCGTGGTGTCCAGAGCTCAGCACGCCCAGATCGTGCCAGTTAGCATGGCAGACTATGCAGGCGTGAAGCTGTGTTGTCCAGAGTTTAGCACGCCCAGGCCGTGTTGAACAGCACGGTCGTGTTTAAAATATGCGAACTATAAAAGGCTGCAAAAGGAAATGAGAAAGGGGAGGTCTGACGGCTGGGATTAAGGTTTTTGAGGAGGAAAGCTTGGGAGGAAAGCATCAGAAGGCATCATCAACATCGGTGCGGGAGATTTAGATTGGTAACCTCTTGTAAAGGATGGTTATCTTTTATCAACATGTCTTGCTGTGAACTTTTATCTATGGAGTAGTTTCTTTTAATCTCAAGATAAGTGGAGTACCCCTTTAATGATTGATTCTGAATGGTTTTTGCCTTCTCTTGTTCATCAAATCTGTGTTATTGGCGTGGTTTCAGTGAATTATCTTGTTCTATCTCAGGAAGTTAGGGGATGTACGTAACGGTGAACCCTTATTCTGCAAATTTGAATACCATCTTAGATCGTTCCTTCTAGAAGTAGTGATAAAGTTTTCTAGGGAGGCTCGCGGGATTCATGTGACAGTATCCTTAGCTGATTATTCACCTGTGTTACTTGTCACGAAGGAGGGAGTTCGGTCTTAAGAGATATCCTTATAAACAATCCCTAGACTAAATGGAATTTATCCAATTCAATTTTACCCTGAAGCGGAAGTAAGACTAGGGAGGTTTGCGGGGGTCGCGTAACAGGTCCCCTTAGCTGATTATGATCACCTACGCTCGAATGCCATAGAAGGTAGAATTGTCTTAGGTAAATACAACTGATGAAGATCCCGAAAGGGGCCATCAATTGAGCATAGGATAGATATAAGATATCCGTCAAAACATCAGTAAAGGTTTAACAGAGAGGGAAGGCTTACTCTTCGGATTGATCGTTAAAGTGGGGAAACTATTATCTTGAGATTAACTCAATTCCCAACTTAGCCAACCCTACTTGTCGTCACCTTCGATAGCGAATTTCCTGTTCCATCAAATTATTTTGTCTAGATAACTCAATATCGCACATCGTCCGGTGATTAAACAAATCCCTGTGGAATCGATATTATAACTTGACGACATCCGTGCGCTTGCGGAATTTTGAAAATAAGTTAAGTTTTTAAAAATAAATTAAGTTTTTGAAAATAAATTAAGTTTTCAAAAATAATTAAGTTTTTTAAAAGTAAATTAAGTCTTTGAAAATTAATTAAGTTCATAAAAATTAATTAAGTCTTTGAAAATTAATTAAGTTTTTGAATTAAGTTTTTGAAAATAAATTAGGTTTTTGAGAATAAATTATGTTTTAATTGAAAATTAATTAAGTTTTTGAAAATTAATTACGTTTTTGAAAATAAATTAAGTTTTTAAAAATAAATTAAGTTTTTGAAAATTAAATTAAATTTGTGAAAATAAGTTAATTAATTAAAAATTAGGATTTTAAACTTAATTAAAAATGTAAAGTTGATTAATTAGGTAAACATAATTTTGTTTGTTGGGTTATTTTTAGAAAGTTATTACCTAACTGCATCTCACCCAGTCTAAGTGATCAATTAGTGACCCTAAGGGTATTTATGAGACGATTTTATCAATTTTATCTTTATTTAGTGTTCGAGGTATTTATAGTTGATTAACCTTTAGTTAAATTTGTTGGGATCGAGGCGTTCGCTAGAGGGGGTGAATAGTATTTTTTGATCTTTTTCTGTGA
>NC_133861.1:3175046-3178939 GCF_044706935.1 Curcuma longa
GTCGGCGGAGCTCCTTCGGATCTTCGGTGCTCGTCGATGGATTGCCGCCGCCGTCGTCAACTGTGCTGATCATAAAGGGGGACGAGGAATCGCGACGGGAGCTCGGTGAAGACGAGCGTCACGAGAAAGATGAGAGAAACCCTAAAATGCCGAACTCCCTTTGCGCGATCAGCTTCCCGTGACTTTATTGCTGTCGTTACTTGATTAACTGGACCGGATCACATTTAGCTCGAGCCCTAAATTAAAATCAGCCACATCTTTTTTTAGCCTCAGCTTGATTTGATCAACCAGATCAGTGCACCAAGCCCAAATTTGACTCAGATTCAAGCCACATTGAGCTGATCTAACTGAACTTAACCTGAATTGATCCCGATTTGAGCCCGAATTAACTCATGATTTGAATCATACTCAAACTGGGATTTAATTTCTTTCAAATTAAGCTTATTTGTAGCTTCATCTCATTACCTGCGCAAAATAATTTAAACAATTAATACGTGCAATCACTTAATTAATGAAAAATTATAAAATGAAGCCACTATCATGGGATTTTGGTCATAGAACTGTTACTTACACTACAATAAAATCCGAAATTAGCTACGGAAGGTAATTTTCATTGCTAGGTTAGCGACGATTATAAAACTCCGTTGCTAAATTAACGACGGAAGTTAATTTCCATCGTTATTTTATAAATTAGCGATGAAAGTTAATTTTCGTCGCTAAAATCGTAATTTTTAGGATTTTCGTCTGATTCTTTTCCCCTCGCATAGAAATTCTCTCGCGATCTCCGATCCCAAACTTTGACATTCTAATCTTTGACATTCCGATCTCCAACGTTTCAGATTCTCTGGTGTTTTTGACTCCCCGGCCTTCCTGAGTCTCCGGTGTTCTCGATTCTCCGCAATTCCCAGCCAATAAGCTTTGATCTTCCCTATCCCGTTGATTTAATTTAGGGTATAGGGGTTGTCGGCATCGGGCTCGGCCTGGGCGTGCTTACTGGCCTCAGGCAAAGCCTAGGTGACTTGACCAGTACGGGCCCGACCTAGGAGACTTGGTTAGCGTCGGGTCTGGCCTGGGTGAGTTCGCTGACGTCAGGGCCGACCTAACTAAGATCGTCAGGGTCTCTAACTTGGCTAAGCTCGCCGACGTCTGTTCAGGCCTGGCCGAGCTCACCGATGTCGAGGTAGGCCTGCTCAAGCTTGTTGGTGTTTGTTTAGGCCTGACCGAGCTCATTGGCGTTAAGCTAAGCTTGGATGAACTCGTCGAGTTTGTTGGCGTCTGTGCAGGCCTAGCCGAGCTCGCCAATGTTAGGTGAGGCCCTAACCGAGCTCGCTGACGTTGGGCTAGGCCTAGCGGAGCTCACTGGCGTCAAGCCAGGCCTGACCGAGCTCACCAGCGTCTGGCCAAGTCTGGCGGAGCTCGTTATGGTTGGGCCTGACCTGGGAGAGCTCGTCCGATCTTTTTTCTTCATGTCATGTGCGCACGTTGGATAAGATCTTAAGGTTTAGGGTTAGGACGTAGTGTACTTATGTTTGTTTTAATATGCAACTCCTCACCCCGTAGTTGCTCAAGAGACTCTAAGCTTGTTCTTCCATTTATATTGTGAGTGTTATTATTTTCTGCCATTTATATCATATATCACTTTGTTGTTTGTGAATTTATGTACTTATTGATACTAGATGATTGTAATGATGTTACAGAGTTTGTTGTTGAATTTGAATTATATGATTGATGTATGATTGTTAGTGCATGATACCAAAGCATAACCTATGAATAGAATAGATCGCCAATCACAGGCTTGGCCTCCCCATACAACCTGATCAACTCTTTTATCATTAATTTTTATAGAATAGCAGAACCCTTTCATTATTATAATACAACCAACATTGTAATAAGTATTATTAATTTAAAGTTGGTGCATATAGTTTAGTAGAGTGCTTGAAGGATAATTTTTTTTTCTTTTCTTACTCTTATTTTTTAAAGTATCATGTTACTTATTAAGCAATATTTACTTTTATTTGTTGGACTTACAAATTTAAAAAGGTTAATATTAACTATTATTTATTGGACTTACAAATTTAACATAAATAGGATAATATTAACCATGTCAAAAATAAAAATATATCGTATAGATTCTAGTGATTTAATTACATTTTATATAGCTTGGCCACTCGATAGGCCACGACCTTGTACTTTTTGCCTTGGTTGGCTACAATATTAAAATTCAAACTCAAACTGAATGTTTAGTTCAAGTTTAAATTTTATTGATAGTATTAAGTCTAAGTGCTTAAGAATTAGTTTAAACTATCTGCGTATTTAGCTTTGCATATTATTTCTATTCAATGAAAATTTTTTATTGTAGAAAATTACAATGTATATGAATAAAGCTTGGATGTACAATATATTAGAAAATAAGTTTATCCAAGATGAATATTATGCTGGAGTTGAAAAGTTTGTGAACTTTGCTAAGAGTCATCCAGAATGCATGAATGGTGTAGAGTTACGTTGTCCGTGTAATCATTGCAAATGTAGAAATCAAACTTTTCATGATGAGGATGTAGGTATCTTTTGTGAAAAATAATAAATAAATACAGCAGAACAAAATTGATCCCTCTAGAGATCTATACAAATGTAATATACATGTTTGATCAAGTTGTCATCTTTGTTGCGTGAATAGAACAATCCCGGTAGTAACTTGATTCAGTAGATTTCAATATGATCAAAATGGTCACGCCTCTACGTTATCTCTTGAATACGTCCTTCGTTCATCGCACGAACTTAGCCTTCGAAGAAGAACCACCTTCGTTGTGCTAACAACTTAGATGGTTTTGCCAAGAGTAGAAGAAGAGGAGGCTAGAAGATCATCCACCAAATGTATAAAATTGACCTTTTGTACTAATCCAATGAATACAAAAGATCAATTAATGAATATAAAGGGTCATCCAATGAATACCAATGAATACTAAGAGTCATCCAATGAATACAAAAGATTTTTACCTTTTGCTCTCCTTTTCATCAATACTCCATTAATCTTTATTAATGGACATTAATTCTCTTTAGTGGTTGAGTCTAATCCAATGAGTCTAATTCAAATTAAACTCAATCAAATAATTCAATAGTTGGATTCATTTGAGTATAGCTTAGATTAGATTTAATCTTATAATCTTAGGATCCATCATATTTTAGTCAAACTAAACTATACTCATCTCCAAATCAATATGTTCTTTGTGTGTAACCCAATAGGTTCCCATAACGTTGCCAATGTATCTAAAATAATATTTTAGATACATAAGCAATGAGTGACATCTAGCAATGCATTATTACTATCCAAGTGATGAAAATGTCGAGATCCGACCTAACCTTTCTGTATTTATTATCTTGTATAACTTGGTCTTTCTATCCTTGATATCTAGATTGATCCATGAGGCATATACCGTGTCATCCCCTTATCAATCTTTATATTATTCTCTAAGTAGATTCACTTAATCAAATGAGCTCAATATCTCATATTGACTTATTTGAGCATGACCATGAATTTTAGTAGTTCTACTTAATCAAGGGGCCAACAGATATCACTCCATCATATGGAAAGGATAAATCCCATTTACATCATTCATATCCATCCGCATAATTTATTTCATACCCATTGATTGACTTTATAGTTCACTTTATTACAAGTGACATTTGTCGATATTAAAGTACACAAGTCCTTATGTAGGAAATCGTAGTGACTTCAGGTCTAAGGACTATTTATAGTAATAGTCACTATGAGAATATTTGTGACACTCATATAACGATCCATGAAACATTCTCATGGTGGGTTAATTCAGTACATATTCTCTAATATATACCCATATGTCAACTTGATATCTTATATCCATGACTTGTGAGATTAA
>NC_133861.1:3179039-3205520 GCF_044706935.1 Curcuma longa
AAGGCCAAAATTACAATTAAAGAAGATTTGACCAAAAGCAAGTCATGCGGCTTAGTCAACTTAATTCAAGCCTTAGATGAGCTTAAGTAGTCACTTAGTCTCATGTTTATGTAGTAGAGATATGTAGGCTCAATTTCTAGCTTTATTTGGGTTGTAATGATACCATAAGCTTAAAATGGCTGAGTAGTCTACATAGGTCTTTACTAAATAGGCTTCCTTTTGGCCTTTTAGGGTTTTTAGGTCACCATATGGCTATAAATAAAGTGGGTGACGGCCATACATATATCTTTGGCATATTTTCAATCTAAAGCATAGTGAGGCACTCACTTGTTGCTTCTTCCTTGATCTTATCAAGGCATCCCCTTGTGTCATTCAAAGACTTATCAACCTCCATCCCAAGGTTGTGGCATCTTCCCTCTTCATCTATACCAAGGTTCGATTTTTTTAAATATCTGGTCGAGGTTCTATTCATCTTTCTTATCGATTTAGACTCTCCTTCTTTCTTTCTTCAATTAGTTGTGGGTTCTTGAGATATTTCTCTTTGGGTTCACATCAAGCATGAACCTTGGAATAGAAGATAGAAGATGTCATAACCTTGGGATTGAGGTTGATAAGTCCTTGAACACCACAAGGGCCTTGATAAGTTCTAGTTCAATAAAGACCCAACAAGTGAGAGTCTCACTATAATTTAGATTGATTAAGTTTAAACGAGGTATGAAAAATACTATTGCAGATGTTGTCTCGAAGGTATAACTTAATCTCTACTTTGAACACTAGATTGTTAGGATTTGAATACATTAGAGATCTATATTCTAACGATCCTGACTTTGCAAATGTGTTTGAAGTTTTGTAAACATGCTTCTTTTGGGATGTTTTATAGGCATGAGGGATTTTTTTTAGCGTGAAAAGGTTGTGTGTAGGCAATTGTTCATTGAGGGAATTATTAGTCCAAAAGGCTCATGGTGGGGGACTAATGGGATATTTTAGAGTAAGAAAAACTCTAGAAGTTTTCGTTGAGCATTTCTATTGGCCTCACATAAAACGAGATGTAGTTAAGTTTTGTGACATGTGTATCACATGTAGGCAAGTAAAATATAGATCTCATGGATTGACATCTCTACTAATTCTTAGTGAACCTTCGGTTGATATTTCCATGGACTTTGTTCTACGATTACCAAGGTCAAAATGAGGGATGCATTCTACTTTTGTGGTTGTGGACAGATTTTCTAAAATGGATCATTATTCCTTGCAAACAATCATATTGTTGATCTATTCTTTAGGGAGATCATACGACTTCATGGAGTGCTAAAGGGCATAGTTTCAGATCATGATGCAAAGTTCCTAAGCTACTTTTGGAAGACATTGTGGGAAAAGTTGGCCACAAAGCTTTTATTTTTACAACTTGTCATACACATGCAGATAGATAAACTGAGGTTGTAATCAAACTTTGTCTACTTTATTACAAGCTATCACATTCAAAAGAATTTAAAAGGTTGGGAAGATTGTTTACCACATGTTAATTTTTTTTATAATAGATATGTTCATTCTACCACTAATTTTTCACTTTTTGGAGTGATAATGGTTTAAACAATTTAATTCCTTTAGATTTGTCACCTTTGCCTATCTTTGAGCGTGCTAGTTTAGATGACACAAGAAAAGCTGAGTTTGTAAGGCAAATGCATGAGAAAGTTCAATTGCAAATTGAAAAGAGGAGTGAATAATATGCTACGCAAGCCAACAAAGGATGAAAGAGAGTGATCTTTGAACTTGAAGATTGGGTTTGGGTTCATATGAGAAAGGATAGATTCCTTGTTTAAGTTTCATTCATGAGGAGATGGACCATTTCAAATCATTGGTTGAATCAATGATAATTCCTATAAGCTCGACTTACTATACGAGTATAATGTGAGTGCTACATTTAATGTTTCTGATTTTACTCCCTTTGATGTAGCTGATCAAGATTCAAGGATGAATCCTTTTGAGGAGAGGGGAATGATGGAGTTAAACATGGAGACCGAGTTAAGGCTCAAAAGCTAATGATGGGGATCAAGCTAAGGCCATAGAAGAAAAGGAGCATCCTACTGTAGATGTTGTTGATGATCTATTATGCATCAAGGCATTCGGTTGTGGCATTCAAGGACTTATCAACCTCAATCCCAAGGTTGTGGCATCTTTTGTCTTTTATACCATGGTTCATGCCTTCTTAAGTATTTGGCCGAGATGCTTTGTGATGTAGTGCCAATGCATGATGAATTCAAAAATAAGTTCTTTTATGATGCTTAGTAAACTTGTAACTCTTGTACTATTAACTCCTAGGCACTTTATGAAAATCAATTAAGGATAAAAAATGAGAGTGAAAAAAATGAATGTGAGAAAAAAAGATTGGGAAAAAAAAAGAATGACAAAATAAGAAAAGAAAAGAAGTGAAAAAAATCAAGAGCAAGAGAGGAAAAAAGGAAGCTTTTATGCAAAAGAAAGAGAGGTTAAGAGAACTTTTATTCTCAACAATCAATGATTGTAATTTTGTACAAGGAGGCTTATTTAAACACAAATAATCTTAACCATACTTTGCCATGTGTTATTAAATCTCTGTTGCAGGAATTTAATGATGTATTTCCTAATGATGTTCCTAATGGATTGCCATCACTTTGGGGGAATAGAGCACCATATTGATTTCATCCCAAGAGCAACAATTCCAAATTGGTCGGCCTAGAGGAGCAACTCTAAGGAAATAAAGGAAACTTCAAAAAGCAAGTTGAAGAGTTGATGAGAAAATGGAATATCCAAGAAAGTTTGAATCCTTGTGTAGTTCCTATTTTTCTTGTACCTAAGAAGGATGGAACGTGGAGAATGTGCCTTGATTGCAAAGCTATGAATAAAATTAGGTAAAGTATTGTCATCCTATTCCTAGATTAGATGATATGCTAGATGAGCTCACTTAATTTCTTATTTTTTCTCTAAAATTGATTTGAAGTATGGTTATCATCAAATTTGCATGCGTGAGGGTGATGAATGGAAAACTAGACAAGGTATAGTTTGTATGAATGGTTAGTCATGAAATTTGGATTAACTAATGCAACTAGTACTTTCATGAGATTCATGAACCATATTTTGCGTATTTATGTTGGAAGCTTAAATGTAGTATATTTTAATGGCATCTTGATTTATAGCAAAATCTTAGATGAGCATCTCAATCATTTACAAAAAATTCTACTTGTTTTGCAAAATGAAAAGTTGTATGCTAACCATCAAAAATATTCTTTTTGCATTTGTTAGATTAAGTTTCTTGGTTATATAGTTAGTGCTAAGGGAATAGCAGTTGATGAAGAGAAGGTTATTTGTGAATGGCCAATACCATAAATCATAACTGAGGTATGTAGCTTTCATGGGTTGACTAGTTTCTATAGGAGGTTTATGATGCACATCAAGGACTTGTTCATCTGCTTAAGGATGAAGCTACGAGAGAACAATTGTCACTTTCAGAAGGTTTAGTTACAAGATTTTGGAAAAAACATTTCAAGGAAATACTAGAATAGAAAAACATTGGGCTAATCATGAGAAACGAGAGACCAATAATTGGAAATCAAGGCCTAATCCATGTGATTAGGCTTATCCATCCATGACTCGACTTTGCATGACAGTTGGAAGAACATTAAATAAGTATGCGGACTTGTGCTTTTTTTGGGTTGCTGAATTATTTTCGTGTGAATGGCAGCTGGAACTCTTAAATTGCTTGCTCCAATTATATAAGGGAGGAAGCTCAAATTTTAAAGGGACTTTTTTGGTGAGGTTTTATTTGTGTTCTCTCTTGGTTTTTGAAAGAACTTTTGAACTTATGAGGTTTATCTCTGGCATTCAAAACAACAAAACTCATCATCGAGTGGTGTGGAATTTCTTGTCTTCATAGCTTAGTTCGGACTAGGTCTTGGTTACAGGTCAAAGGGTAACACTCTTGTCTTCTAGTTCTTGGGATTTTATCCATCGTTGTTCTTGAATTCTAGCATGTTGTCGATGGGGTTCGTGCCATTTGCTATCAGAGCTTTATTGATGGAGTCAAACCAAGTGAACAAGTTGTCCAACAAACTAATATGGATCATGCTCAACCCACTCAAGATGTTGATGATCTATTATGTATCAATGGAGGCCCAATTATAAGAGCTAAGGCTAACAAGATGAAGGAAGCACTTAATGTGCTAATTGAAGATGTGAAGGCCGAAGTTATAATTGAAGAAAGTTTGACCAAGAGCAAGTCATGCGACTTAGTTAACCTAATTCAAGCCTTAGATGAGCTTAAGTGGCCACTTAAGCCTCATGTTTAAGTAGGGATATATAGGCTCAATTTCTAGCTTTATTTGGGTTGTAATGATACCATAAGCATAAAATGGCTAAGTAGTCTACATAGGATTTTACTAAATGAGCTTTCTTTCAGCTTTTTAGGTTTTTTAGGTCACCCTATAGCTATAAATAACGGAAGTGACGGCCACACATATATCTTTTAGCATATTTTCAATCTAAACTATGGTGAGGCTCTCACTTGTTAGTTCTCCATTGAACTAGAACTTATCAAGACATCCCTTTATGGCATTCAAAGACTTATTAACCTCCATCTCAAGGTTGTGGCATCTTTCCTCTTCCTTTATACACAGGTTCGGTGTTCCAAAGCATTGGGTCTAGGTTCTATTCATTCTTTTTATCGATTTAGACTTTCTTTCTTTCTTTCTTCAATTTGTTGTGGGTTCTTGAGATTTTTCTATCGGGTTCACATCATTCGTTTTCAAAGGTAAGTGCTAAATCTATTTTTATGATGTGAACCCAAGGAGAATATCTGGAGAACCCACAACATATTGAAGAAAGAAAGAAGAATACTCTAAATTGATAATATAGATGAAAAGAACCTCGACCCAATATTTTAAAAAGCATGAATCATGGTATAGAAGATAGAAGAATCCACAACCTTGGGATTGAGGTTGATAAGTCCTTGAATGTCACAAGGGGGACTCCTTGATAAGTTAAAGTTCAATAAAGAATCAACAAATGAGAGCCTCATCATGCTTTAGATTGAAACAAGCCAATTTTGATAAGTTACATGTACGACTCACCATGCTTTAGATTGAAACAAGACAAAGGATACATGTGTGGCAGCCACCCTCTTAATATAAGGGTGAGCTAAAAATCCTAAAAGGTCAAAAGGAAGTCAATTTTGAAGAAGCCTATATAGACTACATAGCTAGTTTGGACTTAAATTACCATTACAACCCAATTAAATGTAGAAATTGAACCCAGAAAATATAAATGAAATTAAGAGATAAATCACGCTCATCTAAGGCTTGAATTAGGTTGACTAAGCTACATGACTTTTTTCTATCTTTTTTCCTCTCTTCCTCTTGAAAAATTTTCTCTTTTTCAATTTTTTCAACTCTTCGCATTCTCACTTTTTCTTTTCTCACATTCTTTTTCCTTTTGATATTTTGTTCTTTTGTCATTCTCTTTTTCCTTCACAATCTTTTTTCTCTTACATTCTTTTTTTTTTCACTCTCAGTGTCAATATCATCATTTTCTTGAAATTCATTACTCTTTTATTTGGACATTGTGATGCAATATGCCCTTTCTTAAGCATTTAAAACATTTAATATCTCTATTTATCCAAGATTGGATAGGTTCTTTAACTTTGACCAAAGTAGAACTTGCATTCATTTTCTTAGAAAACTCAATCTTACTCTTAGAACTTGCATTCCTATGCTTGGCTGAACCCTTCTTTTTTAGTTGTCTTTCAACTTTTATGGACATATGAACCAAATCTTTTACATAATGTTACAACTCTACTACATTTGCAAATTTTGGATTCAAGCCTTGCAAAAATCGTATCATGGCTACTTCTTTTATTCTGCAATAGGTGGTTCACCTTTTGAAGTGGTATATGGGTTCAATCCTTTAACTCCATTGGATTTGTCACCTTTGCCTATTTCTGAGCATGCTAGTTTAGATGGTACAAGAAAAGCTGAGTTTGTGAAGCAAATGCATGAGAAAGTGAGGTTGCAAATTGAAAAGAGGACCAAACAATATGCTACACAAGCCAACAAGGGATGAAATAAAGTGATCTTTGAACCAAGAGATTGGGTTTGGGTTCATATGAGAAAGGAAAGATTTCCTGCTAAACGTTTTTCTAAGTTGCATCCACGAGGCGATGGACCATTTCAAGTCATTGCTCGAATCAATGATAATGCCTACTAGCTTGACTTACCAGGTGAGTATAATGTGAGTGCTACTTTTAATGTTTCTGATCTTTCTCCCTTTGATGTAGGTGATCAAGATTCGAGGACGAATCCTTTTGAGGAGAGGGGAATGATGGAGTCAAACCAAGTGAACAAGTTGCCCAACAAGCTAATATGGATCATACTCAACCCACTCTAGATGTTGTTGATGATCCATTATGCATCAATGGAGACCCAATTACAAGAGCTAAGGCTAAGAAGATGAAGGAAGCACTTAATGTGCTAATTGAAGATGTGAAGGCCAAAATTACAATTGAAGAAGGTTTGACCAAGAGCAAGTCATGCGGCTTAGTCAACTTAATTCAAACCTTGGATGAGCTTAAGTAGTCACTTAGTCTCATGTTTATGTAGTAGAGATATGTAGGCTCAATTTCTAGCTTTATTTGGGTTGCAACGATACCTAGCTTTATTTGGGTTGCTACATATACCAATGTAGAACTTATCAAATGGCCTAAGTGCAATGATACATAGGCCTTTACTAAATTGGCTTCTTTTGGCCTTTTAAGATTTTTAGGTCACCATATAGCTATAAATAAAGTGGATGACGACCACACATGTAACTTTTGGCATAGTTTCAATCTAAAGCATGGTGAGGCTCTCACTTGTTGGTTCTTCATTGAACTAGAACTTATCAAGGCATTCCCTTGTGGCGTTCAAAGACTTATCAACCTCCATCCCAAGGTTGTAGCGTCTTCCCTCTTCCTCTATACCAATGTTCGACTTTCTTAAGTATCGGGTCAAGGTTCTATTCATCGTTCTTATCGATTTAGACTCTCCTTTCTTTCTTCAATTAGTTGTGAGTTCTTGAGATTTTTCTCTATGGGTTCACATCAAGGCCAGCTTCTATAGATGCTTTGTTTGTGATTTTAGTAATATTGCAACTCCAGTTACTAAAGTCATCAAGAAAAATGAGCCATTCAAGTGGGGAGAGGAGCAAGAGAGGGCATTCAACACTTTGAAAGAAAAGCTAAGTTCTGCTCCTTTACAAATCCTACCAAATTTTTCTAAAACCTTTGAAATCGAATGTGATGCTTCTGGTGTTGGAATAAGTGTTGTGCTTATGTAGGAAATGAGACCCATTGGTTACTTCAGTGAGAAGTTGAGTGGAGCCACTCTCAACTATCCCACATATGACAAGGAGATGTACGCGTTGGTGAGGGCATTGGAGACATGGCATGTAAGATACATGAAATTTTTATTAGTGGGGGAGAATGGAACTCGTCTTGTGAAAACGAAATGAATGAAATTGAATTTCATCAAATCAGTGATTGTTTGGTTAGTGAACCAAACGATTCAGTTTTGAAATAAATTAAATCAACTTGGTTTGGTTTGTGATGGAAGAGGTTTTGACAAAATAAAAAAGATGAGGAGCTTCATCTTGTGAAGATGAAATGAACAAAACTGGTTTGAATCAAATCGGAGGTCGTTCGGTTATTGAACCAAGTTTAAACCCGGTTCGCTACAGTTATGCCCAGTCTGTGTTTGGTTCATTTCCTAAGGCCGGTTTAGCCCAAATCGGTTTTCTTCCACCGGTTCACGTAACTAATCCTAATCGCCGCTGTAGCTTCTTTATAACGAGGAAATCACGATTTCTACAGAGCCTTCTTGTTCCTTCTCCTCTACCGCGATCGAACTCACGATTTCTTCTCCTCTCGATCGCGTGGGCGCTCAGCTGAAGTCGGTATCGACGCATAGGTGAATCTCCGACGGGTCTGTCATGCTCCGAGGGGGGAGGGGGGATTTGGTCCATTCGAGCGGCTGTGATCAGCTTGACATGCGAACAGGGGAGCTCAAGATAAAGAACCGACCAGTAAGCTTGAATTCTTGAATTTGTGAGGCTTTCTGTGAGAATTTCTTTGAATTTCTGAGATTTCTATGCTCCACAGCTTGAGTTGAATCTGATCGGTGGTGGACGGCGATCTTGATCGTTGAAGAATCGGAGCTATGCTTTTTCTAGGGCTTCTGATCTGAGGTAAGCATTCTTGAATCTGGTTAGATTTATTACCTTGATCGATTTTAGGGTTTGAATGTTGAATTCTTGCTGGCTGTTAGGATTTGCCGATTCTGTTGGGTTTCGATCGAATTGAGATTGGATCTGTTGTGGAGTTGGATCGGTTAGGATTAGCTTGAGAATCTATTGGGAATTTGTAGAACCATTGGGTTTGATCTGTTCTAATTGGTTCTTGCCTGTTTGTTTCGATCAGGGTTTATTTTGTTCATGGTTGTTGTTCTGTTGAGGATTGGGATTAATCTGTTGGTCATTAAGATTAAGTTAGGTTATTGTTCGCTTTGGATTAGCTAAGATTTATTCTGGTTCTAGATGGTTTTGCCACTATTCCGGTGGAGTTAGGGTTGCTATGGATTGGTATGTTATAGTTGTTTTGGTTGTTGATGGTTCACCATGGTCCCCGTGGATTAGGATGAATTTTCAATGATAGATGAAGTGTGGAATAGGCTTAGTTTGAGTTTAAATTAACTTGGATTAATTTTGATTGGTTTAGGTTAAGGGTGGAGTAGAAAGTTAAGTAGGGAATGTACTTTGTTGAAAAATTAAATATATTATTGTAGTAGTGAGTGTTGTATTTTCATAAATTGCAAGACCTTGATCTTGCTATATACGAATTTGTATTTGGTGGTTCTTATTTCGATGTGTGTCATATCAAGTGGAAACTCCTATACTTGGTCAATACAGGTCTTATTCGTAGTGCATGACTTATTATCTGTTGTTAGTCATCTTGTTAATCTCCTTATCACACTCGTCGCTTGATACCTAACTATTGATCTTTGATATTATCTAGTTGCCATCAATATAGTTTTATTATTTGTTGTTAATCTGTGATGACTTATTATGATTGATGTTGAGTATATCTTGATAGATGTAGTAGTTGCTGAATTGAGAATCATAGCATCATAACATGTTATTGTTGTTGGCTCTCACTAAGATCATTGTTGATAGTGGTGCAATGAGAGCATTATAGCACTGCTTGTGTGGGTGCGATCAGGACTAGCTAGATAGCTCTCCTGGAATACTGTACCTCCCCCTTGCATGTAGTTGGACTGTTGTTGGAGCAGGTGATTCCTGTCGTGCGCCCTGGTTCACTACACCGGGTGGGTGTCTGGGGATGTTAAGTGCAGACAATGACCAAACATCTAGATAACTCTCTTGAGATATTTTCCCCACTCCCCACTCACGTGTAGCAGTCTGTTGTGGAGTGTGTGTAGTTGTCCTGTTTGGCGCCCCAGTTCATTGCCTGTGTCGGTGTTTGGGGGTGGCAGCAAGTGCAGACAGTGACCATGCATGTTACTTGTAATGTGTGTTGTATATGTGCATGCATATGTTGGTAGTTTATCATACTGCATTTTTTGATTGTTTATTTAATAGATAAGATTGTTGCATTATGTGACATTACATGCATTGGTTGAATATGCATGATATCTGCTATATGTTATGTAGTATTATTGACGTTGTTCATTATGTATCCTTTGGAGCAACTGTATACCCTTTGAGATCCATGTTTTTATATTTATATTGTACAATTCTATTTAGTATCCACTGAGTATTTTACACTCACCACCCAGATCCTAGGGTTTCCTTTCTTTCTCCTCAGGTAGCAGATAAGGATATTGTCCTAAAGATTGGAGTTCTGTCGGACTGCCCCATCTTACAACAGGAGTTTGATTTCTTTCGTGTGTTTAAATTTGTGTTTTGGATTTCTATGGTTTGGACTTATGTTCATATACATAGATTTTATCATTGTTACAATTCCGCTTGCGTAGTTTCTATTTTGTAGACTTGTGGAGTTTATTGACGGTTTGATGTTGTCGTTAAACTCGATTGGTTCCTTGTGGTGGTTTACTATATCATGCATGTGTTGGATATGTAGATGTGGCCGTATGGGTCTTTATTGGTATAGTTTAGTAGTTAAATGCATATGTTGTGTTGTTGAGCGACCGTGTGGGTATCTTAATATGTATTCAGGAAAAGTTAAATTGTTACAGGGGAGATGCTGCCGAAATTTTTCGGACAGCGTCTCTTGGGACGTGACATGGCAGCATTACCTATGGCCGAGAAAGAATTCATGTTTCACACAGATCATTAATCTCTAAAGCATTTGAAGAGCCAACAAAAGTTGAACCGCCACCATGGTAAATGGATGGAATTCATCGAGACCTTTCCTTATGTGATCAAGGCAAAGAGAGTGTGGTTGCTAATGCATTATCTCGAAGGTATGCTTTACTTTCCGCCTTAGATACAAATTACTTGGATTCAAATATATCAAGGATTTATATGCCAATGATGCTGATTTTTTTGAAGTGTTCAAAGCATGTGACAAGGTTGCATTTGGTAAGTTCTATATGCATGATGGATTTTTATTTCGTGAGAATAGGTTGGTGTGCCTATGTCTTCGTTGTGTGAATTGTTAACTAGGGAAGCCCATGTTGGTTACTTGATGGGACAGTTTGGTGTGACTAAGACTTTAGGGGTCCTACAAGATCACTTCTTTTGGCCTGATATCAAACATGATGGGGAGAAAATATGTGAGAGGTGTATTACTTGCAAACAAGCTAAATCTAAGTTGAAATCCCATGGCTTGTATACTCCTTTGCCTATACCAAGTGAACCTAGGATTGATATTTTGATGGAGTTTGTTTTGGGACTATTGCGAACTAAGAGGGGAAGAGACTCAATTTTTGTTGTGGTAGATAGGTTTTCTAAGATGGCACATTTCATTCAATGTCATAAAAATGATAATGCCTCTCATGTAGCTGACTTGTTCTTTAGAGAAGTCATTAGGTTGCATGGCATGCCTAGAACAATTGTCTCTGATAGGGATGCAAAGTTTTTGAGTTATTTTTGGAAAATTTTATGGGGAAAATTGGGAACTAGATTGTTGTTTTCTACTAGTCATCCCCAAACTGATTGGCAAACTGAAGTTGTTAATCGAACATTATCTTTCTTACTTCGTGCTATCATTAAAAAGAATTTGAAAAAATGGGAAGATTGTCTACCACATGTTGAGTTTGCTTACAATAGAAGCATACATTCTACAACAAACTCGGTCGTCTCCATTTGAAATTGGTTATGGATTCAATCCTTTGTCAACATTGAATTTGATTCGTTTGGCTGTGAGTGAGCATGTAAACTTAGATGGCAAGTAGACGTTTGAATTCATGAAGAAGATTCATAAACAAGCACAGCTAAATATTGAGAGAAAGACCCAACATTCTGTTCATCAAGCTAACAAGGGGCGTAAGAAAGTTATATTTGAACCAGGAGAGTGGGTCTGGTTGCACCTAAGGAAGGAGTGATTTCCAGAGAGACGATGTTCTAAACTTCTACCTCGAGGCGATGGCTCATTTCAAGTGGTGATGGCTCATTTTAATGTTGCTGATTTGTCTCCTTTTTTATTTACTTGATGATTTAAGGGCAAATCCTTTTCAGGAAGGGGAGAGTGATGCATATTAAGGAGTTGATCGTGATGCACATCAAACAAATGATCATTTGTCACTTCCAAAAAGTCCATTTACAAAACTTCAGGCAAAGCGTTTCAAGGAAGCACTAAACAGACTAATAGAAGGGCATTTTGTTGATTATGAAAAAGAAGATATCCAGATAGATTAAAGTATCAATCAATTGTGCATCAATATGATTGAGTTTATCCATTGATACATTAATTTGCATGATGGAATGAGTACTCATTCTTACAATAAAGGATAAGAGAATTTGTATAATTTGAGTTGCTAAACTATTTAATTGCATACATGTATTTTGTACTCTTAATTGTTTGCATACATGTATTACTCTTAATGACTAGTGAATGCTTTGTAATCTTAATTACTTTTTCCCACTATATAAGACGGGAGTATGTTTATTGAAAGGATAACTTTTGAGCGAAGCTCATGTTCGTGTGATCTCTTAGTTCTTGAAATAACGTTTGAACTTATCGAGTTTGTCTCATGGCATTCAAACCTCCCAAACTTTTCTCCGTAGTCTTTGATTCATTCCATCTCTTTGTTACGGGTCAAGGCTCAAACTCTTGTCTTCTAGTTCTTTGGGTTTCTATCCATCCATTGTTCCTGAGTTCCTTCACAATTATTAGTGGGATTCGTATCAGTAGACTTATTTTTGTTATTTCTATACTTGCATCTCCTTCTACTATTCTTTATCTTTTAATTTCGAATTTCCTTTATGTTCTATCTAAATTAAATTTTGATAAATTTCCTTTCAACACTTATTTTAAGTATCTTTATCTTTCAATTCCACATTTTCTTTAAAGTTCGCCTAGATTCAATTCTAACACTTACCTAGATTTGGTTCTGACAAATTTTCTTTCTATAAAATTTTTGAGTTACTAACTTTTTAATAATCGTGTTGATCCCGGGTAGGTTGTACTGGTCTTTAAAAGTGTTGTCATTAAGGGTTCGGTAATTGAAAACCATCCTTTCTTTACCCTTAATCTCTTTGACAGTCTCTGGATCTACTGATGTACCAGACTGTACTATCATGGTCATCGTCCGATGCCTCCTCTTATTGTGTCTAATTACTTTCAACTTTAGCAACTGATTCACATATTTTTCAAAAATAGATTTTAATGCAGGAGTAATGTGGGAGAGAGGCTTATCTTGTATAGTTATGTCTGGGTTGATCAAGTCCAACTTACACACAACCTTATTCTTTTTTTTTATGAAGGTAAAAATAGATACCATCAAGAAAATAGCACAGGTATACAAGGGAGGCCAATGATGCTATCTCATGTCATGTCTGACGATATGTCAGATCTGAGTAAGTGTCATGGTCAATCATGTAAGTGCTCTCATGTGTACCAACAATATCTGTGTATCTCACACACTAGCTAACATGCAGGTACCGCTGGCCATGCTACCGTCATGTCGCAGCGAAGTCGATGGCTCAGCATCTGGCACCTCATCATCCATCCTCCTCAACGGTCAGCATCGAATCAGTATCCAGTGCCTCTGCACTCCGCTGTCACCTCCAGCATCCTCGATCAGCTCGAAGCAGCCACCAGATCCATCAGGTCCGTCCGCGTCTCCAGCAACTCCAAGCTCGCTACAACCATGCCCATGAACTAGATGAGCCAGTGCTGATCAACATCCTCCACCAGCTCCATGCAGCCACCGGCTCCAACAGCTCCATCGGCGTCGCCAAGCATCTCCAAACATCCCCAAGCTCGCCTACCTCCAAGACTAGATTGCACACTTTTAGCAAGTGGCCAGCTGTCAACGGATTTGATGTGTCTTTACCGTAGCCATACCTACGGACTAGATGGGCCAATGCTAGTGGACCCATACACCCTCTAAGGCTTTTTGGCAAAGCCCCTAACGGATTTGATGTGTCTTTACCGTAGCCGTTACTACGGACTAGATGAGCCATCTGGTGGACTCATTCACCCTCTTAGGCTTTTTGGCAAAGCCTCAGCCATCAACAGATTTGGAGCGTCTTTACCACGAGTCGTTTGCTGTGGACTAGATGGATCACATGTGGTGGATCCATTCACCCAAATTTTTTTTTGGTACAATGTAGTGGTATGCGTGGAAGATGCCATGTGATGTCATGTATGTGTGATGCCATGTATGTAACACAATGTGTCGATGATGTCTTCCTAGTGTATGGGTGGGTATATCTAAGTGTATGCATGCTAGTATGAATGATGTACATCTCTACCTCCATGTAGCTGCCGATCCTCCTAATGCAAAGTGAGGTTAGAGAAAGGAGTATGTATACAAAATCATCCACCTGAATGCAAAACGCTCTATGGATCTATCCCTGTCTTAGCTCCCTATCTCAGCTCCTGATCCGTGTAGACTCCCAATGTCCGGTACACGTGTGTCTGTACTCTCCTGAATAGTCTCTCCTCATCCAGTCGTCGCCCCTCATGTGTACCAAGGCATTCCTGGCACCCCACAAGTGGTGCACTAGGGCTGCCATGGCCACGTGCCGCGCAAAGGTAGCGATAGAGGTCCTCCTGTAAGTATTCGGAAGGTACGCAGCATGCTCCGAAATGTAGTCATCGCTGGTCGCATGTGAAGCCATGCACGTATCCGCCCCCATAGTTGGCATGTGATATCGCACTGGAAAAATAGATGCTCCAAGGTCTCCTCTACCTAGCCGCAAAACACACACTGACGATCTGCACGGTAGTCCTGTCTGGCCCGTATTGGTAACCGACCGCGTGCCAGGAGCCACAAGGTGAATGCATGACTCGGTTGAATGGAAGTATGCCATATCGTCCGTACCCATGGCTACTGTGGTCGAGCCCCTCGAAAATGATCATATGCTCGGGCTACCCCTCGAGGCTGCTGGAACCACCTTGATAATAGCTGCTCTACCGCTGCCAGACTACTTGTAGTCACAAGTAGACTATCCCGAATGTGTAGAATCTGCTTGATAAGCGGTGAGTCGCCATGTCTGGCTGCCCAGTCCCATATCCCAGTCTGTTGCAGGTATCAGTGATGGACCCATCGGATCTAGAGTTGTCTTGCTTGTCCCGGAGTCGCCAGACAACCTTCGCCAATAAGGCACGATTCCAAGCGTTCAAGTCCCTCAAGCCAAGACCATCCTCCCTCCTAGGTCGGTACAGCTCGATCCAAGCGATCGACGGACATGGTGTGGTCCACAAGAAAGCTCTACATATCCCGTAAATGCGATCCACAATCCCACTAGGCATCGGTAGCACTGACATCCAGTAGCACTCCACCCCCTGAAGTATTGAGGCCACCAACTGTGCCTTCCCGGCGTAAGACAGTGTCGCCTTAGGCGGGGAAGTGACTCGCCTGCTCAAAGCGTCCAACAATGTAGTGTAATCAGAGATCTGCAGCTTTTGAGAGGCGATGGGGATCCCTAAGTATCGGAATGGCATCTCCCCAAGCTGGAAGCCTGTGATCTGTAAAAGTCGGTGTCTCGTGGTCTCATCAATCCCAGCCATGTAGATGCTTGATTTGGCTAGATTAGCTATGAGTCCAGCCATCTGGCCAAATCTCTGTAGGCAACTAAATATCTGCGTGACTGATGAGACATCCCCTCGGGAGAATAGCATCAGATCATCTGCATACATCAGGTGGCTTATCTGTAAGCCCTCACACATAGGATGGAAATGAAAATCTGATCTCGCTGTACATCGTGCTAGTGTGTAGGACAGGTACTCCATGCACAGCACAAACAGATACGGGGAGAGAGGGTCTCCCTGTCGCACTCCCCTGGCGCCCTGAAAAAATCCATGAGTACTGCCATTAATCATGACAGAGAATGGATCCTCTCCGATGAAACCCTGCTTCCTCAGTCTTTCAATTAAACTGCCATGCTTTTGCAAAACTCTCGAGTTGTATGGATTAGAGACGAAACATAATTGTTCTTTTACCTCAATGTATTCGTTCTCATCCATTTGCAATTCATCTATGGCAAAAGTTGCAGTTTGATTAGTCACTATTGAGGTAATGTTATTATAAAATGTAACATTATTGTCCTCAATGCGGACTCCTCCTTTGACACTTCGTATAAAGTTGCACCCTAATACCATCTGTATTCCTTCACCCAAAGTCATGTCAAATGAATAAGTAAAGGGTATTCTAAACTTACTTTCTCCAATTCTCATATACCCTCTTTTCAGCTTTATATTGGCTGACTGCTTTGAGTTAACTCCGCTGATCATTACTGCATTTGCGCTCGTTTCTAGTGAACTTCCTGGTATTGACTTTCTGTCTATACAGCAGGTTGTTGCCCCTGTATCCAATATTGCATTAACATAAAATGGAACAACCTCAGGAATTTCAAATGTTACCTTCATATTATATAATCTGTTGGCAACTCTCCTCTGATGGCTAGTAAGTGCGTAAGACGGTAAGACCAAAGACCTTAATTGAAGATATTCCTTAAGATAGCTAAAATTTCCATTTGAAAATGCTTGAATGAGAACTTACTTAAGTGTTTTTCTTGATAAGGCGACCGAGCAAGTTAGCTGATAGCAAAAGACCACCGAGCAACGTAAGTCCTCAGGAAGAAGTCGTTAGCCAGTCGGGTGAGCGAGAAAGCTTTACAGTTCCTAAGCCGTAAAGGTAAAATTGCAAGAGTAAATGATTCTCATATGTTAAAAAGGTTTGAGCAAACTATAAAGGAGTGGTATGATAAATCCCGAACCCGAAGCCTTGAATACTTAGATTTGGCAGAAAACTCAAAACCAAAGCCTACAGAATTAGCAAATAATATTGGTGTAATCTACGACAAAATTTGTTTGTTGTCTAAGGTTTCACTTAAGCATTTCTACCTGCTTAAAGAAGAAATAGATCTTTACAAAAGGAAGTAGCATAGCTACGGATTTCTGTAAAAGATTTGGAAAAGGATTTTGTGTTTAACAAACCTCTTACTAAGGCTGAGATTAGAAAATTAGTCACTGAGATAGCCAAACAACCCAAGTTAGTGGAAGAAGAGGCAGTTAAATTAATTGAAGAAATGCGAAAAAGTGTAAAAAGGGTAGAGTCAATTTTACAAGAAGTAAAAAGCTTGATTGGTGGATGACCGATAAATTTGCTAAACAATCGGAAAGTAGCAACTACATTGAGGCTCTTAAAACCACTAAAAATATAGAAGACCTTGCCTTAGGTTTCTCAAGACCAAAGGATTATAAGTCAACTATCGACTTATTGGCAATAGTTGTGAAACAAAATAATACCCAACTTTCCTTAATAATTAAACAAGGGGAAGAATTGTTAAACTTGCAAAATCAGGTAACTCAGCTGAAAAGGCAGTAGCAACAACCACCAGAAAGTAGCTCAAAAGAGTTAGAAGGTTCAATTGAAGAATTATCTAAAAGATTACAGGGCCTTAATCTAGGAATTGACCCTGTGATTCCTAAGAAAAAGGGCTCAATATTAATTTTCAAAAATCCTTCTGACATTCTTGAAGCAGAAAAAAAGAAAGACGACATGACCTCCAGCAGTTGCGACAACAACAGTCCAAGTACCATCAGCGGAGGGTACCATCAGCGGAGGATCAAATTCATGATTATCGGCAATACCAACGAAGACTCTATTATAATTTGCAAAGAAGAATTATTTCGAGTGAAAGACGCTTCAGAAGAACAATTGAGAGCCAAATAGATCTGGAAGAGCAGCTTGAGATCTCTAGATCTAGAAGAGCTACTATGGTACCAGGGGAGGTATTATTTTCAACCGGATACAGACCTATGGAACACAGAGTATATCAACACTACTCTGAGGATGATGTGCCATGTGTATAAGACGGACAAGTGGACCTACTACTTGATACAAATCAAAGTCATCGTGCCCTTAGAGAGGCTGGTTTTCACCACATCCATGTGGGCCTCGTAATGATAAGTGTATACACGCTGCACAAACAAGACGCAGGAACTATGGCATTGGTCGTCTTAAGAGATACCCGATGGAGGGGAGATCGTGCAATTATTGCAACTATGGAGATGGACTTATCAAGAGGAACTCAGATGACATATGTAATACTAGAACTTATGTTAAATATTGAAGATTTCTCTAATCATGTTGAATTGTCCACACAGACGCACGGATATGGAGACTGGCAGGGAGGCACCAATAACCTCCTAATCACTAGAATGATGCTGGGACGACTGATAAATACGAGTTTCACAAATTTCTCGTATAGTGTCCAGCATGTTGCAGAATATCTTACCAGTAGAGGAGTCATAGTTTTATCGGGAAACCGGTTCACTACTTAAGAGCTTCATCAACAAAGGTGGATTTTAAGGCCAACGATCAGAAAGAATCCCGTAGCCCCCAGCAGAGTTCACTCTAGAGCTCTTATGAATGGAAGTGTTGGGATTGGTGCGTTCGCTAGAGGGGGAAGAATAGCATTTTTCGATCTTTCTATGTGAGATAGTTAGCAGAAGCAAATAATAATAAGAAAGAAAAAGATCAAACGCTAACCCGTTCGATTTACTTGGTATCCACCTCAACGAGGTCACTAATCCAAAGATCTACACACACAGCTGACGATTCCACTATAAAGAAACCTCCTTCTCAAAGCAAGCTTCGAAGGTTGAATTCAAGCTTACTGGTCGGTTCTTTATCTTGAGCTCCCCTGTTCGCATGTCAAGCTGATCACAGCCGCTCGAATGGACCAAATCCCCCCTCCCCCCTCGGAGCATGACAGACCCGTCGGAGATTCACCTATGCGTCGATACCGACTTCAGCTGAGCGCCCACGCGATCGAGAGGAGAAGAAATCGTGAGTTCGATCGCGGTAGAGGAGAAGGAACAAGAAGGCTCTGTAGAAATCGTGATTTCCTCGTTATAAAGAAGCTACAGCGGTGATTAGGATTAGTTACGTGAACCGGTGGAAGAAAACCGATTTGGGCTAAACCGTCCTTAGGAAATGAACCAAACACAGACTGGGCATAACTGTAGCGAACCGGGTTTAAACTTGGTTCAATAACCGAACGACCTCCGATTTGATTCAAACCAGTTTTGTTCATTTCATCTTCACAAGATGAAGCTCCTCATCTTTTTTATTTTGTCAAAACCTCTTCCATCACAAACCAAACCAAGTTGATTTAATTTATTTCAAAACTGAATCGTTTGGTTCACTAACCAAACAATCGCTAATTTGATGAAATTCAATTTAATTCATTTCGTTTTCACAAGACGAGTTCCATTCTCCCCCACTAATAAAAATTTCATGTATCTTACATGCCATGTCTCCAATGCCCTCACCAACGCGTACATCTCCTTGTCATATGTGGGATAGTTGAGAGTGGCTCCACTCAACTTCTCACTGAAGTAACCAATGGGTCTCATTTCCTACATAAGCACAACACTTATTCCAACACCAGAAGCATCACATTCGATTTCAAAGGTTTTAGAAAAATTTGGTAGGATTTGTAAAGGAGCAGAACTTAGCTTTTCTTTCAAAGTGTTGAATGCCCTCTCTTGCTCCTCTCCCCACTTGAATGGCTCATTTTTCTTGATGACTTTAGTAACTGGAGTTGCAATATTACTAAAATCACAAACAAAGCATCTATAGAAGCTGGCCTTGATGTGAACCCATAGAGAAAAATCTCAAGAACTCACAACTAATTGAAGAAAGAAAGAAGGAGAGTCTAAATCGATAAGAACGATGAATAGAACCTTGACCCGATACTTAAGAAAGTCGAACATTGGTATAGAGGAAGAGGGAAGACGCTACAACCTTGGGATGGAGGTTGAAAAGTCTTTGAACGCCACAAGGGAATGCCTTGATAAGTTCTAGTTCAATGAAGAACCAACAAGTGAGAGCCTCACCATGCTTTAGATTGAAACTATACCAAAAGTTATATGTGTGGTCGTCATCCACTTTATTTATAGCTATATGGTGACCTAAAAATCTTAAAAGGCCAAAAAGAAGCCAATTTAGTAAAGGCCTATGTATCGTTGCACATAGGCCAAAAAGAAGCCCTTGATAAGTTCTACATTGGTATATGTAGACTATTTAGCCATTTTAAGCTTATGGTATCGTTGCAACCCAAATAAAGTTAGAAATTGAGCCTACATATCTCTACTACATAAACATGAGACTAAGTGACTACTTAAGCTCATCCAAGGCTTGAATTAAGTTGACTAAGCCGCATGACTTGCTCTTGGTCAAACCTTCTTCAATTGTAACTTTGGCCTTCACATCTTCAATTAGCACATTAAGTGCTTCCTTCATCTTCTTAGCCTTAGCTCTTGTAATTGGGTCTCCATTGATGCATAATGGATCATCAACAACATCTAGAGTGGGTTGAGTATGATCCATAATAGCTTGTTGGGCAACTTGTTCACTTGGTTTGACTCCGTCATTCTCCCTCTCCTCAAAAGGATTCGTCCTCGAATCTTGATCACCTACATCAAAGGGAGAAAGATCATAAACATTAAAAGTAGCACTCACATTATACTCACCCGGTAAGTGAAGCTAGTAGGCATTATCATTGATTCGAGCAATGACTTGAAATGGTCCATCACCTCGTGGATGCAACTTAGAAAAACGTTTAGCAGGAAATCTTTCCTTTCTCATATGAACCCAAACCCAATCTCTTGGTTCAAAGATCACTTTATTTCGTCCCTTTTTGGCTTGTGTAGCATATTGTTTGGTCCTCTTTTCAATTTGCAACCTCACTTTCTCATGCATTTGCTTCACAAACTCAGCTTTTCTTGTACCATCTAAACTAGCATGCTCAGAAATAGGCAAAGGTGACAAATCCAATGGAGTTAAAGGATTGAACCCATATACCACTTCAAAAGGTGAACCACCTATTGCAGAATAAAAGAAGTAGCCATGATACGATTTTTGCAAGGCTTGAATCCAAAATTTGCAAATGTAGTAGAGTTGTAACATTATGTAAAAGATTTGGTTCATATGTCCATAAAAGTTGAAAGACAACTAAAAAAGAAGGGTTCAGCCAAGCATAGGAATGCAAGTTCTAAGAGTAAGATTGAGTTTTCTAAGAAAATGAATGCAAGTTCTACTTTGGTCAAAGTTAAAGAACCTATCCAATCTTGGATAAATAGAGATATTAAATGTTTTAAATGCTTAAGAAAGGGCATATTGCATCACAATGTCCAAATAAAAGAGTAATGAATTTCAAGAAAATGATGATATTGACACTGAGAGTGAAAAAAGAAATGAATGTAAGAGAAAAGATTGTGAAGGAAAAAGAGAATGACAAAAGAACAAAATATCAAAAGGAAAAAGAATGTGAGAAAAGAAAAAGTGAGAATGCGAAGAGTTGAAAAAATTGAAAAAGAGAAAATTTTTCAAGAGGAAGAGAGGAAAAAAGATAGAAAAAAGTCATGTAGCTTAGTCAACCTAATTCAAGCCTTAGATGAGTGTGATTTATCTCTTAATTTCATTTATATTTTCTGGGTTCAATTTCTACATTTAATTGGGTTGTAATGGTAATTTAAGTCCAAACTAGCTATGTAGTCTATATAGGCTTCTTCAAAATTGACTTCCTTTTGACCTTTTAGGATTTTTAGCTCACCCTTATATTAAGAGGGTGGCTGCCACACATGTATCCTTTGTCTTGTTTCAATCTAAAGCATGGTGAGTCGTACATGTAACTTATCAAAATTGGCTTGTTTCAATCTAAAGCATGATGAGGCTCTCATTTGTTGATTCTTTATTGAACTTTAACTTATCAAGGAGTCCCCTTGTGACATTCAAGGACTTATCAACCTCAATCCCAAGGTTGTGGATTTTTCTATCTTCTATACCATGATTCATGCTTTTTAAAATATTGGGTCGAGGTTCTTTTCATCTATATTATCAATTTAGAGTTTTCTTCTTTCTTTCTTCAATATGTTGTGGGTTCTTGAGATATTCTCCTTGGGTTCACATCATAAAAATAGATTTAGCACTTACCTTTGAAAACGAATGATGTGAACCCGATAGAAAAATCTCAAGAACCCACAACAAATTGAAGAAAGAAAGAAGGAAAGTCTAAATCGATAAAAAGAATGAATAGAACCTCGACCCAATGCTTTGGAACACCGAACCTTTGTGTAAAGGAAGAGGAAAGATGCCACAACCTTGAGATGGAGGTTGATAAGTCTTTGAATGCCATAAAGGGATGTCTTGATAAGTTCTAGTTCAATGGAGAACTAACAAGTGAGAGCCTCACCATACTTTAGATTGAAAATATGCTAAAAGATATATGTGTGGTCGTCACTTCCGTTATTTATAGCTATAGGGTGACCTAAAAAACCTAAAAAGCTGAAAGAAAGCTCATTTAGTAAAATCCTATGTAGACTACTTAGCCATTTTATGCTTATGGTATCATTACAACCCAAATAAAGCTAGAAATTGAGCCTATATATCCCTACTTAAACATGAGGCTTAAGTGGCCACTTAAGCCCATCCAAGGCTTGAATTAGGTTAACTAAGTCGCATGACTTGCTCTTGGTCAAACTTTCTTCAATTATAACTTCGGCCTTCACATCTTCAATTAGCACATTAAGTGCTTCCTTCATCTTGTTAGCCTTAGCTCTTATAATTGGGCCTCCATTGATACATAATAGATCATCAACATCTTGAGTGGGTTGAGCATGATCCATATTAGTTTGTTGGGCAACTTGTTCACTTGGTTTGACTCCATCAATAAAGCTCTGATAACAAATGGCACGAACCCCATCGACAACATGGTAGAATTCAAGAACAACGATGGATAAAATCCCAAGAACTAGAAGACAAGAGTGTTACCCTTTGACCTGTAACCAAGACCTAGTCCGAACTAAGCTATGAAGACAAGAAATTCCACACACCACTCGGTGATGAGTTTTGTTGTTTTGAATGCCAGAGATAAACCTCATAAGTTCAAAAGTTCTTTCAAGAACCAAGAGAGAACACAAATAAAACCTCACCAAAAAAGTCCCTTTAAATTTTGAGCTTCCTCCCTTATATAATTGGAGCAAGCAATTTAAGAGTTCCAAACTGCATGCACACGAAAATAATTCAGCAACCCAAAAAAAGCACAAGTCCGCATACTTATTTAATGTTCTTCCAACTGTCATGCAAAGTCGAGTCATGGATGGATAAGCCTGATCACATGGATTAGGCCTTGATTTCCAATTATTGGTCTCTCGTTTCTCATGATTAGCCCAATGTTTTTCTATTCTAGTATTTCCTTGAAATGTTTTTTCCAAAATCTTGTAACTAAACCTTCTGAAAGTGACAATTGTTCTCTCGTAGCTTCATCCTTAAGCAGATGAACAACTCCTTGATGTGCATCATAAACCTCCTATAGAAACTAGCCAACCCATGAAAGCTACATACCTCAGTTATGATTTATGGTATTGGCCATTCACAAATAACCTTCTCTTCATCAACTGCTATTCCCTTAGCACTAACTATATAACCAAGAAACTTAATCTAACAAATGCAAAAAGAATATTTTTGATGGTTAGCATACAACTTTTCATTTTGCAAAACAAGTAGAATTTTTTGTAAATGATTGAGATGCTCATCTAAGATTTTGCTATAAATCAAGATGCCATTAAAATATACTACATTTAAGCTTCCAACATAAATACGCAAAATATGGTTCATGAATCTCATGAAAGTACTAGTTGCATTAGTTAATCCAAATTTCATGACTAACCATTCATACAAACTATACCTTGTCTAGTTTTCCATTCATCACCCTCACGCATGCAAATTTGATGATAACCATACTTCAAATCAATTTTAGAGAAAAAATAAGAATCATGTAGCTCATCTAGCATATCATCTAATCTAGGAATAGGATGACAATACTTTACCTAATTTTATTCATAGCTTTGCAATCAAGGCACATTCTCCACGTTCCATCCTTTTTAGGTATAAGAAAAATAGGAACTACACAAGGATTCAAACTTTCTTGGATATTCCATTTTCTCATCAACTCTTCAACTTGCTTTTTGAAGTTTCCTTTATTTCCTTAGAGTTGCTCCTCTAGGCCGACCAATTTGGAATTGTTGCTCTTGGGATGAAATCAATATGGTGCTCTATTCCCCCAAAGTGATGGCAATCCATTAGGAACATCATTAGGAAATACATCATTAAATTCCTGCAACAGAGATTTAATAACACATGGCAAAGTATGGTTAAAATTATTTGTGTTTAAATAAGCCTCCTTGTACAAAATTACAATCATTGATTGTTGAGAATAAAAGTTCTCTTAACCTCTCTTTCTTTTGCATAAAAGCTTCCTTTTTTCCTCTCTTGCTCTTGATTTTTTTCACTTCTTTTCTTTTCTTATTTTGTCATTCTTTTTTTTTTCCCAATCTTTTTTTCTCACATTCATTTTTTTCACTCTCATTTTTTATCCTTAATTGATTTTCATAAAGTGCCTAGGAGTTAATAGTACAAGAGTTACAAGTTTACTAAGCATCATAAAAGAACTTATTTTTGAATTCATCATGCATTGGCACTACATCACAAAGCATCTCGGCCAAATACTTAAGAAGGCATGAACCATGGTATAAAAGACAAAAGATGCCACAACCTTGGGATTGAGGTTGATAAGTCCTTGAATGCCACAACCGAATGCCTTGATGCATAATAGATCATCAACAACATCTACAGTAGGATGCTCCTTTTCTTCTATGGCCTTAGCTTGATCCCCATCATTAGCTTTTGAGCCTTAACTCGGTCTCCATGTTTAACTCCATCATTCCCCTCTCCTCAAAAGGATTCATCCTTGAATCTTGATCAGCTACATCAAAGGGAGTAAAATCAGAAACATTAAATGTAGCACTCACATTATACTCGTATAGTAAGTCGAGCTTATAGGAATTATCATTGATTCAACCAATGATTTGAAATGGTCCATCTCCTCATGAATGAAACTTAAACAAGGAATCTATCCTTTCTCATATGAACCCAAACCCAATCTTCAAGTTCAAAGATCACTCTCTTTCATCCTTTGTTGGCTTGCGTAGCATATTATTCACTCCTCTTTTCAATTTGCAATTGAACTTTCTCATGCATTTGCCTTACAAACTCAGCTTTTCTTGTGTCATCTAAACTAGCACGCTCAAAGATAGGCAAAGGTGACAAATCTAAAGGAATTAAATTGTTTAAACCATTATCACTCCAAAAAGTGAAAAATTAGTGGTAGAATGAACATATCTATTATAAAAAAAATTAACATGTGGTAAACAATCTTCCCAACCTTTTAAATTCTTTTGAATGTGATAGCTTGTAATAAAGTAGACAAAGTTTGATTACAACCTCAGTTTATCTATCTGCATGTGTATGACAAGTTGTAAAAATAAAAGCTTTGTGGCCAACTTTTCCCACAATGTCTTCCAAAAGTAGCTTAGGAACTTTGCATCATGATCTGAAACTATGCCCTTTAGCACTCCATGAAGTCGTATGATCTCCCTAAAGAATAGATCAACAATATGATTGTTTGCAAGGAATAATGATCCATTTTAGAAAATCTGTCCACAACCACAAAAGTAGAATGCATCCCTCATTTTGACCTTGGTAATCGTAGAACAAAGTCCATGGAAATATCAACCGAAGGTTCACTAAGAATTAGTAGAGATGTCAATCCATGAGATCTATATTTTACTTGCCTACATGTGATACACATGTCACAAAACTTAACTACATCTCGTTTCATGTGAGGCCAATAGAAATGCTCAACCAAAACTTCTAGAGTTTTTCTTACTCTAAAATATCCCATTAGTCCCCCACCATGAGCCTTTTGGACTAATAATTCCCTCAATGAACAATTGCCTACACACAACCTTTTCACGCTAAAAAAAATCCCTCATGCCTATAAAACATCCCAAAAGAAGCATGTTTACAAACTTCAAACACATTTGCAAAGTCAGGATCGTTAGAATATAGATCTCTAATGTATTCAAATCCTAACAATCTAGTGTTCAAAGTAGAGATTAAGTTATACCTTCGAGACAACATCTGCAATAGTATTTTTCATACCCCGTTTAAACTTAATCAATCTAAATTATAGTGAGACTCTCACTTGTTGGGTCTTTATTGAACTAGAACTTATCAAGGCCCTTGTGGTGTTCAAGGACTTATCAACCTCAATCCCAAGGTTATGACATCTTCTATCTTCTATTCCAAGGTTCATGCTTGATGTGAACCCAAAGAGAAATATCTCAAGAACCCACAACTAATTGAAGAAAGAAAGAAGGAGAGTCTAAATCGATAAGAAAGATGAATAGAACCTCGACCAGATACTTAAAAAAATCGAACCTTGGTATAGATGAAGAGGGAAGATGCCACAACCTTGGGATGGAGGTTGATAAGTCTTTGAAACACAAGGGGATGCCTTGATTCAAGGAAGAAGCAACAAGTGAGTGCCTCACTATGCTTTAGATTGAAAATATGCCAAAGATATATGTATGGCCGTCACCCACTTTATTTATAGCCATATGGTGACCTAAAAACCCTAAAAGGCCAAAAGGAAGCCTATTTAGTAAAGACCTATGTAGACTACTTAGCCATTTTAAGCTTATGGTATCATTACAACCCAAATAAAACTAGAAATTGAGCCTACATATCTCTACTACATAAACATGAGACTAAGTGACTACTTAAGCTCATCTAAGGCTTGAATTAAGTTGACTAAGCCGCATGACTTGCTTTTGGTCAAATCTTCTTTAATTGTAATTTTGGCCTTCACATATTCAATTAGCACATTAAGTGCTTCCTTTATCTTCTTAGCCTTAGCACT
>NC_133861.1:3205620-3245013 GCF_044706935.1 Curcuma longa
ACCATGCATAAGCTTCAAACTTTATCAGAATATCAATTGTAAAATATAATCTTCACATCCAAGGGGAATTTCAAATTTGTCCTGCAAAATAGAAGTTCGATGAGGTATTTGATGATTACACTTATATTACTAATGTAGACAACAACATATCCAACTACCACCTTCACAATTTGCAGCATCTGTTCCTTGTTAGGCTTTTCTGGTACCTTGTCCCATCTCAAGACATTAAGAGGAGCATATTTTCCATTCCGTGCAAGAGTACCTAGAAAATGTGCAAAAGTGCTCGTATGCTCCTTATCATTTGGTTGTCCAAATCTATTAAATGAAATTCTTTTGCGAGTTTCTTCTGTTTGGCCCCATACTTTAGGCATAAGAGTAGGCCCTCTCGCTTTTCTTTTCTTTCTTCCACCTAAGATCATGCAAATCAAATGGCAAATATTCTAAACAATGGAGATCACTTTCTAATACCTTAATCAGTGTAATCAAACAACATTCAGCAGATTTTAGTACTTACTGGATATTCCTATGTTAGGTTCAATACTACCCTGAGTGACATGAGCAGTTTGCTGAGATAAAGCTTGAGTATCATTATGTGCCACCTCGCGTTCTAACCTCGCAGTTTGCTGAGATAAAGCTTGAGTATCATTATGTGCTCTTTCATGTGAAGCTTGAGCACTATCACATGCAATCGACTTTCTGGTGGATTGCCTGCTAGATTTGCCACCTCGCGTTCTAACCTGTATAAAAGAGAAAATAATACATGGAGAATAATGTGTACAAGTTCCAAGGAGAAAATAAGCAACAATGTCAAAACCAGATTTACCATTTTCAAGAAGATTAGTAATTGCCGCTAGAACCAAACAAGGAATAAAGGATCGACAAATCAATGAACCTGAAAGAAAGAAGTCATAAAATTTATTATTTTATTGAATATGTACTAGCATCATTGGTACAAATAGAAAAGATAATGACAACATAGATAAGAAATGTACATGTTTATTCACTTACACAATATCAACTATGAAAAGAAATGTAAAGCTCCCCTTCTCAATAAATTATCATGTTATTTGTTGCTGCAGTTCCTCCTACACCTTCCCTAACCCATCTTATTTCCTCATTATCATCGGAGATGTCACCTGTGCAAGTCTCGCTTAGTAAATAATCTTCGACGTCAATTTCTTCTCTTCTGTCCATGTCAAAACAATCCCTAGGAGTCGTTTTGATTACAACATGCCATCCTTTATCAATGGGATCTTCTGCATAAAACACTTGTTGTGCTTGAGAAGCCAATATAAAAGGCTCGCCTGTATTCATTGGTCTACTTAAATTCACAAGTGTGAAACCATTTTCATCCTGCCTTTGCATTCTTCCTTGGCCCACCCAATCACATTTGAATAGTACAACCTTTCTACTCAAAAAGTATTCTAACTCAACAATCTCTTTCAGTACTCCATAATAAGTCACATCTCCAATAACAGGATTTCTGTCATTAACACTTGAGTAACTTGTCGTCTTTGCAATAACAACAACACCACTATTTTGTGTTTTCCTTCTTTGTTCAATCTGCTTAACATGAAATCTAAATCCATTAATAATAAAACCTTTGTACCGTTTGCCAATGAAGTTGGGACCTTGAGCTAAGCTTTTAAGTTCCTCAGAAATTCCCCTTTCATTCACAAAATCCATATTTTGAACCTGTTAGACAAGCACAATAATAAGAAACAATGAATTAACATATACAATTTCTAATATTTTTTGTGCTACTGACACTTACTTGATTGGCAAACCACGAGGCAAAAGTTTCATTGTGAATCCGTTCAATGTCTCTTATACGCAAACGAGGATTTTGATTACGAATCATTTCCCGATGCTCGCTAAACATAAACTGAATTAATCACAAAACTATATATACGCATAAGCTGAATTAATCACAAAAGTTCTCACCTTAAAAATGGTTGAACTATTTCACAATTGAATAACACATATTGATGTGCCCTTTTCATTGTATCTACGTCCCAATTAACAATATTCACTCCTCCAAGATGACGACCAGGATTGACAAATATGGGAAGTTCAACTCTAGTGTCAATATTGCCATCATAATTTCTTGAAGCTCGATTACTCCTTGTCTCAACATCATCTAGGTATCTAGCACAAAAGACCACACATTCTTCCGCAAGATATCCCTCTGCAATAGAACCTTCAGGGTGACTTCGATTACGTACATATGCCTTCAACGTTGACAAATACCTTTCAACGGGATACATCCACCGATAATGCACAGGCCCTGCCAACCTTGCTTCGGTCGCTAAATGGATAGGTAGGTGAACCATAATATCAAAGAAAGAAGGAGGAAAAATCCTTTCCAAATGACAAAGTGTTAGAGCAATCCGCCTCTCTAATTGAATAAGTTCTCGAGCATGAAGAACCTTCAAACATAAACCTCTAAAGAAATTACACAAATCAATTAAAGGTGCTCGCACTTGCTTTGGTAGGACTCTACGAAGAGCTAGAGGAAACAATTGTTGCATCAATATATGGTTATCATGACTCTTCAAACCGAAGATCTTTGGTGGTTTCTTACTTATGCATTTCGATATATTTGATGAATAACCATCCGGGACTTTGATTTGTTTCAGCACACCACAAAAAATATCTTTTTCTGCCCTATTCATCAGAAAACAGGGAGGTGGATAGTAACGCTTACCAGAATCATCTACAACAGGATGTAACTCAGGCCTAATTCCCATTTCCTGCAGGTCTTCACGTGCTTTCGCATGATCTTTTGATTTATCAAGGCCTAGTATGGTTGCAAGAACACTTTCACACACATTACTCTCAATATGCATCACATCAAGATTATGACGCAATATATTTCCTTTCCAATATGGTAACTCAAAAAATATGCTCCGCTACTTCCAATTATAAGGCAAATTTCTATTGTCATTATTTAATCTGCCAAATGTGTGTGTATAACCGTCAAGCTCTCTCAAGACCATATCTCCACTCAATTGTGATGGTGCCTTATCATGTTCTTCAAACCCATTGAATGATCTCTTATCTTTACGAAAATGATGATCACTTGCCAAGAAACGACGATGCCCCATATAACAATGCTTACTGCTATACCTTAACCACCTAGAACATGTGTCCTTATGACAAGAAGGACATGCAAATTCACCCTTAGTACTCCATCTCGACAAATTTGCAAGAGCTGGGAAGTCACTGATTGTCCAGAGCAAAGCTGCACGCATACTGAAATTTCGATTCATCGATGCATCATAAGTATTTACCCCAACCTCCCACAATAATTTCAACTCCTCTATCAAGGGCGCTAAGTATACATCCAGATTGTTCCCGGGCATTGTTGGGCCAGGAATCAACAACGAAAGAAAAAAATATTCTTGCTTCATACACATCCAGGGGGGCAAATTATAAGGTATCAAGACGACAGACCATGTACTGTAATGAACATTTAAAGACCTAAAAGGATTAAAACCATCTGATGTTAAGCCAAGACTGATATTTCTAGCTTCTTCGGCAAAATCTCTATTTCTAAAGTCAAATGTCTTCCATGCAGGAGAATCAGCAGGGTGTCTCATATAACCATCTTCTGTTCGACCTTCCTTATGCCACCTCATGAAAGATGCTGTTTTCGAAGACATGAATAAACGCTGCAATCGGGGAATCAAAGGGAAATGCCTTAAAACCTTAGCAGGAACCTTTTTTCTCTTTTTAGATAAAGGTTCCCCAACTTCATCGCTATCTTTGTCCTCCAAATACCTAGATGTTTTGCAAACATAACATTCCGTATCGTTCTCATGCTCCTTTCTATACAACATGCAGTCGTTTGGACATGCATGGATCTTATTGTAAGAAAGTCCCAAGCCTCCTATCATCTTTTTTGCCTCATAGTATGACTTAGGAAATGTCTCTCCAACAGGAAAAGCATCTTTTATAAATTCAAGCAAATCAGTAAACCCTTTGTTGCTCACTCTATTAAGACACTTTATGTGAAACAACCTAATAATTGCGGATAATTGAGAATACTTCTTACAACCAGGATAAAGCTCCCTTTCAGCATTTTTTAGCAACTCATAAAAACATTTTGCATCATTATTTGGTTCCTCATCTCCTGGAACAGCATCCCCATCATTGTCATCAATGTAATTTTCAGCATGCCCAAAGCAAATTCCATCATGTAAAATCCCATGCATGTCATTGCCATTGTCAAAATTATCTCTCAAATCATAAGTGGGACGAGTAGACGAAGATGCTTCACCATGAACAAACCATCTTGCATACCCATTCAGAAATCCATGATATGTTAAATGATCTTTTGCAGTCACTCTATCTACCCAATCACCAAGTTTGCAATTTTTACACGGACAAACAATTTTTCCATTCACGCTTTCTTTTTCAAATGCAATGTCAAGTAATTTATCCAAACCATTCTCATATTCCTTACTTCCTCTAAACTTATACATCCAACTTCTATCCATGAGCGACAAGTGAGACTTCAACTTTATTACTTGATTCTACAAACATGAGAAGCAAAAAATACAAGAATTACAATTATGGGCAAGAATAATAAGAACAGCATCATATGAGGCAAAACTAAGACATTGATAGCTCCAAACAAATTCATCCAATCGTTAGGTAGAAAACACAAAATATAGAATTTCAATAATAAATGGTAAGCTAGAAAATAACATAATTAGATCTATTGTACAATGAGCAGCATATGGGCTTTAAAATTAACAAGGCAGGATCTTATACACTAGCAAGGCAGGATCTTAACAAGGCAGGATGTTGTACAATGAGCATCATATGTTAGGCAACTCAGTAAATGCTTGAGCAAAGACATTGATAGCTCCAAACAAATTCAACTAGAAGAAAAAAGTAATTAAACAAGGCCAATGAAAGACAAGTTTATCAAGTACCTGCAAAGGATCTTGGAGGTGCTGTGAGAACGGATGATCGGTGCACGGTCATCCACGCCCGCACGATCTCCACGCTCGCACGGTCGCACGGCCGGTGCTGTGAGAACGGATGATCGGTGGTGTGAGGGCGATGGCAAAATCGAGGGTTCGGTTGAGGGAGAACAGGGAAAACGTGAGGCGGGCAGTGAAAGACAACTCGATCTGAAGTTTTCGAGATCGAAAATAACACCAAAGAACAGATCAAAATGATGAACTTGCCTCTGAGTTTAGAGCTTCCGCGAGTTCGATCGGAAGGGCGATGATGAACTTCCTCTGAGTTTAGGGCTTCCGCGAGTTCGATCGGAAGGGCTTCAGCGAGTTCGATCGGAAGGGCGATGGAAACAAGAGGGGTTAAATGCTACTAGGGCGATCGGAAGGGCAACGATGAACCTGAGTTTAGGGCTTGCTGTTGCCTCGATGATCTGTCTCGTCCTGCCTCCAGTCTCCAGTGATCCATCTCGTCCTGCCTCCAGTCTCCAGTGCACGCGAAGCAAAGCAAAGCAAAAGCTTAATATCCGTTAATCGAGGGAAAAGAGTGCCGAAGGAAGGGTGAAAGTAAAAAAGTACTATTGCTTTTTTGCTTTACGCGTTGATCGAGGGAGGCGCTGCTTCCCATGCAAAGCTTAATAGCCATTAGATGAACTCCTGTGGAAATCACATGGTAATTAGCTATCATTCAACAAATTTATAACTAATATTTGTGCTATTTTAGATGTGATAATAAATTTTAGATAACAAATCACATGGGAAATATTAAAATCGCTGGACGAGTTAGGTGTGATAAGAAAATGTGCGAAAATGATAATAAATGTAACAAAAAAATTAATTGGTTTCATCTCTAATTTTAAATGATCATACATAAATGTAACAAAAAAATTAAGTGTCATTATTACAAAAATACCATTCAAATTTTAAGTGCCTCAACAATTATATTTTGATGCATTTTAACTAAAATGCCTCATTAAGTAGTGTCTTCTAAAATTATTTTTCTTGTAGTGATTTCTAAAATAGATTTTAGAGACATTGTCAACGTTACGAAAACCTATCGAGTCACACACAAATAACATTCTATTTTAGAGATGGGTTCATTTTTGTTTGAATAAAGGAACAAGTGAATTCATTGGATGGTCAAGACTTGAGTTTGACTCAATTTGGTTGAATTTGAGTTAGACTCAAATTAAACCAAGTTGATGAATGAAGTTTGATTCATCATACATGATTAATGTGGATTAATCATGCATTGAAGAAGATGAAGTTAAATTCATCATACATGATTAATAAGGATTAATCATGCATTGATAAAAGAATACAAAAAGCCTAAAAAACCTTTGGTATTCATGGTATGAGTATAAAAGAGTTTTTCTTCTAAAAATTCATAAGTTTTGTTCATCTTCTTGCCTTCTTTTCTTCTTGGCCAAGACTCGCCAAAGGGGTTGCTAGCACAACTAAAATTTTCTCTAAAAAGTGAGTGTTCGTGTGGATACGCATAGAGGCATGGACACTTGAACGTGCAAGAGATCCGACAAACTTTGGACGAACGGGATAAGCGAAGGGCACGCTCCAAAGATATTCCCTATTAGATAGGATTTTGTAGAGTTAATCTGCATGAGTTTTCTTTCGCATGGATCGCTCAAGGGATCCTTTTTCCACTGTGATTTATTGTTTATCGCATAGAATTCCCTATAAGGGCATCTCTGACCTCCGTTCTTACTCTCTTCCTTCTCCTTGCAGTTTGACGCTTGGCGGTACGTCAGGGTCTAGTGTCCTCTTCTCAGCTGATCATGGGTACTGCTTCGGTCCGTCAACACACAAGTTAGGTATCTGGCGACTCATCTGGAGGCGATCTCAAGCAGGAACATTGGATTATCACCAGTGAGTTGACCATAAGGAAGCCTCAATTGACAGAGATCTCTTATTTAATTTATGAGTGGTGATACACAATATGAAATCGTAGCATGACACTCACATTGGCAGTGGGTCCCACTGACATGCAATTGTGAGTGTCATGCTACAATTTCATACTACCATTTCATGGTAAGTATCATTTCTCTTAATTTATTTACTAGCAATTCTCAAGATCGATCATTGAGAGGGTAGATTTGTTCACAAGTATTTGGTTCATTTACAATCCTAAGAGCAACTCTCTAATTGAGCCTTGATGCCCATATCATTTTGTTTCTTCAAATGGGGGATGTTGCAGCCGTGCTTCTTTAATCATAGAATCCTTCTTCAAAAATAAGAGAAAGTGATCTTCAATTTCAAAGCGGACGGGAATAATTATGGATGATCTACTTCGTCTTCTAATTCATGAAGATGAGCGTGCCCACATATATAGATCGTGAACAAAAAGGATGCAATGCGTGAACATGACTCTCTATGAGATCCTCTTTCATGCATATCGTCACATGCATGGACGTTCATAACAAATTGAGAGGAAGCTTCCTATAGCACATTAGGGAAGAAAATTTCTGTGAGGATCTATCTAGGAAAGTTGGTGAAAAAAAGGAGGTAGAAAAATTGCATAACTTGGCAATGAGGGATTCAAGTAGCAAACTATGGTAAGGAGATGAGAGGTAAGATATGCATGAGGAAGAGATGTGGCGGTCAAAAAGGATAAGGATTGTGTCCATGGAAAGAATGTTGAGGAGCATTGTTTAAAATTTTAACTCGTGTCAGAGTTTTATATTGTTTCTTTTAATTACGATTACGATGAATTAAATATTTATTTTTGTTCGCTACAAATAAAATAAACGAATCTAGTGCTATACTTTAATTTTTGGAACTGTGATTCAAAGGAAAGAAACCGTGGAGTTGAAATAACTCACTCAGAACACCTTTTAAAAGATTACGTGGTACTATTGGGTCGAATAAACCTTTTTCGAATAAATACTCAGATGTTTGTGAACCCTCGGGTACTGTCGTATTCAATGTTTGTTCAATTACTCTTTTACCCGCAAATGCAATGGTTGCATTAGGTTCAGCAATAATGATATCTCCTAACATAGCAAAACTGGCTGTTACTCCACCGGTTGTAGGATCTGTAAGAATTGCTACATAGAATAACTTTTTATCTAATTGATAATTATATAAAAGTCGACTGATGTAGCAGAGTTATAAAAGAAGTCTGCACGAAAACAACTCAAGGATTTTGCCATTCTTTAGTGCTTCTTCTGAGAACTTGTTTGTTCTCTATTCTCTGCTTTCTTCCTCTCCTCTCAAACACTATTTCATATCATTCTTGAGGAGATCAAAAGAGTTGTAAAGGTTTCTCCGCCTTCGAGGTTTTCGAGAAGGAGAAGATTCATAGTGCATCGGGTGTGTGCGTGCGTGTGGATCCTTGGATTAGTCACCTCTGCGGAGGTGGATACCAAGTAAACAAACCGGGTTAGCGTTGATCTCTTGTTTTCTCTTTTATATTTTTGCTTCCGCTAATTTCTGTGAAGAGAAAGATCAAGAAAAATCGAGAAACGCTATTCACCCCCTCTAGCGAACCAACCGATCCTAACAGGAATGAGATAGTCGAGTGACAATAGGTCGAGAAACATTGAAATGCAACATTGATGGTAATTGGAGGAAGATGAACTAAGATAAGCTCTTCAGTGAGTTGTGAGAGTTGAACGATTTTTATTTTTGGGTTAAGGTAACACTTGATTTAGATGAAGACGCAATCATTATGATGATCATAATCGAGGCTCCAACCTACTAAAAGGTGTCTCCATTCAACTAGTGAGATGAGTTGACTCAAACTTGATGGTTAGTGAACAAAATATTTATATTTCGAACCAAGTTGCATGTCCAATCAACTAGCATATGGGAATAATCAAACGATTCCCTACATAGTTAAAAAAAAAAGAAGATGACTATTGATCATGTAGAAAAAAATTACAACTCTCAATGGCAGAAATAGCTAGGTTGATCAATTGATTGAAGTTCAGTTATGGCCCGTTGACTAAAATGCAACTAGTGAACTGATAGATGATAAAACAAAGCTTTAAGATTGATGTATCTTGAGCAATATTTCAATAAGCCTTAAGTTTTTATAACTTAGTTTTATAAGCCTTTTATCTTCTTATAAGAAATTTGTAAAAGGTTGTTTCCTTTTTAGAAGATATTTGAGAAAGAAAAAATATAGTAAAAATTCAAAATGACTCCATGAAATCGTAGGGCGTGAAATAGAAATAAGAATGAAAATTTCAAACCATCTTATATGAGATTTGTTAATATTGTCTTGCATATATTTTATTTTTATAGTTTATAATCAAATTTGATTGCATTAGCACGAATAAAAAAATTTATTTGTGTGCCAAATATTACTCACCTCTCAAACCGTTGGTCTACCCTAGAAATAAATAAGAGTATTTATATATGAATTTAGAGTAATTTAAGTTTCTATAATGATAAGAAAGACACTTTTGACAATTCTATTAAAATAGGTAATCTTTTAATTGTTATTCTTTCTTTCTTTTTTATTATTTAAGAATATATTAAATCTAATTCGGCTAAGTTTGGCAGACGGCACGGCAACAGGCTGACGATGTAAACGGAGACATGACGGCGTAACCGCTCGATCTTTATTTTTTCCAAAAGAAGTTAAAAAGTTGCGCATTTGACGACCATCGATTCCATCCAAGGCAGTCCACAGCTTTGCTCAATCTTCAAACCCTCCTTCCTTTCTCCGCTTACCATTGGAATCTGAGCTTCCTCGGTTTCATCTCCCGCGGCACAACCTTCCCCTTCGTGCCACCTCCGCCTCGGAGCTCACGGGTATCGGTTCCTCTTTCGGAGCTCCGGGTATCGGTTCCTCTTTTTTTTTTTTTTAATGTTTCAGTGATATAGTACTATGCGATCTCGACATGATTTTAATCTTTCTGCAAAACTTCCGTTTGATATCAGGAAGTGTGATAGCGCAGAGAATATATCTTTCGATTTGCTATTAGTTTTTTCAGCATATGGAGATTGGTTTTCGGTGGCTGATTGGGCGTTTTTGAGTCTGCATAAGACGGAAGAACCTGAAACGTTCGCTTGTGTTCATGAAATTTCCCTCTTCTTACGGAGTTTTTTTTTTTATTTTATTTTGGTTTCGCCGAGAAGTTTTCGCTGAAGCATGCAAAAAATTTGGCCTTTGATGAGGCGTGATTACGTGCGATATTGAGCTTTTCTTTATTATGATAGGGTAGGCGAAGGGTTTAGTTTGTGCTGGAGTTCTACTGCCTTAATATCTTCAGCTAGTTCTTTGGAAAAGACTAGATTCACGTTTATAGAGAAAAAGGTTCATTGGAAGGAATTTGCAGAGAGAGAGAGAGAGAGAGAGAGCGTGACTCTTATGACGCACTGCGCTCATGAGTTTGGAAAGCTTCCTGATCATCTCCTCATAGAAATTTTTGTCCGCATACCTCTCTGCGAGTGGTCTCGGATTTCATGTGTCAACAAGCACTGGGCTGCAATATTTAGGGGGGAGAGCTTGTGGCAAACCGCGATCATCAAGACCTGGCCTTTTGCTTGCCAGAGGAAACGATGGCCTGGACCTATTCCTCGCGGTTCCAGTAGAAGGTCAGTTCTTTGAAGAAACTAATGGCTCCTTTTTGTTTGTACTTATGATTTGTTTCTTTCGAAGGAGAATTATTGGTCCAATTTGTCAACAATTTCTTCCCTATTAGCTCTTATATGTTCATGATACTATTAATTCCTAAGAACAAAATAATAAACTTATTCCAGACTGTTTTTTTTTTCATTATTGTAGCACATATTTTAGCTTTGTCCAAACAAGTTCATTCTAATTATTAGATTAATTGATAAGGATCTTGGAAACATTGCAAAGACTTGGTTGTATCACAATAAATTATCTCATTTAAGGCTTACTCCTTCATATAAGGATCATCAAGGATCTGTGACTTAGTAATAAGAGATTAGGGAAGCCTTCATTTCATCCTTTGGCACATATGGCAAGCACATCCTGTGCTTGTACAGTTGGCTCTTGTTTCATCAATATAGATCGACCTAAGCTTTGATTTATAGCCATGCTGATGGTTCATTCACTCCAAAAGGACCAAGGAATCACACATATGAGTGAAGCTCACTCCCATGTATAAGAAAAAGGACTTCAACACAAAAATTTCAATAAAGGAGCCTTGCTTGCCTTTGGAAACACATCTTGCAAAAAACTTGGATGACTCCCTTGCATGCCACATAGTAGTACACAGATTCACCTCAAGAAAGATCTGAGAACCTAGATACATCTATGTGCTAGACCACCATAGTTGAGCTGCGTAACCTTGTTTGGGAGGAAAGGAAGGTTAAAAGGAAAGGATTTGAAACTAAAGGCCAAGCTATGATACCATCCGGCCCGTGTAGACCACCACAGTGATGCGGAGAGGCGGACCCGGTAGAGTGGGAGGTGGGCGGAGGCGCCGCGGCCGGCGGAGCAGGAGCAGGAGAGGCGGACCCGGTAGAGTGGGCAGTGGTGGAGCCGGCAGGGTGGAGGCGGGGTCGCGGTGGCGCTCGCGCATGGCTTGGGTAGAATTGGAATAAACATTGCGTCCCCTTCCTTACACCCCGATTTGGGGTGTAAGAATTTGTGGCTATTCATGGGTATGGAAGGGGAACACTCCCCCTTCTTCCCCTTCCCCTCCCTACCTCACCCCATCCCAAACAGAGGTAAATTTTTTTTTTCCCCTTCCTTACCTTTCCCTCCCTCTCCCTCACCTCCTCCCAAACAGAGGCTTAGACTTGGGTACATGTGATAAAATGTTCAAGGGCATCTAGACTTGACAAGATCTCAAAATCTATATATTGGACGTTCAGTAGAACACCTATAAAAAGGTTCTTTACATGATTACACCTGGGTTCTCTATTATTGTTTTTTCATTTTCTGAAACATATGCTTTTTAGTTCCATTTTACTTTATCATAACTAATTTCTGAACATTAGTTATGATTATTTTGGCCCTCTATAAATTTACAAATTGGATAAATAGATATGATTTAAATTACCTATCCCATAAATAACTCACTATGCTTTATGTTGCAACTAGATGCACTAACATTTTTTATTGCAATCATAAACATGAACTTTTGTAATTGTTACAATTGATTCCATCCATAAGATCAACTCAATGTACCTATTGGAAAATTGACTGGTCCATGGGACAATATTTTTAATCATTTTTAAGTTTCTTACCAATGAAAAAATTGTATCCAATTTGCACATGGAGCATAAGGGAAGTAGGTAATATACCCATTCATTGAAGAAGTGATATCTAAAATCTTCCCTTAGTTTTGTATTCACTGTGGAATACTTATTTTCTTATATGATCTTTTTTCTCCTCCTTTTAAATTATTTTTCAATCTTAAGTGAGTTAGATTTTTTAATCATCATTGCCAAGACCTATTTACAGGAAGATTGACTCTGCTTCTTGTTGATTACATCATCTGTGAAGGCAGTGATAGCTGCATCAATCATCTTGGTTTAGTAGCATAAAAAATGGGTGGTACAGATTGTGTTCATTTGAAGCAAGTCCAGTAGCCAATTTATATAGTAGTAGAAAACTAAAATTTAAATCAGGAACAGAAAGATACATTGGCTTTAGATAATTTGCTGAAAGTTTTTAAAAGGGCAGAAATATTTTGTTTACTTTTGAAATCTTTTTGAGTAATTTAGGTGCAGCGATAATGTAATTTTTTTTCTATCTTCTTAAAGAGGTATTTGTGCTTGTAGATGTAATTCTATTGTCCTTTTTTAGACTACAAGAATAAAAAATTATCTGCATTTATTCTAACAAAATTTACTATTTTGTCCTATCTTCTTGATTAAACAGGAGATATGAAGCACTGTATGCAAGCAAACACTTCATGTCCTCTAATGGTGAAAGTAGATGAACTATTAGGTCACACTTATTTGTATTTGAAGGAGCAGCTTGAGCTATCAATGATGCCACCTCCTTCTAGCATACTTCATGGAACCATGATTGGTGGGTTCTTGATCTAGTGTCTCTGTTTAATACTTTACATAAAATACTTGTAGACTAACTGAGCAACCAAAAAATGATTTGTCAATTGGGATAATGGCTTCAAAGAGTTAAAGGGGCATAAGTTTTTGCCCTTTATCAAGAGATAAGATGTCTTTAGTTGATTGAATAGTCTTTTCGTCTTCTTTTTCTCTCATGTTAGTTTGACAATAAGAAATTCTATTGCAAATCCTAGATATGATAAGAAAATCTTAAGTTGCCGAGGTTGTTCTTAGTCATGGATCCTTGCTTCTTATCCATTGTGACTCTGATAATGTAAGATACTTGTCTTTAGTTGCCAGCTTTGATATTAATGCCAAATTAATGACCTTGGAGCTAGTTAATGCACATGCTAAGAAATAGTTGATGGATCTTAATTGAGCCAGTATATGTTATCAATAAATTCAGTAGAATGAAAGCATCAGATATGATTTATGTCTTGCTGATATACTAATCACATAAACCACCATATAATATTACTATATCAGAAAAAGCAAGAAGGGTTCATCCTATCCAATATCCACCAATAATATATGAATTTCCAAGTCCATGTTCCTAAACTAAGGGGGAAAGGATATAAACTTCTTCTTCCTGCAAAATTAGCAACTGTAATCTCTTAAGTGATTATTTGATGAATGCTATTTGTTGATTGTTATTTGATGGCCTTTAGGCTTTAAGACTCTGCAGATTGCTCATGTGTGCAAGATTTCATGTCTTCATGTTCTATCTTCACAGTTTGGTCATCACTACATAGGATTTTGCTTTGTAGCTGAAAATCCAAAGTGTTCAAAAGAGGGCGAAAAATCTCCTTGTCATATATAAGCATCTCAAGTACTTAACTAATTTAATTGAACTTGGAAGTGTATTTGGTCCATTCAATACTTAATTTCATGAAATTTACAAAATTAACTTTCATTCGTAGTTTCTACTTTCTACTTTCTACTTTCTACTTTCTACTACACATTACCAGTGAACAAATCCACAAAATTGTTGAACTACTAGAGCTTATCTTGTTGAGCCTCTTTTCTCTTGCTAACCTTTATCTCCTTCCTCATCAAATAATGCCACTGTCTAATCTGTATCATCTATTTTTAGGTCATGTGGTTATGTGACTAATCACAAAGTTCCTCTTCTCCTGTCAGATCAATTTATCGCCTGTGGGAAGTCAATAGACAAGGCCCATGAACTTTCTTCAGAGGTTTGGCTCTCAGTCATCAATAATCTTGAAGAGAACAAGCGAACATTTTTGCTGCTAAAACGTCTTGCACAAGAAGGAGAAGTAAATTTTCTTATCACAGTTATTTCGCATTCTATTAGATTTTGGTCTATTCATGGTTCATAGTCATACTGATAGGTAGATGTTAGTTTATTCATGGATTACAGGTATAAAAGAACTATTCTACTTCTTAAGGAATGTTCAAGTGGAGACTCCAACAATAGGGTTTGGAGGTACTTAATCTCTGGAGATGGAATAATTGTGGTGTGCTTTAGGAAGCACTAATAGTGTCTTGGTGGTTTTGTTCTTTCATTTCATTAATGGTACAGTAGGATCATGTTTTAGTGTAGTGGATGCTAGGAAAAGAAGATTAACATGTACACAGTATCATCGACACCACAATTAGCATCACCTTAGTGATCAGATGAACATATTCTTCAGTTTGGCAACATTGCTTTGTATTTGCAGTTGCTTATGCATGACAGTGAAATTAAGTATCTCATCATCATCAAAACTCTTTAATGAATGCTTAATCTACAAACCACATTAAACGATAATACTTCATCAGATGATAAAGTTAATTTGGTGAAGTCCAGGTAATTTGAATGCTTTTACTTCCTTCATTAAGTAGGTAACTAAGTACAAAACTTGTTCTTTCTTTCATGCAGTTCTTTCTTCCATTTCCCTACTCAAGATCTTACAAGGTGTTATGGATGGTATTTGAGAAGCTTTTCACCGACTTCCGCGACTGTTTAAACCCCACAGATTACTATGATGTTCTAGCATGTGCCAAGGCCAGTTTCCAGCCAATTCCCTCCACTTGGCTAGGATACTAGCTCCGGCCAGCATCTGCTACTGTTTGGTGCTGAAAATCTACTTAACTATAGTTGTTGCCCTCGTTGTCATTATACATGCACTGGGTTAGCTCTTGGCCAAAGTGGCCATCTTGTTTCAAGGCTTGTCGATAATGTATCGCATAGATTGGTTAATCTTGTGTTGGAGGTGGAGGGAGAGTGAGCTCTATACATGCTATGAAAATGTAATCTCAATTGTTCTTCTCAGATTGTAATTGTATATGTGATAATTGCCAATACATGAATTAGCCTATAGAAAAATTTTGTCTACTTGCCCAAATGATACCCTATTAATGATAATCCCTCTGGTTGTCATGTCGAAACGATAATCTAAGGTTAAATTTCACCATTCACTACTGTTTTCCCCCCACTATATTACCTTTCTTTTTTCCTTCCCAATTGGGATCATCCTCCTCCTTCTCTGCAGTGTGCTGATAACAATATGGGTTGTTCATGTTTGTGTGATTTTTATTTCTTTCATTTGCATCTCATAGAGAAGTTATTTTTATAGAATTTCTTTCTCATGAATATCATACTGATGGAAATTATAGGTAGATAAGATGCACACTTTTTCTTAAACACAATTTCAAATGATTATTGCACTCGAGCAAGCTTCCACGAACCATTAGACGTAAATAAAATGGAAGCTTATTGAATTGCATGAAGCATCTTTGGAGTCTAAGCTTGTAAAGTGAGAATGATTAAATGCATAGATGACCATATTCAATATAAAGGATGCTGCTAGTCAGTCTTCAAGCGGGAGTTCAAAGGAAATGATATGGTCATTAAGCCAAGGGTGTTGTATCTCATATGAGAAATCAGAAATTATTATAATTTTGAGGGTGAAGTGTTGAATCTTTGATTGGATGTTCATTAATATCCTAACTAGTTTACATTTTCATGATGCATTGATACATTTATCTTATCCAAAAAAAAATTAAACGATGACTAAATATAGACTTGACTACGGTTCAAAATCGACGGATTGACAGTTTAAAAAATATCATCCTTTTAATCTTAACCTTCAAAGGTAGTTACGATTCACTGTTTGGCATCATCAGTTATAGTTCGGTTCATAATTCGCAATAGTTCAAGAATATTATCTTTATTTTAATTTTTTCAAAAAATATTTAAAATATTTATAAATTAAAAAATATAAATAAATAAATATGAGTTTGAACTTATTTAAGTTGCCTATATATCACCTTAGGGTATAGAGGAATTAAAGTCCATATAGTTCACTTACTTTTTTACTTTTATTTCCTTAGAAAATGGTGTGATTATTCATTTTTATTTCTTGTTCCCATAGTAATAGTTCATTCTATATCAAAATCTTCTACCTCGTCCTTTGAAAGATGTATTCCTTGTATTTTATTTAACTTTGTTCAATCATCAAGTAATATTTATGCTTCTAAAAAATTAAAAGACAAAGTAAATTGCCTTTCATTTAATATATTATCTCTAAAATTAAATATTTATTCTATAGCAATGATTGACATTAGATAAGTTAGAATTTTTTTCTATGATAGAGTGAATGTAATAGCTTTGAGTCTTCTATGATTATCATCGTAAAATATTAAAATCCACGTCCCTATGTGCTTCACTGAAATTAAAAAAAAAAGTTGTAAAATAATTCTCATGTTTCTATTTAGAACTTGAGAATCCTCATGAGCATTTCATCTATTCTCGTAATAAAAATTATATTTTCATAAATTTTAAATTACTAGTATTATTAATATTATGTGCTTTAGACACATTACCTTCTAATCTTTATAAATTTATATAAATTATATCTCTAGTATTTTGTACAATAAAAAAAATATTAGAAGAAAAAAATATTTAAATGGAATTAAAATATTATAATACATAACTAATATTTCAAAAAATATCTAATTTTATCTAGGATGTAAAGCAAATATAATAAAATAAATATCAAAAATATAATAAAAAATATTTTTCTCATTTTGCCTCCATTGCTAATATATAGGGAGATAAAAATTTATAATATATTTATTTAAAATTAAAGTTATATTATAAAATTTTATTATAATTAAATGAGAAGTAGAATAATAAATACTCCATATATAGTTGTTTAGTTGTATCATTAAACATTTTTAAAATTCACAAATACTACTATTTATATTTCATTGGTGTTAAAATGGATATACATTGCTTTTATTAGCATTTTGTATAAAAATGAACATAATAATCCTTTATATTGAAATGAACTCTACAATAATCTCTATGTTGAATTTCAACGTATTAGTAATCACGTCTCATCCCATTAATTTTATAAAATATGTCACATTGTTTCATTATACTAAAATGTGACATCAAATAAGAAATAATAATTTTGATTGGTCCAATTTGATTTTATAAAGTTTTTAATTTATCTTAGATGCATAAATTTAAAACATGATCTATATATATATCGAATATGAAAACTAAATCACCAATATTATGTTGACATACAATTTTAAGTTTTTTAAATACTTATAGTATTAGAAGTATAATTATCAAATGATATTAAAATTTTTTTAGAAGTTAATCTATATTCTTTTAAAATTAAGTGCGTCAACTGACATATGTTGTGAGTGATGTGTACTTCATTAGTACTTCATTAAAAATTGATAAACTAATAAATATTTTTGGATTGACTAAGAGTTGTCAATTCAATGATAGGCCACACTCATATATAAATAAGGTTGCTAACGATAACTCTAAATATCATAATATAAAGATATTTTATTATTTAATTTAGTAAAATATTCAATTAATTTTTTTCTATCTAATTTTTTAATTAGATGAGTGAGTGTGATTCGAGGAACACATTTAAGTTAAGTGATTCTTGATAAAAAATCATTTAGACTCAAAATTAAAAAAAAGTCAATAGAAATAAATCTAGTTAATGATTCTTATAATTTAATATTAAAATAAACTAGAATTGGTACCTCCAATAGTTGATAAAAATTTGAACAATTGTATTTGAGACCGTTCAACTCCAATGCAAGATATAGCCAGGATTCAAAACTACTTGAGGTTGGCTGCCAACTATAATTGATATAATAAATTAATTAATTCAAAAATATAAATAAAATAAAAACGTATGTGAATATTAATTTTCTGAAAGCATGAAACAAAAGTATTTAATATTCAATACATTCAAAAATATAGAGCAAAAATATTATTAAAGTTGTGCTCTTTGATTTTTTTCATAGAATCAAACTTATTAATTATTATATCATTATCAATTTTTCAATCAACTCTCCTTCAATATAGATGACCATAGAATCTGTTACAAACTCTTCTTTTATCTTGTTACGAAAAGCTATTTTAATAAGTTTCATAGTTGAAAATGCTTGTTCCATTATTGTTGTAGAAACGGAAAGAGTTAAAACAAGACGAATCAACCTGTCATTTAAATAAATATATTAGATTCAATTTAATTGTAGGTTCTCGATTTATTTGTTTCAACTAATTTTCAATATAATTCAGAAATAATAGATAAATTTTGAAAATTTTCATAACCAACAACATCAAGCTTATAATGATCCAATTGCATTCTCAAGTGGTGCATTTATGCATCGAAATCAAGAGGATAGAATTTTTGACACCGGGTGGGATAGCGATTATTCTGCGGGCAATATTTATTCCTCTAATTAACTGAGAACATCAAAAATTAATCGTTTAAAATCTGTTGATTCAAAAGAATACTAGGAGATAGAAAAATAAACAGCACTGCCAAAAATGTTATTAAACCAAAACTTTCTTAAACCTCAACTAATAAGATGTTTATATAGATTCAAAACTCTTACAAAAAGAAAAGAAATCTTAATAGAAAGGATAAATTCTTAATAGACTCGAAATCCTAAAAACCCTAAACGGACTTAAAATCCTCAAATATTAAAAATAGAAAATTTTAAAACTACTCTAAATACCAAAAATTTTGAAAATAAAAATTATCAAAAATATTAATAAAAATCTTCGGATCCTCCTGCATCAGTCGTCCTAAGTTGAAAAAAACTCGTCCTCGAGTTTAAAGTACTGTTAGGTGGTAGCCCAAAAGGAAGATTCATAATTTCGTCTTGGAACTTAGGTATGTCCTTATAATTGTTGACAAGTAGAAGTGCTTCATTTTTCAACTCAATTGGTTTTTGCCTTGACTTTCTTGAAAGTCTTTTCACTGCTATCAACTCTTCATTGTGATGTGTCAATATATAAACCTCCTCAGCATGATTTCTAGTTGACGAATCCTCAAAAATTCTTTGTCTCGTCCTAAGAGATGGCTGTCCAAAAAATTTCGATAGCATCTCCCCTGTAACAATTCAACTTTCCTGAATACATTTAACATAAGGCCCACACGGACACTTAACAACACAACAAATGTATTAAATCTACTAAACTATATGAAGAAAGACCCACACGACCACAAACCACATATCCAACATATGCATCAAATATAGCAACCACAACAACAACCACTCCACATACAACAATGAAAATTCAAAAGCACACCGGTAGTGCTCACAACAAAATCAAGCGACAAACTCCATAAGTCTACGATACAAAATTTTGCAACAGAATTCTAACAAGATCCATATCCACATAAATATGAACATAAGTCTAAATCATAGCCATGCACAAGAACTCCACAAACCACGTGTCGAAAATAAACTAGAATCATATAACCACATAAAATTCGAAAACCATACGAAGTCACCCAAACTGATACTTCTCCTACTGTGAGATGGGGGCAGTCTGGCAGAACTCCAAGCTTCAAAGTAAATCTCCCTATCTGCTACCTAGGGAAGAATAAAAGAAACCCCAGGACCTGAATATAAAATACTTAGTGGGATACAAGATAGAAGTGCATAACATATAAATAAATAAACAAAGATATCAAAGGATATACAGTCTCTCCAAATGATACATAATGAAAAAGGTCAATACTACATAACAGGTAATAGGAATCATGCAAATGCAATCAATGCATGTAATGTCACATAATGCAATAATCATATATCAAACAAGTGCAACACCCACATGTAAAGATGTAGTAAATAAACTATCAACAAATGTAGTAAAATAATATACCAGCAAATGCATGCACATATGCAACATACATCACAAGCAACATGCATGGTCACTGTCTGCACTCGCCACCCCTAGACACTCACACAATGAACTGGGGCGCACGATAGTACAACTGCACACACTCCAACAATAAACCACTATATATGAGTGGGAAGCGAAAAAAATATCACAGGGGAGCTATCTAGCAACATGGTCACTGTCTGCACTCAATATCCTCAGATACTCACACAATGAACTCGGGCGCACGACAAGAATCAATCACTCCAACAACAGACCAACTACACAAGAGGAGGAGGGGCAGTATCCCAGGAGAGCTATCTAGCTAGTCCTAATCACACCCACACAGTACTATAATGCTCTCACTCCTGTACCACTATCAACAATGGTCTAGTGAGAGCCAACAACAACAATCAACAACACCTACTACTAGCATGTAGATGTTATGATGCATGGCTAGAAGGGCAGAGCAAGGAGGGCTAGGGCACAGATCAGAGGTAAGCTTTATTATGGTGTTGCTAGAAGTAGATCTGAATTCCTAGTTTTAAATTTGGATTGGATTCTTGTCAGTTTGGTGGAGTCCGGTTGATCTATCTTGACCTGTTGGATCGGTTGAAGTAGGGTGGTTATTGTTGAGTGAATGTTCTTGATTTGTTGAATGATCAGTGTTGGATGTTAGGGTTAGGATTAGTTGTTGGCTGTTGGAATCTGTTGTTTGGGAATTTATGGGGCTAGCTGTTGACACTGGTATGGATCTATTAGATTAGAGTTCTGTTGTATTTTGGATTGATCGGTTAAAGAGTTAGGGTTAATGTTAGGTTTGGTTGTGTTATTGGATCTTAATTGGTCCTTAGCATAAGCCAAACTAACAAGTGTTAATTAGGTTAGTTAGGTTAATTAGGTTAGGTTAAATCTGATTAAAACTAAGTAAATAACTTGGTAGCTATTGTAGAACTACTCTCCAATAGAGATTAAGTTCAATATTCTCTCAATGGCTTCTCAAGAACCATTCAAGGAGCATCATTAGTAGATCTACTATATCAAAGAATCTACAGTAGAACCCTCTAAAAAGAGAAAAAAAAGGAATAACATTCATGGAAAAAATAAGATAAATATATATTTTTAATTAATCATGTCACACATACGACAAGACCAATGAGATGAACTACATGGCTAAACACATATGACAAGACCAATGAGACAAATGAATGATAGGGAAACATTTATATATGAGGACTAAAGATGTAAAAAAAAATATTCTAGAATAGAAGATGATATATAGGCAAAAGTTAAAAGAACGTCCCTATTTTTTGAAATCATTAAAGGAGTGCTCTTTTTTAACTTTTATCAAAAGGATACTCACCTTATTAACAACTCATACATAATTATCCAACTACCCTCCAATACACTATTCCCATATATCTTCTGTCTAAATCTTGAATCGATTAGACGTATTGTAGCAGCTATAAAATCGTAGTTGTTATATTATTATAGCAGCTATAGTTTCGTAGCTGCTACAATATATATTTAACATATTAAAAAATATTCATGTTGTAGCAGCTACAATGCGGACTCAATCATATTTACCTACCATTCACGTTGTAGCAACTACAAAATCATAGTTGCTACAATTGTTGTAGCAACTATAGTTTCATAACTACTACAACGCGGATTCGACCTACTCACCTAACATTTAAGTTGTAGTAGCTACAAAATCGTAACTGCTACAACATGTGTAGCAGCTACAGTTTCGTAGCTTCTACAATACATCCCCAGTTCATAATTTAAATAGAAGATATAGATGGGAGACAATAATGAGAATATTGTACTAGAGGATGGTTGGATAATTGTACATGAATTGCTAGTGGGATAGGATGCCCTTTTGATAAAAAAAAAAATCATATAGGGGCGGCCCTTTGATGATTTAGAAAAAATGGAGTGTTTTTTTTATTTTTCCCAAGATATATTGAAAGGGCAAATAAAAGAAAAGAAGATTGGAAATAGTTATCAAAGGTGACCTTGGATTTTATCGATCCAATTGTGCTTCAAATGGTCCGATATGATTTTGGATTTTAATATTTTGATAAAAGATTTAAGTTAGTCTTTGTCTTATGATTTGATATGTGTGTTTAAGTATACAAGGACTTGTAGACATACATATGGAGCTTGAAGAGCTCATGCTTGACAAGGTTGAGTGATGATATAGATGATGGCTTGGCATGACCAAAGTAGCATGCTCAATGCTTAGAGGTCTATAAAGATTAGAAAGGATGGTATGAAACATTAGAGGGACCACAAGACGTGAGCATTAGGGTTGTGGAGTAGCTCTAGAGTATTGACTTGGTGCGACTAAGTTGGCAGTCAATGACTCGAGGTTCATAGAGATCAAAGAAGGATGACATGGAGTATTTGAGGATTCTTCACCAATATTGACTAATGGAAGAATCGACTTGTCAGTTAACTCAAGCTAAAATACCAATGAACAAAATATTTCTATCGAGGGACTAGTTGATTAGTGCATAACAGTCAACTAACAATGGTAACCATTTGATTAATGCTACACTATCAACGGGCGAATTTTCAACTGCTATAGTGGTTTAAATGATTAGAAGTTATGGAGTAGTCAATTGATCAATGAGTTTTAAACTCGAGTAGAGGTCCATAAAAACTAATTTTGTGGAGAATTTTTGGCTAATGTTCTTGGATGGTTTTTTAGTGAGTGTTATTGCATTCCTGATCCATTTTGGACCAAATACACGGACAAAGAAAGCAAGCAAAAGAGAGAATTTCAATTGTAATACATTTTCTTGTATTTCCTTTGTTATTACTTGTATTTGTATTCCCTATGGTATTTGAGCAACTAGTGTTGTAAGAGGTTTATTCAAAGGTATCTGAGAAGAAGGAAGTATAGAAGGTTTGCGAGATTAATCCACCAACTGATCATAGGGCGTGGAGTATGAATCGAAGCTTTCGAACCATGCTATACCTGTTTATCTTGCATTTTTATTTTGAGCTTTATTTGGTTTGTATTCTATTGTGTTAACTCATTATAGACACAAAATTGAAATCAAATTGTGAACTATCATATATTCATCTCCCTCTAGCTGTTTCACCTGTCCTAACAAATAGTATAAGAGTGAGTTGCTTTTTGAGGACTAATCACCAAGGGAGCATGAGTTCCACCGCCCTTTGGATTTGGAGGTTTCAACAATTGGAAAGTAAGAATGGAATTTTTTTTCCAAATGGATTTGGTAAATTGGTTTTCCTTAATAGTTAATTTTGGGGGAAAAAGGGAAAACTCCTCAAGAGGAATAAATGGATGGAAAGAACAAATCCAAAGACATGAGCCATGTAGTAAGGTAATAAAGATTTAATTAATATTATGCTAAATGACATTCTATGCAGAATTGGTGAATATAATGATATATGTGTTGGTGTAGGGAGCACCAGCTGATCAAACCAGGATTTTAATAATGACAAAGGGTTCAAGTTAAGTTTGTGAAGTAGACTAATGAGCTAAACTGAGTATGCAGGTAGCACAAATAAGTCCTAGTTACTGCTAGGCAAAGGAAGTCCTAGTCAAGTGGACTGGATAAGGAAGTCCTGATCAGGCGGACTAGGCAAGGAAGTCCTAGTCAGGGGAACTAAGCAAGGACATTCTGATCAGGAGGGCTGAGCAAGAAGACTTGGCAGATCAGAACACCAGGCGGAAAAGTCTAAGCGGGTCTGGAGGACCAGACGTCTAGCGGTGAAAGTCTGAGGGGTTGAGGGTCAAAGGCTGAGCAAAAGTCCAATATGTCTGGAGGATCGGGTTGACAAAGGTAAATTCTCTCAAGTGGAGTAAGTGAGGATGCGTTCTCAGGAAGAGAACCGTAAGCGTCGATCTGACCTAAGATTTCACTAGAAATCTAAAAGTCAAGACTAGATAGTTTGCCAAAATTATCAATTTCCTGCTTATATTTGTTTTGGACTAACTTTGTGATGCAGAAAAGGAGAAACAGGAACTTTGGGTTCCAAGTCCCCCCCCCCCTAATCTGAATCCGGACGATCGGACGGTCTAGGCACTCGGAAGCGATCCAGATGCCTCCAGTGAGGCGGATGAGGTGGCAAGTTCCCAGTAGTCAGGACACCTTAGCCTCTAGGCGCTCGAAAAGGCTCCAGGCACCCGGATATAGATAAGGCGTTGCGGAGTCAAAGTTCATCCGGCAACTTCCACGTCAACATCCAGACACCCAAAAGATATCGGGTCAGCATCAGAAGCAGATTGACGGGATGACGTGGAGGTGTCCGAAAGAAGTTCCAAGTGCCTGGATCGACCTGTATATGCAGCTACAAGGGGAAACCCTAGAACACAACATATACGCTACTACGATAATTTTCTGCGTGCGAATAACATATCCGATACATTGTCATAATGTCGAGGAGCTACACCGACTTCTACACTAACCTTCTACTATTTCAGTCAGTAACTTTTACATTTTACTTTGGTACTTAAACTCTTAGGACGGTAAAAGTTTATCATTCCTAACATCCTTTGTAAAAGTGAAAACTCTTTCTTGTAAGAGGGGAGTTTAATAGTGAATTATCCGTCGGAAATGATCAAGGATCGTGGATTTTGAAGTAACAATTTGTGGTTGTAAACTAAGTAAATAAAAGTGTTTAATTTTTTTATTGTCGTTGTATTTCATACTCTGATTTGTATAGGCTTTCTGAATAAGTAAAAAAGCAATGAATGCGCTATACCCCCCCCCCCCCCCCCCCCCTATTCCCCCCCCCTCCTATAGCGCTCAACTCGATTTTATAGCATATGATTTATGAAGCAAATTAATTACACTTCATGAAAATTCTATGCCAGCACAAAAGGAGGGAGAGGTCGAGGAAAAGAGCTAATTGATCCAAGAGAAGAAAATTTTAAAAGTTGAGAAACGTTCAACGTCCAAAGTGGAGGTCGAGGAACCATCTACCTCTTTATCCAAGAGTGAGAAAGAAAGACCCATGAAATCGAAAAAAGAAGGTTCAACCTCTAGGAAGATGAGTCATCCGCCTCATCAAGCCGTGCATAGGAGAGCTCTATCCCTCCAAACAATGAAGAATCCACACATGAAGATACGTCAAAATTAAATTAATAAATATTATACTTTATGCTTTATGTGCAAAGAAAGGGAACATTATCAGAACAAGTGTGCAAGCTCGATAAAAGAAAAAATTCAGATGGCACCTAAGGGGAAGAAAAAAATCAAAAACAGAATCATATACAGAAGGACAAGAAGCATATGATGTGTTTCATTTGTAATGAGAAAGGACATTATTGAAATCAACCATCATGATTTTTTTTTAAAGGACACGAGAGGAAATTCAATTCAAGTAGTGAAATTAAAGGTTCCAATTAAATGCAAATGCATATATTATTACAATACTACGTTTAGAAGATCTTCCATAGATATATTTATTTTGTTGTAATATTTATCTTTCAAAAGTAATGTTGTTAGAAGATAAATAATTGACTATTTATGGTATGATTACACAAATATTTAGAAGGTCATAATAGTCAAAATCTGTGCAAATTGATCTGCGAATTTACTTGTAGTTTGAAAATAAATAGAGTATAATTCACCTGTCCTCGAGGTAATGGTGTAACGGTAGGTCATTTGGGTTGTGACCTTAATGAATAACTAATTGATTTCTATTCTTTCAGCCATCCTTTTATCCCCCTTGAATAACAAAACGGATTAATTGACTATTTATGGCCACCGTATGATTACACATTTATTTAGTGGTCATAATAGTCAAAATCTGTGGATTGAATTTATGAGACTTACTGTAGATTTATCATAAATAGAGTATAATTAATTTTTTCATCAAACTAAAATTTTCAGACACAAAAAAGTATCAATTCTAGTTAATGCTTTAAAATCTCAAAATCCTCATCAGTGTGTTGTATGCACAAAACTAATTACAACTTATCTTAAATTTATTTTTTTTATCAAAATAAATTTTAGATTTTTTTTCAATTCTAAATCAATTATATGCCATTTTTTTAATGCAAACTAATTTGTTAATAAATTTGCACTTTTTAAATCACCACCAACCGATTTAACGTGCAATCTCATGTAGTAGTTTTACCTAATTGTTATAGATTTGAAAAAAATTTAAAGGTCGTAAATTATTTTAAAATGTAATAAAAATAAATTTATATAAATTCTAGTACAAATTTTACAAAATAGTATGAGTTATAATTTACAAAATTATCAAATAATGTAAAGTTGAAAAAAAAAAATCAGAAAAGGTAATATTTAAAAAAAATATGTAGATCAAAGTAATATAAAATTTGTAAGTTAAAGAATAAAATATTTTTTAAATAAATAAATAAATAATATAATATAATATATATGATATTTTTGACAAATCTTGTGCAGCAATCTTTGGACAAAATTGGTACATGAATTTAATAGTTTTAGTCACGTGATCACTTTGAAAAATATCAAATGATTACTTGGCAATTTTAGTTAAAATTGAAGGTGTAAATGAGTCGAGTTAAATTTAGCTGTGTCCAACTTATTTATTTACGTAGAAAGCTTGTTCATGCTTGTTATAAATCTTATTAAGTTTGAACCAAACTAAAACTTATTCATAAATATTATTCAAACTTTTAATCGAGCTTAACTATATTGCTATTTTATATATTTTTAAAATTTATACTATTTCTTTATTTTTAATATATTATGAATACTAGATTTAAAAAGAACATAAAAAATTTATAAAATTATTCATGAATATTTTTAATATATACTATTTCTGATACTTAAATTTTATATAAATTAATAAATAAATTTATTTATAAATTATTTTTGAATATTACTCATCTTCATTAGTGTTTAGGTTTATATATTTTATTTATTCTTTTATAATTGAACTAATATAAATAAATTTATCAAATCAAACATCAAATTTGTTCATAAACATACGTACTAAAGACTGATAGAATCCGACAGTCCCTAAAGGGAGTTTGTCTATTTAAATTTAATTATTTTTTAAAAATATATATATTATTTATATTCAAATTTTAATTTAAAATGGTCTTATAGTAATTTTCGTTAAAACTGCTAGGTACTCATTTTGAAAAAGAATGGTAAACACTAATAATCTTTTAGAATATATCTATATATTTAGATTCATAATTTGATTAAAAATAGCAATGATTAAAAATAGGAATGCAATAATTTTGATCGCAATTATTAGATGATTAATTTTAGTCATTTGATTACTCTAAAAACATAAGAAACTCCAACAACTTCATAAAGTGTATTTATGTATTCTGATTTAAAAATTCACTAAAATAATGATCATATAATAATTTTGATCAAAATTAATGAATCAATTCATTTATATTCAAATTTGAGAAGGAAATAGTCATTCATATATGCAAACTATTAGATGGATTTAATGATTTAAGCCAAAATTACTAACACAACCATAATTATTACTTTTTGTCTATCATCACTTTCCTTATAAAATATTTGTGCCTAAATTATTGTGCCTTTAATCTCTATTATATTTTAAAATTATATTTTATAATAAATATTAAAAATTTATCTTTTAAAAAACTATTATGTTTCTTAAGTTTTTTTAAAAAATCATAACTCTTTTTAAAAATTTATACCATAATTTATATCATTTTGCTAGATAGAATTTTTAATATATATTTTTAAAATTTTATTTAAAAGTTTTGATAAAAATTATTATACAAGTTAAATTAATAGAGGATAAATTTATTTATACAAACATAGTTTAAAATTTTAATTTTTATCCTTATTTTTATTTACTGCATTTGGCAATAACATTATTTCTTACTAAACCACCGCCACCGCCACTCCACTCTCCACTCTCCCACTCTGCTCTGCTCCAGCCACACTCGGTCGCAGTACGTTTCCGCGCACTCGCGACGCCCTTCTCTTCCGCCCTCCCTCCTTCTCCTTTAGGGTTTCCCCATCTCGCGGCACTCCGATCCCCGTAATGCACCGGCGGCGACCTCTCTTCCGGCTGTTCCTGGCACCGTAGGCTCGTCAAGGAGGTTCCTTGGCCGCGGATCTCCGACCTCCCACTCCGTTGCTTCTTCCCTTTCCTGCTCGAGCGGATCTTGTCGTTTATAGCTTTTGAATCCCGAACAGACGTGTCAGGTCAGTGTAAATTTGACGCATTGGTGTCGTACGGGAGGAAAAAACGGTAGGATCGATATTCTTGGGGTTTTGGCTTTTGTCTTCAGAAGCGAGTTCGCTACCATCTGTTTCTCTTTCGCGTTCGTTTCAATGGAGTTCCTGAAGATAAGAAGCTTTCGAGGCATCGGTAAGTTTAAAGTGAAGAAAGATTCGAATCAGGATCGGGATCTGATGAATCTAGACCTGGAAAAACCAAATGACGAGGTATTGGACACAATGCCGAAAGCAGATGCTTCTGATCCTGTTGTGAAGGCGGTAGAGGATGAAGATGATGACGATTTCGTCACCAATGAGGTGAAGCGGCGTCTGAAGGAGCTGAGGAAAAACAGCTTCATGGTGCTCATACCTGAAGAAGGGTATCCAGAAGAGGAAGAGGGTGGAGGGAGCAGCTCGAGCGGGTGGAGGGGGTCGGAAGAGGGTGGCGATGCTCCTTGGTGCACGTTTAATGCAATTTATGCTAAGTACACGGAGCGGATGACGTTCTTTGACAAGCTGATGGTCAAGAGTCTCAAAGAAGCTGGTATGCCTGTGATGTTATCCAAAATTATAATTTTTGATCCATTTCTTAGAAGATCAACTCATTTTATCAATTTTTTTTTTCTCGTCGCATTGCCTGATCTATTCTGTAATTACTTTCCTCAAATCTTCGCTGTTGTTAATGCGAAAAGCCTGATGCTTAGATATATTTTATTATTTGTAATTTGGTATCAGTGTAGTCCTTGCATTGTTATAAGCTGATTTTTCTCTAGTGAAATATGCAAGGGGATGCAGATAGGTTACTAAGAAATTTATTGATGAAACCTATATTATCTGCTGTTTTAAGCTTATGGAACACACAACATGATAGGATCGTTGGGCGCTTCAAAACATTCACAAAGATCTTTGTCAAAGAAGTTGTATATGAACCTGCTTAACCTCCCTATCAAGGCACAAAATGGGCATTGTGATGACAACCAAATTCTTAGAAGTCAGCAGGAAGATAACCCTTGTGATAATCTTGAAGCTGCTTATGTTTCACAAGTTTGTTTAAGTTGGGAGATTCTCCGTATCCAATACATGCAACTGAAGGATATGACTTTGTCTCAGTATGAAAATGAAGCCTCTTACAGCTATGCTGCTCAAGCATTTCAACAATTTCAGGTTTTATTGCAGAGATATATTGAGAATGAACCATTTGAGATGGGAACCAGGATTGAGGTTTTTGCCCATGCTCGGATCTCACTGCCTAAGTTGCTTCATGTTCCAAATTGTTTAGGTAAATGAAAGACTCAATTTATATGCTAATTAGATGTGTAGCTTTTCTTCATCTATTGTTCAATCAAATATCAAATGGATCACTCCTTTGATAATAAACTCGCATCCAATTTAATTTGCTTAATAATATTTTTACCATGCTAATAATTCATTGGAAAATTTTGTGCCTATAGTATCGCTATCTTCTTGTACCTTCCCGCTCACAATGGTTAAATCTAGGATTAGTTAAAAGAAATAACTTATGTTGGATAAAACATATATGGTTGTGTTGAAGGTCTTCTTGTAGGACTTCATTCAGTATATATTGCTTTTGGATATGTGAATTGGATTGTTATGTGTTGTAGGCATCTGGAAAATGAAAAATCGAAGGACTCTTATGTTCTTGAAGTTGAGAATAAAAATGATGATAATAGTTACTAAGAGGTTATTCTTGGATATACTCTTCCTTGATTCATGAGATAATTTTTCTTTTCATGTCATTTAATTTTAGCAGATAAAGAAGTAATGAACAGAGAGACAAGAAAGAAATATATGAATAAATAATCCCTATGTGTTTTTTTTTTAAAAAATTATTCTCCCGTCTAATTTATAGCATTCAGTAATGTCTCTTAATGCAAATACATCCTATTTTACTATTAAGATGCATACTTCTTGCCCTATACATTATATATCACCTAAAAAATGATACTGGCTGTAAAGGAATAGTGGTCTAAATGTTGTTTTTTTAAAGAAAATTACTTCTAGCACAGAAGTCAGTATAGAACCTCAGTTATGTTTTGCTAGTTACTGAACAAGGTCATACCATCAAGTATCTCTATTGCTTTTATGTAAAATTTATCATGTAATGTTATCGTATATGGTTCATTCATATAGCAACAACATTCAAGTATGTGTAAATTCAAGATGGTTACTGATGCTGGAAGGGGTAGTGATTATCTTGCAGGCAATATTGATTCTGTTGATTGACTCTGAACACCAGAAACAATCTTCTAAAACCTGTTGATTCAAAAAAATACCAGGAGATAGATAAATAAATGGTACTGCCGAAAATATTATTAAACCAAAACTTCTTCTAAACATCAACTAACAAGATGTTTATATAAACCCAAAATCCTAACTTGTAAAGAAAGGTAATAGAAAGAAATCCTAACGACTCAAAATCTGAAAAATTATAAACAGACTTAAAATTCTAAAATATAAAAAAAATAAAAAAATTTTAAAATTACTCTAAATACCAAAAATCTTGAAAATTATTAAAAATAAAAATTATAAAAAATAATAAAAAAATATTTGGATCCTCCTGCATCAGTCGTCGTAGGTTGAAAAAAACTTGTCATCGAGTTTAAAGTAGTATCAGGTGGTCGCCTAGGAGGAAGATTAACTGATATCAATTTAGCAAAATCCACCATCATCGCATCTCGCTACTTGTCGCAGCTTCTAAATAGGCGAAGTGGCCTGCTCCTCAAGCTCCTTGATCATTACAACAACTCGCGATCGCTAGCCCGAGCTCCGCATGTGGTGACGCACAACGAGCACTGCCACCACCATCTTTGTCACCGTCACCTTCCCCATGATTATTAGAGCTGGTCCTAGCGGATCTGACGAATCGTTGCCCACCTCCCAAACAACCCAACGATCGAGGCTCGGAGCTCCGCCTTCCAAGATCCTTAAAGCAACTATAGTAACCGAAGCTGGCAAATTAGCTGATATGAAATTTGAGAAAAAAGATTGTCAAAACATATATACTGAAGAGGGGGGATATTGTTGTATAGATAGCTGGTTTTCCTTGATTTCCTTCGTCCACGAGAATGCCTTCATTCAAATCATAATTATTTGTTATTTCTTTCGTTCTATTAGTTGAAACCTTTGATGCATCTGCTCGTGTCCTTCTAATACAACCGAAGTATCTATATTTTCTATATCCATGGATAAATCTGTTTGCTGTGGCATCATGTCTGTTAAAGCGAAATCATCTAAATGATCAACAAAGTTCTGGACAAGACTTGGTGTTTTCTTTGAAGGAAAAGCCTCTTGTACAACGGAAGCGCCGATACCTCCGGAAGCATTGGCAAGGGCTTGATTGAGCAATCTGCTAGCATTGGCATCGAGACAGAATTGGATCATCAACTATTTCATCGACAACTTCATCATCGTTGTACATTGGATCACTAAATAGTTCGATTTTATCGGCTCTGCCGCCTCTTGTGATTGGACGATCGGGAGAATAGGATTGGTCGTACTCGATGTTGTCGAGGTCCGAATCTTCATGGTTGTCTTCGTCGTCGTAGGAGGAAGGGGGGACATAAAGGCACTGTGGAGTCAACGTTCTCTCAAAGTTGTAGGTGGCGGGGTGGTTGATCATGAATCCCTCAAAATCAAATTTGTGCTTCGACATCTCTCCTCGATTAGAAATTAAGGGATTTTCAAAAAGGGAATAAAGGAACTTACGACCTTTACGATCTTGTGCCACTAGATGCTAGGATAACTTTGTGACTTGTCTTTGTAGATCTTGAAGTATTTCGTCTCGAGTGCTACGATCATGGTGTAAGGCTTCCTCAGTCGAAACCTACCTATCACGACCACAACCACGACCATGACTACGACCACGACCATGATGATGATCCATCGGATCTGAGAGCTCTGATACCAATTGACGCGGAGCGGGATAGCAATTATCCTACGGACAATATTAATTTCGTTGATCGACTGCGAATGTCGGAAATCAATCTTTTAAAACATATTAATTCGGAAAAATACCAAGAGATAGAGAAATAAACGGTACCATCGAAAATATTATTAAATCAAAAACTTCCTCTAAACATCAACTAACAAGATATTTATATAGACCGAAATCCTAACTTGTAAAGAAAGGAAAGAAATACTATCAGAAAGGAAAAATTCTTAACAGACTCGAAATCTTAAAAATTTTAAACAGACTTAAAATCTTAAAATATAAAAAATAAATAAATTTCAAAGCTACTCTAAATATCAAAAATTTTGAAAATTATTAAAAATAAAAATTATCAAAAATAATAATAAAAATATTTGGATCTTCCTACATCAGTTACATGTTCCTACACAGTATTTTCAAGGATCAATTTTAACTTTAGGTAATAGCATTGTCATTTCAGGAAAATTGGCCTGCAAATGTTGTGTCTACCATATCAAATAGCACTAGTTTAGTTCCCAGAATGTTGCTGATGAGGCGATATTGAAAATATTATGATAATTAGTTACATTCACCGAGTATCAAATTTGAACTCTAGGGGAATATGAACCATATTATATATTGTGATTGTGCTACAAATACTCTGCTAGTTAAAATCAGGAGCTATTCTGTTTGAGTAGGTTTCTTCTTTTCAGGTATGAATGAGAAAGGAGTAGAAGATTCAGATGAGCCAGTTCTTGCCACTGACCTAATTAGGATAATCGAGGAATCAATACTAACATTCCTCCTTTTTCTGCGGATGGACAAGAAAAAGTCCAGCTTCCTATTTCAGGTGCAAAGCTCTAGGAGTCCCCTTCAGCAGTTGCAAGCCTCCTTTGAAAAGGTTTGTCATCTGTATATCACATTAATATCATCAGCAGCACGTCACTAGTTCTTCAACACAGCTTTTTCTATCAAGGGTTTTACGGATCTTCTAGTTTGAAATTGTATTTCTATTTTTATGACAGATTGTGTCTGTATAGGTAATTCCTCCACAAATTCTCTTTTGTCCTTCCTAATTTGAAATTGTATTTCCTATTTTTATGACAGATTGTGTCTGTATAGGTAATTCCTCCACAAATTCTCTTTTTGTCCTTCCTAATGAACTACTTAAGCATGCAAGAAGACATGATTTTATCCAACTATTCTCCTTTTCCTCTCTTTTAGTCAGTCAACTGAATTTGTCACAGGATGGGCAATCTTTACAAGTGCCCATTTAACACATTGGATCTTCTGTACTATTCACCTGTAAACTACATGAATGTAACAGGCTGTGTTTAAATGCAGAAGGAGATTAAAGTGAAAGAAATACTCAGAAGGAAGAAAGGCTGGAAGAAGAAAACCTGGCCAGAAACTGAAGAGGAAGTGGAGTTGCTTTTTGCTCTCGTCGATATCAAAGTAATCTCAAGAGTTCTGAGGATGACAGGACTCACTAAGGAGCAGCTGCTATGGTGCGAAGAAAAGATGAGCAAACTTGACGACTCAGACAAGAAGCCTGGCAGAGTGTTATCCACAAACCTCTTCCCTTGTTAAAGTTACACGTTTCACTTCCTCCAGCTTTAGTATATCTGCCTTTCCATGTATGAAATAACAGAGACAGGAGCATCTCCAAGCTCGCTGTTTTCTGCATCTCCAGTATCTCTGTTCTCTCAGCTGTCTGTCAATGATCTGGGAGGATGCCTCTCTTCTTTCTATGTTTGTCCTTGAATATGAATGCTGTTTTGAGTTCAATTAGTTGTTGGAAAAATGTGAATGGAAAAAAAGATGGATGGGGACTCTATTGTGAAAAGGAGTTTAGTCCTATATCAGGGATTGAGTGGCTTGATGACTGATTTATAAATCACAACCAAAAGTTGTGAACATGTACGGGGAGAGATTCTCTTTCATGAATGAGTCCTTAGGGGTGTAAATTTAGAATCCGGATTATATTAAATTTAGGTGATTGGTGTGTGAGTATGATATGCGCGTGTCGAATGTTAGATCGGTTAAAGTAAAATTTGTTCAAGCGGATTAATTTTCGTTTTAACATTCGAATTCATTTTGCTACTTACTCATTGTTGGTAATTAATAACAAATTCGTAATTGTTCGGGTGAAACAGTGAACCATTGATGGTCGGTTGTTGACGTTATGACCTAGGCAGTTAGAGGTAATGAATGGTCATTACTTGGTCATTCAAAGTAGCCAAGGGAGAGATTGAGTGGCTTGATGATTGATTTATATTGAATCACAATCAAAAGTTGTGAACATGTATGGGAGAGATTTCCTTTCATGCATGAGTTCATAGGGGTGTAAATTTAGAATCCGGATTGTATTAAATTTAGGTGACTCACGTCGAATGTTGGATCGGTCAAAGTAAAATTTATCCAAGTGGATTAATTTTCATTTTGTCACTCGAATTCATTTTGCTACTTACTCATTGTTGGTAATTAATAACGAATTCATAATTGTAGGTGAAACAGTCGACCATTGATGGTCAGTTAGTACTAATCAATTTTGACTTATCAAGACTTCATCCTTACTTAGAGATTTATTTCATAGGTCTTTCCTTGCCTAAATATTTCTCATCTTCAGGATTTTAACTTTTGTCAAACATCTAATCTTCTATGACCTACTTAGACTTTCCATCAATTGCATACCATTTAGTCCTTTAATTGATAGGACTTCCTTTATGTGTCTAACATCCAATCCTTTATAATCTATTAGAACTTCCCTCGTATGTCTAATATCTAGTCTTTCATAACTTGTTAGAACTTCCCTCGTGTGTTTAACATCTAATCCTTCACGATCTGTTAGGATTGTTAGTGTAATCGATGCCTAGTCACGGTTTATCAAGTTTGGATTGAGTTTTAATGTTTAATCAATATATTTGAAGTTTGAGTTATATGTTAAGTAGGTTAAGGTTGACTAAACATTTGATAGTGAAAAAATTGAAGTGAATCTAGGTTGACTAGATACTTGATAGTTGAAAGTCTAATAGAGAGTTAAAAAGGGAGAAGTTCAAGTGAGCCACGATTGATAAAACACTTAATGATGGAAGCCTAAATATGTCAAATAGAGTAAACACTAGACATTAGAGAACTCTAATTGTAGGGACAGATGATATCACTAGAGGGGGTGAATACTGATTCACTTGTTCATGCAGGATCGGAAGGTGATGCTAGAGGAGAGGAGTGAATAGCATGTAGTCTTAAAATTTTATTTTTATTCTTTTTAAAACATGAAATCAAATTGTAACAGAAACTTCAAACAAGAATAAAAAAACATAAAGATCATAACATATTTAATGTGGTTCGACTTCCCTATTGGGTTTCTATGTCCATGGCGTATGATTTTCATTCCGGAAAACCCTCTAAATCTTCTCCTTTCCAAAATTAATTTAGTAATAGAGAAACCTCTTATCAAAGAGATTAGAATAAATAATGATTGTACTTCAAAAAAAATAAAATGTAAGTAATTAAAAATATTACCAATGTGAAACTTATAAGATTTCGGAGCTCGACAGAGTTAAACAAATTTGAGGCGAATTTGAGCACATAAGAGCAAAAATTGAAAGTAAAATGATGGCTAAATTGCTTGAAGGTGATTTTTGAGTCTCAGATTTGAGCCCTTTTTATAGTTTTTTTATTTAGGCATATATCTTACATTTCCTAGTTCAGAGATCTGCTCTCGTTTTTACTTGTTTCAGGATGGAAGATGGAGCAAAATTGGGTAAAATCGGAGTTACTATTGAATACAAGGCAAGACAGGGCCGTGCCTCATAGGCACGGCCGTGTCTAATCAAGTTCCTGGCCGTGCTTCACAAGGCACGGGCGTGTCTATAAACAGATTATCAACAAGCCCTGGTCGTGCCTCATAGCCACGTCCGTGCCCATCATCCCCCTTCAGCAGCAGACGAGGCCGTGTCTACCAGACACGGCCGTGCTTCAAAATAGAAGAGAGCCAAGGCTTGGCCGTGCCTCCCAGGCACGGCCGTGCCTCAAACAGAAGACCAGAAGCTGCTGGTCGTGCCCCACAGGCACGGCCGTGTTTCTCATCAGAGGGGTCCCTGCTGTTGGCCGTGCCCTGCCTCCCAGGCACGGCCGTGCCCTGCAAAACCGGAAGCAACAGGCTTTAGTATACTGAAAAGACTAGCTCTTTTGTATATAAACATTTATGAAATAAAGGAATCATGTTTTGGTCAAATGGTTGCAATAGATTAGACTTGTAACATGTCCTCTTAATTTACATTGTAGATAACATGGTGTCTGTGAGACACAGAAGATCATGATTATCAGCTCCTTGTAAATTATAAATTAAGGCTCACAACCAAGATGACTTTGGACAAACCATCGGGAACGGTTGTAGTGTAATTCAGTAACTGTCTATCTTGACTGTAGAATTACACTAGTACACTTTGTGTGTATTGAGTAGGACCATTGAGGTTGTTCAATTTACACTGACTCATAAATTGAACAAGACCTCTGTTATTATACTTATGCACTCTTAATCCCGATATAATAAACGGGCGCGTATATTTAGTAACTATCACTTTGATTTACCAAAGGGTGAGATCTTTCCGTCAGATCAAATATTCTCGGTAAGTTGGGTGATGTTACTATCTATATGGTGTGCCGTTAATTATAGAAGGAATCCGTGTCCCAGTAGGGTTGATGATGTCCCCTTGAAGAGCTCATAAGGATTGTCATGTCAAATCTTGCAAGTGGACTTAGTCCGACTGACAATAAGGATGAGTGGTACTATTCAAGGACATAGATGTCGATTATTGAGTTGTCAGTGAACTCAGATAATTGATGGACATACGATATCTTAAACACGGGGAGCAATGCATAAAATAATAAGAAGGAACCCATAATATAATTTGGGGATTGGATTGGTAGTGCAATAATGATCCTCTAGTGGAATGGATCTCGGCCTTGTGAAACCGGTTCTTGCTTCCAAAGAGAATTAAAACCGAACCGAAGAGATCTCGTCCATCGGACGCAACTAGATCTCATCCAACGGTTCTAATTTAATCTCTTTTAATCCTCTTTATTCATTTTGATCCATTGGATGCAACTTGATCTAATCCCAAGGATACAAGTTGATCTCATCCACTAACTCATCCTACGGTTGAGAACCAATCTCATCCATCGGTTAAATCTTATCCGACGGCTGAGAACTAATCTCATCCGTTTGATTGCATCTTTTAGAGATTTCTTTAGGCTACAGCAGGGACCTCGAGGAGGTATTGGATCTGGCCTTCTGATGGGTTTCGGATCCCGTATTCAACTCCGAATACACACCTACATCCATCAATAACGATCCATTCCACTAGAGGATCATTATTGCACTACCAATCCAATCCCCAAATTATATTATGGGTTCCTTCTTATTATTTTATGCATTGCTCCCCGTGTTTAAGATATCGTATGTCCATCAATTATCTGAGTTCACTGACAACTCAATAATCGACATCTATGTCCTTGAATAGTACCACTCATCCTTATTGTCAGTCGGACTAAGTCCACTTGCAAGATTTGACATGACAATCCTTATGAGCTCTTCAAGGGGACATCATCAGCCCTACTGGGACACGGATTCCTTCTATAATTAACGGCACACCATATAGATAGTAACATCACCCAACTTACCGAGAATATTTGATCTGACGGAAAGATCTCACCCTTTGGTAAATCAAAGTGATAGTTACTAAATATACGCGCCCGTTTATTATATCGGGATTAAGAGTGCATAAGTATAATAACAGAGGTCTTGTTCAATTTATGAGTCAGCGTAAATTGAACAACCTCAATGGTCCTACTCAATACACACAAAGTGTACTAGTGTAATTCTACAGTCAAGATAGACAGTTACTGAATTACACTACAACCGTTCCCGATGGTTTGTCCAAAGTCATCTTGGTTGTGAGCCTTAATTTATAATTTACAAGGAGCTGATAATCATGATCTTCTGTGTCTCACAGACACCATGTTATCTACAATGTAAATTAATGGGACATGTTACAAGTCTAATCTATTGCAACCATTTGACCAAAACATGATTCCTTTATTTCATGAAATGTTTATATACAAAAGAGCTAGTCTTTTCAGTATACTCCAACAACGGATCAGTGGATGGATCGTCCTCCTGGAATAGGTCCACACGGCCGTGCCTGGGAGGCACGGCCAGAAGCACGGTGAAGGTTCTGTTTAGGGGCACGGCCGTGCCTTTTAGGCACGGCCAGAGGCAGTGGTGTCTCTGATTGGAGGCACGGCCGTGCCAGGCACGGCCAAAACCTATTGCTTCAGGTTTTGTAGGGCACGGCCGTGCCTGGGAGGCACGGCAGGGACCCCTTTGATGAGAAACACGGCCGTGCCTGTGGGGCACGGCCAGCAGCTTCTGGTCTTCTGTTTGGAGGCACGGCCGTGCCTGGGAGGCACGGCCAAGCCTTGGCTCTCTTCTGTTTTGAAGCACGACAGTGTCTGGTAGACACGGCCTTGTCTGCTGCTGAAGGGGGATGATGGCACGGTCGTGCCTGTGAGGCACGACCAGGGCTTGTTGATAATCTATTTGTAGACACGCCCGTGCCTTGTGAAGCACGGCCAGGAACTTGATTAGACACGGCCGTGCCTGTGAGGCACGGCCCTGTCTTGCCTTGTATTCAATAGTAACGATTTTGCCCGATTTTGCTCCATCTTCCATCCTGAAACAAGTAAAAACGAGAGCAGATCTCCGAACTAGGAAATGTAAGATATATGCCTAAATGCACGGATTAGGGATGCAATGCACACAAGATATAACAATAAAATCAGAAAGATGTGCAAATAAAGTGTAAATACGAATATAAACCCTATGCACATTAGAGGATATGAAGGCGGTTCCTTATGCTTCGGTAGTAGGAAGCTTAATGTATGTGATGCTATGCACGAGATCGGAGATCTGCTTTGCCGTGGGCATGGTTAGTAGATATCAAAGTAATCCAGGACAGGGACATTGGACTGCGGTAAAGTATAAGTACCTGAGAAGGACTAGGAATTATATGCTAGTTTACCGGGCAGATAATTTAATCCCTGTGGGTTACACAGACTCTG
>NC_133861.1:3245113-3285093 GCF_044706935.1 Curcuma longa
ATATAGAACTAACACAATAAATCAAGAAAAATAAATATTCTTGATTCACAGGGGTTTTTGTCAACTGATTCTTTGACCAGTCAATTGACACTTTGAAGATTCAACATGGCAGTGTTCTATAAAAACTAAAAATACCGCATTATTAGCTTCATGCACTCTAGGCACCTAAGCGCCATGCATAATATTTAGTTTTCTCATCATCTCCAACCATGTTGACTAAGCCTATTATTGAGTTGTTTCTCGAGTATAAGTTGTTCAAACAACTTCTCACAATTATGAGTATGGTTGACCAATGTCAACACTAATCAAAGTCCAATTTATACTTGATTATTTCTACTCAAGTGTTATCACCGTGCCAAAGCACTTGACATTTCACTTGTTTGAGCCAATTAGGCACATGACTTCCAAATTAAGTCTTTCTAATTGAAAGCCCAAAATTGTGCCAATTAGAAATTTGACCCAATTAGATTAATTAGTCTTCCAATGAAATCCAATTAATACATGAACAATCCAATGAATTTAACTAATATGTAAATGAAACTAATTCATTTACATATGAGGGCTAAGGTTTGGTGGTTAGCCTTCAAGTTGTAGCTGTGGAGACTTGGGTTCGATTCTCAGCAGCCGCTAACTGAACATAATTTCCGTTTTTTTTCTGAGCCCAAATCTGAACTTGGGCTGACCCACCAATAATTAGATTTCTGATCTTGTGTTCAGATTAATAAAAGCCCTTTAGATTAATAAAAGCCCAACCCAAATATGAACTTGGGCTTCTATTGGATCCTTGACCCATAATCATTGGATTTCTAATCAGGCTTTTAAATATTTTTTTTCTGGAAAAATGAAATCACGTGTGAAATCACGTTGTGATTTCATTTCTTCCCCAACAAGCCCTAAAAAAATGCTGCTGCCCCCAAATCATGCATGAGCGTGAAAAGCCCATCCGCCGACTACTGCCTGTGCCAGCAGTTGCCAGCCTACGCCGGCCTCGCTGGCGTCAGGGCCTGTACCAGGCGTGTCGAACACAAAACCAGCATTGAGCGTTGCTTGCCGCCGATAGCAGCCGCCGTCTGCTTGCCTCCTGCCGACGCTAGCCGCCGACTCCATGCCGGCATCGTTGGAGTCAGAGGGATATGTTGCTAGCCGCGGATAGCCATGCTTGTGAAGCGTTGTTCAGTGCGTCGTCGGACAAACTAGAGACGAGCCTTGAAAGAAAAAATCGCAGAATAGAGAAATCGCTACGATTTCTCTGTTCTATTCTTCCATCGTGGGAAACTTAACAGGTAATCAACTACTACTCTGATACCAATGTCGATTTGTACCTGTTGTAGCGAGAAAATCCGGCTGGGATCGCTTGTGTCTGAGGAACAATCACGGACGGAAAGCTCCTCAGATTTCACCAACCAAATCCACCGATCGGGTCCTCTTCCTTATCTCCGACAGCGTTCCTCTCTTCCCTTCACCGATGCTTTGCTTGGACGCACAAGGTATGATCGCTCACCTTTCAGGGCTTTCCTCTCCCTTTAATAGGGAGAGGCCGCATCCTCCACGGAGTGCAGAACGTGCATTCCGTGGTGTGCGTGGTGGGCGATTACAGAAACTGCCAACATATCTCAGCGTGGAGAACCTCCCAAGAGGACAATAAGGTTTCTCACTTAAACCTTTTCTTCTCTCCTTTGTCACACATAAAAAGATGGACCAACTATCTCCTAATAATTGTTCTTATGCATCTACAATGACTCGAAACTTGTATTGAAACTCTAAAAGCATCCTATACATGAATACTAAGTTCTATAGTCATTTCCCAAAGCTGAAATCCCATTTCACCTCCCTAGCAAAGTTCCAGTCGATTGCTCTTTGAGAGACAATCAATTTTGTTTGATCTCTCAACCAACATATGAGTTTTCTACTGTCTGGTTGACAAAATAATAATACCAATCAACTGAAATAGTCAATTGTGTTTTTGAAATTTCAAGTGTGCCATTTTCAAAAACTCAATAAAAATTCTACAAACCTCTAAACATTCCTAAAATTTACAAAGAGGTTTGTCTAACCCATATCTATGTGAGAAAAATGGAATTTGTACATAAATCCCTACCGATGCCAAGTTTGACACAAAATCCAAACTAGCTAAATGGCTTAATTGAATTTTGACCTAAAGTCCTAATTTTGGTTCCCATTTATTATATTTGCCAAACCAAAATTGAAATGCACCCATTATTTGGTATCTTATACCATTGAATGTCAATTTCACGCCTTAACATTTCCCATATGTTCATGAAATTTCACCTTAATGTGTTAATCTCCAAGGGTTGACATTCCCATTCATCTCAAAACCCTTCACACATTCTATAGACCATTCTAGTATCCCAAGCATCCTTACCTTGGGATCCAAAGATCATAGGTCCCAACTTGGCTCATGGAGCTCTTCCTAGAGGTTCCACCCTTAGCTACCCTCTTAGGTCCTGTTGGTTATATTTATTTAGAAGTTGGTTATATTTATTAGAATAATTACTCATTAGATTTGGTCCATAAACATTATATAAAGAGGACTTGTATCTCTTAATGGAATAAGATTTTCTGATTTATTATGGTAACATGGTATCAGAGCCCGATCCCTAAACCCCTAAACCTAATTAGTTTTGGCGCCGACTTCGATCGCGATTTCTCTCTCTTGCGCGACGCCCTCTTCCCGACTCTGTTCGCCGATCGCAAATCGCAGAAGCTGCGTTCCTCTCTTCCTCTGCTCCTCTTTATATTTTGGTGATTTCTCGCCGCCGTGGAAAGTTCTTTGCTGCGCCTGCCTCCTATTGATCCGCCGCCGCTCTTCTCTCGTGCACAGAGCACCACCGCTGCCTCCAGTTCGCCGCACGCTTCTTCTCGTGCACAGAGCAGACAATTAAATGAGTCTTTATGAATAAATTAGGCATGACCGTGCTTGGGGGGCACGACCATGGCATGTTGAAGCTCTAGAAGCAGGCACGATTGTGCCTGTGAGGCACGGCAAAAAATAGGTCCCTCTCTGGAAATCAGGCATGGTCGTATATGTTAGGCACGTCCAAGCCCTGGCTCAATTCTGGAATGGAGACACGGCCATGCCTGGTAGGCACGACCCTGAGCAGCTGGCTCTCTAGTTGAAGGCACGCTCGTGCCTAGTGGGCACGGCTAAGGGCTGTTGCTGTTCTGGTGGTGAGGCGCGGCTCTGGTTGCTGCTACTTGGTGGTGAGGCACGACCGTGCCCTGGTCGGCACGACCCCTTGGAAATTGAGACACGGTCGTGCCTGGGAGGGGCACGACCCTGTCTTGCCTTGTCTTCGATTAATTCTTTGTTTTGCCTTTTTTGCTCCATTTCCATCCTACAAAAGTATAAAAATAAGAGCAGACCTCCGAACCAGGAAATGGAGAAAATACGCCTAATGCGTATATAAAGGATGTGATAAACGTAAGAAAATAACATGAAATACAGAAAGATATGCAATGTAAATATCAGAAATATATATATCCTACGCACATTAGACGACAGAACAGAGAAGAGAGGAAGAGGGGTCAGTGACTAGGGTTTCGGTCTCACCCTCCTCTTATATCCTTGATCGACGCGATAACAATGGTGAAAAACTCGGCTGAGAATAGTAGTGACGAACACGGTTTGCACGCGAGGAAGAAGAAGTCGTGGGTCGCAAGGGGAGAAGAGGCAGAAATCGTGAAACTATTTATTCCCTTAACAGGTTTCGGATTTCAGCTTTAATCCGATCCAATAACCTATTAATTAGGCTTAGTGGGCTGGTTTAATCGATCTCTTAATTGGGCTCCTTAACTGGGCTTTAAGGCAGGCCCAATTGGCTTAAATGAGCTCTTAATTGAATTAAGAGATTGGTTTAATTAGGCTCTTAATTGGATTGGCTTAATGGGTTTAATCATTAAACATAAATGAGCTCAATCTAATTAACTACCAAGCCTTTAATGATTAATTATTAAACATAATAATTAACAATCTTTACCAATCCATTAGGGTTATTTACAATTAACCCCTAAAATTTTTTCGTATCTTACAATTTGCCACTAGACATTTTGGATTTCTCACTAGTCTTCTGGTCAAACTGACCTGACTAGACTTCATGTAAGATATCAAAAATTTCGTTGTAGTAGAGAATGGAACTCGTCTCGTAAAGACGAAAATAACAAAACTGGTTTGGAGCAAATCGGAAGTCGTTTGATTGGTGAACCAAGCGAACCAAGATTGAACCTGGTTCGCTACAGTAACCGGTTCAAGGGTTACAGTAAAACCTAAGATTTAAACCCGATTTAGGCCAACCTGGGTTAGATTACTGTACACTCCTCTCATTAGAATAGGAATCGCTACAACACTCCCAATTTCCCCGATCGCCCTGTTTGCATGTCGTTGCCTCATCGCGGCGTCTCCCACCCTCGCCCGACGCCGACGTCGCCTAGCTGTTGGCGAAGACGCCTGCTGTCGGTGAAGACGATTCGAAGCCTCTGGCCGCCGCCGTGTTCCACCTACGACCGACGCTTTCCTCATCGCCGCCGACGCCAGTGATTTAGCTCTTCATCGCCAGTGGTGAACGAAGGAGGGACGGTGGCGAGTTGAGGCTTGAGTTGTTGGAGCTCGGTTCTGTCGAAAAAAGGGTTGGTTTGTGAGGTGGAGATGGATCGGCGGCGGCGGCAAACCGAAGAGGAGAAGAGGAAGATAGGTAAGAGTTTTTGTTTAGATCTCGGGTTGTGATTTGCTCTTGAGCTTAGATCTACATCTTCCTTGGGATCTTGATTGTGTTCTTTCCCCCCACAGCTCATTGATGTGAGCTGCCGATTGGAGCTTGCGTTGATCTTCAGCCGCAAGGAAGAAGAAGGGGAACCGAAGATGGGGTTCTAGGACAGAATATTGGTTTGGAATTGAGGTAAGCTCATTGTTGATTTTAGGGGGGGTTATTCTTGATTTAGATGTTGTCTGTTGATGGATGTGTTCGGTTGGTTGAAGGGGATACTGTTTGATTTCCTCTGTTGGATTTCGGCCGCAAGCAAAGGGGGGAATCAGGTGGATCTAGGGCTTGAAACAGAGCATAGATCAGAGGTAAGCATCTTGCTAATTCTAGGCTGGTTGTTTTTGATTAGCAAGGGATTTGATGTGTTTATTTTGGAATTGGAAGGTTCCGGCTAGAGACTTGGATTGTAGCCGCGATGAATTGGATCAAGTGAAGCTTAGCTTGATTGGGAATTAATCAGATTGGAGGTAAGCTTGTTTATTAGAATTTGAGTAACAATTTTAGATGTGTTTAGAGTTGGATTTGTTGAGTGATTAGTAATAGATGTTGAGGGAGTTTTGGTTTGTTGAATCTGTGGTTGATCAGTAAATTAGGTTAGGTTAGGATTTGGTATTAAGGTTGCTATTAATTAGTTAAGAATTATTGTTGTTGGATTTTTATCCATGTTAGGGTTTATATATGATCATTGGGTTTAACCTATGTTAAGAAAGGGATAGAGTGAGGTTGGTTAGATTAATTAGACCTTGGGTTAGGTTTGACCTTGATTAGTGGATGGATTTGGTTGGATCATTAATTGGTAGACGAGAGTGATAATCCATTTAATGGATTTATCAATTGATACGGTTGAGTTTTGATAAGGGAAATTTTAGAATTTAATTACTGTAGTTGATACGGAATCATTTTGATAAATAACATCTGGTTGTATAATTTTAGGACTTTGATCTGATCAGTCCTGTTATCTCGGAGCTTATTTTCTGGGGGGTTCTAGTTATCGACGATCGTCGAGATCAGGTGGGTACCCTGTATCTAGTTAATATAGGTACATTCTTCCAGTGCATATTTTATTGCTATTTTACCTACTCTGTTGTCATTCCTGCTATTTTAGATAGTTAGTTAGTTGATATCGTTGATATCCATGCTTGAAACCTGCTGTTTGACCTTATGATGATCTACTATTGCTATATCGATACCATGTTATCTGTATCATTCGTTATGCTGATACTTGTAGGATTCGTATATTGATATATGTCGGATGATCTTTGATTGACCTATCTACCGTAGGAAAATCCTAACTATAGGATTATTGACCATGTTGACTCTTCTTGATACCTGTTGAACATACTGATTAACCATATAGTTATTACATGTTGGGATGATCATCATACATCCATACTTAGTTGTAGATGTTGTGGACAGCATTGTTGGCTGTTCTTGTTGGCTCTCGCCCTGCACCGTGTTGTGGTGAGATTCAATGGCGAGAGCATATGTGCACTATTGTTGGGTGCCACCAGGACTGGCTATATAGCCCTCCTGCTACACTGCCGCTCCCCACTAGATTAGTGGTGGTTAGTTGATGGAGTCTGTGCAGTATGTCTTGTCTGGCCCCTCAATTCACTGTGCTCTGGGAGACTTGCATTTGTTTGCGATGTTTGCTGCGTGTTTTTACATGCATTCGTTGGTAGAATTATTATATAGTTTAATTTACTCATATGTCTACGTGTGTTGCACATATTTGTTATGATTGTTGCACTTGTATGACATTACATACATGATCATATATACCTGTTACCTATACCTGTTGTACTGTATTCCTCTTCTTTATTGATCGGTTGATATGCCATGTTCGATTACCATGATTTTCACTATCTGTTGACACCTATTACTTGTTGTCTAGTGCTTACTTCTTCTATACATACTTACTTGGTCTGCACACTTTGTTATTCCTGTTAATACTTTTACATGCACTTCTTTCTATACCTACTGAGCATCTAATGCTCACTACCCAGACCCTGGGGTTGTTCTATTTTCTCCCCAGGTAACAGATAAGATATTTGGAGCTTGGAGTTTCGGTCGACTGTTTCCATCTCACTTCAGGAGGTTTTGATAGTAGTTGGTATGGTTTATGTTTGTTTTCGATGGTGTTTAGTATTTCGAGGACATGTATTTGTATTTTGGACTGAAGTAGTGGTTTGAATTTTATCAGGTCTCTGTAGTTGTGTTGGATTTGCATTGTGGTTATTTGTTTGGTTGGATTTACGAAGTTTCCGTTACGTAAAATTGGATTATGTTGGTTAGTATGCATGTGATAGCTATTGTGTGGCCGTGTAGGCCTTAGTTTATATCTATTTGTAGTTGTGTGTGTTTATTGGACGTGTAGTCCTATTTCCGGCCGCATGTAACCGTGTATTTATGCATGTATTTAGGGGAATTGTCATAATTACTGGGGAGATGTTGTCGAAATTTTTCAGATGACCTTCCCGAGACGTGACACTTCACTCATATTCAAACATTATGTCCTATTTGGATCAACCCCTAGTCAAACTGACTAGACTTAGGAGTATTGTCAAATATTGAAACTGTAGGGTCAAACCTAGTGCTCCTTGCACCAACAGGAATCAAAGTTGACTCAGGGTGAACCGAGTCAAACTAGCTTTGAGGACCTGGATCCTGTTCTAGGTGCCCGAATGGTCTAAACACCCATATTTGGTTCTAGGTGCTTGAACCAGGATAAACTTCGACGAGGATAATGATTGGAGGTTGCATATCGGATTGGATCAAGTCAGGGCACTAGGAAAGGAATCTGGGTGCTTGAAAGGGTCTTTATAAGACATGTCAAGCAACACTTTTACGATGACAGCTTCTATGTCATTTCTTTAATCCATGCTCGAAAAGAAAGCAACAAGACGTTGCTCGTGCAACTAGAGAAGTTCTAGTAAGGGTGCACTGCGTTCAGGACTTCTGGATCGACTCACAAGAGTTTGTTTATGTTTACCTTACAAATTGTTTGTACTTCATGTTATATCTTTGTGCTTGTATTGAACTATAAGACGGGTTTGTGCACCTTCAAAAAAGTTTCAAAAAGAACACTAGTGGATGGACACCTCTCATACATAGGTTTTGGAGTACCAACCTTGGGAGGTTGGGACCAAGTAAATCTCATGTGTCTCTTGTTCTTTTTAATTTATATTCCGCTACTACTAACACTCTTGATAGAAATAATGAATGAATGAAAGAGAAAAGCATGATCAAGATTCACCCCCTCTTTTGCACGTAACAGTCCTACAAATATAATGATATTGTTAGACTTGAGTTACCATATTCGAAAGATAAAGTGTGATGTTGTAGTACATGGCCGAAGTAGCATCCGAAGAGCACAAAGTGTGAGCCCGAGCATGTTGAGAATGAGATTGTTGAAAAGCTCTCCCTCGTGGCTCCTTTTATATGCCTTCTTTGAATGCTAATGTGGCACCTCCTAATCGCCCAAACCATCCCCAATCATTTAGGAGTCTACTGACATGGCTGTAATGTTTATCCAGTAATAAATGAATTCTGTAATTCCGATCGATCGGACTCTCCCAGTCGTCTGAGGCTAGGTCAACTTCCTTCTTTGATTAAATTTTCTTGTATCACAACATATCATTTATACCGATAACCTAGAAGCATAAACGATCGCTTGGACACTATGGTTGCCTGCTTCTTCTCTCTAGTCACCTGTGAGACCTCGACTCCAATGGTCGAAGGTTATCTCCAACCAGTCACCTAAAACCATTGAACTTTGCTTCCTTGCACTTGATACACTTAATCAATATTATATTAATTTTAACTTTACTCGCTCGTACGTTGGCTGGATATTCAGCTCACAGCTGACCCATCTAGTGTGATCTACCAAGACACAACTCTCAACTATCTCCACTAGGACTTGTCCACCAAGCCACAACTCTCAGCTACCTCCACTTGGACTTGTTTACCACATCACATCTCCTAGCTGTTTTTTACTTGGACTTGGTCTACCAAGCCACAACTCCAAACTATCTTCACTTGGATTTGTCTACTTGATTCTTACCCTAGATTTCCAATTGTTCGATTCTCAATCAAGACTTCGCACTTGCCTAGCTTCTCTAAGACTTCGTCATTTGCTTGATTCCTAACTAGGACTTCCATTTATCAAGTAACCTATTTTCTTCATAAAAAAAATCATTAGTTCATAATAATCTAACTTTACACTTAGTCATATATTAAAATATTTGGTTCATTAGGGTGCTCCTCGCACCAACAAATAAGACAAATAGAAAATTGGATAAATAAGATGACATGAAATATCGATAAAATAAATAGGATCACTCGTACCTCTCCTTAGTCACTTTAGCTATCTAATTTCTTTAGATTATAAAATATCCCTCACTTGAACACTTTCGAGCCTCTCAGGTATTTCCTTACTTTTCATGTAGAGCTCCCTTAGATACCCTCTCACTCACTTCCCTCTCTTTAATGCTAGGGGACAATCTAATTTAGCGTGAGACCCCCAATCTAATACGCGGGAGAGAGCCGACTAGAAGGGTGGCTACGCAACTATCCTTCAAGAATGACCATAGCTTGCGTCTCACCGAACACTAGAGAGTTTTCCCCTCTAAACCCATTCTCTATATTATGCATTTACTACCTTGACCCATTTCTTGACCTAAAACAGAGTCTGTTGAGGCAGGTTTCCTACTGAACTAGAGAAAAAACACATAGCTAGATTCAGAATCAAACCTAGTAGGAAGGCATAAAATCTTGACCACTGAACTGAACTTGAAAAAAACCTCGAGGAAAATCTAGTACCTAAAACAGAGTGTCAACGACGGGATGGCTCATCAGACTGCTTGAGTACTGAACTTTTGGAAAAAAACTCTTTAGATGCGGATTAGAACTGAACCTAGCTATCTGAATTGAGGGACCCCTTCTAAAGGGTTGAGTACTTGAGACGCTTACTATATAAAGGAGACCCACTGAAACTGATAAAGCTCTTTCGACTAGACCTAGATAGAAAGTATGTACCTAAAACATGGTGAGCTCAAACCCAATATGTAGAATATAAAGAGAGTGTGGGTCTCGTACTTTACTTTTTTAAAAGACCTACAATGAACTAGGCACAAAGAACTTGAGAAAAGACCTAGCCCCCTAGGATAAAAGAGTCTTTAAACATGGGTTGAGTACTTACAGTTATTGAGGAGACTATTAAGACTGAATGTCCTAGAACGACTTTTGAGGGAGATTAGCATTATGATCACACTCATTATTTAGATATTTTTATACTTGGCTTTATAGTTGGTGTGTTTTTCTCACTCTCTCGCACTTGAAAACTGGTGCATGATGGTATGTAGTCTTTTGAAAGTGTTTTTCGCACACTCGTATATTTGGTGTCTTCTTTATGGTGCTTGTTATCATCATCATATTTAGATACTATATTTATGTAGGCATTGCGTTCTATTCGACCTAGCCACCTGAACGCCGCTAAAGGCCTCGAGGCAGACTCTCACTCTCTCGCACTTGAACACTAAATCAACACTTTATACCATATTGCACGGAATCACACTTTCATATCATTACACTTTCTTTATTCTGTCTTTCTAACGGTATTTTTGTGTGTGTTTTTTGTGTTGTCTCTTTCGCCCTCCCTTTCTCTCATGTCATTCCTTGCTTTTTCCCATTCACAGCGGCGGAAGCCGGGAATCAAATCAAATAGTAGCTATCTCTTTGCCGGCCCTCAGGAGGTGCATCATTGGCGATGGTGGGAGCACACACGACAGGAGTGGTGACCGGACGCAAGGGGCGGGTGAATCCCTGCCTTCACCGCAAATGAAGATAGCCAGCTGGAAGAGAAGGGGTTTTCAGTCACCCCTTAAGCAGCGGGGGGTCGGAAGCTTGATATTGGTATCATTGGTCTCTTGGAGACTGGATGAGAGAACGGGGATTCTTTTGCGACGATTTGCTCATAACTTCAATTTATCTGCTCATGGGCGCGTCTTATGGGATACGCAGCAAGTGGAGGTGGAGGAGAGAGAGAGAGAATTCATAGACTGCCGGATGGGTACGCCAGCAAGCAGTTTGAGTAACCTTTCCGTATGGGCTTCACGGCAGCAGACGGCCACTCTGGAGTGCATTGTGTCGGCTTGGAGAGACTGGAACCATGGATGATTCTGGGTCTTGACCGCTGAGGAAAAGGTTGGAGGAGTACCATTGAGACGAGCTAGAGCACTTGGAGAGCATGGTGCACAGTGGGATCTACAGTCGATTGGATGCCGATTTCGATGGACCAATGGCACTCTCTCGTGCAAACTGGATCGTGCTATGGTGAAGTGGCTTCTAGAGGAGTTTCGAGGCTGAGTTCCCCGGTTGCTTATCAGATCAGTGATCTTGTGTGGTTTCAGTGCTGCCAGAGGATCGAAGACCCGTGAGGCCTTTCAAGTTCTTCAACATGTGGACAGAGGACTTCCAGGGCATAGTAGCAGATGCGTGGGCAGCCCAGGTACAGCGTAGGTGATAAAGTAGCTGGAAGAGATGGGAATCAAGGTCTCATTTCCGACCTTATTTGCAAGATGGAAGAGCTCTTGATATGGTTATAAAGCGAGTACGATCACGAATGAATGTGGGACAGATATTTGAATGTTCGCTCGGGGGATGCATCTTTTGATGAGAGATATGAGCAAGAGACTTCGAGAAAGCTAGTCTTTTCATAATTCGATTAAGCCAGTAAGCAAACAGGGTATTTGAACCGGAATATCCGCATCATTGATGATGGACCTTTTGAACAACCGGAAAAGTGCAAATGAATGAATCAAGTTGATGATCAAATGGACATAAGGCACTTGTTACACAACAACCCCTTATCGGAAGGGCAAAAGAAGGGGGACAAGGAGTAGGAAGTAGGAGAAATGGAAGTTGGGGCTTTGGTCTTGCTCATATTTGACAAGAGATGCTTACTTGATCATATTTGAGCTCGTCAATAAGTACTTGGTGCTACGATCATTGGAGGATTGACCCGCTCCTCGATTGCTCGTTCGAGAACTACGATCTTTAGCTCCTTGTATCTGAGAAGAACTTCCAGATGAATAGGAAGAAAGCTTGATCTGAATGAATGAGAAGGTATCAACATCAACAACTTCGAATTGGCCCTCCTCAGGATGAGCCGATCAACAATGCCGTGAGCTTGCTGACATTCCAATCTCTCTTTCTGGGCTAGAACCCTATTACCTATTCTTTGTACATAAACCTTAGTGAGGGTTTAACTATATCTCTCCTTTCCCTGAATCCGTCCCCTGATCTTCCGTCATCAAAAGGTTGATGAATCATAATCCTAACTTGAGATAAGAGGTTCTTCTATATCGCATGATTGGGCGGATAAATAGAATAATCAGAATCAAATGGACAATACGGGCATTTTCAAGTTGCATACGGCTCCGCAGACTTTATTCTTCTATTCTATCAAAGAAATAGAATGGATCTGATTCGGATCGTTGAATTATCCATTTACCACCCTTCCATTCGTAGGAGTACCAAAGACTATGATGGTTCAGTTGCTTTATATAGAGAGATCTTATCTATGATTTAGCAATTCCTAAGTTCCCCTCGCTTCCCCCTTTTTCCCAGTTAGCGGTAATTCCAAGACACTTAAACCATGAACTAGATATCCAGCCTAGCAACGAATAGTCAACCCGTAGCTCTAACCCAGAGAAAGACAAACGAGTCTAGGCCTTGATTGTCTAGAGTCACATTGTATAGGTGGATAGATTCAGAAGTAGGCCTAAAGGTGTGAACGACGAGTTCCCGCTAAGCATAGAGGACTGGAAACTCAATGACCGAGGAGCCAGATAGTTGTCTGTGCATTCGGGATACCTACTGAATCCGTTCTACCCAACTCTTGGATTAGGCGCTGGTCAATGAATCGTCTGGGGCCTCTGCTGGATCCCGGGCATTCAATGTCAGAGAAGCAATTATCCTTTCGTGATAGTTAGAACGTTCAATATGGAGAGTAGGAGATGCACATGCCATTGGTGAAACTGAGCCTTCAAATGACCCATGAAACTTCTGTCTTCTAGCCAAACCTTTGGACCTTCGAGACCAACTTCCACGACTATAGGAAAGAGCTTTCTCTCTTACTTCGGAAGTCCGTTTTAGCTTTCCTTCTTTGCTTTGTTCCCATCCCATCTGCTCTTTCGCGATGCGTGAATACATTGATTGAGAGCTGCTCTCTTCATACTTTAAGGAGAGGGACGTTAAGTGCTCGCAATACCGTAATTTAGGGCCGACTATAATATAAGTAAGGGAAGAGAACGTACATATCAGGTACACCATTTACGTAATACCTTAATTTGCTTAGGCTCGACCGCCGACTAGTTGGGTAGATCTTTCGTAGTTTTGAATAGTATAAATTGCTACGCCCCTTACTATATATTTGGCGATCGGATTAGTCGTAAATAGCCCCTTTGGGGCTATTTATCTCCTCTGCTACGCAGAGGAACTTATATTATAGTAAGGCGGCCCCACCATATATTTGGCGGTCGGCCCTTACTATATATTTGAACTTATATTATAGTATGGCGGCCCTTACTATATATTGGCGTAAATTGCGTAGCAGAGGAGATAAATAGCCCCAAGGGCTATTTACGACTAATCCGCCTGTATATAATATAAGTTCCCCAAAAATCTAGTAAATTACGCAATTTCACTCCTCTGCGTAGCAGAGGAGATAAATAGCCCCAAAGGCTATTTACGACTAATCCAATCGACCCAATATATAGTAAGGGCCCTAATATAGTAAATTGAGGAGTTAAATTGCATAGCAGAGGAGTGAAATTGCCCTAATATAGTAGTAAATTGAGGAGTGAAATTGCTACGCAATTGTAGACTATCCGCCATACTATAATATAAATTCCCGAAGGAGATAAATAGCCCCAAAGGCCCTACTTACTATAATTAAGTTCTAATCCGCCTGTATATAATATAAGTTCCTCTGCTACCCCTGATTAGTCGTAAATAGCCCCAAAGGCTATTTATCTGCTCTGCATAGCAGAGGTACTTATCTTATATTATATACAGTTAGTCTACGCCTTTGGGGCTATTTATCTCCTTTACTAGATTTTTGGGCCTAATATAAAAGTAAATTGTCGAAAATAGACCCAAAGGCTAAGGAGATAAATAGCCCCAAAGGCGTAGACTAATCCCTCTTACTATAATATAAAGACCTCAGCTATGCTGAGTAGAAGAAATAGCCTTTGGGTCTATTTTCGACTCACAAAGAGGCATAGCAGAGGTCTTTATATTATAGTAAGGCGGTTTATTCTACTTAGTCGTAAATAGCCCCAAAGGCTATTTATATGCTCTGCATAGCAGAGGTACTTATCTTATATTATATACAGTTAGTCTACTTAGTCGTAAATAGCCCCTTTGGCTATTTATATGCCTCTGCGTAGCCGAGGTACTTATCTTATATTATATACAGGCTGATTAGAACTTATATTATATACAGGTAGGGCCAAAGGGGCTATTTATCTTCTTGGGGCTATTTATCTCCTTTGGGGCTATTTACGACTAGGCCCTAAAAAGAAAGTCAACATATAGTTAAGTTCTGTATATAATATAAGTTCCCAATACCCAAAAATATAGTCAATTCCCTAAAATCAATCTAAATATATAGTTAAGTTCTGTATATAATATAAGTTCCCGAAGGAGATAAATAGCCCCAAAGGCGTAGACTAATCCGCCTGTATATAATATAAGTTCCTCTGCTATGCAGAGCAGATAAATAGCCTTTGGGGCTATTTACGACTAAGGCCCTAAAAGAAAGTCAACATATAGTTAAGTTCTGTATATAATATAAGTTCAATATATATACAGGGCCGACGACTAATCCGACGTACTTATATTTTTGGGAATTTATTATAGTATGGGCAAATATAGTAAATTCTGGTGCTGCCCCTAATATAGTAAAGTAAATTGAGGGACGAGAATTATTCGCACCCAAAGAGTCACCTTACTATATATTTCACCCCGTATATATATTAAGTTCGTAATACTAGAATTTGCTGCAGATCTTTCGTATCTACGTTTTGACTAGCCATGTTAGACTGTTGCTGCGGTGCGACAGCGACGTGGAGAAGAAATAGATATGATTCAGGCTATCAGGCCAGAAGAAAGAGTAGCGGACATCTGAACGAAGATGTTCAGATTTTGGGCGCCGTTTTCACTGGCTTTCTTGGCGCCGAATATGCTTCCCACTGGAGGCGGTTTGGGTATCAGAAATATTCGGGACATTGTATCGGCCTGTCAGATTAAAGTTGGAGAGTGATTACTTCCAGCTCTTTGTGGGCAAGGGTCCGAAGGTCAAAGTTCATGGGACGAAAGAAATGGAGTGGTGAATGAGTTGAGTTCTTCAGAAAGGTTCAAGTTCAAAAGAAAGAGTTTAAGATTAGAGTGAATTACAAGCAGACTCTTATTGGAAGGAAGGCAGGGTGTGGCTTCGGTGCGGTGTCTGCCTTGGAATTGAAAGCACAGGCGGATGCGGAGAAGTCCAAAACCTATATACTCGGACTCATTTCTTTACCTGCGTACGTCCATGATGACCTTTCTACCCTTTCTTACTTTTCACCAAAACCAAGTGCTGTTGTAGCGCGTAACTTCTCTTCTGAAGAGACTCCCCCTTCCCTTCCTTCCCATTTCTCATTGCATCCAGGCTCCAATGCAACGTCACTTATGAACAATGCTCTAGCATTTTCCATTATTGATGTAAACTCATCATCCGAATCCATGTTATCAAGATGTGGAAAAAAGATTCCAGTCAGCTGCCAACGTGACGCGCCAACCCTCCTCCTTACCTGAATCCAGGCTTGGGCGGCAGGAGCAGCCCACCTGCAGGTGGAGTTCAGTGCAAAAAAGGATAGGCGTCAAGCTGTGTTTCAACTCATTCCTCGAAGGTGAAAACAGCAACGCGATTCAGCCCTAGGTCACCATTTGAACCATTTGCAGAGAGTTTCTTCCCTTTTTTTAGTTTTGATAAACATTCCATCTATGTTTTGCCGCCATTGTGATGACATCAAAGTTGCATGTTAAGACATAAAGAATAATTTCAAACAATTCAATCTCTTTCTACAGCGAATACTTAGTGGGATGCCGCAGAATAGGATTCGTCGTGGTCCACCACAAGATTAGGTTCTTGATCCAATTAGAATAGATGTTTAGAGTTATAGAGGAATGAAGCAATGCCTTTCTATGAACCAGTTTACGTCAATGAATTCAAAGAAAGAATTCCTAAACGAATCTTATTTTGGGATTGCGACTCAGCACCCTGGGTTAAACTTGAATTGATGCCTGCCATATGTCAACAATCTTCCACGTCGCTATCGCAGGTCGTGCCCAAAAATATAGCCATACTATAATAAAGGGGATTAGTCGATCGGATTAGTCGTAAATAGCCCCTTTGGGGCTATTTATCTCCTCTGCCCCTAATATAGTAAATTGAGGAACTTATATTATAGTAAGGCGGCCCTTACTATATATTTGAACTTATATTATAGTAAGGCGGCCCTTACTATATATTGGGAATTTATTATAGTATGGCGGCCCTTACTATATATTTGAACTTATATTATAGTAAGGCGGCCCTTACTATATATTTGAACTTATATTATAGTAAGGCGGCCCCACTATATATTTGGCGTAAATTGCGTAGCAGAGGAGAGAAATAGCCCCAAAGGCTATTGTAGACTAATAACTTATATAGTGAGGGCGCCAAAGAAAATATGTAGTAAGGGGCTATGCAGAGGAGAGAAATAGCCCCAAAGGCTATTGTAGACTAATCCGAATCTCCCCAAAAATCTAGTAAATGTAGCAATTTCACTATATTAGGGCCGCCTTACTATAATATAAGTTCCCAATATATGGCCCTAAAATCAATCTAAATTCCGCCTGTATATAATATAAGTTCCCGATATATTAGGGCCGCCTTACTATAATATAAGTTCCCAAAGGAGATAAATAGCCCCAAAGGCGTAGACTAATCCGCCTGTATATAATATAAGTTCCTCTGCTACAATTTACTAGATTTTTGGGCAGATAAATAGCCTTTGGGGCTATTTACGAAAGGAGATAAATAGCCCCTTTGGCGTAGACTAACTGTATATAAGATAAGATAAGTACCTCTGCTACGCCTCTTTGAGTCGAAAATAGACCCAAAGGCTATTTATCTTCTCTGCATAGCAGAGGTCTTTCTATTTTAGTAAGATGGTTTATTCTACGCTTTGGGGCTATTTATCTCCTTGAGGCAGAGAAATAGCCAAAGGGGCTATTTACGACTAAAGGAGTTCTGATTTATCATAATTATCTCGTACTGATTTTCAAATATCATCCAAAATTTTGTTGGCCAGGTAAACAAGAAATTAATGCATTTAAGTATCAGAATCAGATCACAGTACACAACTCTGGCCAATTGTCTAATGCATCAAAACCCTAAAACGGTCAACTTGCTTCCTTCTTTTTATGTCCTGCTGAAGGCTGAATTAAGCATGAAACCTGCAGCAATTAGGTCTCCATCCAGGAGACACTCCACATTCATGTGTCCCCTTCAAGGGTACAGGAGACCTGCACCTCAGTCAAGACTGTAATATCAGTTTAGAAGAGACTCTTTGTTTGTTTGTTTGTTTGTTTGATACACGGCAGAGAAGTAGTAATAGTTTGTGAAATAAAATATAATATACAGCAGTAGTAGTAATATTAAAGTGTCCTAGGCCCCTGATGATCTGAAGTTGCATGGTTGAGGTGGCAGTAGCACAGAAGCTTAGTTAATGGATAGCATGGATTCAGAAATGGCATAGTTGGAGGATGAGGACAAGACAGACTGTGCATCGTGGAATCTTCATAGCCACTTAAACACCATCAGAAAATTGTAGGGGGGGCCTTAAGCCTGACTAGCTCAATTCCTAGCTTCTTATCCTATATAATTGAACTTCTTTCTTTACTGTTCTTTTTTATTTTTTATATATTATATATTCTTTTACTTGTAATATAAGCGAAGTCTAAGAATAGACCTAATCAACTCAATTTTTTTTTAAATTCAATTATCCAACTCAACTAATATTCTTAGAGGTGATAGACTCGATTTCATGGAACTTTCCTACCGGATACAAGATAAATTTGAGAAACACAAATGGATCTTGATGGACAACTCAACATACAAGTGGTTCAAGCACTGTAAACATGTAAAGTGTCATGCTTGAGAATTGAACGCTCATTGCACGGGAGATCGCCCTACTGCTCGTCACACCCTTCACCATACAAGATACTAGCCTCAATAGAACTTAAAAATTCAAGGATAAATCTAATGTAGATAGGAAATTTTATATTCATGAATGCGGACCATCCTACTTATTTTAACATCCAAAAAATATCATCCCCAAATCCTAGAGCATTAAGTACATGATCATCAATATACCTAGTATTAACAATCTTTCGCTTAGTAAGCACTTCAAATCTAGCTTTATGAGTATCATTGCGAAAGATAATGCCAAAGGGATTGGAATCGTTATCCCTTCCGGATGATATTCTTTTTCCTCTTGACCTCGAGATTTTCCCTCTTTGACGTTTTGAATGTTAGATTTGAGAGGTGTCCTAAGGCAATCGTCTTACGATTATATTATTTATTAGATAAATAGCAATTCATTTTTTGAGTGTATATTCCATATGTGTTTGATTGGATCTTAAACTCAAATACTAAATGTCTGCAATACGATTCATAGCATGAGAGAATTTGTGATTGGATCACAACTCGTAAGCATCTCTACATGTGCAATTATAAATGTATTGAAATTATCCCTAATCGAGGAATTGATGAGCACGGACGTCATCAATTCTGTTGAGACTAGCACGTTTAAACTCCTTGGTTAGCCAAGCAGCTGATCTCACTGCTGGAGACATTGGATGTTGAGAGTTAAACATGGATGCTGGTTAAAGGTAATCAGTTCATTAGAGTGGTCTGCCTTAAAACTTCATATGGTTCTATATATATATGTCAATAAAGATCTCAGTGCAGCTTAAGTGCGAGTTTCCTTTGACTTGCGGTATTCAAGTCACCTTAGTCATGAAGACTTATACTTTGACATCTTAAGCAAACATCTCCAAGGAGGTGTGGACCCGAGATGATTGGGTATAAGTCGAAGTGTTCGAAAGTGTTTGAATAGCCCACAGAGGATTCACCGCTCCTAAAAAAAGGAGACATATACCTTGCGGTCGCTTGTCAGGATTGTTAATAAAAGTTTTTGGCCAAAGCATTACATGTCAAGAGTACGGTACTCTTGGGCACATGTACAAGTAACTTGAATCCACATGACAAGAAAGCAGCTTGGGCTAGGTGTGACGTAGTCAGCCTTGTGGGGACCGACACATAGACCATGTCCTGAATCAAGCGAGTATAAGACGGTGAAAGGAACGAGGCACGTTTAATTGGAGCTGCTAAAAAGTTTAGAAATGTTCTGAAATCAATCATTGATTTTTTGATCAATTGGGGATCATAATGTACTACTAGGTGTCACTCATGATCATTCTGTAATTAATGGTTAATTACGAACGGCCAACATAGCTGGGAACCTATTGGGTCACACGCATTACAAGTTCTCCAAAGGACTTAAAATGAGTTTGAAAATTAGATTCTCAAAATGAGAGAAATAAAGTCCGATTGGATTGGACAAAGGACAATATGATGGAATTCTTCTTATGAAGATGAAACGAACGAAACTGATTTTGTTCAAATCAGAGGTCGTTTGGTTAGTGAACCAAATAATTTAGTTTTAAACCAAATTGAACCAACTTAGTTTGGTTCATGATAGAAGAGGTTTTGACAAAACGGAAGAGATGAAAAGCTTTGTCTTGTGAAGACGAATTGAACAAAACTAGTTTGGGTTAAATCGGAAGTGATTTGGTTATTGAACCAAACGAACCAAAAATGAATCGATTCGTTATAGTAATCCCGTCCGATTCAATCTGAATTAGGTTTTGGTTTTTCGATTTATTCCTAAGCCCATTCAACAGCCAACCCTAAACCCTAAAAGCCCGGTTCGACTTTTCCTAAACCCGTCGTTACTGCAGCTTCTCAAGATGGGAGAAGCACGATAAAAACAGGGCATTGCCCTGTTCATCTTGCTCTTGCGCACGACAGAAACCCTAGAGAGGACTCCGCCTGCCACACCCCTCTTTGTGATGCTGTCGCCGCCACCGAAGAAGCAAGGTGGAACCCTAGTCAGCGGTGAGGGTGGAAAAGGAGAGCCCTAGCACGTTCTCCTCTTCCTCTTTCCCTTCCTCTTCTTCTCGATTTGCGACGACCACTCTGCTCTCCCTCTGTTCACCGACCACCGTCGATGCCCTTTGCTCAACCGCATGGAAAAGGAGGAGAAGGATGACACTCCAACGTCGACCAGCCTCCTTCGGGTTTCCCACTTGCGTATCCCGTTCGTCCTGAGCATCGCCCGCACGTCACTGGCCTTCTACTCCTCTAGAGGAGCTACCGCTTGCCACCTATCGTCGGACCTATCTGCTTGATCGTCTGTCATCGCTGGAGAGGATTTGCTGTCGGCTGGGTCGTTGCCAGAGCCGATGCGGGTCGATGTCGGAGTTGTAGTCAGAGAGGGACGGTCCGAGAGGTCATGAAGCTGCCAGAGCGTATGTGTCGCCGATCCTCGAAGCTATTGTAGCTGCCGGTTGGAGTCATCAGATTGTATCAGATTGTATTAGGTTTTATCGTCGAAACCCTGTGTAGTCATCAAAAATTGTTCCCAATCATTGGATAGGTTATTCGGGCATAACCAATCAATCTCGGTCGCCTAACGACCAACAACCATGTCTACGGAAACTTGTGAAGTTTTGAAGAATTGTTTCATCATCATTGGAAAGAGTTTTTGATTGTTTGTCCATTATCGACGGTCAAAAGGTTGACTATCGAAACTACATCAGGAATATGATTTCCGGTGATAGTTAAAAAGCCCTGGAACGATCGCAATAAATGTTGTTGCTTGGTTTCCAGAATAATACTTCTCTCGAATCGATCGTTATCGATCATCGGCTAGTACCGAAGACGATGACGCGACTCGTGGCTTCCGAAGTCGTCCAAACGAGAGCTTGGCGTGGATCACCAGTAAAGACGGGACTCCAACGAGGACCGCTCGATTGATGCCAACACCGCTCAACGTTATCATCAATGAGGTACGCATTTAGAATTATTTACTATTCTAAAAATTTTAATTTCCTACCATGCCTTATACATATTATTTCCTATTATGCATGCATGTGTTGTGATAATAATTAGCTGTTAATTATTTGTATATTTCTGCTGCGCACTGATGTGTGTAGGGTATGCATATATTTTTACTGTTTTTATTGGACATCTTTATACATTTTCATGTTGATACTTTATGTTTTATCGCATCCTTTATTCATGCACTAGGCACATTTTCTCTATTTTCTAATTTAGAGGTCTGCTCTCGTACTTTTGCACTTGCAGGATGGAAATCAGCATGAAACAAGACGGAATGAAGAAGGAACAACACAAACCAAGACTGGGTTGTGCCTGCAAGGCACGATCGTGCCATACTCTCAGAAGAACTTCTTCTCCAGGTCGTGCCACCAGGCACGGCCGTGCCCCAAAAATAGAAGAGCTCCTTCTCCTGGTCGTACCTATAAGGCACGATCGTGCCCCAAAAATAGAAGAACAATAGCCTTAGGTCGTACATACAAGGCACGGTCGTGCCCCTGAAACAGAGCCACAGCTGTGCTAGGTCGTGCCTATTAGGCACGACCGTGCCTATTAGGCACGACCGTGCCTCTCTTCCAGGTCAACAGCCTCTTCGGGCCATGCCTACCAGTCACGGCCATGCCAGCGGGGAGTTGGGGCCGAGTCTTTAGGTCGTTCCATTAAACACGACCGTGTCGTTCCATGAAACACGGCCATGTCGTGCCAGAACCCTATTTAAATAACTTTTTGGAACCCTTTTGAGGGAGTCGTCAGAGGACGACAAGAAGGCACCGTAACCACATTCTAAGGGGGAATTCGCCATCACATCCATCTTCCCAAGGCTACTCCGCCGCTACCATCTACCGCCGATGAGAAGATCACAATTCAAGAAAGACTGCACATATTGATAAGTCTTTTTCCTTTTCTTTCTTGGATTTTGGAATAATGATGAATTCTTCTTCTTCCTTCTTGAGTTGTACTCCCTCCGTCATGGAGTAGATCTCTTTGATTCGAGGATGTAGGAGAAATTGAGAAGTAATGGATGATTGTATTCGATGGATTTGTATTTGCTATCTTCTATGACATGCTTGTACTTTGTTATATAGAATTGCATCTCGTGCTTATTTGTTGATATTTTAAAGACTTGATTTCATATGGATGAGAGTGAATTACGATTTACAAGAAATCTTATGTTCGTATAACCGGGGTGCCTTATGATAGGAGGTGAACCATTTAAATCGGACTTTTCAAGGTGATTCTTAAGCAGTAACAAATTCTCATGAGGGATAACTAACAGTTATTGATTACTAGTAAGAGGTCCTTAATTGGGTACTCGATGACAGGGGATAGGATACTAGTAGTATTGCCGGAGTGCCCAATGACAGCAGGAGAGCTATAGAACCGGGCTATCTAGGGAGGAATCAGACATGGAGGAACTCAATCAAATGAACCTTCTAATCCTACCAGCACGAAATCAAATGGCAAAACCCGAGTCTGAGTCTGAGTCTGAGCCCAAGTCCAAGCCCAAGTTTGGATCCAAATCCGAAGCCTAGTGCAAGAGAAGCCACGGATCCATATACATTTCAGATGGTTCAAATAATGAGGTAAACACTCCCTTTGTTAAGAAATTGTATTCTTTAATTTGTATTTTGACTCGAAAGCTAGCCAAATTTAATATTTGGGTCAAGTCTCTCCGAGAGGAGGTTAAAGCACTTAATGAGAAGACTAGCCTAAGGATTTCAACTAAGCAAGTTTAAATTGGGACTTCAACACAAGTCTAACAACTTGAGGATGAAAAATCTAATTTGAAAACTTAAGTTGAAACCCTTAAAGAGTCATTGGAACGGTTCACCTTGAGTTCTAAGTACCTAAATATGATAATTGAAACTCAAAGAGTCGTATACAATCTATCTGGACTCGGATATAAGGCTAAAACATGATTCAAAGCATACTGGTCTTTAGTAAATTGAACAAATAGACAATGAGTCCAAGCATGGATTCCTAAGCCTAGCTTAATTAATCAAGTCAGACTAAACCAACATTAGGTCCCCAAGGATCAAATTCACTATCTGATAACATCTTTTAAGGGTAATGATCCAGGAGGAGCCAATATAAAAATCATCATAGTTAAATAAATTGATTGCTATATTTTTATTTGTTTCCCTGTACTTAGACTGAACCTAGGATAGATAAGGATAAAGACTTGACTAACACTTGCCTAACCTAGTACTATGGTGGGGTGAGATAATAGTACGTTAGGGAAACTTGGTCTAGGTAGTCAAGTGGGGTAAGGAGTACCCAACTTGGTATGCTTAGCTAAGTGAACTTAATTGAAGCTACCTTGCTAAACCCTAGACTAGTTAAACCAAAATCTTTTATTAGGTTAATTAAGTATATAATTTCATAAATTAATTTTGTCTTAGAAAGTGGTCGTTGTTTTGATACCTAAGAAGGCCTTTGTACCTCTCCACAGCCTGAAAGCTAAAACCTAAAATGTATACTTAATTGATCAATAATTAAACTTGAATCTAACTCAAGGTTAATCAAGTCTTAAATTTCATAATTGATTTAATTAAAAATAAAATTGACAACCATCTCACAAAAACTTATAGGACTAACATGCTTGACAATCTAACAGGTGCGATGAAAATAAGAAGTGAAAATCAATCTATCTTAAAAAATCCAAATCAAATATCTTATATGTAGAAATATAAAGATTTGAACTAATGGATGTTGAATAGTGGTTTTTTCTAGGCACATGATTAGATACAGATTGAAATTCACCAAGTTAAAATTCAAGAATCTAGGATTAATCGCATTCGACAATCATGGAAAACTTAAGATAATTAGAACAGGTAATATTGAACTAAGTTCCAATTTTATTATTCATAAAGTTTTGTTAGTAGATAAATTAGTTTACTTCTTTGCATTAGTCAATTGTGTGATGTTGGTTACTTAGTGGCATTTTTAAAATTTGAATGCTTTATTAAAAATATTAAAAATTCTAAAATAACACTTAAAAGAATTAGGAAAAATAACATCTACACAATTGACCTACCAAGCTCCTCAATTAAGTATCTACTAATACAGTAAGAGGAAACTAAGTTGTGACATAGGGAGACTGGGTCACACACATTTAAGATAAAAATGAGTCAAAATAGCTTAGCTAAAGGTCTATCAAATGAATCAACTTAGAAAATACAATCTGTAATGAACACAAACCAAATCAACCAACTTAAATCAAACTAACTCAATACTTGAACTTCTTCACTTAGACCTATTTGATTCACATGGGGCTAAGTCACTAAGTAAAAATTAATACTGCTTAGTAATAATCGATGATTACTCTAGATTTACCTGGGTAAAATTTTTAAAAACTAAAGATGAAATATTTAAAAATTTTACCAACTTATACAAATTAATAGAAAATAAAAATGATGTAAAAATTAAAAGAATAAGAAGTGATAGTAGTAGGGAATTTAAAAATAATAAATTTGCTCAATATTGTCAAAATAATAGATACCACCATGAATTTTTATGCCCTAAAACCCCTCAACAAAATAGAATAGTAGAAAGAAAAAATAGAATATTACAAAAAGCAGCTAGAACAATAATAAATGAATATAATTTATCTAATCAATTTGGGTTGAGGCAATAAGCACAACTTGCTACATTCAAAATGGGATCCTAATTAATAAACATCACAATAAAACCTCCTATGAAATCTTTTATAATAAAATATCCAACCTAAATACTTAAAAGTTGTTGGATGTAAAGTACATATACTAAACATAAAAGACTATTTAGGCAAATTTACATCTAAAACAACAAATGGAATCTTTCTAGGATATTCTACAACTAGTAGGGTGTATAAAGTCTATAACAAAAATATCCAACCTAAAATACTTAAAAGTTTTTGGATGTAAAGTACATATACTAAACATAAAAATTGAAGAAATAACCAACCTTATATTTAATGAAGAAAATAATTTTGACCAACCTAATCAAAAATTTAATAATCATAAAAATATCACAAATCAAGAAGATGATGAAACCATACTTGGCTTAAACATGACTGAACTAGAAGACATACCTGACTCAAATAGGACCGAACAGAAGAACCAAATACTGCTACTACCACACAAGCATCCAGATTAAGATCTAATCACCCAATTGACAAATTTTAGGTGACCCAAACTCGGGAGTTCAAACCCGATCAACCTATAAAGCTCAATTAGTAGCCAAGGGATTTAGCCATGTAGAAGGACTATACTATGATGAAACCTATGCACTTGTAGATAAACTTGAACCCATTAGGATATTGCTAGCCTATGCAGGTCTTAAAGGACTCAAACTATATCAAATAGATGTAAAGTCTATATTTCTTAACAGTTTCATTAAGGAAGAAGTCTTTATAAGTCAACCACCTAGATTTGAAGATCTAAATCATCCAAATCATGTGTATAAATTAAAGAAAGTCTTATATGGATTAAAATAAGCACCTAGGGTCTGGTATGAAAGACTATAAACTCATTTAGTATTTAAACGATTTACCTAAGGATAAATTGACCCAACCCTCTTTGTTAAAATCGTAGAAAAGGTATCTTTATAGCCCAAATCTATGTATATGACATAATTTTTGGTTCAATCAATATAAAATTCCTAAATAAATTTGTTGAATTAATAAAAAAAAATGAATTCAAAATGAGCTTAGTAGGAGAATTATGATTTTTCTTATGATTACAAATAAAACAAACAAAAGATGGGAATTATGTCTTTCAAAATAAATATGCTAAAGATTTAATCAAAAAATTTAACATGCATAATGTAAAGGAAATTAACACACCTATAGCAACTAATGTAAATATTGATAATGATCCAGAAGGAAAACAAATTGACTTAAAACATTATAGAAGTATAATAGGTAGTTTGTTATACTTAACTGCGAAGTTGACCTAATATTTTATTTGCAGTTGGTATGTGTACTAGATACCAATCAAATGTAAAAGAATCACACCTAACCCTTGTAAAAAGAATACTTAGGTACATTAAAGAAATATTAAATATAGGAATGTGATACCTAGAAATATGTTGGGATTTTCGAGCCGTAAAAACCACTTTTTGCGTTGCGGAAACCTCGGAACCCCCTTGCCACTGGATCCGTGCGAAGATAAAAACTAAAAACGTTCATGTACATGTTTAAAAGCCTAGATCTACATTAGATCTAGAAGACGAGATCGTTACCCTCGATGCGTGCCCTTCGCGTATCCCGCTCGTCCACGGTGGAGTCGGATCTCAAGAGCTACTCGTGTAGTCTCCTCTACGGTATCCACTCGGACAAATATGTGGAATCAAAAGCTTAGAGTGTGCTAGCACCCTTAGAGCTTTTGGCAGCAAGTGGAGAAGGGAGAGGAGAAGGAAAAACCAAGAAGAAGGAGAGGGAGAGAGCACTCAACGTGAAGAATGAAAAAACCCTTCACGTTGAGTGTTTTTCATCCACTTGTGGCCCCCACCATTAAGGCACTTTAATCCCTATTAAAGCCATAAATTCCCATGAGTTACAACCTCTTCTTGTAACCTCCCATGAGGTGGCATGATGATGTGGAGGCTCACCATTGGCCATCACTCATGCCACCTCACCTAAAGGTCAAATGGTCAAGTCAATAATTGACCATGATGTGGCATGAGTCAAGTCAACATAAATGATGACATGGCAAAAAGTCAAGTCAACATTTATGGTGACACAAAAGTCAAGTCAAACTTGACTATAAATTTCTCCTTCTCAAGTCAAGTCAAACTTGACTTCTAATCTCCCAATGTTGATCAAATCAACTCCACTAGTCTAGTTTGGATTACACCTAACCCAACTTGATTCATCACATGAATCTAATCCTCTTGGTTCATCATATGAACCTAATTTCCACCTAATTGTCCTTTGAGTGTGACCCTATAGGTTCTTGTAACGTTGGCAATGCCCTAAACTCATTTAGGTGCATAAGTAGTGAGCGGTATCTAGCAACACATCACTACTACCCAAGTTACAAGAATGTTGAGATCCAACATCACCTTGTGACTACTAATCGTGACTCTCACAATATGTGACCATGTCCTTCTATCCTTGATATCAAGATTGATTAAACCGAGGCATAGACCGTGTCATCCTCTAATCAATCTATGTCTTGAACTCCAAGTAGACTCACTCAATCAAACGAGCTCAACATCTCATGTTGACTCATTTGGGCATGGCCATGCACTTTAGTGGTCTCACTCTATCAAGAACTAAGATATCACTCCCGTCATATAGGAGGGATAGATCCCATCTACATCACTCACATCCCACTACATAATTTGTTACATACCCAGTAATCGCCTTTATAGTCCACCCAGTTACGGGTGACGTTTGACGAAGCCAAAGTATATAACTCCTTATGTTGGGAACCATGGTGACTTCAGGTCTAAGGACTAATAGTCATACTAATAGCCACATGAGAAAGTATATGACACTCATATAACGATCCATGATACTTTCTCATGGCGGGTCATTCAGTATACATTCTCCAATGCATACCCATGTGTCAACTTGATATCTCATATCCATGACTTGTGAGATCAAGTCATCATGTTGACCTACATGCTAGTCTCTACGCATTAACATTGTCCCTGAATGTTAATACTTGACTAGGAATGCTTTAGAGTAGAGTTCTCTATATCATCTCACTATCGATTCAACCAATCGATTGATATAGATATGAACCTATTACTCAAGGACATTACTATACTTAGTTATTTGGCACCAATACAAGTAAGTATAATAACCAAAATGAAATGTCTTTATAAAATGTAGAAATATGATACATGGAGTCCATACAACAATCATCAAATGATTGGCTCTAGGGCTCTCACTAACACCAAATACATAGAAATAAAATATCACTTTGTCAAGGACCATGTAGCTAAGGGAGAGATTGCACTTGATTATGTTGAGTTTAAGTCAAATCTAACAGACATATTCACTAAATCTGAGTTTAGCACACTCAAAAGTAACTAGGAATGTGCTTAGTAGAATAGAATTTATTTTCAAACTCTTATTTTTTTATAAATAATTTTTCAAAACTTATGATTTATGATTGTCAAACTTAGTTTTTAAAATCTATTTTAAAAACTTATAGTTACAGCTTATGTTTTTCAAAATTAATTAATTAAAATCTAGACTTAATTAGCCTAGGTCTCCTAGTAGAAATTATGAATCTATAGATTTAAGCAACCAGCATCTTACAAGCACCTTAGGAATAACTTGCTTGTATATTAAGCCACTTAGAATAGTGTGAGATGCTTAGGGTCAAGTTTGAATTTCAGATACTTATATTAATGCATCACCATAAATCTGAGCTAAAAATACAAATGCACATAGATCAAGTTAAGTGTTCTTTCATAGTAATTGATTAGTTGGAAACCTACACTTAACCTGACTAACTTAGTGAAAACTATTATTCTGATAGTTTGCTAGTAACACAAGTTAGACATGCTAATAAGGATAATTTCATAGATATTATATTTTAATATATTCTATAAAAATTAGTCATCATCCTTAGACTCTAGGCCCTATAAATTTTTTTTACTATCAAAACAATTTATTATAGTGTTGTTATTATTACAAGTGCAGCATAAAATTCTCTTTTATCCAAAGTGTTTTTCAAAAATTTTCAATTGTCTTAATCCCTTAAAAGATTTTGTAAACTTTTTCCCCTAACACTTTCAAACCCCCATTTAAATACTTATTTTTTATTATGTCAAAGGGGAAGAGTAACTTCAAAGTTAAGGATAAGTGGGTTTTTAAAATATTTCATAACAGTTTTTCCAAGCAAAACTAAGTTCTCTTTCATAGATGATGTTTTTTCATAAATGTTGACTTGGAAAAACACTTACTTACTCTCAAAGCAAAATATTTTTAAATTATTTCATAAGTGTTTTGCAAACCAAAACTAAGTTTTTGTAGTTCTTCAAAACTTAAAGCTAAAAAAAAAAGAACCATGTCAAATTCAAGGAGAGAGAAAATTTATAAAATTTTTTAAAAGACTACTTCAAATTCAGGGGAAAGAAAAATCTTAAAAATTTCAAAAGACTACTTTAATTTCAAGGGGAGAAACTTAACAAAGGGGGAGTATTTTATTCTTTCTTTGGAATGTTTATTCTTTCTTTAGGATTATTTTTTTTAATGTTTTTTGAGTTTCAAGTAATTTTGTACACTTTGAACTAGGTTGTCATAGTTAAAAATGAGAAGATTGTTAGTGCTGGGAGCATGTCACGCCCCGAGAGATAGCTGTCCGAAAAATTTGGACGTTTAGTAAAATGATGGGGCAGACATCATCTCCCCAGTAACTATGACAATTCCCTGGATACATACATATATAAAAGGCCCACACGGCCTATCCATAACATGCTATGGATTTATACAAGCAAATAAAAGTAAATGTGACCCACACGGCCACTCAACACATCCTACTATATATGAAATGCATCCGTAACATTATTAACGAATAAAACTCGTCAATTCTTCACAAAAGAGATAATAAGCAGCGGAAACACAATATACCAAAGTCTCGAGCAGAGAACAAAATCCGTAATCACATATACGATGAAAACGAAGCAATAAAACCCCCAAAGTAGCAATATGATGCATAAACCCGAACTGTAAGTAAGCAAATCCACGACAATAGGAAACTACTACACCAATGTATAAGCTAACATAAATCCACAATACAAAAGAATCACAAGTAGCTGTGAGATGGCATGACTGGCAGAATCTCCTCGGCATCAGCTGTAGTCTCCTACCTGATATCTGGGAAGACAGAAAATCCCAGAGTCCAAATGGTGAGTACAAATATACTCAGTGGATAATCAGAAAGAAGTGCATGCTCAATAAGGTAAAACATAAAAGAGCAGGTATAGAAGAAGCATAACAGTAAGCAATGGGAGAACAATGTAAAGTATCGTAACTCCTACAGATATCATATAAGCCATGCTATATCTCAGGTACATATAGTAATCCATATGCATGATCATGTTATGCAATGCGTCAACCAAGTATCAATACAAGTACACAATCACTTCATAATGTAACATGCACATATATACGGTCCAATGTATGTATATAAATCTCACAAAGCAAATGTGTGCATATGATGCAACTGCCTACACTCGCTCCAGAAATCTCATGTATATATATATATATGAGTCTGAGGGTGTACGACATCTAGTGGCTATGGATCCAGCACTACAATATAGTAGCCTGGTAGCCCACAAGTAGGTAGCCCCATCAGTAGCTACGTACATCCTATGGCCAGTGCTGTCCTCAATACTCGTCCAGAGAATCACTCTCGGCTGCGTACAGGCCATACAACCGGGCTACGTACAGGCCATATAGCCAGACTGAGTACCACCCCATCGCGGTGTCGAGATCAAGCCACTGACTCGGCTGTGTACAGGTCATACAGCCGGACTGCGTACAGGCCATACAATCCCCATCACCATGATGGAAGGGTAACAACCACCTATATCACTATAGGCCAACTACCGGCAAGATACACCCACATCTTTGGGATTTACAATCAAGCTCATGCGTAATGATGACATGATCAAGTCAGAATAATCATCCTCTACCATGTTAATTAACACCGTGTTAATTAACATGTGTAGGTACTAATGCCCTACTGATAACTGTACTAATGCCCTATTGATCACAAGTATCGAAATAATGATGATTACATAATGGAAATAGAAACAATAAACCTAATCATGGATAAACAATGATCTCAAGCATCAAAGGTATAAACAGAAATGATAACAAGGTCAAAGGCATAAGATCAACATGGATTCAATAAGAGTATCAAAAGCGTCTAATCTACCAGTAAGTATAGAAGCAAAACAAGTGTACCTAGCCAATAAAAATAAAAGATAGCATGCACTGAAAATAAGAAAAGAACTGCATTGACTAAATACAGTAAACTATCCACCTGTAACCGCACGTCGAATAGAACCTCCAGAAAATACTCTCGTATCGTATCGAAGTTCTATAATCGCTCAGGGTCCTGCAAAAGAGTAATAACAACTCTAAATGCAATGATACATCAAAGAAATCCTGATCCAAACTAAGAAAACTCTAAGGGTTACTTTAACCCTCTTTAACTAACCTTAACTCGGGTTAGACTAATCTAATCCTTAGGTTGATATTAACAAAGGTTCAACCAATCAATTAATTAGTTGTATTAATCGAATCGATCAATACAACTAACCTCATGTTTAATCAAACCTAAGCTAATCAATCCATCTTAGATTAGACTAATCCAATCTTTAGGTTGATACTAACAGGGATTAACTAATTAATTAATTAATATCATTAATCAATTAATATAGTTAATTCCTATTTAATCAACCCTAAGTTAACCCACATTAGATTAATAGGCACTAACTCAACCAAACTAATTGTGGTTAATTAGATCCGAGTTTAGGTTATCCATAACCTAATTTAAGGGATAAGCTCAACCTTTGTTAGCCAATTAAATCCATTTGGGTTCAACCCTAGTTCATGGATCAAATTCAATCTAACCATAGATCAATTATATGAATTGATCTAATAGAATTATGATTCAATCTTCCAACCCTAAAACCGATCAATTTCTATGACTCCAACAGATCCATCAACCCACTCAAACAACCCATACTAACCAATCTCATTATTCCACAAGACTAATAACATCCAACATCAACTAAAATGAGCAAGGACAACCTACCTCTTCTTCTTCTTGCTTGTTACCGAACCAATCCTAAAAATCTAAAACAATCACAATTACCCTAATCAAATTCATAAGGTTAATCTAATCAGATGTAAGAAAGGCTCACCCGAACAAAACACAACAGATTCAAGGGTATCATGTAGGCTGTTGGCTCGGTGTGAACTCACTGATGGAGCTCCGGTCTTGCATCAAAGAGGCGATGCTCTTCTCCCTCAACTGAGACGTACCCTAGATCCGGCCAACCACAAACTCTGCCCCGATCATGAATCGCCCCTTGCTGCCGAACAAGAAATTCTCATGAGTTGAGATCCCAATCCAAATCAAGATCTGAAGAAAACCGGAGAAATCCCACGGAGAATCCACACGAAATCAAGAATTTCAAGCCTACCGTCGATTTCCCCCTTCCGATCCAAACTTCCTGTTGTTCCGCCCCGATCGCCGCTCAATCAGGTCCCCGACAAGCATCGGCTTCGTCGACCGGAGTTGCTGACCACCGGTGTTTCTTCTTGCAGGCGACGCGAAGGCGAGCTAGGGTCGCGGCAGGGAGAGAGCTCGCGTCGATCGCGAGTTTGGATGAGGAAGAAGAAGGTCGCGTGGCTTCGGTGGAATAAGATCGCGGTTTCGCGATTAGGAGAAGAACAGTGTCGGCTTTAAATTCCTTAACGGGTTTTAAAACCGGATCCTATAACCATTAACCCAATAACCCATCCATTTAACCCAATTAACCTTAAATTAAACCATAGGGTTAATCTAATCTATCTTAGGTTTAGAAAGATTCCTTTTAACCCCTTAAATAGGTTTATTTACAAATAAACCCCTACTACTAGGGATATTTACAAATAAATCCCTAGAAGTTCTGGTATTTTACATATATATCAACGGAGATAATCAAAGAAGGCCAATACTGTATCTCAGGTGTAGGAATCATGCGAATACATGCAATGTATGTCATATCATACAATGCAACAGTCATAAATCAATGATACTGTAAACAACAATGTCATGATGTACATCCAAATGCATGGTAGCACCCACACAGACAGTGCTAAAATGATATACTGATGCCCTGGAAGTGCGCACGCAGTCGTCCTCGAGACTATAATATTAATGGAAGGACAAGTCCGAGGTCTGTATCAAGCAACGAATAAAACCCTAGCTGCAGATAACCTAGGTAACCTACCTAGTATCACCGCTCTGCTAGGCTAATAAACTAATAAGTGTATGATCAATAATAAGATCAAGGTATCAGCATGACTTAATTTTCATCCACATAACCGATCTATTGGTTTGTATGCTTCCAATAGAAGGCCTCAACTCTGTTTAGGACAACTATTGTGTAGTTGGCTGAGCAATAGATGGATTCTGCTCTGTCAGAATCTGACTCGGAGATGCTGAAATGAAATATCATCTATAACCCCTCTTACTAAAACTGACTTCTGAGATACTGAACGAGATATCAAACCTTTCTGACCAAAACTGATTACTGGCCTCTCTGACTGAAACTAACTCTGAGATCCAATCATCGTCTGCTAAATATAATAATAAGATGTATCATTTAGCTCAAAGCCACTGTCAAAGGCAATAACACTGACTTCTACTGGTCAGCAACAATCACATGAACAAATAGATGCCCAGGTGAGGAAAAATTATCAGGCTGATAAGTTAAAGTTTCTATGTAGTCAGGCCAAGGAACATCTTCTACCTGTGTTCCATATTACAATACTATATCAGAAATCCCAGATTTATTATTAAAGTCAGTCCCCATTGATTCATGTGCACTTCATAGACAACAGCAGGCCTCTGGGCAAATAGCTAGGCGAACACAAGGTCATCCCTACTAGAGAGAAGCAAACAAGTTCCACAGTACGGTTTCACAGTTCCGCCCACTGTTGCAGGCATTCTAAAGTAGTAAGTATCAGATGTCATCATAAGTCTTGCTTCAGTTTCAGTTTCAGCCTCAGACACAGCCTTGCTACCTCAGCCTCAAATGCAAATTCAATATTAGTATAGGGTCATGCCATGGATGGACAACAAGTACCTGAGAATGGGAGGGATAAACACCAATGAAACAGTGCATTGCAGGTTCAGGTTCAGCACAACTAGAATCAGAACCCATTTCTGGTTCAAGGTTGGGCACTGGTGCAACAACGCCAACTCCACTATCAGATTTGGAACCAGTAACAATGCGATCGAGGATCCCTCAAATTCCCCTCCAAACACAAATCAAGCATGACCATCAACACAAGGTTTCAATTGAGGCCAAGCAATAGTATCAAACAAACCTAATAGATACATCTACTGATCACCAACACAGCAATTCCCAAATACCAAATCTAACTAAAACAGTTTCAAAATCAATAGCAAAATTTGATGGAAAGTAGAAAGTTTCAGTGGAGCATGAACAATAGCAAAATACCCTCACTAAACACATTTGCATGGAAGTTAGGCCTTGTCAATCCCAAGAACTGGCACACAGTCTGGCACACCATACTGCAGAAACAACATTGAAGCGCAATCTCAGGTCAAATTTATTTTCAAGTACTGAGCTGATAGACATCACAGCAAGAGGTAATGTCCAACTGAAAACCAGCAAAACTAGAGAACCCTCCATAGCTCCCCATCAGAGACCCAACAGCAAGAACAGAAAAGGCAATACTACAGCAAATACAGTTTCAATTTCTGCACAGACTTGTCAAGAGCAACATTATGAGGCCCTTAAGGGATCCCCAAAGAATGATACGCCATTCCAAAGCCATACCACCTCACAAACCTGTGAGACCAGGCCTGTCATCACTACAGTTTCACACATGTAGATAGCTGTAGACTCAGATTCAGATATTGAAGTGTCGTGTATATCAGAATCAGTAATTTCAGTACCTTGCCAGTAGATACAGAAGGATCTCCCTTTACCAGCCTACAATGCATCCGGTTGTAAGGAAACCAGTGACACCGATAGAGAAATACAAACTGACCATACTGTGTACAGTACTGACCAGCAACTACCCCTCCTGGCACAGTACACCCACAGCTGAATGCAAAATTACCTTTGAAGGAACCCTTTGGAAATGACAGGAAAACCACATATGAGAACAATGCATGCCATAATCTTGTAGAGGGCAGTCCATATAAAATCCAAACTAGATCTAGAGCTCAAAGGAAGAAACTAGCAATGGAAGCACAAGCACAGGCCAAGGTAGTAAAGGAAATCCAGCAGGTTCAGACCACAGAGATTCACAACTCATTTGTAGTTATATCAGACCTTGAGGAGGGTGAAATTGCTACTGACACTGAACTGATCCAAGGAAACATCTCAGATCATGGACCCCAACCCTCTGTTGAATATGGTCAGCCAACAAACAGAGTCCACAGTGCAACAGATGACCAGCAATTAAGCAAGGAAACACAAAAGGAAACAACTGCAATAATGAAGCCAACAACAATATGCTAGGAAAGAGATTCAAGTGACCCAAATGTTAAAGGCAACTCACAACACAGTTGAGGCATAGAAACACAAAAACAAGTGAGCAACATACAAGAGGGTGACCCTGTTACAAGCTAGGTCTTGGACACACAAAGGGAAGCTAATATCATCTCACATCAAAATTGATCAATCCCAGCTTATTGTCCTGTAAATCTTCAAGTGGCTGTAATTGCAGCTCCTTTTTGACAAAAGGAAAATGTTTTGTTGTCACTGGTTGATTCTAAATTGATTTCCTTGAAAAAAATTTTCTTTCGTGACTAAGTAACCTGAATTTAAGCCTTGACCCGCCATTTCACAATTGCAGGCAGCAACAGCCAATATAGAAATACCTGAGAAATCAGTAGCATCACTAAGCTCAATAAATTTAAAAGAAAATATTTAGTTAATTATTTTTTTTAAAAATTTTATATATAAAAAATTTAATTATTGTTGCTAATATTAAATATGAAATTGGATATGTTTAATTTGATATGTTCAAAGAAGTTGATTTGTTGTTTGTAATAGATAAAATTACTCTTAATTTAACTATAGATGTCAAAATTAATTATTATATTTAATATTTTGTCATACACGTGCTCTTTTTTATAAGAACGTGTGCAAGAGTAATATAATTCAAACAACTATTTTAGATTTACAAATTAAATTGAATAACTCCCCATATGAAAATATATGTGCAAAATCAAGTTGGCGCCCAACTTTTTTTATTAAAGTCAGATCAATACCCCATTTCTAATTAAAGTCAAATGGGCATCCCATTTGGCTTGAACTATCCAAAATATCCTTTTATTATTTGATGATTAAGTTGTGTAGAAGCTAGATTCTACACATTATAGAAGCTAGCTTCTATATTGTCAATGATCAGATAATATTCATTTACAAATATAGTGATTATTATGTAGTCCCCAACGCTTGTTTTGCTCATTGAAATATTATTTTAACTATATTATCACTCATAGAAGAAAAAAATAAAATAATATAAAGTTATTATTATAAAAGCTAGCAATTAGCTTTTATAAAATGTAGAAGCTAGTAGTTAGCTTCAGCTTCTATATGTTGTATAAGCTGGCAGTCTTTGTTAACATCGACAACACCTTCGCAACGCAGAAAAAGCGTTGTAAATATTACAACATTTTTTGCGACGCTTTAAAAACGTTGTTTTTAATAGGTATGACAACACATTTTGCAACGGTTAAAAAGCGTTGTAATTTTGTTACAAATTGCTTGGGTTTTGCAACGTTTTTAAAAGCGTTGTCTTTTGATTTTTTTAGCAGTAAATAAGAAATAATATATTTTATAAATATAAAATCATTGGCTACAAAATTTACTAAATCAAATACAAAACATACAACTTATATTTACACAAAAATCATTTTTACAGCAGGTTCATAATACAAATTCATAACATACAGCAGGTCGATAACATACAACTTATACAAGTTCATAACACAAATTCAAGTTACAACTTCCAACATAGAAGCTCCATAATTAACAGCAGCAGGTCCATAACAAAGGTTTCAACGCAATAGAATATCCTCCAACAGCAGCAGAAATAGAACAGGTGCATCACAACATTAGCAGCACCAAGTAACAGCAAGTGCATCACCAAGTATGGGCACAACATTAGCATCACCAAGTAACAGCAAGTGCATCACCAAGTATGGGCACAACATTAGCATCACAAAGTAACAGCAGCAGAAATAGAACAGGTCCATCTGCCAAATACCAACCTGCCAAAAGATAATACTAATTTATCCAAAATATGGGCACAACAGCAGCAGATTTATACACAATGAACTATGGAGATCAGCAACCCAAAGAGGAGGAATTACTTTGATGCAAAGCCTCCAAAGAGGAGGAATTACTTTGATGATAGAGTGAAACCAAACAAGCATAAGCTCATAGGCTTGTTCCACTTGGTTGAAATATATAAGATGGATGCACAAGGGTAGAGGAAGGATCACATACACGAAATACACATGAACCATGGAATATTACACATAACAAGTGGTTGCGCCCATCAAAGTTAATGTGTTTCTGCTCTATAACATAAGGAATGCATGAGAAAGGTACTTCCACTCAAGTTTAACCACTAAATAAATAAAAACAATTGCTTTGGCAAAATAAATTAGCTCAAAATGTATTCTCAAGCATGATTGAATAATCCATTCTCTTACAAATCATGGGCACTGCTATCTCTCAAAAACCATGTAGGAAACTATTGACAGTTTAACTGAGTTACTTACATATCAAGCTGGAAATGGAAATGACCTGAACCACAGAGGAGAATGGAATGGAATATTTAGAAGGAATTTTCTTTAGTTGATGTGTCGAAAGAGTTCCAAGACATCAAGACCTGAAGGGTGCAAACTTTTACTAGCAAGTCAACATTTTGTATTCAAATTCCTACAAGAACCTTCAACCAAGTGTATATGGGGTTGGGCACAAGCCATTTGGATTGGCACCGCACTGAGACAACTTATAAAGGAAGAAGAAAAAAAATAAAGAAGATAATTTGCACTCAGTCTAATATATTATGTTTACAAATTGCTTTGGTTGAAACTGCACTAATGAAGAAACAAAAGGAAACTTGAAATAAAGGGACAAAATTGTATGGTTAATAGTCTACTAACTACATGATGGAGCTCCAGCATCTCCAAACTTCAGAGTGTATGTACTTACTACTTAGTTGAATAGTTCTTTGTATAATTGCATAACCTGGGTACTCAATTTGTATGTCATTTTGTAGTCTTCCTTGTTTAATTGACAAATTTAGTCCCTAACCCTCAGAACAAACTCAATTATTATTTGTTTCTAGCTTTAGGACTATCATAATTGGAAGTTCGAAATTTGAGAATTCATGTTGCTCCAACACCATTAGTGTTAATATATTCATCGACTAATAACAATGTTTAGAGTTTCAAAAAATGATAATGATTGAAGGCATTGCAGAAAATTAATACAGGCTCAGAATAAACATTCACATCCCAGTTCCATTAATAGCACCCCAATGCATTGCCATCTCATTGAGTACAATTAGCAACCAAAGCAAGAAAATTGTCGTGCAGCACTGCTGTCATCAAATTCGCCCATCCTCAACAGACGCCGGATAAGATTACATCATCATATAAAAAATCACAAAAGCATACAATCCGAATCTAATTCTCAAAAGGGTTAAAACCCTCGATGACCATCGAACGAGAAGAGTTTGTGATTCAATCAAGCAAGCCCAGAATGAGGATTGGGCAGAGTACCTTGGAGGGATCGACCTTTTAGAAGTTTTTAACGACGGTTATGGTTCGTTCAGCAACCTCTGACTTATCAAGGAAGGTGCCAACGACGCCTTCAGAGAAGCGACGACGCAGGATACGCGCGGAGTCGATGGCTCCCGCAGGCGCCGGAAACGGAGAACCCACTCTCACCCGAAGGTGCCTTAGGAGAGTGTCCCGCATAGCCGCCATTTCGAAGAAGAGGGAAAGCTCCGATCGCGCGGAAGGAAGTGACAAGGAGGTGACCTAGCCAGGATCGACTTTAGGGTTAATAGTGCCATGATTTCCAAATTATAGTTTTGCCCCTGAAGTTCAAAATATTCTTGATTCAAGGAATACTTTTCATTTTACCGTTCAAAGTTTTCACATCTTCTTAAAACATCGACGTAGTTTTAAAATTATCAAAATGTTCTTAAAATCGTATATGATACTTTCAACCTTGAGGGTACCAGGCGTTTGCCATTGTTCCGGCTAAATGCAATCAAGTCATCAGTCAACGAACTGTCTAACAAAGACGATCCTTAGACCAGGCACGACAACGGGGTTGAACTGGAGATGATCTAACAAATAATTGAAATCATACTGTAATGGTGTAACCCTAATCATTTAGGTGGTAGATAAAACTTAAGGAATCAATGCTTATGCAACCCTAATCGAAAAAAATATGTAATGTTGTAACCTGACAAGAAATTTAAAATCCTTATTCTAACCCTAATTGAAGAAAAAAAATTGAAGTCGTACTTGGAACTCGGAGAACTGGAGGAGCACGGGCCTGGAGGAGCACGGGAGGAGCACGAGGAGGTCACCGTACGCACTGAAGGAGGCACGGGCCTAGAGGAGCACCGCCCTAGACGGGAGCACGGGCCTGGAGGAGCATCGGATGCGGCTTCCGTTCTATCTTCGTCTTCGCCTCTTCACAGCGGCGCGAAAGAGAGGAGCTAGAGGTGCGAAAGGGGCGGAGAGGGAGAGACACGGCGAAAGGGGGGGTCGGGAGAAGAATAGCTACTAGCTAGAGGTGTGAGAGGGGGCGGGAGAGGCACGATGGGCGCGCGGGAGAAGACGAGCTAGAGGTGCGAGCGGGAGAGGGATGAAAATCGCGGACTCGCCCGATAAAATACCTGGATATAAACCCTCTAAACCCTCAACGACAACCCTCAACGACAATACTTTTTAAAAGCGTTGTCTTTGATAAAAAACCCGCTAAAAGACAACGCTTTCGACAATGGTTTTTTCGAAGTTTGTGGTTGACCCAAAATAAACGTCATGGACAACGCTTTCTGAACAAACGTTGTCTTTTAGTTTTAAAAGACAACGATTTTGACTAAAAACGTTGTGAATTGAAAAACCACAACGCTTTTGCTAAAAAACGTTGTCTTTGGGGCGTTGTCTATTAACTTTTTTCTAGTAGTG
>NC_133861.1:3285111-3294701 GCF_044706935.1 Curcuma longa
CAACAATATCATCTCGCCTATGCTGGTACTATGTTGGGTAAGTATCAAATATGTATATATCCTTAACTAACCATTCTAGATTAAGCAAAAATTAAACATGAATGACATGATATTTAATTAATATAAATTATTAAATAAGCATATGCATGTACATGAAAGTATGCATGAATCAATCAAGTCAAATAATTTTTGACTTCTTGCCCAATCCCACTAATCAGGATTTCTACCTAGCCTCCAACTAGGACTTCTCCTTGCCTAATCCCACTGATTGGAATTTTACCTAATCTACTGACTAAGACTTCTTGTCCGGTCTAATTGACTAGAACTTCTTGATAATCTGATCAACTTTAACCTAACTAGACTTTACTCATATCCAAACATTAAGTCTTATTTCAATTAACCCTTGGTCAAATTGACCAGATCTAGGTATATTGTCAACTATCGAAATCCTGAAAGCAGACTAGTGCTCCCTGCACCAATAAAGGTTGACTAGTTCAGTGGTTATTTCATAATCTTCATCGAATTCAAACTCCTCTGATGGTTTAGCCTTTTGCTTACTTGTGTTAGTCTGTTCATGGAGTTCTAGTTTAAAGAATAACTAATCTGAACTTATCTTAGACAAATTCTGAGAGATCTTGTATGCATCGACTATCGATGCCCACAAGTTGTTTCTAGAAAATGCTCTAAGAGCGTACCTTATTATGTCACGATTTTCTATGAACTATTTGATAACATGCAGCCTGTTGAGCATTTGTTGCAATCGGGTGTAGAGTTGACTAGCCGTTTCATCTTCCTACAATGTTATATTATATAAATTGTTTAAAAGCAAATCATGTTTGCTTATCTTTGTGTCTGATGTCCCTTCGTGGAGCTTTATCAACTTGTTTCGCAAGTCCTTGGCGCTTATGAAGGGGTTGACCCGACTGAGCTCCTCCTTAGTCAAACCACACAGGAGGGTCTAAGTCGCTTTGGCGTAGGCTTTAACTTATATCTTCATAATTGGATTTCCAGTCTACGCAGCCAATTGGACTTCAGTCTGAGTTTGTAGGGAGCATGAATCCAGTCTGAATGGAGATCCACATTTCCACCTAAGTCTTCAGGTGGAACTCCATGCGGCTCTTCCAGTACCCAAAGTCATCTCCAGTGAAGAGTGAGGGTTGTGCGATGTTGTAGCCCTCTTAATGTGATATATTCAATCTAGCACACAAACATCAAAAAATAATAATATGTTCCCAGACTTAGTATTGGATCAGTAGTGTTGGAGGAATATGGTGCCTGAAGGAAAAAGAAGTCGCTCAAATGGTATTGTACCAAATTCGAGCAGTTTCGAAAAATAAAAAATTTAGTCAAAAGAGGCAATTGCACCACTATACAAAGAGCAAATGAAAAACAAGCTCGATTGGTGATTGCACCAATTTCGAGCACCCCACTCTTATACCAATTGTTGGATTGAGAAAGTGCTAAAGGGGGTGAATAGCGCGCTTCGTACGCGTTTAAAAATCGTTCAAGTTTAAAGAGAGTCGTGCAGCGGAAATAGAAAACGCATCAACAAAAACATGGTTGTTTTTCATTTGGTTAGCAGCCGTGTGGCTACTACTCCTAAGTCCGCATTCAGTTTGTCTGCTTACATTGGGCAATCACTATTCACATTCTTCTCAAACAAGAAGAAGGTTTTTTTTTTTTTACAATAGTAGGGTTCGGTAACAATCCTACTGACCCTTAGAGATTAAGTGTATAAAAGAAATGAACACACAATAATGATCACAACGAACTACGCGATACCAGATGCTAGGCTTGTTTAAGCTAATAGCGGTGTTGTGGCAATGTTGCGTCATTGAAGCTTTAAGGACGTTGTCCTAAAGACTTGAAATCATAGAGGAGCACTTGGACGATGAAGAAAAGTCTTGTTCTGAAGCTTTGGTCGAACCCTACTTGTATAGGGTGATCCGAGGGCCTAGACCATCCCCTAGCGCTCCCAACAAGGCCTATTCGATCCTCATATTTGGTGAGTTATCCACTTCCGGGCACCTGGACCACCTTCGGGCACCAGGAATGCTAACGTGGCAACATCTAGCCAAAGATTTATCTGTGTCAAACTTTATCTCTTCCCTTGCACTTGGATCCCTTTCGAGCACTTGGAAGCTAATATGCACCGACTGCTTAGTGCGTTCCAACTCAGCTTGCTCACTGGAAATTGCCTTTCCAGGCCCCTAGACCATTCTGGGCACTTAGAGCTCCATCTAGGTGCTTGGAATCACTAATTCCAGCCAACTTCTGATTTGAGTGCCTACATCACAGAGTTAGCACAAGAATAATAGATAATGAGTATGAACGATAACTTTCTAGCTATCTAGTCTCAACTTTCAATCTCCCATTAAATCTTAAGTTGGACTGACACCTACTGCTCTCTTTCCAAGAGTGTGTCCTCACTACTTCGCTCAAGAGAGTTTACCTGATGTCAAACATTGGTCCACCTAATTTGTTTGGACTTTTGCTCAACTGATCTTGACCCTCGGGAACCGGTCCTCGACCCCGTCTAGACTTCCACCTGGTGTCTCCTAGGGCTTTCTATCCGATGTCCTCGATCTGTTAAATCTTCCTGCTTAGTCCCTCCAATCAGGACTTCATTGTCTAGTCTCAACTAGGACTTCTTATAAACTTGATAAGCAAACCCCTTTAACAATATCAAAACTTAGTGTTGGTGCAAGGTGCACTAAGATCTTGCCTAGAGTTTCGATGTTTGACAATACACCTAAGTCTGGTCAGTTTGACCAAAGGGTCATCCAAACAAGACTTGATGTTTGGATGTGTGGAAGTGAGCGAGAAGACCTAGTCAGTTATACTAGGCAGTGGAAGTCCTGATCTGGACGATCGGGCAAGGGAAGTCCTGGTGAGTGAAGCTGGGCAAGGGAAAGTCCTAGTTGTAGGCTAGGCAAAGGAAAGTCCTGATTTGGAGGATCAGGCGGAAGTCTTGGCAGAGTCAAGTGCACCAGGTGAAGTCTGGGCTGGTCTAGGTGATCGAGTCGCAGCAGAAGTCTGGGCTGGTCTAGGTGACCAAGTCGCAGCAGAAGTCTGGGCTGGTCTGGGTGACCGAGTCGCAGTAGAAGTCTAGGTTGATTAGAGAGAACCGAACCGCAGCAAAAATCCTGGGGGGCAAGGACAGAGCCGAGCACAAGTCCAACAAGTCTGGAGGACTTGGTTGGCATGAATTCTCCAGAATGGAGTGGGTTAGACTAACCCAAGATTTCGGTAGAAATTTGAAGTTAGATCCACTAGGTAAGACTTTAGGTTGTTTTGTTTGCTTGTTTGTCTTGCAGGAACCAGGAGCTGGAAGCAAGAGGGAAAAGAAGAGGTGAAGCAAGCAAAGTCAACTCTGGTCAAACCTGAGTTGAGTCGACTCAACTGGAGATTTGAGTCGATTATCCATTCTTTAAGGCCCAATTTCATTCCATTTCATCATTAGCTAGCCCATATAAGAGAAGTCCATTAAGACAATTATCCTATTAATGACCCATTAAGCTAAAAGCCCATTTCAAATCATCAAGGCCCATTTAGAAATTTTACTAAATTTCCTTTAATCAATTATTCATCACTATCCATGAATTATTGAAGGAAAATTGCGGGTATTACAAAAACAAGAAATATTCTAAGACTAGGTCTTGGATTAGTAGTGCGGGAAGAGAGAGAAAAAAATTGAATGAAAATGAAAAACTTTGAAAAACCCAAAATTATATCAAAAACCTTCTCGTTCAGTTGTTGCACTAGATTTGAAGACCTCGCTCTGATACCAATTGTAGGATCGAGTAAAACGTTAGAGGGGGTGAATAGCGCTTTAGCGTTTTCAACCGATTTTTGAAGTTTGATTGTGAAAGCGTAAAATACAAGTGCGATAGTGGAAGAATAAAATAGAGACTAGTACAAAAAGATAAATTGGATAAAAGTTTTTTTACTTGGTTCATAACCGAAGGCTGTTACTCCAAGGTCCACGGTCTTTGACTGTTTCCGACGGCAATCAACTATAAAAACTTGTTCCATACGGAAACAAGTCGAATGATACAAAGATATCTTGATAAACTTTATCGGATTTACAATATGCACTTAAAGAAAAGTTACCCAATAGGTAGAGAAGTCTTAATCTTCGATTGGGTGCGATTCTGGCGTTACAGCGGCTTTAGGGTTACTGCTAGTTGCTCAGGGCATCGTCATCTCGATAGAGTTTGCTCATTGAAGTATCAAAAAAATTGTGTCTCAAGCTCTGGTTGAGGTCGCTTATAAAAGATGCTCAGGTCGACTCTAGCTGATCTCAAGTCGACTCTAACTAGGCAGCGATCCTCTTTCTTCGCGTTGACTTCACTTTTAGGTCAACTTGAGTCCCTACTCAGGTCGACTCTAGTCTGATGTGGAGCTTGCCGATAAGTTTTGCCTTCAATTGCATTATCTAGTGCTCAGGTCAACTTAAGTACCTACTCAGGTTGACCCTAGCCCGATGTGGAGGGTTTTTGATATACGTCGACTTCCGCTGCTATTATCCAGGCTCAGGTCAACTTGAGCTTCACTCAGATCGACACTAACATCTAAACCTCGGATAATTTAGTCCGGAGTCTATGTACTTAACCTCTCCAACCTGCACTGAAAGTTAGCTCAAAAACATGCAAAGTAAGGTTGGAGAGTCAATTCCTAGAACTGTCTCTTGGTCTTAACTTTAGGTCTCCAGTGAGACCTTGGGTTAGACCAACGTCTAATGTTCCTCTTGGGAACGCGTCCTGACCCACTCCTCTCAGGAGAGTTTACCTGATGCCAACCAAGTCCTCCAGACTTATAGGACTTTTGCACGGCTCTGTCCTCGGCCCCTAAGGTTTGCTGTTGCGACTCGGTCTTCCAAATTGCCCAGACTTCACCACGTCCTCTAGTCATCCTGTCTGTACACGACTGGATTTGTGCCATGCTTCCCGATCCTCCTAACACTGCATGGGCTTTCACCTGGTGCTTTTGACTCTGCCAAGTCTTCCGCCTGATCCTCTAGATCAGGATTTGTCTGTGCCTATCCTCCAACTAGGATTTAGTCCTTTGCCTAATCTCAACTAAGACATTACTTGTGCTCCCTGCACACTTAGATCAACAATGTTAGCCCAACACACACTTAACTTGAACCTGATGTCATTATTAAAACTAAGGTTCGATCATCTGGTGTTACTCGCACAAACACTCCTTATCCTACTTGACTACTTGAACCAAATCTCCCTAACGTACTATCATCTCGCCCCACCCTGGTACTAGGTTGTCAAGTATTAATCACATAGTTGGTCCTTATCTAACCTAAGTTTTTCTATTGTAGAAAAGTAAAAATTAAGTTAATCATGCAATCAATCAATTGGTTTGGATCCCCCTGGATCATGACCCTTGTTGGGTCGAATCAAATAAATTTGATTCTTAGGGACCCAAAATTGGAGCAGTCCAACTGGATTAACTAATTTGGACTTAGGAACCCATACTTGGACACTAGATCGATTTAATTTTTGTGTTCAGTGCGTTAATGACATGAATGACCTATGTTTAGCCTTGTATCCAATGCCCGATCGATTGTATCCAGCTTTCTGAGATCCAAGTATCATGTCCAGATGCTTAGACCTAGAAGTGAATCGTTCAAGCGATTGTCTGAGTTCATCAACTTGGGTCCCTAGTTAGAAATTTTCTTCCTCGAGTTGGACTCAAGTCAAATCCTCAACTAAGGTGACCTGAGTCGACGGCTTAGTGTTGACTTTCTCCTTCAGGAGTACTAACTCCTCTTGGAGCGATTCAACCAAAGCGTCGGACTTAGCTAATTTCTTAGATAGACTTAAAATAATTGAATACAAATATTCCATACTTACAGTGGGGGTGGAACCTTCGAAAATGGATACGGATCCGTGGCTTTCGTCGATGTCTGAGTCACTGTCGCTTTGAATCGATTTGTCCCGTGCCGGTAGTGCGAGGAAGCTTATAGTTGTTCGTTCTTCATCCAACTCTTCGGAAGACGACTCATCCCAAGTCACCTTGAGAGCCTTCTTCTTGGCCAGTCCTTTCTCTAGATCGAGCAATCAACTCTGAAGTGGCCTTTACGATTGCACCCGTAGCATCTTAATTCCGATTTATTGGTAGTCGTCAAATTTGACTTGTTCACCACTTTCTTGATTTCTGATCTTTTGACTCCGCACTAAGTTGATTGTTAGTGCAGGAAGCACTAGCAGGTCAAACCTGTGTTTTGATTATGGAACTAGGATCAAGTTAAGTATGTGGTCTGGCTAACTAAGTTGAAATAAGATTGCAGAGAAACAGGTTAAGTCCTAGTAAGTCTAGGCAAGAAGACTTGGCTAAGTCAACGTGCACCAGGCAAGATCCGGACTTGGGTAGTTGCGGATGAAATGGACTTGGGTCAGGAGGACCAAGTTGCAGAGAAGAATGGACTGATCAGGAGGATCAGTTGCGTTCAAAGTCCTGGGGGGCAACGACAGAGCCGAGCAAAAGTCCAACAGGTCAGGAGGACTGAGTTGGCATCAGGTAAATTCTCCCGAGGGGAGTGGGTGAGAACGCGTTCCTACGAGGGACAGTAGGCGCCGGTCTAACCCAGGATCTCACCGGAGATCCGAAGTTAAGACTCGAAATCGGTTCGGTAAGCTGACCGATTTGTTAAATTACTATGTATTTCGAGCTAACTTAATTTGCAGGAAAGAAGAGCTTGAAAAAGTGAAACTCCGGCCGAAAATTCAAGTTTTCGGGTCTGGAGTCGACTCAGATGAGTTCTGGAGTCGACTCCAGCCCAATCAGCACAGAACCGGAAGTCAGCGAGACAAAAGTCGCCGCCAGCGAAGCTGGAGTCGACTCAGACGGCGATCTGAGTCGACTCAGGTCAAGGCCTTATCGTCTCCGCCGCCACTGCGACTGGAGTCGACTCAGAACCAGGCTGGAGTCGACTCAGGAAGGATAAGCAGCGAAGCCGATAAACTTTTATCCGCCACGTCAGCTGGAGTCGACCCAGATGCCTATCTGAGTCGACTCAGGGCGCCTATATAAGGCAGACGCGAGCAGCTCTCGAGGAATCAATTCTTTCAACGACCAAACGCCTTCCTTGTGTCCATTTAGCATCCGATCTTCGACGTTGGTGCCGAGACTACATCAAGCTACTTCAACAAGCACCGAGACGCCGAAATCATACTCCGGGAAGCGCGAAAAGTGGTAAACAAAGATTGTATTGTCATTTTGATCATTTTATTGTAATCGAGCTTTCTGTAATCGGTTTTCGACATACTTGCCACCGCAAGGAGCAAGTATACTAGTGGATTGCCCAAAGTAAACGGTCAAAGACCGTGGGCCTTGGAGTAGCAGCGTATCGCTGTGAACCAAGTAAAAAACATTATCGAACTTCGAAAAGCGTTAAAATACGCTATTCACCCCCCCTCTAGCGTATTTCCGATCCTACATTGATGAGTTCCAAAGTCACCTCGTCATTCACTTCGAGTTCTGAGCAATCTGAGTCTTCAATGATCTTTCGTTTCGCCTTCTTGTCCTTTTCTGTACCTACAAGAATGATGATACCTTTCTCTTGCATTTCGGCATTAGACTGTTCATGAATCTTGAATTCAGAGAAAAGTTCATCTAATTTTACCTTGGAAAGGTCCCTGGAGACCTTGTAAGCATCCACCATAGATGCCCACAAGGTATTCCTCGGGAACGCTTTTAGAGCGTATCTTATGATGTCATAGTTTTCAACTTTCTGGTCGATCGCGTGTAGGCCATTGAGAAGATCTTGGATCCGGGGGTGTAGTCCCCTCGCTGACTCCCCCCGCCCATCTCATCCTAATATTATATAACTTATTTAAAAGCAAATCACATTTGCTTACCATAGTATCCGACGTCCCTTCGTGTAGTTCAATCAACTTCGTCCAGAGGTCCTTGGCGCTGACAAATGGTTCAACCCAGTTCCACTCTTCCTTGGTCAAGCCGCATTGAAGGGTTTGGGTCGCCTTTGCATCCGCCTCGATCTTCTTCCGGATTGATGCGTCCCATCACTCGCAAGATTGTGGTAGTCCGTCATTATCAGTTGGGATTGTGAATCCCGTCTAAATGACGATCCACGTCTCTACTTAAGTTTTTAGATGACACTCTATCCTACTTTACCAGTAGGTGAAGTCTTCCCCTGAGAACAGAGGTGGTCTTGCGGTGCCGAATCCTTCTTGGTGAAGTATTACTCTAGCACACAGAGAGGAAAAGCAAAAATGTTCCAAGATTAGCTCTTGGATTAGCAGTGCGGGAGGAAGAAAAAAACTTTCTAACAAACAAAAAACTTCAAAAAATTGAATTTGATTCGAAAACCTCCTCAATCAATGGTTGCACTAGATTCGAGGACCCCACTCTGATACCAATTGTAGAATCGTGTAAAGCACTAGAGGGGGTGAATAGCGCTTTAGCATTTTTCACATGATTTTTAAAACTTGTTCGATTGCGTAAATCATGAGTGCGATAGCGGAAGATTTAAATGAAATAAAGAGCGGTAAAAGAAAAGAAGACGCAAGCTTTTTTTACTTAGTTCACAGCCGAAGGCTGCTACTCCAAGGCCCACGATCTTTGACTGTTTCCAACGGGCAATCCACTAGTAAACTTGTTTCCTCACAGAAACAAGTTGAATCGATACAAAATATATCACGATAAACTTTATCAGAATTACAAATTAAATGGACAATTTTGTTACTCAAGTGCCGGAGGTATTGATCTTCGATTGAGTGTGATTTCGGCATTACGACGGCGTTATGGTTGCTTCTGGTTGCTCAGGGCGTCATCGTCTCGACAGGGTTTGCTCGTGCAAGAATAGAAATTTCGTGTTCCGAGCCTCTAGTTGAGGTTTCTTATATAATGTGCTCAGGTTGACTCTAGCCAATCTCAGGTCGACCCCACCTAGTGATGGCACTTAGAATTCTATTCCGTTTAATTCTTGCTAGACAAAAAATTTTTGGAGATAGAATCTTTTCAAGCAACCCTCATATTCGATCAACCATGTACTTGATCGATGCATAAGATCATTGAGCTCTTGTGTTGGCATTCAGGATCCATATATATAAAGGAAACAATTTATGCAACAGAAAATAAATTGTAACTTTCTTCTTGAGATTGTGTAGGAGATGTTCTTTACCCGAAGACCTCTTGATCTTCTGCTGTATTCCTCTCCTCTTTTTGGACGTTGTGTGGGAAAACGATCTTCCAAGATAAACCACCAAGCTTTCATTTTCTTCCTTTCTCAGTTGTCTCCCTTCTCTTCTTGTTCTTGCTACATCGGCCTTAACCAAAAGAGGAGGAAACCTCTTGCACCGCCTGCCCTAGCAAAGAAGGAAGGGGCTTCTTCCTCCACCACTGCCCTTAGCCAAAGGGAGAAGGTAGTTCTGCCGGCCCTAGCACCACCAAGAGGAGGAAAACCGGCCCTAGAACAAGAGGAAGAAGATTAGGAGGGATGGGCGCTGGACCTAGCAAAGGGAAGAAGGAGAAGCAAGGGTGTTTGGCGCCAACCCTAAGAAGCAAGGAATAGAATTCGGATGATCTCCTTAAGCGCTCCCTTCCCTCTC
>NC_133861.1:3294801-3306655 GCF_044706935.1 Curcuma longa
CTTCATGCTACCAAGTGTTAGTGAGAGCCCTAGAGCCAATCATGTGATGATTGATGTATGGACTCAATATATCATATTTTATTTATTTTATAAAGGCATTTTCATTGTGATTATTATACTTACTTGTATTGGTGCCAAATAACTAAGTATAGTAATGTCCTTGAGTAGTAGGTTCATATCTATATCAATCGATTGATTGAATCGATAGTAAGATGATATAGAGAACACTACTCTAAAGCTTTCCTAGTCAAGTATTAACAATGTTAATGGATAGAGACTAGCATGTAGGTCAATATGATGACTTGATCTGTAACGCCCGCCCTTCTAGCTCTTTAAGAGCGGGGTTACTTACTTACTTACTTTACTTACATTGTTACCCTATTTAGCAATAATTAAAAATCTCTCTAACTTGTGCGGAAACTTTTCTAATTCTATTGACATGCATAGGATCATAAGGGACTTCTTAAATTCTCTAAAACAAATCTAGAAACACAAAGTATTAAATCCTATGTTTCATATGCCAAGAGTATCAAAAGGTAGCAATATCGAAAACTGATCATGCATTGGTTCATTTCATTGCTTTGTAGTTACATGCATATTTATTGAAAAGACATGGAATCACAAGGTGCTACTAATACTAATTATAACTAATCTTATTGATTATTAACAATGGAAATACCAAAGAGAAATCTAATGGATAAAAACTAACAATTCATAAGATCTTCTTAACAATGCATAAAAATAAAATTTCTAAGTTCTCTTAGTAATTTAATATCTTAATTTGCTCTTAGCAAATTGTCAAGGCTTTCCATAGTCCAGGCACCACACACACTATTATGCATATGCTTTGATAAAATCATGTTTATGGAAAACCAAAAACAACGTAACTACTCATACTGCAGGTGAGAGATGTACTTACCTTGTCCGCTTACTAGGTTCTTAATGCTAAGGTTGGTGAAATCGGAGATCTTCTCCGAGGTGTTCTAGCACCTTCTTCGTGCGACCTAGCAAAATCATCACTACAACTTTAACAATTAATCATTAAAGTTCACTTCAACTCAATCCCTATTTAATCCATTGGTTCCAACCTAACCCAACTCATTTTATTCTAATTTAGTTTAAATTTTACTTAATCAATAAATACCATTGTTAATTAGTCAATTAATCCATAGATTAAATGTTAATTAGTCCTATTAACTAACTTGATAATTAACTAACAACTACTTAGTTAATTAATCCATCAACTTAACATAAACATTATTAAACTAAACAATTAAATTACTGATTACACTATAGTTATCAATTACTACAAATTCTTAACTCAATTAACCAAGAACTAATTACTAGATTAGCAAATCCCCAATTAAATTAACTGATTAACACATTAATCAATCAAATCTTAATTAATCAATACCTCAATTAATTAATCTTGTTAATTAATGAGTCAGTCGCGCGGCTCGTCTTCTCCACGTGAACAGAGCAGATCACGGGCGGGGAGGGGGTGCGCGGCTGCTCTGCTTCGTCTTCTCCGTGCGGACAGTCCAGAACAGGGCGGCACTGCAGGGCGGCGACGCTGTGGAGGGAGGAGGGTGCGGCACGGCGTGGTTGGAAGTCGACGGAAGGCAAAGGGCGATGGTCTCCTCCACGGCAGCAGGCGACGGGCGGCTGCGATGCCCTGTCTTCGGTACGCGGACGGCGACGGCGGCGCCGTCGGACAGAAGGAAATCCCAGTGAACCGGTGGCGTCGGCTTCGCGTGAGGAAAGGGGAGGCGGCGCATCGCGTCGCGACGGACGCGAGCAGAGGGGAAAGGAGGTGGCAGCGGCTGCTCCTCCACGCGGTGGCGGCGAAGGGCGCGGCATAGGGTTCCCTAGGGTTTGGGATCTCGACCCCTCTTATAGTTCTCTCTGCCTCGGTCCGTTCCGACTTCCTCGTCGACAGACTCGGGCGGCGGCGGCGTGGTCGTGCGGACGAAGTCCGCGTGGACGTGCGGGCGCGGAAGGAGTCGGGCGGGTAGTTATAACGAGGAGTGCACAGTAACTTCTCCAATTAAATCTAAACCTACCGATTAAATCCATTATACCAATTGAACCGAACCGGGTTCAATTTTGGTTCGCTTGGTTTACTAACCAAACGATCTCCGATTTGATCCAAACAAGTTCTGTTGGATTCATCTTCGTGAGACAAACCTTTTTATCCATTTTACTTTATTAAACTCTCTTCTATCGTTCAACTAAAGTACTTTTATTAGAATCTTAAATCTAATTAAAATCCCTAAAATAGAGAGAAATAATCGGGGTGTTACATGATCTCACAAGTCATGGATATGAGATATCAAGTTGACACATGGGTATGCATTGGAGAATGTATACTGAATGACCCGCCATGAGAAAGTATCATGGATCGTTATATGAGTGTCATATACTTTCTCATGTGGCTATTAGTATGACTATTAGTCCTTAGACCTGAAGTCACCATGGTTCTCAACATAAGGAGTTACATACTTTGGCTTCGTCAAACGTCACCCGTAACTGGGTGGACTATAAAGGCGATTACTGGGTATGTAACAAATTATGTAGTGGGATGTGAGTGATGTAGATGGGATCTATCCCTCCTATATGACGGGAGTGATATCTTAGTTCTTGATAGAGTGAGACCACTAAAGTGCATGGCCATGCCCAAATGGGTCAACATGAGATGTTGAGCTCGTTTGATTAAGTGAGTCTACTTGGAGTTCAAGACATAGATTGATTAGAGGATGATAAGTGATGCTTCAATTTATTATGCATGGAGAAAAAACCAAAAGAGAAATAACAAAATCTAACTAAGAACCCAAAATATGTACAACCCCCAGACTTACATTTTTCTATACCTCAATGAAAACAAAGAAATAATAATGGAGAAGAAATGTTATTTGGAGAGAAATTACCCAATGAAGCTCAGAAGATGTTCAAGGCCTTTAGTTGCCTATTTCCTCTCCCCAAGGTAAGCACACTCCTCCATATCAATGAAACCTTCAAAAGAAAATATAGCAAGAAAAAGTAAGTAGAGGGTATATGGGTTAACAAACAAAATGAAGCATAAAAGAAAATAAAGCAAAGAAACTAAAGTGAAGACTTGGGTTGCCTCCCAAGAAGCGCTTGTTTAAGGTCCTAAGCTTGACCTTTATTTTTATTACTTAAACCTCGACCGTGGAGGTGTAAGAAACTTCAGAACCCTACGGTGGAGGGCCCTGAGTTTTTCATTAAATATGCTTATAAACAAATGGTTACATCTAGCAATCTCAAAAAGTTGCTTTGAAAGTTTCGTATGCCAATTATTATCAAAAGATTTCCTACCACTAATATGCTTGAGAAGAAAATATAGATCGGTAAGCAAAGGTAAATCACAAGAAATATTATCATTACCAATCACAAAGTCTAGCAAATCATCAAACATATTCAATGGTAGAGTGCGTTGTGCTGTGGGTGGAGAATCAACTAAGGGAGGTGATTCTTGGGGCTCAACCTCTAATGCACAAGTCCCTACACCAACCCTTTCTAAAACTCCTAATCCTGCATTCTCCACACTATCTAGTGGTTGTGGAACAGAGGAAAATGATTCTTGGGACTCCTTGACTAAGGCACGAAGCCCTACATATCCTCTTAAAATATCATTCCAATATTCCATTACAAGATCTTTAAAAACTTCATCAATTGCAGGATAGAGTAGATTTTCCAATAAGTCCTCAGCAAGATTATCAAACTTTTGCCATTTAGAATCAAAATGTTTTTTGGTGCAAGCATCACAAAAATTTATCTGTCTCAAACAATCCTTACATAACACATTTTGTGATGATACAAATATTTCCCATTCAACACCAAAATTACCAACCGTAGTAGAAGACACACCAAAGTTATCATCATACATTGACAAATCAGTGTCATAATCTTTATCATGCTGGTTGGTTACATATTCATGTTCAGGATTCTTATTCACAATGTTCTTGCTACAATTTTCACTTTCATGCCCTAACTTAAAACATTGAGTGCACCAGATTTGGGACTCACACCATTCATCATAAGTAGGGATGCATCCAAATTTTTCTCCACCCAACATGTAAACAGGATCATATAAGATTGGACATGCATCAATCACATGCCAATCAGCACCACAATATGCACATTTGTTATTGGCAAACGACTCAGCAAACAATGAATTTCCCTTTTTGAGCAACCTCTTTGCATAAGCATCCATTAAATCCTCAAGAAAAATATTTTGGGTTTTCTATATTTGAATTTTTTTTTATATTTTTCGAAGTCTAGAGTAACTAAAATTGCTAGTCACTAAAGCTAATAGCAACAGTCCCCGGCAACGGCGCCAAAAACTTGATAGCGTTCCGCAAGTATACGGAATGTCGTCAAGTAATAAAAAGATCGAATCCACAGGGACCGTGGAATTACTTACTAGATTTAGCACAAAAAGGTGGAGAGAAAACTGAGCATGAGTTGTGTGGGGGAGATGGGAGTGTTCTAAAGTACTTTATCCTAGAGTTCAGAGAAAGGGATCGACTGTGACACTGGGTTGTGAAACGATCCTAGGACTTCGGACTCCTCAGAGTATGGATTGATTGACTTGGATCCTCTACCTTTCCTCAATAATTGTTCAATTGTAGGGATGTTAACCAATTTATCCAATTCGACCTCGTCAGGTATCCTCGGAATAAAGCATTGGTGTTCTTACGTCACTCGTTGTCGGTTTGAGATGGTTCTAGAAGCCCGGTTCAAGGCATTCCCGTGTCACTCAGGCGCCCCGGAGTACTAAAAGAACCCTATCCCCTGTCACAGGATATCTTTTTACGGACCTCTCCCCAACAACGAATGACCGCTAACTATCCCTCATAAGAATTAACTATGCATTAAGAAACCCCTCGGAAACTCGCCCGGTTCAAGGCATTCTCCCTGTCACGAAGCGCCCCGGTGTACGGCCTAATGATTCCTCAATACATAATCAATTCCTACCCTCATGGATTCATACACACAATTTATCATTCATCACAAGCACAAATCCACAAAGCAATAGACAGTTATATCATAGAAAACGGTAGATTAATCAAATCCAAATACAATCATCCATTACATCTGATTCATCCTACATCCTAGAATCTAGGGAATCTACTCCATAGCGTGGAGTTTACAAGCCATAGGAAGGAAAGAATACATCTCAATCCAAAGATACAACAAGGAAATGCAGGAAATAAGACTTATCTTCTTCCTCGGACTAAAAACTCTGCGTAGATGGGATGAGGATGGACTGGAGCAGTCGGATCGGTGGATGGATCGTCGAATCTTGCTCCGAAACAGGCGTCGGTGGCTCTAGAACAGCTCCGGTGGCTCTCCAAGGTCTCCCCCCTTTCTTAGGTCACTAAGAGGACCTATTTATATGCAGGTCACGAAGTCAGCACGCCCCCGCGCACACGGCCGTGCCTGGGAGGCACGGCCTCGTGTGGGCATCGGACACAGGAGGAGGCACGGCCGTGCCTTGGGGGCACGGCCTGAGGCAGTGAGGCTTCTGTCCGGGGGCACGGCCGTGCCTCTGGGGCACGGTCCAGACTTGACTCGGCTCTGTTTGAAGGCACGGCCGTGCCTGTGAGGCACGGCCACAGCCTGTCTTCTCTTCATTTGCTGGACACGGCCGTGTCTTGAGGCACGGCCAGATGCTTGGACCCTTCTGTTTTGGCACACGGCCGTGCCTGGTGGGCACGGCCAACAGCAGTGGCTTCCTTCTGGATGGAAACACGGCCGTGCCTGTGAGGCACGGCCAAGTCTCGGCTGGCTTCTGTTTCAAAGCACGGCCGTGTCTGGTAGACACGGCCTCTGGCTGCTGCTGATGGGGAATGTTGGCACGGCCGTGCCAGTGAGGCACGACCCAGGCTTGATGGTCTTCTGTTTGGGCACACGCCCGTGCCCTTTGAAACACGGCCAGGAAGCTGAATAGACACGGCCGTGCCTATGAGGCACGGCCCTGTCTTGCCTTGTCTTCAATTGTACTCCGTTTTTGCCCGTTTTTGCTCCATTTTCCACCCTGAAACATGTAAAAACACGAGCAGATCTCCGAACTAGGAAATGCAAGATATGTGCCTAAATGCATGAATAAGGGATGCAATGCACACAAGATTTAAGCAATAAACTCAGAAAGATGTGCAAATAAAGCGTAAATACATATATAAACCTACGCACATCAATTTCAAAAATAAGAAAAATTTGGTTAAAAATTTAGATAAGATAGATTTGGCAAATTCAAACAATTTGAAAAAGTCAAATTTGAATTCATAAAAGTCAAATTTGGATAAATTAGAAAATTTAAACTTAGATGAAAATTTAAATTTAAATAATTTGACTAAGTCGCATTTGAACAATTCAAATTTAAAAATTCAAATCAAGATAATTTAGATAATTTGACCGATTCAAACTTGAATCATTCAAATTTGAATTTAGAAAATTTAAATCAATTAGAAAATTCAAACTTAGATCCTATAAATAAGAAAAATTCATCAAATTTGAACAAGCCATTTAACAAATTCAAATTAAATAATAATTTGACTAGTTCAAATTTAACAAATTTAAACATTAATAATTTAATTAATCTAGACTTATCTTAAATAAATATAAATTAAACCAAATCTTTAACTCATTTAACCAAGATAATGACAAATCAAATAATTTAATTAATTTAATAAATCTAAAAATTATTAAAAATTCAACTAAATAAAATAAAATAAATAAAAACCAAGATAAGTTAGATAATTTAAAATTACTTAATAATTCAAAATTAAAAATTTAAGTTAATCATAATAATAAGAAAAATTCAAACTCCACCAAGATTAATCCTAATTTAATAAATAAAAATTTAAAATTAAATCTTAAAAATTCTTATAATAAATATTCAAATCTTAGAAATAATTATTCAAATTTAAATATTAAAAATACAAAATTAAATAATAAAGTTAATGATAACTAAGTAGCCTTTAATTATGAAACAATGAATAAGTCTAATAACTTAAATTTAAGATTAAATCCTAAAATTTAGGAAAATAATTTTATAAATTTTAACAAGTCAAATATAAATCTTAAAAAATAAAACTTAAACTAAAAATTCAAAACTTAAATTAAAAATTCAAATAACAAATTAAAATTTAAAATTAAAATAAATCAATTAAAATCCAAAAAACTTAAAAGCTATAAACTTAATTAAAAAAACTAATAATTATGAAATTAACTTAAAATATTACCAAATGAAACAAAAAATTAAATTAAAATTTAAAGTGTGTCAAAGTGGATTGACACATTCACTGGTCCACACGAATTGTATCAAATCGAGAATTTGATACATTATTAGAAATTTAAAAAATTATTTGAATTGTTTGATTCATGCATACTTGATATGTACATGCTTATGTTTTATTTTAAATGCATATAAATGTCATGTCATCATATTTACTTACTGCTTAACTTAGAACGGTTAGTTAAGGATACATAAATGGTTGTCACTTGTCAACATAGTACTAGGGTGGTGCGAGATGATAATACATTAGGGAAACTTGGACTAGGTAGTCAAGTTGGGTAAGGAGTACCTTACTTGGTCTGCTTAGCTAAGTGAAACCGACCGAAGCTACCTCGCCACATCCTAGACTAATTAGACCAATGTTTCTCAAGAAATTAATTAAGGTCATAATTTCTTAAAAAGACTTTGTCTAAGTTAATGGTCATTATTCCGATAACCAAGAAGACCTTTGCCTCGCCAAGACCTGGAAGCTAATTTTTATAATGTGGACTTAATTGATTGACGGTTAAACTTGAATCTAACACAAAGTCAAACATTCTTTAGAATTTAACTTAAAATTAATAAAGATAAAATTGATAACTCATCTCATGAAACCCATAGGGTAACCCTTGTATGCCATGTATTGAGGCACTTAGAATGGGTGAGATGATAAAGACTTTAAAATACAAAGTTTTGAAAAATATTTTAAAAAATCATTATTATAACTATTTTTATAAAAACTATTTTTAAAAAACTTGATAATTACTTGAGATTCATGCTTGTTGGGTGTAACTATATGCTAAAATTTTCAAAACCTTATATTTTTAAAAAATTGGTTGACCAACACTTAGACACAAACCTTCAGGTCAACATTAAGTCTAAGAACCCTAAAACATATAGGTAGAAAATCCTTGTGGTCAACAAGAATGTCATAAGAAGAGTGTCTAGTTCAGTGAGAGGTTATTCTTAAAAGACTATTTTTAAAAATCTCCTAAAAACTAAGTATAAAAACACTAACATTTTAAAAATATTTTTTAAACTCATATTTTAGAAAATATTATAAATTATTCTTTTAACTTGGAACAACTCCTAAGACACATAGAGAGATTGCCTTGTAGTCAACACGGAGCCCTAATAGAGTGTCAGATTTAGGGAAAGTCCAAATTTAAAAATTTAATTAAAAAATAAATTAAAAAAAATTATAAAATTATTTACTCTATTTAATTTAGATTAACCTCTAAGACACATAGGGAGTTTACCTTGTGGTTAACAAGGAACCCTAAGGAAGTGTCAGATTTACAGGGAGGTCCAAATAGAAAGAGTAAAATTATTTTCAAACTTATTTTTAAGTCCCTCAAAATTATTATTTTTTAAATCCTTGAAAATTATATCAAAAAAATATTTCAAAAATTATTATTATCCATTATTCTTTTAATTTGGATCAAACCCTAAGACACACAGGGAGATTGCTTTGTGGTTAACAAAGAGATCTAAATATGTGTCAGGTAAAGGGGGAGATTCTAATTTAAAAAGGATAATCACTAGTTTTTCAAAGAGTATCTATTTTGAAAATATATATTTTGAAAACATTTTTTAAAACTAGTTTGAAAAATCTTTTCAAAATTAATTCTAAAATCTTTTTAAAAAATCATTTTAAAAAAGTTTTGAAAAATTATTTTGAACAACATTTCAAAACTTATGTTTGAAAACTATTTTAAAAAAATATACTTTAAAAATTATTTTAAAAATTATTGCAAAATTTATGCAAAAGTATTTCAAACTTCATTTGAAAATCTTTTTGAAAAGAGAAAAAAAAGAGAGAGGAACTTTGCAAAATTATTTTGAAAATCTTGAAAATTCTATTATTATTATGAAAAAGTTTCAAATTTTTTTAAAAAATTATCTTTTCAATAACCTACTATGGTTTTTCAAAAATTGTCAATGACTTAGTTGTGACCATAGAGATACCATTATTGTTGGTGCAAGAGTAAATGACTTGAACTTAAAATTATTTTTTGGTGTATGAAAAGGGGGAGAAGGGAACTTAAGTTAATCATATAGAATTCTCCCAGATTATTAAACCTTGACCCATATTAGCTTAAGGAATTATCAAACGTCAAAAAGGGAGAGATTGTTGGTGCAAGAAGCATTAGATCCTGCCTAGAGTTTTGATGTTTGACAATACACCTAGGTCTGGTCAGTTTAACCAAGGGGTTGATTCAAACAGGACCTGATGTTTGGATGTGAGAGAAGTCTAGTCAGACTAGATGACTAGCGAGAAGTCCTAGTTGGTTAGACTAGGCAGAGGAAGTCCTGATCTGGAAGATTGGGCAAGGGAAAGTCCTAGTTGTAGGCTAGGCAAGGCTAGGCAAAGGGAAGTCCTGGTTTGGAGGATCAGACAGAAGTCTTAGCAAGGTTAAGTGCATCAGGTGTAAGTCCATACAGTGTCGAAGGATTGAGAAGCATGGCCACCGTCCAATCGGTACGGTCAGGAGGACTAGAGGGTTGGTGAAGTCTGAGCTGTCTGGAGGACTGAGTCGCAACAGAAAATTCCTTGGGCCAAGGACAAAGATAAGAGGGAAGTCCAACAAGTCTGGAGGACTTGTTGGCAAAACTTCTCCCGAGTGGAGTGGGTAAGGGTGCGTTCCCAGAGTGGAACGATATACGTCAGATTAACCTAGGATTTTAGTAGAAATCCGAAGTTAGACCCATAAGGTGAAGTTAGACCCATAAGGTGAAGTTAGACCCACAAGGTAAGGTTTAGATAGTTTTGTTTGTTTATATGCTTGTCTTACAGGAACAAGGAGCTGGAAGAAGATGGAGAAAGTAGAAGTGAAGCAAACAAAGACAGCTAAACCAAGCCCGGGGTCAACTCAGGTCAAACCTGAGTCAACATGCTCCAGTCGACCTGAATGGTCACTCCAATCGACCTGAGTGGATAAGAGTCGCGGAAGCCAAAGTTTATCAAGATCTTGAAGGCGCTGGAATTCTGTCCTATTTAATTTCTCCCAGATAAAAAATTATACAAGGACAGAACCTTTCCAAGCAACTCACATGTTCGATCAGACATGTGCTTGATCGATCAAGCAAGTTCTTGACCGATCAAAGCACACCTTGATCGAAGCATAAGATCACTGGCCTCTTGTGTTGGTATTCAGGATCCATACAAAGAAAAACTAACTACACAGCGGAATTGTTAAATTAGTTACCTTTCTTCTTGAGATTCTATGGATGATTGTTTGTACCCGAAACCTCTTGATCTTCTATTGTATTCCTCTCCTTTTCTTGGACGTCGTGTGGGTGATGATCTACCAAGAGAACAACCACCCAAATCCTTCTTGCTTCCAATCCGTCGGCCACCAATGGAGAACCAAGGGCAAGGGGGGCACCGGCCTTAAAGGGGAACCAAGGTAAAGGGGCGCCTCTCTTCCTCTCCCTTGCTTTCCTTTCTTCCAAATCGCTGGCCACAAGGGAAGGGAGAACCTATGGTTGAGGCACCACCTTCTCCTCTTCCTCTCTTCTTCTCTTCCTCTCTTCCTCTCCTTTCCAAGCCGCCACCTTCCTTACCTCTCCACTTAGCGCCGGCCCTTAGGAGAAGAGAAGGAGTACAAGGGGCGCCGACCCTAGGAGAAGAGAAGGAGTGCAAAGGCGCCAGCCCTAACTAGGAGAAGAGAAGGAGTGCAAGGGCACTGGCCCTAGGAGAAGAGGAGTGCAAGGGCGTCAGCCCTAGGAGAAGAGAAGGAGTTCTAAGGAGAAACACAAAGGGGCGCCGACCCTAGCTTGGAAATAAGGAGAATCCAATGATCTTTTAGATGCCCCTCTTCATCCCTTTTATAGCCTTACTGCGGGCCCAAGGAAGTTTAGAAAAAATTAACAGAATTAATAGGATTTTATTGGATAACAAAATTAATAAAATTTTGTTGGATAACAGAATTAACAAAATATTATTGGATAATGGTGTACTTCCATAAGTATACGGTTGTCGTCAAGTAATAAAAAGATATCGAACCACAGGGACAGTGTATTAGCTATAGTGGTGTCACTGAGATAGTTATTTAGACTCCAAAGGAAGTGAAATGGTTGAGGATTGTGTGTGTGTGTGTATGGTAGAGAAAGAGATTGGCTTGGAGTTTATGGGTGAGATGGATAAGTCTAGGACTTCGGTTTCACATCAATGCTAGGTGATATCCCTAATTCATGTTTGTTCCCTTACTCTCAATGTTTTCCACCTTGTAGGGATTCTAACTAAAATACCAACTCGACCTCGTCAAGCTTTGTTGGAATTAAACTATGATACTCTAACGCTACGATTACTAGTTTAGGACGACACCAGATAGCCTGGTTATGGCTCTCCCGCTGTCACTCAGTCGCCCCAGCATACTTTTAGTGTCCTACTCTTTGTCACTGAGCACCCAATTAAAGAATCCTTTCCTAGTCATCAATAGCCATTAACAGCGAGAGGTACTACTCTTTGTACCTCGGAGCCTTCCGCTGTATTTCTAACTTCTTCTTGGACGTTGGGTGGACAACGAATCTCCAAAAATAAGGAACTAC
>NC_133861.1:3306755-3371575 GCF_044706935.1 Curcuma longa
GCACTCAGCATGATTTCCCCTACCAAGGACAGAAAAGGAAGAATTAGTTAGTATTAAAAAGGAACTTTAAAGGACACCAGGGGAACTTACTCAGAGAAGCATCCATAGGGATGTCATTCGGACTCAGCCCAGCTTTATACAACAGAGCTTCATTGGTTATCAAGACCTTCACATCGAAATTAAGGTCTAACAAAATTGCAGAAGTCGTAAGGAAAGTATGACTCAACCTGTACTGCTCCAAACTAGGGGAGGGAGGTGGTTCCGAACGCTAGAAGGTCGGCCAGGTATAAGGTTGGGGAGGCTTGAGGAAGAAATACTTGTTCTTTCAACCCTTGTGAGAGGTAGGGTAATTGTCTAAGAAGTTGTCGTCGGGCCTAGTAGCTAGGTAAATCTCACCTCTCCCTCCCTTTTTGAGGTCAAAGAAGTAGTCGAAGGTGGTAGGATCCCTAGGAATTTGATAAACATCAAAGATGATGGAGGCACCGCAGACCAAACTAAAGGAATTCAGGGCAAGTTGAGAAAGGGAGAACTAGAAGTAGGCAGCAAGGCTTTGCAGGAAGAAAGGTAAGGGAAAACGTAGGCCTCCTTCTATCTGTTCTCGGAAGAAGGTCACGTATCCCGGGGGAGGTTCGTGAGGTCTCTGAGCCCTAGTAGGAATCAAAATATCATGGTCAGATGGAATTCCATACTGGGCTCGAAGCAGGATCTCATCATCCCTGCTAAACCGGGAAGGCTTACAGCTCTCGTACCAGGGAACCTTCGCCGACATCGAAACAGACACACAGAGAAGCTGGGGAAGAAGAGGCGACGGTAAAACCCTAATCGACGACTGACCTAACTAGGAATGGCTACTGACAAGCCCCAAGCGAGAAGAAGAAAGGGCAGAGTAGGCAACCAAGAAAGGGACAAGCTATAGGAACAGCAAAGGAAAGAGGAGGCGATCAGGGATAAAGGGCTAGAGTTTCGAAGAAGCTAACGAAGACAAGAACCACGGAGACTCGGCGGGAAACGCGGCGAAAACACTTAAGGGAAGGAGTGAGAACTTACGAGGAGAGCAGGGTTGGCAGAGAAGATCGGAGCAGAAACGACGAAGAAGGCAGAAGCGGATAGTAGGGCTCGTATGAACGAAGGAAGAAGACGAAGAGGAGAAGGAAGTTAAAACGAACGGTCAGCAAATCCCAGCCGCTGAATCACCAGGCCTAAGATCGACGGACTGTATCAGTTAAATTGGGCGGAAGCCTTAGAGAGACTATGTCGATCAAGACAAAGTCAAAAGAACGGGGATGACTTAAGGCAAACTCGAGTTCAGTCAGTCGCACTGTGTCTCCTTCGACTAAACTAGGTCGGGAGGCTTGTAATCCGGCAAAGATAATTCCTGAGGACGTGGAAACATGTGGCATGATGACATGGGGAAGGAAGGAAACCCAGAAGGTACATGGGGCAATACCCTCTCGAGATTAGAAAAAGGGTAAAAAGTACCGGCTTCTCCAAGAGGCAAGCCCTTTCTTCAGTAAAGTAGGGGAAAATTTCTTACAAAACCCCCAGATCCCCTCTGTTATTAACGGTAGCACTTAATGACCTAGAGAAACATCGACCTCAGCTCACAAGACAGCATACACCCCGGCACCCAAGGGGAACCCCTGGCTCATGCTTATTATAACCTCTCAACAATGATACACCCTTAATAAATTCGACCTCGCTACCGGAGTAGACTTTTCTCACAAACACCCGTACGACTAAGTTCGATCCTTTATAAAACTCCTTAACCAACCTCACTGGTAGATCGGCGTTAGACTTACAAGACAAACCAAGCTCTTATGGATCTCGGTGCTCATAACTCAATCCCCCATAAGCATCGCGAGCCCCGCACGAATCTCAAACAAACCTCCTTGGGAGGTTACCACGGGCTACAACACGTAGATCAATAATGAATAAATTCCGTCCTCTCGGTACAAGCATAGAAGCACCGACCCCTCATGATCCGGGCCCGAGCTTAGGTGCCTCTACCTCATGAGCTGGTCCCGGCATCACATGCCTACCTCATGGCAAGACCTCGGCCTCACATGTCTACCCTGGCAAGGTCCTGGCATCACATGCCTACCTCATGGTAAGGTCCTGGCATCACATGCCTACCTCATGGCAAGGTCCCGGCCTCACATGCCTACCTCATGGCAAGGTCCTGACATCATATGCCTACCTCTTAACAAAGTCACGACACCATAAGCCGACCTCATGGCAAGGCCCCTGGCCTCACATGCCTACCTCATGGCAAGGTCCTGGCATCACATGCCTACCTCATAGCAAGGCCCCGGCATCACATGCCCTACCTCATGGCAAGGTCCTGGCATCACATGCCTACCTCATAGCAAGGCCTTGGCCTCACATGCCTATCTCATGACAAGGTTCTAGCATCACAGGCCTACCACATGACCTGATCTTTGTGTCGCCTCCCTCAAATATGACTCCCGCAAGGAGCTCGGGATGCTCCTACGAAGACCCCTCAGCCGAGGTAAGGCTACCATTATTGTGCCTTCTAGCCGCACATACCAAATCAGCCATTCCCGACCTCAAGTTATGGAGTAAATATCAACGAATCGCTATGCTGACCTTATCTGCGAGAGTTAAGACCAAGCTCCCCCTACTTGGTCCCGCATAATCCCAATCATCCAGAGAAGATAACTCACACTGTTAGATCGTCAGATAGGGGAATCTGTCGCGAAGACGATCTCGCCCTCATCACTAATTACAAGCGTTGAGATCCGAAGATATCGCTCCTTTCACCCCTATATAAATCCCGCAGGTATGATAACGAGACATCTAAAATTCTGTCTACACACTTCATTGCTCGTTTCCTAACTTGAGCGTTGGAGTGGCTACGCCGGGATTTTCCGGCGCCCCGCTAATCCGTGCGTTCATTGGTTGTCTCCTCAGGCCTTTCTTGTCAACGTGGAACTGCAGGTTGACGCGGCATCCTATTATCTAGTGGTGTGGCTATCGTCGGCAAAGAGCCGGAACAATACACATCCTAAGTGGAAGATTATACGAAATTAAGATAACTAACTAACAAGAATAATTTTTTTCTAATTTGCCAAATGGAGAAAATCTATCAACACAGAGACCTAACCTAATGTTTCAATCTCTTTCACAAATTTAAGATGTATTTTATCAAAATTTTTCCACGCCTCTATATCAGATGGATGGCACATTATCCTCTCGTCTATTTGATGATTTGCATGTCAAGTCATGTATTTAACAGTAGCCATTGATATATTTAGAAGGCAAGAATGATAGTTTAGCACATGAAGATGACAGTACTTAGCGTTACAAACAAACTGTATCAGGAACTTGTAGACACATATGCCACGCAATAGAGTAAATTAGTATTTCATTACTATTGGAATTCAATACTAACATACCTATGTTTGTAATCAGTGTGAAAAAAATTAGAGATCCTAGTAGCAAATCATATGCACAATACAGAGAGCTGATAATAACAGCCAGACCGGCGGTGGCTGATAACCCTAAACTAGGTGTCACGATAGGGCTTCAAATTGAAATTTGTAAATTTATCGAAAACCCACAATTAATTCAACTAAATGCAGTAAAGGGGCCTCGAGTCGTATTTTTCCAAGGACTAGTAGATAATTGCTTAACTTAGCTTAGGTGTCGTATTTTTGGGGTTTTCTAGATAAAATGGGGTTTTGGTGTTGTTGGAATGAAATGAAACTAAAAGCATGCAAATGAAATACAATTTAAATTTACCGAATGCTATTTAATCTAACCTAACAACAACCCTAAATGCAAGTAATCTAAAACTATAAAAATCCCTAACTGTTTAAACCTAAGTGAAACCTAATTGATGCAAGACAATGCAAGAATCTAAATGGATGTCCCTAAAACGAAACAATTCAGAATGCTAATGCAATATGAAACAAATCAATTCAATTAGTGGAACTTGATGGTTAATTACTCAAATCAATTCAGGGTTTTAACCTAGCTAAACAAGAACAAATGGCACGGAACAGTGATTTTCAAAGTTTCTAACATAGGTTTTAAAGCTAAAAGAGGTTTAAAAACTAATCTCACGAAATCTCTAACACAACTCTATAATCAAACAACTACCGGAATAATAATCGACTAACAGGAATTCAAGTTCTATTGAAACAAATTGGATCAAACACTTAATGAATTTCAGTGATAGGAATTTCAGAATTGCAGAATTGCAGAAACTCAAATGGCACGGAACAGTGCCAAACTGATTTTCAGATTGTAGTTTAAACCGTGCCTAAAGGAACTCTAAGCAAATCAAAAACCAAACAACTAAAGCATTAACCAAACAAACAACTTCTCAAGGTTTAATTTGGATCACGAAATCAGAATTCAATTTAACTAGAAACAACGAAATTGCAGAAACAGTAAGTTTAGAAATCAGAAATAGCAAAATGCAATCCAGCCTTCCCTTTTCCGTTGAATTGGTCTCAACCTGGTGTCAATCAAGCCGTTGAATCCAACAAAGTAGCTTCAATGATCCTTTCGAAGCTTCAATAGGGTTTTCGTGTGGTTTTCTCGCTGCCAGCACCCGGAACAACCCAGAAAAACCTTTTCTGAGCCAAACAGAAGCTGCACAGCGGGAGTTGAAGATGCAAAAACTGGATTTCCGCGCTTCACGTGCTCCGATCGGCTTGCTGTTAATTCCGGAAAGCTCCGCGCTCCTAGGAGAACCCCTCAAAGGCTCGCGGCTACGGATTGTACAGCAGGTGGCCGGAAAACGCGAAAACAGGGGTTGTGGTCGCCGGTGAAACCCTCTCCGTCGAGCCAACTCCAGCTGCTAGAATTCACCCAATCGCCCGGATTTCGACTCCTCAAGGATCAAGCAATGCAATGGATTTGGTTTGGGTGGAAGGGGCTGCCCGTGGAGGTACGTCCGTGGACAGGGGATTGCGTCCGGGACGATGCACAGTAGCGGCGCGGGTTTAATCGATTAAACTTGGCTTATATAGTTGAGGGTTGATTAATCACTGAATCCTGGCCGTCCGTTTTGAGTTTGATGATCTGGACTTGATCTAGCCTTTCAGAGCAACTTAGGGCTTCAAAAAAATTGAGAGATCTTCATCGGACTCGATCTAGGTCATGTCTTCCATGTTGGCTTGATCAATTTGGGCCGATTAGCTCGATCTGATTGCGATTGAACTCGAACTTGAACCGATTTGAGCCCTAAAATCAAATAAACCCAATTAATGTAAAATTTGCCATTAAATTATAGAAATTATACTAATATCTTCAATTATACCATATGACACAAATATAATCAAATTAATTCATTTAATAATTATTTTCAGGTAAAAATCCAGAATTGAATTGATAAAAAATACATAGAAAACCTTGACTCATCAGTGGCGCAGCGGCAAAAGAATATGGCCAGTTTTCTTTTGTTAGGTTGATTCAAACTCTAGCCAAAAATAACAAGATAGATAAAAAAAATTGCCTAAAATTATTTTAGACAGCATATTACCAAACGTTTTAACATGACATGAAAATGGATATTGATCCATCTCAAGTACTGACCAGTGACAGTTTGACAAATAAAACAGAAGAAACTAGGAGTAGATGGAATCCTAGCTCAAGGTAATTAAGTGATCGCTCACTTTCAACTTGCACTTGAGCAGAGGAAAATGGACCTACCACTTTCTCCACGAAACAATGAAGTCCTCCTTAGCACCTCTGTCTATGCACTAGTCTGATGACCGGTGTGCGATGAGCAGTGGCGCAGCTGCGAGAAGGGGCGCAGCGGCGAGCAGGATCAGGGGCGCGGTGGCGAGCAGGGGCGCGGTGGCGAGCAGGGGCGCGGCGGCGAGCAGGATCACGAGGCGAGCAGGGGCGGTGGCAAGGGGAGAAAGAGCAAAGGGAGAAGAGAAGCGGCGGGCTCAAGAGAAGAGAGGAAGCGGCGAGTAGGGAGAGGCTCGGTTAGGGTTTGGAATCGAAGAGAGGAAGCGGCGAGTAGCGGAATCCGGAGAAGGGGGTTTTGTTTTACGCGTCTTTGCCACGAGCCAGCCACATCAGCGTCCACGTCAGCGTCGCTCACGCGACGCTCAGGAGAAGTCGCTCAGGCTAACTAAACTATATATATATATATATATAGACACACGGAGATGTTCTGCTGGGCGTCGTTTGCTGGGAGTCGCGTGGGCGACAGCTGACGTGGAAGCCACGTGGCTGGGAGATAATCCACATTAAAGCCATACCTAAGTAATATTCAAGGTATAGCTTCATTAGTTGTTAGTGATGAATGATGGCCCTTGAACCTGAGAGTGGAAATCACGAGAGCTACATAGGTTTTCTCTACTCTGTTCACTCTCGAGTTATCAAAGGTCCCAAGACCAATTATGAAATAAGTTTGATCAAAATGCTAAAAGCCATATTCATTTAAGTTCATCTGATAAATTGGAAGATGGTAACCAACAGAAAAAAATCAAGATCTTCTCTTTGCACAAAAAATTACAAGAATCAAAACTTTTCCTATTAACTTCGATTAATTATACTAGGTGAGAACTGCCTTCAAACTTATGATTACTGTTGATAACATCAACACAAGCTATGCTGAAGTTAGAATAAAGTAGACTGACATTCATCTGCAAGTGTGATATTTAGGCATGTTCATACATAGCTCAAACAAGTGAGTTCAATCTAGCATTGGTAGCATGATAGTTGCTGGTAACTCATACAAACCATGTCAGAACACTAAAATCAATTTAAATAGATACTTGCATTTTAACATTTCAAGCCTGTGGGACAGAACAGAAGGTTCAATGACCATGCATTTGGATTGCAATTCAGTTTCTAAATCAATAATTTGTCCACAGGCTATCCTAAATCTAATGAAGCTATCCTATCAGATTTATACTCAAACCATAAATATTAGCCAATATGCACCAAATTTCGGATACAAAGGAACAGGAAAAAAATCAATTGTTTTTGTTTTGAGTAAGAAACAAATTTCGGATGCTTGTGCAAGGGCTTGTAAGTTTATCAATATGACAAAGTTTATATGGTGATTCAGTTAAAGAAGAGTGGCAACTCTCCAAGAAAATGATACACAAAGTAGGTCTATTTTTGTAAACTTAAATGATCAGAGATTTTGAATTTATCGACCAGTAATTGAGTAGGTTATTTCTTTAGCCTAAACTTAATTCCTAACTAAATGGAGTTTAAACCCTAAACCATACCAGTTTAAACTAAATGATATGAAATAATTCCAAATTAAATACAGTTTAAACCCTAAACCATACCCTAGTACAGAGGGAGTAGCGGCGGCGAGCAGAGGTTGGCGGCGGCGAGCAGTGCAGGCGGCACGGCGTCGAGCAGAGCGAGCAGGGTCTTTCCGCGAGAAGAGAGCAGTGTCTTGAGGAGAGCAGGGTCTTGAGGCAAGCAGAAGAGAGCAGTGTCTTGAGGCGAGCAGGGAGAAGAGACCTGAGGCGAGGTTGCGGTGGCGAGGGGAGCAAGAAGAGCAGGTGGAGCAGGAGAGAATCACGAGCAGGGGGAGAAGAGATATGGGCGAGCAGGAGAGAATCGCGAGAGCAGGGGAGAAGAGAGGCGGCGGGCGGGCAGAAGATCGCGAGAGCAGGGGGAGAAAGAGTTAGGGTTTGGAGGAAATCGCGGGTTGCTGCTTTTCCTGGCCACGCGCTCGCGCTCCCAGCCACGTGGCTTCCACGTCAGCTGTCGAATCCCATTGCTAATATATTTATATATGATAAAGATCTAAGCTGACCTGCTAGGATACAAAATTGTACATTTATATGAGGAAGATCAATTTAACATACGTACGTTGCTAATATATTTAATTTTTTAACCTTCAAGTGGTGATTGAATGAATAGGAGATTGTAGCTGCCACTCGTACAAATATGTATATATGAGAAAGATCTAAGCTGACTTGCTAGCACTATAAAATTAATACAACTTAGCGACGGAATATTTCCGTCGCTAATCGATCGTTAATAGAGATTAACGATCGATTAGCGATAAAATATTCTCATCATGTTGTTTTTTATCGCTGACGTTAATTTAACGACGGAATTTAGGTTTCATCGCTAAATAGTGACGGAATAAATATACCCGTCGCTAATATTTGCGACGGTTAAATATATCCGTCGCTAACTAATAGAGACGGATTTTTTTTCTCGCCGTCACAAATATTAGTGACAGAAATTTTTTTCCCATCGTTAAATGGCGACAGAATAAATAATTTCGTCGCTAAAACCTGATCAGGTCACGTGGTTTTACTTTGGCAAATAGCGACGAAATTTTATTATTTCGTCGCTAAATAGCAACGGAATAATAAAATTCCATCTCTAAATTTTAAAAAAATATAAAAAAAATCTTCATCACTTAGCGATGAAATTTATAATTTCGTCGCTAATAATTTAATTTTTTTTAATATTTTTTATTTTTCTGAATTCCTTGTTTACATATCAATCAATCCAATCCAATCTAATATAAATATAAAAAATAAGCCAAAATACATAAACACAACACTAATACAATATCTGAATACAAAACACATGTCAAAATATCTGAATACACTCTAATACAATCTGAATACTGTTGATGCAATATATCCCGATTGTTATTTTGATGTTGACACAGATTTAAATTCATTTTAGTTGAATAAGAATTAAGTTCAATATATTCAGATTGACCAATGACAGATGGAGTCGGAGAGGGCTCGGTAGCTTGTTCTCCGGACTATGTTAGAGAGGGCTCGGTAGCTCGTTCTCTGGATCAGATGAAGTTGGAGAGGGCTCGGTAGCTCGTTCTCCGGACTAGGTCAGAGAGGGCTCGGTAGCTCGTTCTCCGGACTAGGTCAGAGAGGGCTCGGTAGCTCGTTCTCTGGACCATATGAAGTTGGAGAGGGCTCGATAGCTCGTTCTCCGGACTAGGTCAGAGAGGGCTCGGTAGCTCGTTCTCTGGACCAGATGAAGTTGGAGAGGGCTCGATAGCTCGTTCTTCGGACTAGGTCAGAGAGGGCTCGGTAGCTCGTTCTCTGGACCAGATGAAGTTGGAGAGGGCTCGGTAGCTTATTCTCCGGACTAGATCAGAGAGGGCTCGGTAGCTGGTTCTCTGTACCGGACTATGGTCGAAGAAGGCTTGGTTGCTTGTCTCTAGACCAGATCATTGTGTTCTCTGAATACATGGTCCAATGTGGTTGACTCGAGTGAAACACGAGTTGATCAAGTAATCAGATAATCAATGGATGAATCGATTAAACCATGGCTAGGATGGTTAGTTGATCATCGGATCGATTACAGAGCATTCTGTGAGAAATTTGATATCCCACAGAATCCACCGTAATCGATTGGTCAATCGATTACGGGCAAGCTTAATCGATTTCTTGATTGATTAAAGACTTTTCTGAGGAAACCAAGTAGCGACATTTAATCGATCCACTGATCGATTAAGCACATGCCTTAATCGATCTCTTGATCGATTAAGTATGTCTGATCGATCGATTAAGCTCTCTCCCTGGAACCCATGTGAATGTCTAGTGTTTCTTGCCCGGGACAGGTTCTTCTTCCCGGGAACGCATGAGAATGAGTGTTTCTTGCCCGGGGACAAGTCCTAGTGTTTCTCCCAGGAATGCATGAGAATAAGCATGTTTTTTTCGGGAACGCCTGGACATGAAAATGTCCTATGCCGTCTAGTGTCTCTCCCTGAAACGCAGAAGAAAGTTGCCCGGGACATGGGAATCGACCACCTGGTCGATCCTTGGCAGGGGATAGCAGTCTTTCGGGCATGCTTTGTTCAGGTCTCGGAAGTCTACACATACCCTCCATTTGTTGCCCGGCTTTGGGACCAATACTACATTAGACAGCCAGGTAGGGAAGTGTACCTCCTTGATGTATCCTGCTTTGAGCAGCTTCTGCACTTCTTCCCGGATTACCTTATTCTGCTCTGGGCCAAAATGTCTCCGTTTCTGCTTGACGGGGCGAGCTCCGGGGAAGACATTGAGACGGTGGATGGCCACAGAAGGGTCGACCCCTGTAAGATCAGTTGAAGTCCAAGCAAAGATGTCTTGATTCCGCAGGAGGCAGTCAGCCAGTTCCACCTTAGTTCGGCTGGTAATTCGGCGGCCACTTGGATAATTATCTCAGGGCGATCGGGACAGACTTGCAGGAGCTCCTTCTTTGCTGAAGTGAGGGGATTCGACACTTCTTGTACCGAGTGCACTTCAGCTCCTTGGATGCGTCGGGCCTTCCTGGCTTCGGTCCGAACCGCATCAACATAGCAACGCCGCGCGGTCACCTGGTTGCCCCTTGCCTCGCCGACCAAGTCTCCTACCAGGAACTTGATCTTCTGATGGTAAGTGGAGACCACGGCTGAGAAGGTGCTGAGAATTGGCCGGCCCAGTATCACATTGTAAGAAGAGAGCGCGTCCACTATAGTGAAGAAGGTGTACCACGTCCTCCGAGCTGGTTCCTCACCGAGGGAGATGGCGAGGCGAATTTGTCCGAGGGGGCGCACCTCGTTCCCCGTGAAACCATATAGAGAGGTGGCCATCGGCTCCAAATCAGCTTCATCAATTTGCATTTGATCAAAGGCTTCTTTGAAAATGATGTTTACAGAGCTGCTGGTATCAACAAACACCCGGGATATATCATAATTAGCTATGGTGGCTTTCACTACCAAAGCGTCATCATGAGGGGTTTCTATCCCCTCCAAGTCCTGGGGTCCGAACCCAATGGTGGGTCCGTCTCTCTTGCTTCCTCCAGCTACGCCGCAAACCTCCAGATGTCGGCTGTGGGCCTTCCTAGCCCGGTTGGAGTCTCCATCTGTGGCACCCCCTGTTATCATAAGAATGTTACCTCGGGGAGCGTTGTCCTGATTGCCGGCCCGGGGATCTCGAGGACCGGATCCCTGACTGCGATTTCCTTCATCCAGAGTGGGAGGGGTTAGCTCTCTTGGAGAGCGGTGACGCTTGTAGGCGGACCGAGGAGAGAGTGGAGGGGTGGCCTGGCTACAGGCCTCTCTCCGAGGCTGGGGGGCAGGTGCGCAGCCCTTCTACTGCGCTGCTCTTCTGCTTCCCGGAGGACTCGAGCATACTGGTGACAGTCCCGAGTGTCGTGACTCCGCGTCTGGTGATAGGCGCAGAAACGGGGCAACCACTGTGAAGGTCTTGTACGCTGAGTGGGCCGTGAGTCCACTTTTTGTATGGCACGAGGGCCTGCTTCTGGTCTGGTAGGATGCTCCGAGTCTGGCCTTCGAAGCGGTTGAGGTAGCTGGCGGCGGTCGTTCCGAATAGCTGGAGCGGGATGTCGATTTGGGCCTCCGTGAGAATGGGAGTCAGATGCTGTGCGCCGAGCCGACTGGGCTTCCTCCACATGTATGTATTTATCGGCCCGAGCCAGCAGCATATCGAAGTTTTCTGGAGGTTTCTTGATGAGGGATCGGAAGAAGTCACATTCGATTAAGCCTTGAGAGAAAGCGCTAACAAGGACCTTTGATGGAGCGGTGGGGACTTCTTGCACCTCCTGGTTGAATCGGTGCACATATTCCTTGAGTGTTTCTTTGGACTTTTGTTTGATGGAGAAGAGGTCCATGACGGTCCTCCGATAAGCCCGGCTAGTGGCGAAGTATCTCAAAAAGGAACTCTTCAGGTCATGAAAGGAGCATATAGAGGCCGAGGGGAGATGGTTGAACCAGCGTATCACTGAACCGGCCAAAGTTGTAAGAAAGACTCATGCATTTGATGGCGTCAGTATACTGATGCAACAGAGCCGCGTTCTCGAATCTCCCCATATGATCTTCAGGATCGGTTGCTCCAGTGTAGTCCGAGAGTTGGGGGGTTCGGAAGTGGCGAGGAAGTTCCTCCTCTAAGATCCAGGGGCGAAAGGAGATTTGTGGGAGTTACTGCCTTCACCTGGGTAAGGACCTTTGCCTCGGGCAGGATGACGAGGTGGGGTCCGGGCCACTGTGGATTCTACGGGCATTCCACCTTGGTCTTCGAAGGCATAAGGCCGGGCCTGACACTGGGCCTGATGGGGGCCTGTGTTTGTGGGGCCTGGGCTTGGTGGACCTCCGTAGGCTCAAACAACGGTGCGCTGGAGCCTGCGCCGGTGCCGGGGGTGCCGGTGGGGCTTCAGCGGAGATAGAGCGAGGAATGCAGGGGCGGCTGGTGCCTGTGGCTGCTGCCTGGAGATTGCGAGGACGGCGGCGGCTACCGCCTTGTCAAAGTCTTCTTGTGTCATGGTGAGGAGGCGAGGTTGAGGAGGCTCGTCCGTCGGCATCTCAAATCCGGACTAAACCAATTTCCCACAGACGGCACCAAAATATGTTCCGGTTGAGAAGTGCGTCTGGACACGTCACCAGACCTTCCTCGCCATAGGGGTTGAACAGTGAGGAGCTGAGGGCGATGGGAACCTGAGGATCGGGGATCTTCGTCAGGGCTGGCGCAGAACAGGAAGAAGGGTCTGGAGCGCCGCTGACTCCTGGATCTAAGAACAAAGAAGGCGTGAGTAGGAAGGCCAGGGGATGCCCTGGCGCGACCACTCCGACGCTCAAGTCAAGCACGGCGGGAGGAAGAAGATGAACAGTAGCTTGAGCGTAAAGAGAAAAAATAGGAGTTTCAGAAGAAGATACCTGATGAGAAAGGAGTGGTTGTTTTAAAGAGGAGACGAGCGTGCATACCTGTCATGTCATCATTTAAGGAATGTCCCATCACGATTAATAAGGTGTCAGGAACAATCGAGTTCCCTGTCCCATCGCCGGTAAAGTATTATCCTGTCACTATCCGTGCAGCCAGCAGAGAGATAATAATTAATGAGGGAGTGGGCTTGTCAGAAATTGTGATGGGATGTACCAGGGCACTGTAGGGAGCTTCATCGAGTCGACTTGGTAAAGCGAGGCGAAGGCCTTTAAAGCGCACTAAGGACGAGGGGCAGGTGGTTTATTCAGCGAAGTAGTGGCCGAATGGGTGATTCGGCGAGGGCGTGGTCGAATGGCGATTCGGCGATGTGGCCGAATGACGATTCGGCGGGTCGTGGCCGAATGGCGATTCGGCGAGGGCGTGGCCGAATGACGATTCGGCGAGGGCGTGGCCGAATGGCGATTCGGCGAGGGCGTGGTCGAATGGCGATTCGGCGAGGGTGTGGCCGAATGGCGATTCGGTGCAGAGGTGATGGGTTATTCCCATAACAAAGAGCGGTGAGTTAGCTCCTGTCGAGGTAGAGGAGGAGATGATGGTTATGGCTAACCGAGCCCGTAGGAGGGACTAGGATTGGACTTGAGTCACATAAGCGGTGCCATGGGTTATTCCCATAACATAAGGAAAGTACATCTCAATCAAAATTTAAATCCGCAGTAACGTATGGTTGCAATAGGAAAAGACGTTATAAGACCACTACAAAAATAATGTTTTGTAAGGACACCTGTAAACACCTTTATAATATACTCTTATGATGTTAAAATTTTGATGATATCATCAATAAAGATATCGTTTTAAGCCCTTTGACATATTTGACATTTATATAATATTATTGTAAAATATCAATGTTAATTTTAAAAATATTTTAATTTAGGGATATAATGACAATTAAAAATATTTTAAAAAAAATATTAATAAAATTATTTTAAAATATGATATTAATTAATATCACGACACTATTAAATGTCAGTTATAATAATTTATAATGACATTAAAAATTATCACTGATATATATTGAGAATATATAATCTTAATTCAATATCACAATTCATCCGTCACGTAGATAAGAAAATATTTACATAAAGTAAAACCATTTCATAAAATCTCAATTAAGGAAAATTAAACTCCCCCTTAACTCAGTCTCTTCCTCTAAAATTAAAGTTAATAGTGAAAACTTTGAACCAGATTACTATAATAAAAAAGGAAGAGATTGTGTGTGCATGCAACACTAGATAATCGAATTGAAATTTTAATTATGGCAAAGGATTCAAGTTAAGGTTATGTTGTGTGCTAATAAATTGAGTTGAGTGTGTAGGGAGTACAGGGAAATCCTAGTTGAGGCTAGACAAAAAAGTCCTAGTCTGTAGGACCATGTAAGAAAGTCCTAGTCAGGTGGATTAGATAGGAAGACTTGACAAATCAAAGCACCAAGTAAGAAGTTTCGACGAGTCAGTGGATCTGACGTCTAACAGATCGATGTGTAACATCCGTAAACTTTTCCAAAAGAAAAATAAAATAAAATAAAATAAAAATAAAAATAAGTCATGGCTGAGGTTCGATCCCTAGACCTCTATGTAGCAAAAAGAAAGGGGAGGGTTGCTATAGCCATGGGCCCAGTAGGGGTTTACTATTGTAAAAAGGGAAACAATTATAATTATACGAGTTAGACGTCAAGTTAGACATGAAAAGATGTTTTAGTATAAAAGGGGAAGTTAGAGAGGAAAAAAAGAAAAACCTATTTTTCTCTTCCTCTTTCTTTGGGCGGCAGAAACAGAAGAAAACCTAGGGTTTTCTTCTTCCCTCTCTGAGTTTTCTCCTTCCCTCTTCTTCCTTGTGGTGGCCGGCCAAGAGAAGGGAACCGGAGTCCTCAACCTAGGGTTTTCTTTCCTTAGTAAGTACAAGAAGAAGATGTAAGTACTCTCACCTGCAGTATAAGTAGCCTTCGATTGAGTTGTATGTTGTTTTCATGTATGTTTTTAGAAGTAAAACATAAGATCTTAAAGATGCTTCCCTTCATGTATGTTTTGTTTGAAGTAAAACATAAGATCTTAAAGATGCTTCCCGTATAAGTTTTGGGACTAAGAGCATGATCTAATGTCTTAAAGATGCTTCCCGTATAAGTTTTGGGACTAAGAGCATGATCTAATGCCTTAAAGATGCTTCCCATATGAGATGTGGAACTAAGAGCATGTTAAGTGTTTATTAAAATGACAAGTGAGTATAAGTATAGAATATGATATAAAGAAAGTATTTTACTTTAAAAGTGGCATGTACCAGGCCATTAGTTGGGCCATGGGCCCCTAGATCGCCCTTAGTAAGTTGCCCTAAGAGGTTCGGTGGCTAGCTACCCCGAATCCTATTAGGGATGCGCGCAATTGGTACTATGCCGGGCCTAAACAAGGATGTTTACTATTTTGAAGTATATATATATAGTACAAGTTTCTAAAGTTAACTATTTCCTTGACTAGTGCAATGTTTACAAGTTTAAGTATATCTCATGTTCATGTTTTTATAAGCGAAGCATATTTGAAGATCATGTATTGCAAGTCATATATTTCAAGTTCATGCATGTCTAGTTGAACCATTGTGTTATGTACAAGTACTTCTTAGCATGTTTTCTTATGATGCGTTATTTTGTGAGATTAGGAAGTACTTACTAAGCATCATTGCTTATAGTTTGCATTCCTTATACTGCAGATAAAGGTAAAGGAAGGCTTGAGTAAGAGGGGGCAGCGGATGAAGTGCTTGGTGTGTGTGGCGACGGAACCATGGATTACGATTCTGAACTTTCTAGTGGTTATATTATGTCATGAACTTTTGAAACCTGCTAGTGTTTATGTTTGTCATAGATTCGAACTTGCTAGTGTTTATGTTATGTCAGACTTTTAAACCTACTAGTGTTTATGTTATGTCATTTAGTGGCTTCCGCATAATTGCTTCTGCATGTTTAGAGTACGATAGGTTGTGTTATTCGATCTGCACATGATATGAACATAGATTGATGTTATATGCATACCAATTTTGTCATTGAACTATCTAAGAATGTTGTGTAATGTGTTAGAAGTGTTATGGATTGTATTTGGGGTGTAAATATCCAAGTAGCAGCTAAAAAAGACTTATTTCTTCTTTTATGATTAGTAAAGAATATTTTTTTTAGTTGAACATGCTTACATATGTAAGTGATGATGATAGAAAGTAAGTAATAGTAGTAGTCTTATATTGGTCTTACTTATCTTCTTATGAATAAAAAGAAATGGCTAGAAGACGGACCAATAGAACCATAGGATGCTCAGGCATGGTTCAAGACATTAGAAAGTATCATAGAACTGCTAGATTGGCCTAAAAAAAATGAGAAAGTAAAATGTGCATCATTCTGCTTGAATTGGAGATGCCAGAATGTGGTAGGAACGAGTAAAGGCAAAAAGAGAGGTTAATCAAATGACATAGACTGACTTTGAAACGGAATTCTTTGAGGAGTTCTTCCATATGCGAGTCACGAATAAGTACTACGATGAGTTCACGAAATTTCGACAAGGGGACTTGTCAGTTAATGAAGCAGTGAAGAAATTCAATAGACTAGCTCGCTTATGTCCAGAGCTAGTCAGCACTAAACGAGAAAGGGTTAGACTTATGCTCAAAATGTTGAGACCTGAGATAGCTCTAAATGTGGCTAGTGGAATTAATAGACCACAGACTACATAAGAGTTAATCAGTAGTGCTTTAATCATGGAGCATTACTTGAATAGCATCAAGCAATAGAAATAGGTCTCGACTGAAAATAGAAGTCATGGAAGTTCTAAAGGTCAGAAATCTAAGATAAATATACCTCTAGATGTCCTAAATTTTGAGTTTTTAACGACACTACCTTCGGGAGAGGTAATGACATCTACGCATTGGTTGCGTGTCGTGCCAGTCAAAATTTTAGAAAGAGAACTTTATAGTGATCTGATAATGCTGGACATGCATGATTATGATGTCATCTTGGGAATGGACTTTCTGAGTTAAGTACGGTGCTTCCATTGAGTGTCGTAAGCGAAGAGTTGTATTCCAACCTGAGACAGAGTCTAAGTTTGAATTTATCGGAGAACCAAAGAAAAGGACTAAGAAGTTTTTATCTGCCATAAAAGCTCAAAAGATGTTAGTCAGTGGATGTACGGGATTTCTAGCACATGTAGTCAATACCGAATTAGAGAAGGACCAAAAGCTAGAAGAGGTCCGAGTGGTATGTGACTACCCAGCAGTCTTCCCTGACGAGTTACCAGGCTTAGCACCAGATAGGGAAATAGAGTTTGAGATAGACCTCATTCCAGGTACCAACCCTATCTCAAAAGCACCGTACCGTATGGCTCCAGCAGAATTAAAAGAACTTCAGGAGCAACTACAGGAGCTGCTCAACAAGGGCTTCATACGCCCTAGTCATTCACCTTAGGGAGCTCCCGTGTTGTTCGTGAAAAAGAAAGACGGGTCTATGCGCTTGTGTATAGATTACCGAGCCTTGAACCAAGTCACCATCAAGAACAAGTATCCCTTGCCAAGAATTGACGACTTGTTCGATCAGTTAAAGGGAGCAACAGTGTTCTCAAAAATAGACTTGAGATCGGGATATCACCAGGTGAAAGTTAAGGAAGGTGACATCCCCAAGACAGCTTTCAGGACCAGATACGGACATTATGAGTTCGTAGTCATGCCCTTCGGCGTGACGAACTCTCCAGCCACTTTCATGGACCTGATGAACAGAGTGTTCAAAGCCTATCTGGACAAGTTTGTGATCGTCTTTATTGACGATATCCTCATTTATTCTAGGACTCAGGAAGAACATGCAGAACACTTGAAGACAGTACTAGAGATTCTTCAGCAGAAATTTGGCGACGAAAAAATCAAAATTTTCGTCGCCAAATTTTTTTGCGACGAATTTTTTTTTTCGTTGCAAATGGCGCGTCGCAACTCTCGGCGACGAAAAATTATAAATTCGTTACAAATTTGGCGACGAAAATATCTTTCGTCGCGAAATTCGTCGCCAATTTGGGGACGAAAAAATTCGTCGCCAAATTTGGAGACGAAAATCAGAATTCGTTGCAAATTTGGTGACGAAAATATTTTCGCCCCTAAATTCGTTGCAAATTTGAATTCATCATCGACGAAAATCAGAATTCGTCGCCAAATTTTGGGACGAAAATCAAGATTCGTCGCCAATTTAGGGACGAAAATCAGAATTCGTCGCCAAATTTGGGGACGAAAATCAGAATTCGTCGCCAAATTTTGGGACGAAAATCAAGATTCGTCGCCAATTTGGGGACGAAAATCAGAATTCGTCGCTAAATTTGGGGACGAAAATCAAAATTCGTCGCCAAATTTTGGGACGAAAATCAGAATTCGTCACCAATTTAGGGACGAAAATCAAAATTTGTCGCCAAATTTTGAGACAAATCAGAATTCGTCGCCAATTTGGGGACGAAAATCAGAATTCGTCGCCAATTTGGGGACGAAATCTGATTTTCGTCCCCAAATTTGGCGACGAAAATCTCTTTCGTCGCCATAGTGGATGAGCAAAAGAAGAGAATTTTACGGTCAATTGACGACGAATTTGACGACGAAAATTTAAATTTGGCGACGAAAAACTAAAATTCGTTGCCAATTGGCGACGAAAAGTAGTTTTTAGTCGCCAAATTACGATATAACACTATTTTTCGATATATTTGCAACGAATTCATGATTCGTCACAAAATTCGTCGCTAAATTAAAAAAAAATCATAGTTTCAATTTATTTCTTCAAAATATGGATCCTGTTTACATATACAAACATTCCTAATTATAATCATCACATAATTCACATCCTATCACATCCTATATTACAATTACTCACATATCAACATTTAAACACATTCTAATTATCATAACAATCCATAACATCATATATACAATAAACAAAAAGTATCCAAAGTATCTAACATAACAAAAGTATCCATAACAACATAACAATTACTCCCAAGTATCAAACAATTCATAACATCATCCAAACATAACATCCATTCATAATAAAGTATCAAAATGATAAGAAATAAAAAGTATCACCGTCCACGGCATCAGCCTCGGATAATACTTTCTGCATCACTTTCTTCTTCATCGTAGTTTTTTTTCTTTTCCTACATAAGAAAACAAAAATATTATAACTTTATTTTGTACAAGTATAAAATGTAAAAACTTACTTCTTAGCCATCCTTGGTTTCATCAACCCTGTTTAAAATAAAAGTACAATATTAATCAATAAAAAATAAAATATTTATAAATTAAAAAAATTAAAGCAATACTAATTATGAAAAAAATTAATTAATACACAACTAGGCTACGAAGAATCGTCGTCGCCACCATCATCATCGGCATTACCGTCTTTACCGGGAACAAGAGGAAGCTGACTCGGAGCGGACCCTAACTCGGAGCGGACCCTTCATAAACAAAACATACACCAGACAAAGTGAGTATACAAAGGCTAAAACAATTTTGATGCAACCAAAATATAATCTTTTGACATGTGAAAGAAAATAGCTTTAGAGAGATATCTGTGCTAGAAATTGTGTTCTTTCATCACCATCAATCCATGCATATGAGTTGATGTTTATCTGGCCACGGCTTGTGGCCTCAAAGATGCCATGTAGTGGAGTTAAGGGAAGGATAGTAATGGTCATTGCTCCGGCAGGCCATTACTTGATCTATTTAACTACAGTGATCGGAAATTACATGACATTTTTTTTTATAAAAAAAAGATAATGTCAAATAAAAAAGGAAGAGATTGTGTGTGCATGCAACACTAGATAATCGAATCGATATTTTAATTATGACAAAGGATTCAAGTTAAAGTTATGTTGTGTGTTAATAAACTGAGTTGAGTGTGTAGGTAGCACAGGAAAAGTCCTAGTTGTAGGCTAGACAAAAAAGTCGTAGTCTGTAGGACCAAGTAAGAAAGTCCTAGTCAGGTGGACTAGACAGGAAGACTTGGCAGATTAAAGCACCAAGTAAGAAGTTTAGGTGGGTTAGTGGATCTGAACATCTAGCAGATTGATGGGTCAGTGAGGACCGGACATCGAAGAAAAGTCCTAGGGGTCAAGGATCGGATGTTGAGCAAAAGTCCAACCAGGTTTGGAGGACCGGATGGTTGGCAAATGTAAATTCTCTTGAGAGTAGTAGGTGAGGGCGTGTTCCCATGAATGGAATAGTAGACATCGATCTAACCTAGAATTTCATTGAAAACCTAAAAATTAAGACCAGATAGTTATAAAACTGTCAAATTTCCTATAAAATATATTATGCTAACTATGTGATGTTAGGAAATTAAGGAACAAAACTTTAGATTTTAGACGATCGAACGAATCCGAGCGGCCCAAAAGGGATCCAGGCATCTAGAATGGATCCAAGCATTCGAATGCCAATTTTTCAAGCCAACGAAGTGGATGAGGTGGTCAATCAGGATTGGTCAAGGACATCTCAACTTCTAGGTGCACTCAGAAGGCTCCAGACGCCCGAAGAAGGATAAGGCACGGTGGAGTCAAAGCTGATCCAGCAACCTCCATGTCAGCATTCTAGGTGCCTAAAAGGGATACAGGTGCCTCGAAGATGCTAAGTCGAGCGTCGACAGCAGATCAATGATTCGATATGAAGGCGCTCAAATCTGTCAATAAAAGCAATTGATAGGGGTAACCCTAGAATACCAATTCACGATCATTCCACGACAACTTTGAACGCGACTGAAGCTCCCAAGACGCCACGATGCCAAAATACTGCACCGACAACTGCACGCACTTCCTAATCATTTTGTCGTAACTTTAATTTCAATATACTTCATCTTTTGTACTTAATTACTAGGATGGTAAAAGTGTTATCGATCCTATATCTTTTGTAAAGGCGAGACTCTTTCTCGTAAGAGAAAGAGTTTATTAGTTGATTATCCAACATAAGAAATTAAGGACTACGAACCTTGGAATAGCAGCCAGTGGATATGAACCAAGTAAAAATAAATGAATCCATACTTGAGTTTTACGATATATTCTGCTATGTACTTTGTAACAATCTTTTCGAAAAGTATGAAAAAGCGACAAATGTTATTCACCTCCTCCTCTGACACTCTCATCGATCCTACACTATATAAAACCATAAAAAAGTGGTATATATTTACTTGATTAGAAGAAATACATCTTCTATGCCTAATAATGCAATTAGGAGTGTTAGTAAGGGAAAGGTTGTCAAGGCATGGGTGCCTAAGATGTTTATGGGTAATACTTCTGGATCTAATGTTTGGGTACCAAAAGGTTGCATTTTTTGTGTTTAGGTAAACACCTTGGAAGAGACAATAGATGAATGGTTGGTTTATAATGGTTGTTCCAAAAACATGAACAAAGATACAAAGAAGTTCACCATATTTGAGAACAAAGACAAAGGAAATTTCTCATTTGGCAATAATGGAGAACTCAAGGTAACTGATATAGGTAATATTGAGCTAACTTCAAATTTTATTTTAAATAAAATTTTATTAGTTAAAGATTTGAAGTTTAACTTATTGAGTGTAAATCAATTATATTATGTCAAATATTATTAATGCAATCAACCATGTATGTACATAGTAGATTTTAGTGGGTTGATATAGTTCAATAAAGCATGTGAGTTGTATGTTTTTAATGTTTGGATCATATTTAAGTGTTTGTTGTGATTTGATGTCATGTGTCAAGTATGTAGGCGTAGGTGACTTGGCAAATGAACATGATAAAAGTCCTAGCATGTATGAGATGTCAAATGTTAGGAAGATGGATATGGTGAAAGTCCTATAAAGTATGAGATGTTGGATTCTAGGCAGTTGGATGTGGTGAAAGTCCTAGTTAGCATGGGATGTTGGATGGTAGGCAGAGAAAGTCCAAGAAGGATCTCAGTAAAGAATATCTGGAGTGGTGGGACTCTAGGCAAAGGAAGACCCAAAGCAATGCGAGACCAAGCATGGAAGACCAGTTGTCATTGGAGGCCTTTTGGAATCAAGTATGCTTCTAACTTGAAAGCTTCATGATAAGACGAGGGTAGTTTTGGAGCTACGCAGACTTGACCTACAGAGGGGTTGAATCATGGTGCCTCAGTTAATTGATACTAAGGTAACAGTTGACTATTGAGTAAAAAGAATGCATACATCAAATTCGAGCAAGAATGAATTTATAATATAGGATCAATCGACTAAGTGATCTGTGGATGTCGATTGATCGATACTATAGATGATTATTGAGTTTGTGGTTTGCTTGTAGTCGACTATTGTGCATGCACAGTCGATAGATGGTAATCATAAATGTACTTGAATTTGTGATTTAGCATACACTGGAAAAGAAACTTGAAATAGTCTACTGAGGAAGTTGACTAATGAATTATAGAATGGAATAGAGGCTTATACAGTTGACTAATGAATTACAGAGTTGAACAAAAGCTTGAATAGTTGACTAGAGAAATTAAATCATGAATCGTAGAAAAGGATAGAAGGATAAACAGTTGACTAGAGAAGTTGACTAATGATCAATGGAGTCGATTATCGGAGCACACAGTCAGTTGATGAAAAAAAATTAGAAGATGATTTGGGCAATCTCGTATATTTAGACATACTATAAATTACCCGGATCAAACAAGATCAAGGTGACCAATCAATTGATGAAACATAAACAATTGACTAATGATAAAATTTATAAAAGAATAAGATGCATTCATGTAGGCACAATAATAACTCTATATGACAATATTTTTGAAAGTTCTTTTACGACCCTGAGCATGATGATTTTGAGAAAGTTTTTCTACTAATATGATGGAGAAGTTCTTGATCTATAAGCTACTGCATTCTTCTTCTAGTCTACAATTAGAAGGAAGGATCCGTGCATTCTCAAATTCAGCAGATCAAATCTCTATAAAGTATTGCTTTCTTTATGTTCTTTCAATGTTTGTGCTTAATCTATATATCTTTTGAGATTGCAAAATTTATTGTACTATAAGAGGTTTATTCTATCCCAAATGAGGCTAGAAAGGAGTAAGTTAGTGGATTTACAATGAGGACTTTATGACCGTGGAGTAGCATCCAAGGTATGTGAACCATGTTAAATCTTAGTGTTTTGTGATTGTATTGTGTTTGGCTCAATGGTGCCTCTTTGGAGTTGTTTAGTTTTTTTTTATTGTGTTAACTCAAATAGTAATCAATTAACAACAAAAATTGTTATTCATGTTACTCACCCCTCCCCGTTTAGCACGCCTACAATTCAACAAGTAGTATTAGAGTAGGTCACCTTAGAGATGTAACTATCAATAAAGAAATTTACTATATGTCTATATCGATGCAAGAGGGATATAGCACCACTAGATTGCCATTCTTTAAAGGCACCAACTTTCGTATTGCAGAAGTGTATGGAGTTTTACCTCATTATGGATAGCGAAACCTGATTCTTGATAAAGGAGGGTTTTTAGTTTCTCACCAATGAGGAGGGAAAACCATTAGAGTCCAATAAGTTATCCCTAAAACAAAAAAAAGGTCAGGCTAATTATACTACAGTGTGGTTTAGCATCTGTATAGTTAACCAAGGGTAGTCCTTTTCACAGTGTTACAAAGATATGGAAAAAATTAGGGCAAAGGTCGAAAGGGCACCTTTTTTTTGGAATCATCAAGATGGTGCCCTATGTCAATCTTTTTTTATCAAAAGGGCCCCCCACCCCTGTAAAATGACATAACTATCCTCCACTATAGTAGCAATTTATTTTTATTATTATCTCTCTCCTTTTTCTACCTAAATCAGTGTGTTGAAGCAGCTACTAACTCGTAGTTGCTATATTATTATAGTAGTTATGATTTTATAGCTGCTACAACTAAGCAGTTACACAGTTGTAACAGCTATATTTTCATAGCTGTTACAACATAAAAAAATTAAGACTAAAATTTTTCGAAGGAATTAAATGATAATTTTTTAGGCTAAAATCTGATCATTATGAGTTCCATCTATAATCAATTGTAGATCTCTAACCTCTCAAAATTTAGGATTTAATATTCACATTGTAGTAGCTACGAAGTCGTAGATGCTAAAATTGTGTAGTAGCTATGAATTTATAGTTGCTACAACTACATGGCAACTCAGTTGTAGCAGCTACCTTTTCGTAGGTTCTACAATTGCGTAGTAACTCAGTTGTAGTAGCTATAGTTTTGTAGCTACTACAACGTAAATGTTAAATCTTAAACTTTAAAAGGTCATAACATTTGACTCAACTTTACCCATGATACACACAATATATTAAATCAAAGCTCATTTAAAGATCTTCAATTTAATATATTTTGCATCCTATGGTTCAACATAAGTCAAAAGTTAAAACCTCTCAAAATTTAAGATTTAACATTCACACTATATGAGTCACGAAACTATAGTTGTTACAAATGCATGGCATCTTAGTTGTAGTAGTTTATCAAATCGAAGCTCGTTTAAAGATCTATAATTGGTTATGGAGTGGAACCCATAATAATTAAGTTTTAGTCTAAAAAACACTATTTAATTCCTTTGAATAATTTTAGTCTTAATTTTTTTCTCATATTGTAGCAGCTATGAAATCGTAACTGCTACAACTTGTTGGTGCAATCTTTGCCCCAAGTGCATTGAGTTTCAATGTTTGGCTAAACTATGTTTGAAGTTAGGCAATACTTGTGATCTAACATGTGTGATGCAAGTTTACAGGAAAGTCCAAGCGTAGTCTTGGCAAAGGAAAGTCCAAGTGGGTAGTCTTGGCAAAGGAAAGTCCAAGTGGGTAGTCTTGGCAAAGTAAAAGTCCAAGTGGGTAGTCTTGGCAAAGTAAAAGTCCAAGTGGGTAGTCTTGGCAAAGGAAAAGTCCAAGTGGGAAGTCTTGGCAAGCAAAAGTCCAAGTGGGTAGTCTTGGCAAGGAAAAGTCCAAGTGGGTAGTCTTGGCAAGGACTTGACATGACGAAGCTGATGGAAGCATCTCAAGCTAGTGCAGGGAAGGCATGAGGCTGTGGGAGATGTTTGAAGGCCGAGGTCTAGGTCAAGAGAAGCTAAAATGTGATTTTTCAGCTTCACCAGTCGACTGGCCCTGCCAGCAGTCGACTGCTCATAAATCAGACGCACACAGAAAGATCAGTCGAGCCAGAGGAAGACAGGAGTCGACTGGGCAGTCGACTGGTGTTATGGTGAGTCGACTGTTGCCAGTCGACTGGTCTTGGACAGTCGACTGCCATTTGAACGTTGCAGAAAATTGGCAAGCATTTAATGCGCTTTAATGCGAGATTTTGTTGCCGATTGAAGGCATCAGTCGACTGGCCCTGCCAGCAGTCGACTGATGTTGCAGAAATTATAAAAGAAGCCTGCACGAGAACAACTCATCTTCTTCGCTATTCTTTTATTGCTTTGTGCTTCTTTTGAGAACTTGTTTGTTCTCCATTCTCTGCTATCTTTCTCTCCTCACAAACACTATTTCATATCATTCTTGAGGAGATCTAAAGAGTTGTAAAGGTTTCTCCGCCTTCGAGGTTTTCGAGAAGGAGAAGATTCATAGTGCATCGGGTGTGTGTGTGCGTGTGGATCCTTGGATTAGTCACCTCTGCGGAGGTGGAGACCAAGTAAACAAACCGGGTTAGCGTTGATCTCTTTCTTTCTCTTTTATATTTTTGCTTCCGCTAATCTCTGTGCAGAGAAAGAACAAGAAAAGTCGAGAAACGCTATTCACCCCCCCTCTAGCGAACCAACCGATCCTAACACAACTAACACAAGTTGTAGCTTCTACAATTATGTAGCAGCTATGAGTTAGTAGATATTGTAATAGGCCAATTTAGGCCGGAAAAAAATATGATAGAGATAGTAATAGGAAGAATATGAAGTTGCATGAGGGCACCCAAGATTCAAAAATAGTCAAATGTGACCTACTCATTAATCAACTCCAAAATTGTGTTGGTGTATACGACACCAATAATTGAACTTATATTTTAATGTTTAGCAAAGGAATTAAAGTTAAACATTATTTATTTGATATGGGAGATAAATATATAGGTCACTTAATATGAAAAGTCTTAATAGGTTAGGAGGATCAGACATTAGGCATCAGAAGTACTAGTTGGTCAAGAAGACTGGACATTGAGCCGATGAGTCCTAGTGGGTTAGGAGGATTAGACACTAGGAAATAAAATCTTAGTGGATCAAGAGGATTGAACACCAAGTAGACACACTTGATAGGTCAACTAGACTTGATATCAAGTAAAGAAGAAAGTCTTGGTGGGTTGATTGGGATCAAACAAGTCAGATGGACTGGATGTTTAGTAGGTAAGTGAGATAAGTCCTTGAGAGGCCTTTTAGATTGAAAGGCAATAACAACATGCCCCATTTGGAATAAATCACTTAGGCGATGGTCCAACTTAAAAACCAACTCGGAGTTCTAAGTTGAGATCAAACAATCTAATTGTCATAATAATTCATGCACATATATATATTTCTAACTTTGTTTTGTAGGATTCTTTTTATTATTATTGTGCTAACTTTGTCATGTAGAAAATGTAGGACTGGTGCGTGCTAAAGGGGGTGAATAGTGCTCATCGTTCGTTCGTTCTATCAAACACTCACAACGGATATTAGATAACAAAATAGGGGACTCATGAATTTTTTTCTTGGTTCTTAACCCTCCAGGGTTAGTACGTCTAAGGCCTATACATGGGAAGACACCTATCCACTAATGATCTCCTTTCTGGAACTTTTTCGAAGGTAGAGAAAACCATCTTACAGTCCAATAATAAAAGATAAATATAAAAGTAAGACTTAAACAAAATAACCAAATGCGTCTTACAGTCCAATAATAAAAGATAAGTATAAAAAGTAAGACTTAAACAAAATAACCAAATATTTGTGTAGAGGCCAATCTAGAAGTCCTGAGAGCAGTGCACCCTTCCTGGAGTTTCTCCGGTCCCACAAGCTTAACTTTGTTTGCGTTTAGCAGAACCATAGTATGAAGATGGATGAAAATTAGGGTTATGCCTTGTGCTGGATGTGGAGGCCATATAAAGACATTTTTGAGGGCCTGGATCCATTTTTGGGCACCCCTAAACCGATCTGATCTGAGGGCACCTGGACCATACAAGGGCACCTAGACCATTCTGAGTGCCCAAAATCAGGCAATCAAGTTTGACCTGAGTTGACTTTCAAGCTTGGTTTGATTGCATCTGTTTGATTCTCTTATGCTTTCTCAGTCTTGCTTCTAGCTTTTAGTTCCTACAAGATAAGTATACAAACAAGCAACCTAATTAAGCCTATCTGTAGTCTCTCTGACCTACTAGGCTTACCTAAGCCCTATCCTGTAGGTCTAACCTACTAGGCTTACATGTACCTAATTTTCAGTTAGGACTAGTCACTAGGTAGACTTCCCACCTGCTAATCATCCAGTCACCCTTGACCTGCTTAGACTTTTCCTTTACCTAACCTCCAGTTAGGACTTTCTTGCCCATCTTCACTCACTAGGACTTCCTACCTAGCCTCTAACCAGGACTTCCACTACCTAGCCTTCAACTAAGACTTCTTCTGCTTAGCCTCCAATTAGGAGTTTCTTCTACCTAGCGTCCAGCTAGGATTTCTCTTACCTATTGGGATCGAGGCGTTTGCTAGAGGGGGGTGAATAGCGTATTTCGATTTTTCTCTGCGAATTTGTTAGCGGAAGCAAAGAGATAATGATAAATCACAAAGAAACAAACGCTAACCCGGTCGATTTACTTGGTATCCACCTCAACGAGGTGACTAATCCAAAAACGGAATCTTATCATGCAACCCTCATATTCGATCAACTAGGTGCTTGATCGATGCATTAAGATCATTGGGCTCTTGTGTTGGTATTCAGGATTCATACAAAAGAAAACAATAACAACTATGCAGCGGAATGAAGTAGTTGTACCTTTCTTCTTTGTAAGTTGTGTAGATGATTGTACATACCCGAAGACCTCTTGATCTTCTGTTGTATTCCTCTCCTCTTCTTGGACGTTGTGTGGGCAACGATCTATCAAAGATGACTCCACCCAATTCCTTCTAATCCTTTCTTCCAATCCGATGGCAAGAACTCAAGGTAGAAGCTTTCTTCTTCTTTCTCTTCCTCTTCTTCTTTCTCTTCTTCTCTTCCTATCCCTCTCCAATCTTCTTTAGGCGCCGGCCCTATCAAAGGAAAGAATCCTTTCAAGGTGGCGCCACCTAAAGAAAGGAAGAAGGAAGAGACTTAGAGGAGATTCGGCCAAAGAGGAAAAGAACCTCACCTTCTTCTTCCTCTTTCTCTTCCTCTTCCTCTTCCTCTTCTCCTTCTTCTTCCTCTTCTTTTGGCCGCCGGCCCTAGCAAGGAGGAGATCCTTGTGCGCCGGCCCTAGAAAGGGATAAAGGGAGAAAGGATGCCTAAGCAACCAAGGAAGAGAGGAGGAGGGGGAAAGGGGCGCCGGCCCTAGCAAACAAGGGAAGAAAAAGAAAGCAAGAAGGGGTGGGCGGCTAAAGGATTAGGCTATATCTCTATCATCTTTGAGCCTCCCCTTCTCCTCTCCTTATATAGCTTTGCCATCTTAGAAAATTTAGAAAGAATCTAACAAACTTTTCTTATCCAGATTTAGTTTTAGAAAAAATCTAAAAAATCTCTTGATAAGATTTTGTTAGTTTCTTTAATAAATTTTCTTAACTAAATTTTGTTATTATCTTAACAAAATCTCTTAATAAAATTTTGTTAATTTCTTAACAAAATTTCTTTATTAAGTTTTGTTATTTTCTTAACAAAATTTCTTAACAAAATTTTTATGAAAAAATCATATCAAAATTTTATTTACGATTTAGAAGAAATAGAATTCTTAACAGAATTTCATAACGGAAATTCTTAACAGAATTTTTTCATAAAAAAATTCTTAACAGAATTTTTTATACCGAAAAATTCTTACAGAATTCTCTTAGGTGGATTCGAGGCTTTATCCAGAGGCTACAACAGGGACCTAGAGGAGGAATTGGTTTTGGCCTCCTGATGGGCTTGGGCTTCCTGTGTTCTCCCTGAACACCCAACTCAAGTCCATCAATAATAACCCATACCACTAAAGGGTTATTATTGAACTACCGCACCAATCCCATATTATAATATGAGCTCCTTTTTACCATGAGTGCATTAATCTCCCTGTGTTTAAGATATCGTATGTCCGTCAATTAATTGAATTACTAACAACTCAATTAATTAACTTCTGAATCCAAGAGTAGTACCACTCAACCTTATTATCATGCGGAACTAAGTCCACCTGCAGGGTTTACATGATAATCCTTATGAGCTCCTCAAGGGGACATCATCAGCCTAAATATTAGGACACAGTTTCCTTCTATAATCAACAACACACCATATACATAGCATTATCTCCCAACTCATCGGGCCTCTTGATTTAACGAGATAAATCTCACCCTTTGATGAATTAAAGAAATATATACTAAGTATATGTGCTTGTTATTATATCGGGATTAAGAGCATGCACATCCATAATAACTGAGGTCTAGTTCGATTATATAGTCAATATAAATCGAACGACCTCAAACGGTCCTGCTCAATACACACAAAGTGTACTAGTGTAATTTAATAGTCAAGATAAACTAATACCAATTACACTACAACCACTCCAATGGTTTGTCCCTATCCATCTTGGTTGTGAGCTACTATTTATAATTTATAAGGAACCGATAACATGATCTTCTGTGTGTGGCACCACACACCATGTTATCTACAATATAAATTAAGTGGACAACTGCATTACATAAGAAATGCAGACATTTGACCAATGTGATTCTCATTTCATATTATTTCAAAATAGATGTTTATACAAAAGTTAGGTTTATAGTATACATCCCAACTATGTAGTCCAAGCATAGATTAACACATACCACATGATTTTGATAGGTACAACCATAAAAGCAAGTTCACGACCATCTGTCCAGAACTAAACTCATACAGCGCAACACCATAACATATACAATACATTGAGTATCAAAATATAATAGAGTACATGACTATTATGTAATCTTGAACTCACTCCTTGACACATGCAACACTCACAAGTACAATTACATGATTCAAAATGTGCATTAATGCACCATGGTTTTATAGATTGGTGTTTAAATTAGTCTTAGGCTTTATCTGGATGAAAATCCATGAGTCTAATCACAGTGAAATCTAAAAAACAAGAAGCCTTCAAGTTAAAGATGTACTGAAATTCGACAATAATAGATAAATTATCATAGAGCAAGATGCCACGAATTTAAAATATCGAGGCATATCGGAGTTTTAGCTTATGACCCGAATAATATGATTTTGGTACCATATTATACCGTGTTGATAGAGTTTCAATATTTTTTAACTATAAAATACATTAATTAAAAAAAATATATTAAGATTTGATTGCTATAGATGCTTAATATTGAATTATATTTGAGATGTTGAATGTCAAGTGCAAGTTTTGATATCATCTCGTGAAAATTTTAATATTTATTGACTAAAAGTTGGTTTAGGGTAATCAGAAGTCTAACAAGGATTAAGTAGGTTTAAATTGAATATTAATTTGGATTTATTTTGATCACTTTAAAATTAGACCAAATTTTTATATATAATAATTTAATTCATTAGTAGTAGTAGATTTTATAATGTTAGAAATTATATTATATTTAAATTTTTTTATCTTTCCTAACAATTGCCTCTTCTATCCTTACAAAGGTTTTTTTTCTCTGTTTAGTCTCATAGACAAAAAAGAGGCAGCTTGGTACACAAAACCCCCACCAATGTGGGGTCCTGAGAAAGGGTCTATTGTACACAGGCTTCCCTGTATTACAAGAGCCCATTTCCATAACTTGAACCAGATCTAACATGGCAGCAACTTTAATGTCGCATGAAGGCTCCCCTTCAAAATTAACAAATGAAAGATGGAAAAAATTAACTGAGAGAAAGAAATTAACTGTGAAAAAAAAAAATAAAGAAAGAAAAAGTTGGATATATAGGGTAAAATAAGAAAGGAAAGAAAAAAATCAACGTGGTCAATTGAAGTGGCCTGCTGTCGCAAGGTCACTATCAGGCCTAGCTCCATGAGGTTGTAAAGGTTGTTGCAACCTTGTTGTGAGGTCGCAGCTGCCTTTGCGGCCTAGCAGAGGCCTCTATAAAGCCTTAGCAAGGTCATTGCCGCTCAAGGCTCTAAGCCCAATATCAAATGCATAGTAAACGGTACATTTCACGCATACTGACCAACATGACTCAACATCTTATTCCTTAACCAGAAATGTATAGTATAGATTGATCAAGTGTGGCAAAGTTGAGACCTATTAAAGCTAGGTTATTGATTAATCAATAGAAGTTGTCACAAAGGTAATAAATTCCTATTTGTCTTGTTATTCCAACCATTATAAACAACAATTAAAATCAACTCACGCTATAAAAAAAAGTTAAAAAGTAACCCAAACAAAAAAAGACATAATATTGGATAGTTTAAAATCCTTGGAAAGAGCACTAAGTAGATATTAAATCCCTTCATGAATCCCAAACAAAGTACTTTTATTGGTTTTATTAAATGAAATGTACCTTTTATATTTCTTTTCTATTTTGTTTACTTGAGAATCCAAGTGGGTGTTTAAGAAGTCTATTCTTCTACAGAAGAAAAGAAGTTTATTGAATTTATCTCAACAAGCATTGAAGTAAAAATAAATAAAATTATTTTAAATTGAAATACTAATTATTATAAGTTGTTCAAAATAGAAAATCAAAATTCTAGAAGATTAAATGAGCAAAATTCATCTAAATTTATTTTATTATATTTTAACACAATGTTGAACTGTTGAGTGTCAATATAGTATAATATGATAAAATTTTATCCAATTGACTTTCTAAGTAAATTGATATATATTAAGGAATAAAACTCATGTAAATTCATCTCTGCATGCTTTGATGCATGTAAAACTCCAAGATTAATCAACATACGTAGTGATAAATCTATATTGCTATAGATGGGATTAAAACTCCAAGATGAATAATTTAAGTTTTGCCCCCAAATATACAAATATCTTTTCATTATCTCTTCCCTCCCTCCACCTCTACTTCCCCATTGATACCATGTGTGAACACTTCACCAAAACTATATCATGCTAGTAAAAGATCAAAACTCTAGCATAATTCAAAATTTCAAACCTTCGTATCAAGGAAATATTTGGAAAAAAATTAAATGTAAAAAGATAGGATAGGTAAATGTTGTATATATCCAAATCCAAACATTTTCTTTTGGCACCGATTTCTTAGAAGTAATCCAAAATAATATATATTATATGTATATAGACTTAGAGTAAAAGCTTTTGATTTTTAAGCTTAAATCTTGAAATAAATCAAGAAAATATATAAACTTTTATCTCCTATTTTTCAATTTTATAGGTTACTCATGTTGCAAGTTGTTGCATATCATAAACTCTTAATGGGAATCCTTTTTCTCCTTATTCCAAGCACAGAATTGGAAAGAATCTAATATATATTGTTTGTTACCTATGCTTTTTCAGACTGATTTGATCAAATTATAGGGATAACATATAAAGTTTGAAGCTAACCATGAAAACCAAGAAGTAGCTTAATAAATTCAATTATGCAATAATATATAGACAAATCACAATTTACTATCAATTCTTCAGAGACATACTCATAGTTTAAAATCTCGTACCATACTGGATGAAATAGTCAAAATGGACGAAACATATCATTCTAGTAAATCACTGAAATTCAATATCACTCAGCACTAAAGTTCAAGAACTTGAATTGTGTTATAGTTTCAGTCTTCGACCAAAAAGATATTGTTTCAATATCATCTAAACGCTCCAATACATAGTGTTATTTGACAAATTGGAGGTTGAAGAAGGAAGGATATAAAGCAAAGGAAGAAGACATTGATTTTAAATCTTTTACTATGTCTAGTGAAACAGTCAAAACTATACCATTTTGATAAACAATATTATTAATAATATTTGTGTTGAGTTTTGATAATTTACTAGCACCATACATCAAATGATACTAATTAGTATCATTCCAGTCAAAGATCAAAACTTCGACATGGTTCAGGATTTTAAACTTTCGATAAACTAAAATTATTATGCAGGAATTAGTGGTTCATGAGTAAAAAAAACTTAGGGAATTATTTAATAATAAAAGATGAATAACTTCTAAATATCAATTTTAATGGAATGCTTCTATTAACATTTAAATAAAAACAAAAGGAAGCTAGAGTTTTCCAAAGGTTTTTAATGACATTGAATAAGCATATGAAGAATATCCAAGATTAGTTATATGTGAATTTTATGCAAGGAAATAAAGAATATAATTATATTAGTATATAATATGATGTGACAATATAGTTGTATTATACATTCATGAATATGCCTGGTATCTAGCATAGGCATATTTAAAATAAATTTTTTATTTTCTCCTGCATATACTAGCTATGAATCTTAGTTATTGATATTAATATTTTGACTAGAGAAAATTCAATGTTAATCCTAAACTTGAATTTAGAGGTAAATTACAAAAAAAAAAGGATACAAAGTGAGTTGGACTAAGGTTTTATAGAACAGTAGCTAGACTTGTATATGGACTAAAACGAAAACTAAGGTTTATGTTGTTTTGTTTCCAAATTTGTGCAACAAGATCATAGGCACAAAGAATGCATCCTTTAGATGTTTAGGAAGGTAATAAGATGTATGGCTTACCAAAAGGTCATGCAAGGAAAAACTTGTGAACAATGGGTTGCCATGCCTAGTTCAGGATTGAGATCATAATTTAAAATTTTATACTGTGCTCGTAACACTAGATGTGGAAGATGCGTTCAAGTAATATTTGTTAGTTTTTGTAGCTTATTTCTCTAAAATTCCAATTTGATTGTGATTTCTACAGTTTTAAATGGAAAAATATTGTAAGAGTAAAACTTATAAGGTTATCTAACCATGCATTTAAGTAAAAAAAAGAACAAAATTATTTTTAATTTAATTACTAATTGATCTGCAGAAAAACTAAGTGGACGGAAATTCAATGAATAAATCCCTTTTAAATTTATCTTGGCATGGTTTAGCATATGCCAAAATGTGTTGAGTATTGGTATTATGAGTTACTATATTCTTATCTTATCTTCGTAAGTAAATAAATTATGTGAAACGACATTAAAAGAATATAATTTATCTAAATTCCATCAAGTAATGTTTCGATGCATACCAAAGTGTGTTGAGTGTCAACATAACACGTAGTCAAAATTGTACCATTCTAGCTATGGATTGAAACTTTGAGATGGAATTATACTTTAAACCTTACCACTACATATGAATTATGAGAGTTGAATGATGAAGAATGTGATATAGTGATCAATCTAATGGTGGGTTTATGTGAATGCGAAACATAGGGAGATGATAATGTACATGGTAAAGGTGGTTTTTCCATGATCTTGATGGTCTCATAGCATAATAAAATAGAATGTTGAAAATGAATTCTTTGAACCAACCTCAGTTATGCTCTGACCTAATCATGTCCTTGATCTCTATGCATGTGGGAGAACTCTTTCACTTAGGTAAGCGAATCAATCTCTATATATGATATATATTATAAGCTAAAAGGGTACATATGTAAATATATAACATGTAGGAGCCTACATTTTATATTCTATATTCCTAACAAAGAGAATTTTATATAGTTTAAAGCCATGTTCCTACTCCACTATCTACTTATTCATAAGGTGAATCATTATTTTTTTTTTTTGACTGAAGGTAGTTACTTGAGGCTGACAAGGTGCTAGCTCAGAGTAATGTCCACAGTTCTATACAGTGTATACCAGATAAATGTATGTCCTCCAAATTCGTATGTGATGTACCAAAATACCTGATGTGGAATCGGCTCCATGTGAATGTAGGTTGCAAGCTCCCAAAATTATCTAAGGGTCTACCTGAGGCCAATCTATATGCATGATCATTATCAACTCAAAAATGCATGCTCTCTGTCTCTGTTGGTTATGAAACCATCAACCTCCTACTACTACCAAAATGTACACTCTCACTTTCACTCATGACACTACCAAAATGCATGCCCACACAATCCTAACTAAGCTATATATGTATCAAAATGCATGCTCCTGAAGGGAACTACAAGTGTGCAAAAGGATCACATTCATTAAGGTATCCGATCTGATGAGTGTGTAATAGGGCATTGTCAAAAATGTATGCCCTAAAAATTTATCCTTGCTGTAGTACCTAATCCGAGTATACATCAAGTGTCTTGTAGACATGGATGTGTATCTTCCTGAAGACCAAACTCTACATTGAATCGTATCCCCTCAAATATGTTGCAATTCTTTGCCCTCCAAACATGATGCACTAATAAAAATTAATAAAAAAAATCTTCGCTTGGTACTTGAGATAGAGGCATTGGAGACATGGGGTTATACATGAAGGGATTCATATGAAGGAGTGAACTGCTAGTTTGATCTAAGGCACTCTACTATGCTTCACTGAGGTGGACTATGATATGGCTGGTGAGATATGTCTCTTCTGATACGTGCAGATGCTCCTGATACATACAAATTGTGATGCTGACTTAGAGGAGAGGGTTCGTTGGATGTAGCAGTCTTCGGAGAGCATCTCGTCAACTTGGGATGGAGCTTCTTCAACTTTGGATGGAGCATCTTTTGGAGTTGTGCAAACACCTATCATGTATGAGTGTGTATATTTTGAATGGGGGAGGAGTGAGAGCATGCATCTTGTTAGAGCAAGAGCACATTGTGAGCTATGTGAGGATGTACACTTTGGTGAGGATATATAGTTTTGGTGAATAGATCCATCACGAAAGATCTATCTAGTCTATAGTAAACGGTTCATCGTAAAGACATTTCAAATCTGTTTATGGTTGAGGCTTTGCCAAAAAGCCTAAAAAAGGTGAATAGATCCACCAAAAAGATAAATCTAGTCCATAGCAAACGGCTAACAGTAAAGACATCAAATCCGTTGATAGTTGATTACTTGCTAGAAGTTAATAAGGGATAGTGACACATGTGCAAGTTAGATGTGGAGGCTCTGGGAGGCTGCGACCCCTAGACCGTGGTTTCACACATCTTTCAACATGCTCTACACTGGAGACTAGAAGAGACGAACCCCTAGAGGATGGAAGATAGCCAGAGAAGATGTTGGGCTACATGCGACATAGAGGCGCCTATAAGTGGTGATTGTTTGACATTGACAATAGAGTTCGATTGACGCCTGATCTCCTGTGGTTCATATAGAAGATGGGTAATCGACCATAGCACATCTGGCGATTGATACACAGGAGAGTGATGGTACTCATGTGAGCACATGTACGTCTTACCTCAGATACCTTCTCAAATCTAACATTTCGTCAAACATGACATGAGCAGGGATCCTTGGCTACTGTATGATTGTGTACTCTTTTGATGATATATATATTTATCTTTTAATCAAAAATAAGGTGAATCACTATTGAAGTTCATTAAGAAAATTCTTTATCAAAACATAACAATAAGTAAAGAGATTCAATTTACTAAAATCTTATATAGAAAGCTTCCGTAACCCTTAAGACAACATTTTTATTGGCCACTTTATAACATAAGTTCCATATATAATTTTGTGCACAATTACTAAGAGAAAACACATCGTCATGCCCAGCATTATATAGCTTGGCCTCTAATGACTAGCCAACGACTAATTTTCAATTAACTTTAATTTGTTCAAATTCAATTCAGTTGACTCAAATCATCAACCTAGTCATTGTGAGCCAAAGGTTAAAAGTTCAATTGGATACACTAGCTTTTAGTCAACTAAATATCCATTATATTTGACTAAGTCCAATAGAAATCTATTTAAAAATTGAGTTTGTAGTCAACTCAACAATCAACTCAGTACTCCGATCAATTAGGATCACTTTTAGTTGACTCAATATGCTCGAAGATATTTAGTTCACATGACATACCTCTTGTAAGCCTATGCAATGCTCTAATATCAAACTTAGTCACAAACTACAATCAAGAACTAGTTGTTACTTTATTGAAGATTCTCTACAAGCTAACTAGATAGCCCCTACCTAATTTTACACACATCATCTCCTAATAATGTTGCCTGAAAGTGTGAAACCTAACTTATACTTTCACATGTAACCTCATACAACTCACTCTTTCAATGCTTCAACCACCACATCATCCACAATGATATTTCCCTAAAGACTTTATGCTTCTAGGTATTCGCATGCCCAAAGCCTCTCCGTCCTTCAGGTCACATGCCTAAAGGTCTAACCTCCTCTAGGTCTTCAATTTCTTGATACTCGTCCTAAAGTCTACCTCACTAAGAATTTTCTAGTCCCTCAATGTCTCAGACCATCTTCATTGACCATCTATAAGTTGACCTTACTCTGGATTCTGATCCATCAAGCCCAACTCATACATGCCAATACCATAAGTAAACCAAACTTACTCTTTACCAAATACATCAAAATATTTTCAAGGCAACGTGGTCAAACCCAACGACTTTTGAGAATTGCCACACCAATAATCTCCCCAAACCACTAGGGAGAATCATTACACCAACAACTTTCACATCTAGGGTGGCAGCAAGGCCATGATTAATGACATGGATGCTCTCAACTAATGACAATTCAAAACTAATTTCCTTCCTTTAGGAAAGTTTGCAATGGACTACAAATGAGTTTTCTTTGTTAAGTGTTTCCTAGATGACAATGTTCATCTTATTGTTGGTGCAGGGAGCACCAGATGATCGAACCTTAGTTTTGATAATGGCACTAGGTTCAAGTTAAGTGTGTTGTTGAGCTAACTATGTTAATCTAAGTGTGCAGGGAGCACAGGTTTGAGCAAAGTCCTAGTGGAAGCTAGGCACTGGAAAGTCCTGATCTGGAGGATCAGGCGGAAGTCTTGGCAGAGTCAAAAGCACCAGGTGAAGTCTGGGCTGGTCTGGAGGACCGAGTCGCAGCAAGAAGTCTGGGCTGGTCAGGAGGACCGAGTCGCAGCAGAAGTCTGGGTTGATCTGATCGAGTATAGGAAGTCTAGGCTGGTCAGGAGGATCGAGCCGCAGCACAAATCCTGGGGGCTGAGGACAGAGCCGAGCAAAAGTCCAACAAGTCAGGAGGACTTATTGACACAAGGTAAATTCTCTGAGAGGAGTGGGTCAGGACGCATTCCCAAGGGGAACAGTAGGCGTCGGTCTAACCCAGGGTCTCACTGGAGACCTGAAGTTAAGACCAAGAGACAGTTCTAGGAACTGACTCTAAAAAGATTAAATTTGCATGTTATTTTGGCTAAGGTCTTATGCAGGATTGGAAAAACTGAACAACGCAGACTCCGAGCAAAACTGTCCAGAAAATGCTGTTGGAGTCGACTTGAGGCAAAACTCAAGTCGACTTGAGTCTGGTCAGCAGCCTCGGACGTCAGCGCAGTTCGGGATTTCTCCACGCGAGACTCGAGTCGACTGGAGATGACGTTGGAGTCGACTTGGTGCATCAAATCTTATCAGTAGACTCCACGTCAGACTAGAGTCGACTTGAGATGTCACTCGAGTCGACCTGATTGCCAGATAACGCAGCGGAGAGGAAAAGTTATCCAGAAGGCTCCACGTCGGACTAGAGTCGACTTGAGTCGAGGCTCGAGTCGACCTGAGGACACAGTCGCAGCGGAGGAACAGGATCGGAGCTGAGCTGGAATCGACTTGAACTTCTAGTTGAGTCGACTTGAGGACAGTATAAAAGAAGGGTTCGACCAGCAGCCAGAAAAGAAAATTCCAACGATTCCCACGTGCACTCTGTTGAGACATCGACGCCCCGAGCATCCCCGTGCAACCCTAGAGCCGTCGCTACACCGAATTCGCAAAGAAACGACAATCAAGCAAGATTCGGTAGACGCTTTTGGTAACCAGTAATTTTATTGTAATTTCTAAATCTTGTTATCAAACTTGTTTTTGTAATCGATTGACTTGTGTCCGTGAGGAACAAGTCCTATTAGTGGATTGCCCGCAGGAAACGGTCAAAGACCGTGGGCCTTGGAGTAGCAGCCTTGGGTTGTGAACCAAGTAAAGGAACTGTGTGTGTTCTTTTTGTTTCTCTTATTTCTATACTCGTCTTTGGCTTCCGCAATACTTTAAGCTTCTGCAAGTTTTTATTATCGAAAATCGGTTGAAAGCGATAACGCGCTATTCACCCCCCCCCCCCCCTCTAGCGCGTCTCTATCGATCCTATAATTGGTATCAGAGCAGGGTCCTCGAATCCAGTGCAACCACTGATCGAGGGGATTTTTGATCGCTTTTCAAAATTTATTTTATTCTTTTCTTCCCGCACTACTAATCCAAGACCAAGTCTTGGAACTTATTTTGCATATCTTTCTTGTGTGCTAGAGTAATGGCCCTTCAAGAAGGATTCAGCACCGCAAGACCTCCCCTATTTTCAGGAGATGACTTCCCCTACTGGAAAAGTAGGATGGAATGTCACCTGAAAACTCAGGTGGAGATGTGGATCATCATACAGACCGGATTCACAATCCCGTCTGATAGTGATGGAACTCCACAGTCTTGCGAGACTGGGACGCCTCTACTCAGAAGAAGATAGAAGCAGATGCAAAAGCTACACAGACTCTCAGTGTGGACTAACAAAGGAGGAACTGAACCGCGTCGGACCATTCAGCAGTGCGAAAGATCTGTGGACGAAGCTAATCGAGCTTCATGAAGGAACTTCCGACACCAAGGTAAGTAAAAAAGATTTGTTATTTAATAAATTGTATAACATTCGTATACTAGAAGGAGAAACTGCAAGTGGCCTACACGCAAGGATTCAAGATCTACTCAACGAGCTACACGCAATCGGACAGAAGGTGGAAAACCGCGACGTAATCAGGTATGCTTTGAAAGCATTTCCAAGAAACACACTGTGGGCATCCATGGTGGATGCTTACAAAGTTTCCAGGGACCTTTCTAAGGTAAAACTCGATGATTTATTTTCTGAATTAGAACTACATGAGCAATCTAATACGGAAGTGCAGGAGAAGGGTATTGCCTTATTTGCAGGTACCAAGCAAGAAAAGAAAAGCAAAGAAGAAGGTACAGGAAGATTCAGAAAATTCAAAATCCGAAGCGAACGATGAAGTCACCTCAGAACTGGTAAACCTCGTACGAAAAATGTTCCGGAAGAAGCGCGGAATTAGACGATCAAAAATTAAAAAGGTCGTCAATAAAACCAAGCCATCGTCAACCGACAAGACCGAGATGAAGTGCTACGGATGCGAAGGAAAGGACACTTCATAGCCGACTATCCGAACCAACGAAAAGACTGGAAGACCAAAAAGAAAGAACTAAAGGCGACTTGGGATGAGTCGTCTTCCGAAGAATCAGACGAGGAACTGACTACAACAAGTTTTCTCACCCTTCCAGCCAAGACGAACCAAACCGGAGCGACAGCGACTCGGACAGCGACGAAAGCCACGGATCCGTATCCGGTTCAGAAGGTTCGACCCCGCTGTAAGTAATAAAAGATTATTTTCAATAATAATTAGTTTAACAAAAAAGTTAGCTAAGTCAAATGCTTTGGTTGAATCGCTCCAAGAGGAGTTAGTACTCCTCAAGGAGAAAGTCAACACTGAGCCACCGACTCAGGACAAATCGGTTGAGGATTCGACTCGAGTTCAACTCGAGGAAGAAAATTCTCAACTGAAAATCCAAGTCAGTGAACTCAGACGATCGCTTGAGCAATTCACCTCTGGGTCCAAGTATCTGGATATGATGCTTGGCTCACAGAAGGTTGGATACAATCGATCGGGCATTGGGTATGCAGCTAAACATAGGTCATTCATATCACTAACACATAGAACACGAAACGAAACTAGAGTCCAAGCGTGGGTTCCTAAGTCGAAACTGGTTAAACCAGTTGGACTGAACCAATTTTTGGTCCCTAAGGATCAGGTTCACTTGATTCGACCAATCAAGGGGCACGATCCTGGGGGAACCAAAACCCATTGTTTGATAACCTGTTTAATTTAGCCTTTACTTTTCTGCAATAGAAATTTAGGTTAGATTAAGGACCAACTATTTGATTAACTCTTGCCAACCTAGTACCAGGGTGGGGCGAGATGATAGTACATTAGGGAGGTTTAGGTTAAGTGGTCAAGAAGGGTAAGGAGTACCTGACTTGATTCACTTAGTCGAACCAAACTAGCCGAAGCTACCTTGCCACATCCTAGACTAGTTAGACCAAGGTTTATCAATAAATTGGTTAAGTTCATAATTTTTAAATTAGTTTTGTCTTAGAATATGGTCGTTGCTCCGATAACCAAGAAGGCCTCTGTGCCTTGCCACTGTCTAGAAACTAATTTTTGAAATGTGAACAGAATCAATTGACGGTTAAACCTGAATCTAACTCAAAGTTAATCAAATATAGATACCTTGAACAATAAACAAAGATAAAATTGATAAAATCATCTCACAAACACCCATAGGATCACTGATTGATCACTTAGACTGGGTGAGATGAGTTAGGTAATAACTTTCTAAAAATAACCCAACAAACGAAATTAAGTTTTACTTAATTAATCAAACTTAACATTTGTAATTAAGTTTAAAATTCTAATATTTTAATTAATTTTCAAAACTTAAATTATTTTCAAAAACCCAAATTAATTTTCAAAACTTTAATTAATTTTCAAAAACTTAAATTAATTTCAAAACTTTAATAATTTTTAAAAACTTTAATTAATTTTCAAAACTTTTTTCAAAACTTAAATTATTTTCAAAACTTTAATAAATTTCAAAACTTAAATTAATTTTTAAATTTTTTTTCAAAACTTAATTATTTTAAATGAATTTCAAAACTTAAATTATTTTCAAAACTTAAATTAACTTAAATTATTTTCAAAAAAATTTAAATTACTTTCAAAACTTAATTTATTTTTAAAACTTAAATTATTTTTAAAACTTAATTTTTAAAAACTTAAATTAATTTTCAAAACTTTAAATAATTTTCAAAACTTAATAAATTTTCAAAACGTTAATTAATTTTCAAAATTTAACCACATCAAAACTTTAATTAATTTTCAAAATCTTATGTAAATAACTCAAAAAAAATTTATTTAGCTTAAATCAATTAATTTACTTATTAATAACGCGAACCAGTCGACTCAAGTCGACTCGACCAAACAGTTAAGTCGACCTTAGTGTTTCCCACAAAAATAGTCACTTCACTGACTCAAGTCGACTCGAACGAACAGTTGAGTCGACCTGAGCCGATCCTAAAAATGGCGCCAAAGTTTCCCGCGAAAATGTCGTTCCACCTGCTCAAGTCGACTCGAGCCAAGTCTGAGTCGAAAACCGCCAACTCAAGTCGACCTGAGTCCACTCGAGTCAACTTAAACGCGGTTATAAAACAGATCGCGTAGTCCCACCGGTCCCACCCCTCCAAAAGCCACCTTTTACCCATGTTTTCTCGATTTTCGCACCGCAAAAGCTCGTTGGGACAACGGGAATCACTTCTACCATCAAAATGCCCAAGTAAAACTCTAAACTTTCCCACTATTATTAATAGTTTAGTGTTTCTTCCAGTTAATTCTATTAAATATTGTGTTTAGACGACCTAGGAGAGGCCATGAGGCTGGACCATCCAGGACCCCCTCTACTGATCCTAGATTTCCCACAGAGGGGTTGAGACTTAGGTTTCAGGAGATATCATTTTTACCATTAGCCTGTAGATCATTAGATAGAGGGTTCTTCCAATGATCATGTGCATTGTCCATGCAAGTCATAGACCACTACCACTTAGACAGACTAGTGTTTTGTACGACCGCGGCCAACACTACATTGTGTGTCGAGTTGTACAACAACCTAGTTTAGATTGATGACTTATCATTCACCACCCGTGTCGGACGGAGGGACATCACCATTACTGCATCCATGATTAGTACATTCGTAGGCTTCCGTCCCTCTCAGTCTACATTTATAGTATACCCACCTACGGATCTACCATTTGGTGATCCTTATTCTGACATTACCCTTGATGTCATGCATACCTACTTCTTCCAGGAGGATCGAGCTCCTAGATTTGTGTCATTTCATTCTGGCAGACTCCGGATACAGGACTATGCCCTGTATCGGGTTGTTGTCCTCTGCATTTTGCCCCTTGCCACTAGGGATCTCACCCGGATGAGACCCTTTCACTCATTTTTGCTATATGCTTTTATCCATAGATTAGATTTAGACTTAGGCCTACTCATGTTTCACACCATCATCTATGCATCTTCTGTAGTGACCAGTAGGAGAGTCCACATGCCCTACTGTCACATTTTGACAGGACTGCTAGGCACACTAGGGGTAGATACCACTGTTGGTGATATTCTACCACCTGGTGACTTTGATCATATAGGTTCTAGAAATCTATCCCTAGGTGGTGTAGCTGTGGATGATGAGGGGAGACTTTCCTGGAGGCACCCACCTCAGCCCCAGATTCAGCCTCAGCCCCAGCCCAGCCGAGCCAGCACCTGACATAGACATTGGAGCCGAGCTAGAGGAGCTTCTTCATCTTCCAGATCTACCTGCTCCACCTCCTCCACTGACCACTGACCAGAGGTTGACCAGAGTGGAGGAGTCACTTCAGACCGTGGTTGGGAGACTTGATGCTCAGGGTGCTAGCATAGCAGAGATTCTCCAGATACTTAGAGCTATGTAGCAACCACCACCACCACCACCACACCACAGTAGTTGATTACCTTGTTATTTTGGACATACAGTAGTAGTGTTCATATATTTGACTTACACTCTTGTCATATTTTGTTAACTTACTCTGCATATGTTTTTACAGTTGATATGTTAATATGCACTATATGTTGCTTTTTCATTATTTGTTAACGGTTAGGATTATGTTTGGTAGAATAGTAAAATGTTGTTTTCAAAATTCACATATTTCTGTTATTTTGAATCTATTATAAATAAGTTTTCAAAATGATTTCAAAATTTTATTTACTTTAGTTTGAAAAACTTATTTTTAATTTTGTTTTTCAAACATAAGAAATGGATGTTTTAGCCTTAGACTAGACTCAAACCCCTAGAAAGCATGATCCTATAGATCTAGGTGGACATCTCACAAAGCACACTAGGTAACTTGCTTGTGTTTGTGAAACATAGAACGGTGTGAGATGTATAGGATTCTAGTCTAAGTACAAAGATGCTTAAGTCAGTGCATCGAACCTTACTTAGACTTTAAACAAATATTGATCAAGTTAAGTGTCCCTATATCCAAACGATTATTGGGATGATACACTTAAACTTGGCTAACTGGGTCAAGCTACTACTTTCTAGTAGTTAGCTAAAACCCAAGTTGGACACGTGCCCCAAGGAGAAATTTTTTTTTGTCTAAGTATATTTTTATTAAAAGCTTGGACTCAAACCCTTAAGGAATATTTTTGATTATGTCAAAGGGGGAGAGTTAAAGAGAGTTTTCAAGTTAAAATATTTTAGGTTTTTTTTTTCAAGTTAAAAGATTTTTTTAAAAGAACTTGAAAAATACTCAATAATTTTTAAGAATATCAAGTTCAGGGGGAAAATTAAAGATTTCAAAATATCAAGTTAAGGAAGCATTAATTCAGGGGGAGACCTGATTAAGGGGGAGTTGAACACTTCATGCATATTTAGTTTTTTTTAAACTTATTGTTTTAAGTTATTTAAATTATTTTAACTTAACTTGAAACCTTAAGTTGTCATAATCAAAAAGGGGGAGATTGTTGGTGCAGGGAGCACCAGACGATCGAACCTTAGTTTTGATAATGACACTAGGTTCAAGTTAAGTGTGTTGTTGAGCTAACTATGTTGATCTAAGTGTGTAGGGAGCACAGGTTTGAGCAAAGTCCTAGTGGAAGCTAGGCACTGGAAAGTCCTGATCTGGAGTATCAGGCTGAAGACTTGGCAGAGTCAAAGCACCAGGTGAAGTCTGGGCTGGTCAGGAGGACCGAGTCGCAGCAAGAAGTCTGGGCTGGTCAGGAGGACCGAGTCGCAGCAGAAGTCTGGGCTGATCTGGAGGATCGAGTGGCAGCAGAAGACTGGGCTGGTCAGGAGGACCGAGCCACAACACAAATCCTGGGGGCTGAGGACAGAGCCGAGCAAAAGTCCAACGAGTCAGGAGGACTCAGTTGACAAAAGATAAATTCTCCTGAGAGGAGTGGATCAGGATGCATTCCCAAGGGGAACAGTAGGCGTCGGTCTAACCCAGGGTCTCACTGGAGACCTGAAGTTAAGACCAAGAGAAAGTTCTAGGAACTATCTCTAAAAAGATTAAATTTGCATGTTATTTTGGCTAACATGTTATGCAGGGTTGGAAAAACTGAACAACGCAGACTCCGAGCAAAACTGTCCAGAAAAGGTTGTTGGAGTCGACTTGAGTCATAACTCGAGTTGACTTGAGCCTGGTCAGCAGCCTTAAACGTCAGCGCAGTTCAGGATTCCTCCACGCAAGACTCAGAGTCGACTGGAGATGATGTTGGAGTCGACTTGGAGTCAAACTTATCAGCAGACTCCACGTCATACTAGAGTCGACTTGAGATGTCACTCGAGTCGACCTGTTTGAAATAACGCAGCGGAGAGGAAAAGTTATCGGGAAGGCTCCACGTCGGACTAGAGTCGACTTGAGTTGAGGCTCGAGTCGACCTGAAGTACACAATCACAGCGGAGGAACAGGATCGAAGCTGAGCTGGAGTCGACTTGAAGATAGGGGTTGAGTCGACTTGAGTCGGGTATAAAAGAAGGGCTCGACCAGCAGCCAAGAACATCAATTTCCAACGATTCCTACGTGCACTTTGTTGAGACATCGATGCCCCGAGCATTCCCAAGCAACCCTAGAGCCGCCGCTACGCCGAATTCACACCAAAAGGAAGATCAATCAAGATTCGGCAATTGCTTTTGGTAACAAGTATTTAAGTTGTTTATTCTTATTGTTATCAAACTTGTGATTTTTGTAATCGTTCGACTTATGTCCATGAGGAACAAGGTCAGATATTACATATGATGTAAGTTTGATGAGCAAGTTTATGGAGAAACCATTCTCTAATCACTGGGAGATAGCAAAAAGGATCCATAGATATGTGAAAGAAACTCTTGATTATGAAATTTTCTATCAAGCAAATGTACTCGTTAATCTGGTTACTTATATTGACAATGACTTTGCAGGAAGTATCGATGATAGCAAAAAGCATCTCAGGTTATGTTTTTTATCTTGAAAGTGGAGTCATAGCATGGTGTTCAAAGAAACAGTCTACCATTGCACTCTCTACTACTGCTTCTTTTGCAAGATGTCATTTACCTATTTTCAAAAAAATTGCAGCAAGCTTACAAATGAGGAGCAAGTTTGGTTTGGGGGGGGGGGGGGGGGGGGGGGGGGGGGGGGGAGGCGGCCATCGTTGAAAGTTTAAACCAAATTGCACAAATTGCATGTTTGGAACCCTAAATCAAATTGTATTGTTGGAACTCAAAACAAAATCACTTTGGTCCTCATCATGTCAAGTTTGATTGAATTATATAGCAGCTAATTAAGTTATCATGACAAATTAAATTATCAAGTACATGCATTTGATTAGAAAAATATAATAGTGTGTTTAATGTAGGAAGAACCAAATTATTGTTGGACTTCCTTTGTCATGGCTATATAAGACAAGTTGTAGCATGAAAATATATTGAGAGAAAAAGTTAAATTTCTTTCTTAGCTATATTCTTTCTCTAAATTGTTATACTCCTCTTCCATCCCCAAATATCATATCTTCTCCCCCTTCACTACTCCTTAGGTGCTTCATGGAATGACTTATTAAAAGGATAGTAGTGCCAATTCTCAGGAAGGAAACATGTACATAAATACCTGTAAATCTTTGCACACTGTTGTTGATGTCCAGCTTGAACCAATTGATTTGCCAAGTCATGCAGCAAAGGAAGAACCCTTGGAGGAATTAGAGTTGGTGTTTTGTACACAGCAGCCTCCAAGCTTCTATGCTCAGGCTTTCTACCATCTGCTTGATTTCCAGGTTGATCTGATTGTGGTTGTAAAGATTTAGGAAGGCAGTCAAATAAGCGATCAGGCTCAATCGGTTTGCTGAAACCAAAAGGCAGAAAAAATAAGAATGCAATTTGGATGGACTAAAATTGATTATCAATAAGATGCTGGATTGAACGTTGTATTGGAGCTATTGCTTGTAGAATATAAGCTTTTAAAATAGGATATAGCATAAAAAATATAATCTAGAAAGTAGTAAAAAATACAAAGTGTATAGAGCATGGAAACCCTATTCTAATCATGAACATGACTTATGAAACATACTCGTTATATCAAAACAAAGTTTGGAACCATCAGTTCGGAGATTCAAAACCCACGGTTGGACTGTTCAAAAAAAATGATCCTTAATCTTAACTATCAAAATCAGTTCAGAATTCAGTATGGTTAACCATCGGTTACAATTGACCGCTGGTTACGGTTATGATTAGACCTTTATATTTTAATTAAAAAAATATTTTAAAAACTATAAGTAAAAATACTTACAAATTTTGAAAAGTAATAAAGGAAATTAAAAAAGGATTTGAAAACTTATTTAAGTGTCTATGTATCCCCTTGGGGTATAGGGGAATAAAAACCCATTTAGTTTGCTTACCTTTTACTCTTATTGCATTAGAAAGTGATATTGTTTAAAGACCCTTTTATCTACTCTTGGATATTGCTTACAATATCTATATAGCTAATTCCTGCTTTTAGCAACCCCAATTTGGTTAGCAACCTCATTTTGGTGAGATGTGTTAGGAATTATATATTGTCTTACAATGCCATCTTCTTCAAAAAACTTAGCAAACGAACCCATTATTTATCCTTTTTCCATTCTAAGTATCATTGTGAATCTTCCCTCCTCTATCAAACCTTATAGTTTTGACTTTATTTTCAGTTTGTTACCATTCTTCAACCTTATAAGCTTTAAAAGCATAAAATGCTTCAACTTTCCTGCAAAGAAAATAGAGATACATATATCTTTTGTAGTCATCAATAAAAGAGATAAAATATTTTTGATTTATACAGGGAGTAAATAAGCTACAGATATCAGTGTGTAAAATCTCTAAAACTCCTCTTGACACCTTTAGAGCAAGTATCAGTACATTTACCCTTTATACAATCCAAGCTAGTACCACAATCATTTAAGTCAAGAGTCCATAAGACTCCATCATTACTAGTCTCTTATTTTTTGCAAAGAGGCATGGCATAATCTTCTATATCACAAATTAGAAGATTGCTCATTGATAATATTATGCTTGATACTAGCATCACATTCATGAACTGTGAGAAAGTTAAGCTCAAATTTTTGGATTCAAATTAAGTTTAAATAAGCCATTTATCAATGTTCTGGAACCAACAATCCTTTGATTTTGCAAAAACTTAGACATAAAATTTTCAAAATAAGAATATGACCATTTTCATAAATCTATAAAAAGATACAATATAAAAGTGTTTCAAGATGTAAAGCATGACTAGTATACATAATGAACTTAACAGTCCCAATTTCTTAGACGCTTGAGCTCATCCAATTTTTAGAATAGATCTTCATTTTGGTTTGGTTTCCTTTGGTCCAAAAAGCCAGACATGGTATCAACAACATGAATTGTTGAATGAGAACCAATCCACTAAGTGTTATCTGAAGAATTAACAAAAAGAAATTCATGACACACTGAAGATACACATATACCATTCATTTTTCATGTAAAAGAGACTAGAGGCTTTATTGTCATTAGACATCATCAATACAGTTTCATAATTCTTTAAGATGCCTTTCTTTTTTATTTATAGCCCTCACATAATAAGCATTTCTGATTCTCTCATTTTGTGTTTGATGCTTCATCAGTCTCTCCTCTTGGATATAAGATTCACTAATTTACCATTTTTCTTTATGTAAGTTATAGGAGAAACTAAGTGGTCATTTCCATAGGAAGAGAATTTAAAATGCAATAGATAAAAAATGAGTATGACATCTTAACTTTTAGGGACTTGAGTTGACCAACTATATCCTTTATTTGCATTATGTGCTCCACATTTGAAAGCTTGTTTATCAAGGTGCTTGCCAAAGCTCTATTAAAACAGAAATTGTTCTTTAGAGCGTTTATGATTCATGACCTTTTTACATTCAACAACTGAACCCAAATGCTTTTACTAACATGAGATACAAGGAGCATCATACTAGAGCAATTAGATTGCTCTTATATGTTTTCCAAGGTAGCATACCTTTTTTGATAAGTAATGGTTGTATACCATGTGTCAAAATGTACAAAATGAGGCTTTAGGGGTCACTCATATTCGATGAAGTACCAGATCTAGGTAGACACCTAAAGACCTGTATACATAAAGCTACACGCTCCTGTATATCCTTTCTACATCTAATCTCTCATCAATAAAACTATGATTTCGTGCCCTCCATACATAGTATATCACTTATGACAAGGTCAAGTGACAGACCTTTGTCAATGTCCTACTACCACAGTAGTGCTGGCCAAAAACTCTAACCGTCTGACAATATGTGGACATCTCCGGACGTATGTGGAGACAACCTTAGATCTTCCGCCATAGCTCTACAATAGGGGGGCACTAGAAGAACAGATGATTTTGTGTCTCAAGCGTCTGTCTACAAAAAGTGCACTATCGGTCATCTTGATAATCCTATCTATCTCTAGTGGGAAGCCTTCGCAGTGCTAGCATCCAGAAAGTGACTGTGTGACTCGGCTGCAAATAAGTCTTCTAACCATCCGAGCCCACAACATCCTGAGACTAGACCATTTGAAGAAGTCATATGCCGGGCCTACCCCTCCATTCCGGGCTACCCTCCATTCTATGCAAACCAATCTGTCAGTCTCTGCCTAGCAATCTCATGCGGCCCCGCAACCTCTAGGATGGCACTCCATATCTACAACAAATGTTTGATCATGCAAACCAATCTGTCAGTCTCTACCTGCCAGTCTCATGTGGACCCGCAACTTCTAGGATGGGATTCCGTATCTGTAACAAATGCTTGATTAAAGGGGAATCTAAATAAGCTACCTATTAGGTCCAAGGTAGCATACTTGATTTCATTGGAATAGGTGATTCATCAACACGGAGCACTAGGTCAAGGTTCATGCATCCAAGCTCCAATAAGATATTTTCTTTCAATTCATAATTATTATCAACACTTAGTGTAGGAATATAAATAGGAGCAATACGAAAGACCATAAAAAAAACAATTAGAAACACGAGCACGCAGGGTGTTGCAACCCCGTGGCAACCTCCACGAGGTCGTAGCACTCGCAACTCACGACTACTTCCATGATTTTTTTTAAGATTTTTTTTAAATAGATATTTTTTATTATAAATAAATGGTTAATTATTATATAATTAAACATAATAAATTATTAATAATAGTTATAAAACGTTAAAAATCATTTTAAATTTTTAAATAATTTTAAAATTAATAAAATAATTCAAAATTTTTAATATATATTGAAAATTGAATGTTAATTTAAAATAATCTAAAAATTTTCAAAATATAATTCTTAAATATTTTAAATAAATTTAAAAAATAAAAAAATTATAAATTCATTCAAGAAATAACTTAAGACTTTCAAATAATTTTATAATTGTCTTTAGTCTCTCAAATAATTTTGTAATTTTAGATTTAGTTTTAAATTTTGAGAATTACTTATTTTTTTAAATAATTTTTATAAAAATTTAATAAATATTATCTTATAAAGAAATATTGAAATATAATCAACATCTCAAAATATAACATTAATAGTGAACATATTTAATAATCAAATATTAATAAAATTAATATACACTTATATTTAAAAATTTTAAAAAGTACCGATACTTTATCAGCACGACACGATATGGTACTGAAACCATATTGTTCCAACTCTGGACCAAAACTCCGGTACGGATTGAAATTTTAAACCATAATTAGAAATCAACATAATGCTTTAAGATATACAAACAAACTATATGTAAATTCAAAATTTCCTATGAGTAGAATTGAGATGCATTACGCTTAGAATTTAGATAAAATAATATGCACTTAGCATATAAATTAAGAATTTCAAGTAAATTCCATACAAAATCCTAATTATTAGTCTACTCATAAATCCCGTGGGATTAGGACTATTTCACTTCATAAATCACTCTTGCGTACGATTTATCTTTTTAAACGTTATGCAACCTTAGAAGTTGCCTCAACTCTTTAGTTAAACTTGTTGAAATTTCATATGATATCTTTGCTTATACATCAATCCACATTATGTGCAAAAATTAGTAAAGTTAATATGAATTGTTAGCTTTATCATAAAGTGTATCATGATGGTCAAATATACTGAATAATGTTATAACGAGTAAAAATTATATCAATAAACTTAGAGTCATTATTTTTCTTGAATAAGAAAAATCCTAACATATAGTGTAAATTCACAAAAAGAAACAACTCAAGAATCAAATATTATGCTAAACAAATATGACATTGATAAGATTATAAACAAGTATTTTCATCAAACCTTTGATAAATCTAGATTTGTGTATAAATTATTCCTAAAAGCTCTAAACAACATGGATAGAGGATTGTTCTAATACCAACATAAAAAAAAGTATATAGTGCATTAAAGACCATGAAATATATAATGGCTTCCAAAGAACATAATAATATTTGGCAATGAAAATAAAACATAGCTCCCAATGCAATTGTCCAAGAACAAGTTGTAAAGACACTAAAATGTTATTTATACGAGTCTTAGGCTAATGAAACTTGATGGAAAATCATAGCATATATGTAAACTAGACTAGGGACCCTTTGATAATGATGTGAACTTCTAATGCTTTCTATGATCAAGAAAGCATATTTTGGAAACCCTAAAAGCTTCTCTAGAAAACCTCAAGGTATCCAGAAAAAGACAATGTTGTAGCATTTTTCAAGACATAGACTTTATTCATGATTAATCTCATATCACACTTTTCAATTTGTCTCATCATATTCGGTGTTTAAATGCATGATTGTGACAAAAAGCACTTTTATGGATTAATTGTTTTAATTATTCTAAGAAAAGGGTAAGAAGAGTCAAACAAAGAAATATAATCTATGCACCTGTAAGTGGCTAAGAGTTGCTTGAATTCTTCTTCCAACTTTTGGATGGCCTTTGCTAGCAAATTGTTTGAATTGTTCAGTACCCTTTCACAATTCTTGAGGCTTTTATTTGAGCTAAAAAAGTGTACAGTCCGTTTCAACAAATCAACTGCTACAAGATAACTTTCAAGATCCTCATGTGGTCCTCTTAGTATAGTAGCCTCAGCCTTCAACAAATGTATGAAATCCCAACAGAATTAATAATCATGATATCATAAAATACTCAGAAAAAGAAACAACAAAAAGCTTGATCATACCAATCAATAGGGGTGAGTATTCGATTAAAATCAAACCGAACCAAATCGAATTAACCGAAATCGAATCAAATCGAATTTTTCCTAACTAACTAAACTGACCGAATTTTTAAATAAAAATCGAATAAATCGAACCGATAAAATATCAGTTAATTTGATTTTCGACCGAATTAACTGAAATAACTAAATTTTTTATGTGTTATGGGAGATTTATCAATTAATTAGAGATTTATAAATTCACTTACTTAGGAATTTATATATTTTTTATTTTGATTAATTCGGTTTATTCGATTTAACCAAATAAGAAATTTTAAACCCGAAATAGAATCGAATTAACCGATTTAAAAAAAACTGAATTTTTGAAATAATCAAATTAAATTTTTAAATTCGATCGGTTCAGTCAATTTGTTCGATTTAACCAAACTTTTGCCCACCCTTACCAACCAAGTATTTGTTTCTTAGTTATCTCTTTCTGATTTGCAATTTTTTACGTTGCCATGACAATTTGTGATAATACACAAAATAGTGGAGTAATAGATATATAGAATTCCAAGTTAAACACAGCAACATTTGTCTATTCAATAAAAAAAATAGGTTATAGTTGGAGTTACAGAGTATAAATATTTTGGAAAGATAAAAACGTTGAGCAGAAGGATCAAATAAAATTAAGGATAATTAATTATGAGTAGAGATAAGTACAAATAAAGAACAAAGTCTCATTTTCGAAGCATAAGGAACTTTGATAGGTACGGACCTGGCTTGAGATGTCAAACTGTGTCAAGATAAGTTCCGTCGTCTTCAAAGCCTTGTCGATGTTCTCGTGCGCCATTCTAATGGCGTGCGTCCTTACCTACCAAATACAATCATAAATGCCGCATTTCCCATATATGAGAAATTGGTGAATCGAATAGAAACAGCAGATAGATAATCGAGGTAGGAAATAACTAATAAGAACTAAAAATGGAGAAAGAAAGAAAAAAAAAGAAAGAAATGGAGGACCTGGATGGGGCGCATGGCAGCTTCAAGCGCGGAGAGTCGATGGTCGAAGGAGCCGAGGATAGCGACCATGCTTTCGGTGTTGCTCTGACTCTTCTCCAGTGAATCTTTCAACAAACTCGCCCTCCTCGAAAGAGAAGCGATCGTCTGCGGCACCGCCATGATCTCTTCTTCCTCCTAGATCTCCCTCTTCTTCTCCCTCTCTTTTGATTTGCACTAGCAAATGCAAAACGAGCCATTCGGCGAGCAGATTGGCGATGGTGTAACTCAAGCCTTTTTAGTCGGAGGCAATTTGTTTATATGCATCATTAGTGTACATGGAGAAATTAAGAGCCACCAATAACGATATTAGTAACCGTGTGTAACACCAACAACCAACTTAATTAAGAGCCAATTTATCTAATTAAAAATAGAAAGAGTGATAATGAAATTAATGATTAATTTGCATAGTATAAATTTATAAGATTAAATTTTAAAAAAAACAATCAACATAATTAAGAAATTCTTTGTTTTAACTAATTTTTTTTATTAAAAGGTCTAATTAAACTAGTTGAGATTTTCTATCTGATCTGGCCAGAATTCGCAATGATGACGTGGAAAAGAGAAGGGAAAGATAGGTTAGAAACCCATGTTAAAAGCTCTGACCTTTTTTAACACCCTCGCCCCAAACAAACCGCCGATCTCGCGAGAAGGTTGGCATGCGCCTCGTTACTCAGGATATATAAGCTCCTCGTAGTATCAGGCTATCTAATACGATTCCGCAAGAGGACCCAACCTTGGCAGTCGACCTCGTTACAAGGTCAGTACTTGTCACAATACCTAAGCTGACCTCTTCCTCATCTCTATATTAGAACGCGATCTTTTATAGTAACCCCAGCAGAACAAAAACAGCACTTGCCGACCTCGCTATGATTTTGGCACGGGACCTACGGCACGGACTAAGCTCTTCCTAACCTCAGCTTATATGACTTGGTCCCAGTATCACATACCGATAGGGGCGAACCAAAAAAATATTAATATTAATATTATATGTTTTTAAGTTTTTTTGCCCTCATTTCTTTTCTTCTTTTTCGCTCCTTCTCATCGAATGACAACCTACCCTACGACCTTTTCTTCTTTTTCGCCCCTTCTCATCGAACGACCACCCTACCCTACGGGCTTCTCGGTCCCTGAAGAGCCTCTCCTGTGCCCCTCCTCAAAGCTTCTCCAGTCGGCAGCCGCAGTCCCTCCTCCCGCTGCTGCATCCGGTACACCTTCGCCAATCACCACATTCACCAGCCTGCCCACCAGGAAGTATCGGAGGAATCCATATGGAAATGAAGGGAGTAGGAATATGCAAATGAGCGCATTGGAAGAACATAACAACAGCTTGCTGCATAAGGAAGCTCTTCGCCTCCAGATGGCATCTAAGGACTAAAGACAAGGTTCTTCCTGTTGTTGATACTTGATAGATCTGTTTATGTCAAAGGTTAGTATGTCTCTTGTGCAATTACCTTTTTTCTTACTGCAACTAGTTTGCTAGTGCACCTAACTAGCTACACTTGGCAATTTTAATGGGAAATGCTACAATGTGATGCTTGAGGAACTTAAACTTCTCCCATATGTATACCTAAAATTTCCAAATTAGGAGAACATGTTCCATTACCATTAGTTTCATTATATCTTCTAACAATCACTTCCTGATAGAGAAAACCATCGCTATAAGTTCTTTCTCTTTGCGCTCCTTAAAGCACTTAGATTTCACAGCTGATGGATATTTTTGAAAGGAAATGTTATAGATTTATGTCTGAATCTTTGTGATTGATCCTTTAGTTTCATTACTTAGATGACACAACAGATGGATGCTTTAGAAAGGAAATGCTATAGATTTATGTTTGAATCTTTGTGGTTGATCCTTTAGTTTCATTATTGATATTGATAGATACTAATGAGTTTTGATGCTATAATTACTTGCATGTACTCTACTAAATTTGGAAACAAAGATGTAGGACATTTTGATGGTTTTATTTTGTGATTATTGAAGATTAGATTTGCAATTATATTACTCCGAACTTTCTTAAGATTTGGTCCATGAACTGATTATTTCATCTATGATGTAGATGTTTTTTCTTTGACCATAACTATGCTGTTTCTTTAGCCTCTGCCATAATAAAAATTCTGTTATGCTAAAAATTCTGTTATGCTAGTATTTGTCATAACTATTTAGCCAACTAGATGAATCTTATTTCTCCATTGAGTTATATGCTAATAACAATATCGTGAAATGAGCTAGCACCAAATCCTTCCCTGATTAACTCCAAGTAATTAATTAATAAACAATCGATTAATGCTGAAAATATTTTGTCAACAATCTTCATCTTTTCGTATTCTTCAAATATGTGGATGACATCCTTATTAAATCTCTCCGAGCTGACCAGCTCACCGCAGACATGGAAGAAACTTTTGGTACACTTCGACAATACGGGCTGAAGTTGAATCCCAACAAATGCTTGTTCGGCGTTAAAAGTGGATGCTTCTTGGGATACGTTGTGATCGAACGGGGAATAGAAGCCAACCCAGCCAAAGTCCGAGTTGTGCAAGACATGGCTTCTCCCTAAAGTATAAAAGATGTGCAACGATTGGTGGGACGCATCACAACTCTCTCCCATTTTATCTCTCACTCTGTAGGAAAAAGTCTGCCCTTTTTTAAGATCCTGCGAAAGGCAGCTCAGTTTTCATGGGACGAGAAATGCGAACAAGCTTTCACCGAATTGAAGCAATACTTAGCTGACATCCCCATATTGGCCAAACCAGACGCCCATGAACCCCTGTGCGTGTACTTGTCAGCATCAGAAGAGGCTCTCGGTTCGGTATTAGTCAAGCAGAAGGCTCAAGTGCAGCGTCTGATACCTCTTTGATCCCGCCGTCCTCTACCACTTGCACCCGTATGGGAGAGGAGGAGAACGTCTCCTGTTTTCCTATGTGCAAGAGGAGTTGAAACCTCTGTTTCGACCATGTGTGTGGGTGGGGAAGAGATGACGCAGAACCCCATCTTTTCTTGTTCTGTATGGCTATGTAAGAAAGGATGGGAGCGATTATAATAGGTTTTGTCATTGGAATACTATTTGATTGTCAGAAAATTGTTTCTAATTATCAGACAGGTTTTCCAATCGCTACCAATCAATCTCGATCATTTGACGATCGTATGTAACCTCCTGGGAGCTTACGAAGCTTCCGGATATTTTTCCATCATTATCGGAAAAATTTTCTGATTGTTTGTCCTAATCGGGGGTCAACGGTTGACCACCGATAAACTACATCGGGAATACGATTCTCAATGATAGTTAGAAAGCCTCGGAACAATCGTGATAAACATTGTTGCGTGGTTTCCAGAATAAGGCTTCTATCGATTCGATCGTCGTCGATCATCGGCTAGTACCGAAGACGATGACGTGACTCGTGGCTTCCAAAGCCGTCTAGATGGGAACTTGGCGTGTATCACCAGTAGAGGTGGGACTCCGACGAGGACCGCTTGATTGATTAAATTCCTGCTCAAACATCATTAGAAAGGTACGCTTAGAATAATTTTATTATTCTTAGAAAAATTTTAATTTCCTATCATGTCTTGTATGGTATTATTTCCTGTTTATGCATGCGTGTGTTGTTTAATAATTAGCTGTAATTATTCATTTATTTCTGCTGCGCACGTTTTCGAAACGTGTAAACATGCGCATTGCACCGGGACGATCCCAACAGTGGTATCAGAGCGAGGTTGTGCAAGACCTACGCGTAAAATGATTTTACGTGTAGTAGTTAGTTGTAAATTTAATTTTAAGAAATTTGAGATTTTAATTTAGAAATTTCTAATTATAGAAATTTTCTAATTTGTTAGGAAATTTCGTATTAGGAAATTTGTTTCCTAATTAATTAGATTTTCTTAATTAAAATTTTATTTCCTAAAATAGGAGATTTTATAATTTAATTCAGAATTTCTAATTATAAAAATTTTCTAATTTGTTAGGAAATTTTGTATTAGGAAATTTATTTCCTAATTAATTAGATTTTCTTAATTAATAATTTTATTTCCTATAAGAAAATATTTAGATTTAATTTAGAATTTTTTTAATTGTAGAATTTCCTAATTTCTTAGGAAATTCATTTCCTAATTAAATATTAGATTTTCTTAATTAAAGATTATATTTTTTTAAAATAAAATATGTGATTATATATGGAAATTTATTTCCTAATCCAATTAAAGTATTTTGATTTTTAAAATCAGATTCTTTACCATATTTTATTAAATTAGATTTACGATAACTATGACTGGAAATAATCATAATTAGTTGCATTAATTATGCCATGTCATATAATTTGCCATGATTAGTTGCATTAATTATGTCATGTCATTTATTGCCATGTCATGTAGATAATTAATTGTTTGCATGAAAAGAGGATGAGACCTGAAATCCCTTTACAAATAATTAAAGCCAATATCTTCTGATAATATGGTTAGAGCCGGAGTTTAATTTCTTGTTTAGGTTGTTGGACTCTCTCCAAGCCCAGTCTGAAATTAAACATGTTAGAACCATTGAGATATGATTTCACGATTATCGGGCTGGCTTTAACTTGAAGCGTTGATTTATTGGACTCTCTCCAAGGTCAATGCGGATAGAGATGAAGTCGGGTGATATACATTTGATGTATACGTGTTAATGTGTTAACAACCCGATATTTATGCGACCATTCAATTAGTTGATAGCATAATGTGTAAAATACCAGAACTTCTAGGGATTTATTTGTAAATATCCCTAGTAGTAGGGGTTTATTTGTAAATAAACCTAATTTTGGGGTTAATTAAAATTAATTAAACCTAATAGAGATTAATCAATTTAATGGAGTTTGGTTAAACAATTAATTGGGTTTAATCAAGGGTAATAGGCTTGCCCAAATAAAGCCCAATTAGAGCCCAATTAAAGCTTATAGATAATGGGTTAAGGGTTTGGTGGATAGGGGCTTATCGGATCCTATCTAAACCCGACCCGTTAAGAGAAGGCTTATAAGATCCGGTCCTGTAGCATCCCATCCCGAATCGCGAGCTTGCCTTTAAGAGACCCGATCGCGCGAGTTCGCCTCATCGCCGTCGACGCCGAGCGTAAGGGAAGCTCCAAATCGGGAGCTCGAGCGAAGGAGAAGCCGGCGAATGGAAGGATTGGATTGTTAGGGCTTCTCTTCTTGATAAGGAGGAGAGCTTGGCTTGGTGTCGGTTGCGATCCGGAAGAAGGAGAACCACCGGTAAGTGTCTATTCGATTGGATTCTTCCGATTGGTGCTTGGTTTTAGCTTAGAATTTGGGTTTTCTTGAGTTAGATATTGTTTTTCTCAGCTGGTGGTTGCGATCTATTCGGATCGGTAGGATTGCGGTGTTTCCAGCTGCAAGGAAGAAGAAAGGAAGAAGGGAATCGAACGGATCTAGGGCTTTGGTAAGGGATTCTTAGGTAAGTCTTGGTTGGTTCAATTTCTTGAGTTGGAATTGGTTGGATCTTGAGTTTTGTTCGTTCCCACAGCTCGTTGAAGGGGGGCTGATTCGTTTGGATTGAGGTTGGTTGGCCGGTGGAGAAGAACAGATCCAATTAGGGCTTTGTGGATTTAGCAACGAGGAGGAACTGAGGGTTGAATTGAGGTAAGATTTTAAACGATTCAGTTCCTGATCAATTGATGATTAAGCATTGACTGTAGGTTACTGTTGAATCTAAGTTGAACAGAAAGATAAGTTAAGTTATTCTATGGTGATCTGTTCTTGAGGGAAATCATTTTTAGATTGGTTGATTAGCTTGAGTTTGATTAAATATGAGGTTAGCTATATTAATTATTTTAATTAATACAACTAATTAATTGTTTAGTTAAACTCTGTTAATAACAATCTAATGGTTAGATCCGTTTAACTTGAGTTAGTTTAATTGAATAGGGTTAAACTAACTCTTGTTTGATTAGGGTTTCTTGGTTATATCATTGTATTTAGGATGTTGATACTGTGTTTGCAGGTCCTTGATTGATTTTGAGACTTCGATATTATACGGGAGTATATTTTCTGGAGGTTCTTATTCGATATACGGTTACCAGGTGGATAGTCTACTGTATTTAGTCAATACAGTTCTCTTCCTATTTACAGTGCATGCTTCCTTTCATTTCTTGTGATTAGGTTACTTATCATGCTCTTATACTTATTATAGATTAGATGCTTTCGATACTCGTGTTTATCACATGCTTGATCGTATTTCTTTGACCTTATTATCAGTTCTGTTTATACCTCTGATGCTTGAGATCATTGTTATCCATGTTTATGATTACTGTCTCTATTTCAGTTATGTTATCATCATGTTGATACTTGTGATCAGTAGGACTTTTCATTAGTACCTACACATGTTAATTAACACGGTGTTAATTAACATGGTAGAGGATGATTATTCAGACTTGATCATGTCATCATGACGCATGAGCTCGATTGTAAATCCCGAAGGGGTGTATCGTGCCGGTAGTTGGCCTATAGTGATATAGGTGGTTATTACCCTATTTCACCAGGTACAGTGATGAGCTGTATGGCCTTCACGTTGCAGCTGAGTCAGTGGCTTGATCTCGACACCATGATGGTGGTACTCGGTCTGGCTATGTGAGCTGTATGGCCTTCACGCTGCAGCTGTAGCCTGGTTGTATGGCCTTCACGCTGCAGCTGAGAGTGTTTACTCTGGACGAGCAGTGAGGACAGCACTGGCCATAGGTATTGTACGTAGCTCTTGATGGGGCTACCTACTGAGGGTGCTACCAGACTAGTTTATTATAGTGCTGGATTCATAGCCACCCGCTATTGTCGTACACCTCCGACTCATTATACATGAGGCGCTGGAGCCAGTGTAGGCTGATGTATTATATACATGCATTGGACCGTATATGTGTGGGTTACATTATGAAGTGATTGTGTACTTGTATTGATACTTGATTGACACATTGCATAACATGATCATGCATATGGATTACTATGTGTATCTGAGATATGGCATTGCTTATATGATACCTGTAGGAGTTACTGTTGGTGGAAGATGCACTAAGATCTTGCCTAGAGTTTCGATGTTTGACAATACACCTAAGTCTGGTCAGTTTGACCAAGGGTTGATCCAAACAGGACCTGATGTTTGGATGTGTGGAAGTGAGCAAGAAGACCTAGTCGGTTAGACTAGGTAGTGGAAGTCCTGATCTGGAAGATTGGGCAAGGAAGTCCTGGTGAGTGAAGCTGGGCAAGGGAAAGTCCTAGTTGTAGGCTAGGCAAAGGGAAGTCCTGATTTGGAGGATCAGGCGGAAGTCTTTGCAGAGTCAACGTGCACCAGGTAGAGTCTGAACTTGGTCAGGAGGACCAAGTTGCAGTAGAGAGCTGGGCCTGGTCAGGAGGACCAAGCTGCAGCTGAGGGCTGGACTGATCAGGAGGATCAGTTGCAGTACAAATCCTGGGGGGCAAGGACAGAGCCGAGCACAAGTCCAACAAGTCTGGAGGATTTGGTTGGCATGAATTCTCCAGAATGGAGTGGGTTAGACTAACCCAAGATTTCGGTAGAAATATGAAGTTAGACCCACTAGGTAAGACTTTAGGTTGTTGTATTTGCTTGCTTGTATGCTTGTCTTGCAGGCACCAGGGAGCTGGAAGCAAGAGGGAAAAGCAGAGTCGACTCAGGCTGACGCAGAGTCAAGATCTTATCGCCGCTGACGCCACACAAGCTGGAGTCGACCCAGGAGTAGATAGAGTCGACTCAGAGAGGATAGCGGGCGAAGGCGATAGAACTTTATCTGCCACATCATCTGGAGTCGACCCAGATAAGGATCTGAGTCGACTCAGGCGGGCTATAAAAGAGGGCGTCGAGCAGTAGCCAGCCGCAAGTGTACGGAATGTCGTCAAGTAATAAAAAGATATCGAACCACAGGGACTGTGTATTAGCTATAGTGATGTCACTAAGATAGTTGTCTAGACTCGGAAGGAAATGATTTGGTTGAGGAATGTTGGTTGTGCGTTTGTGGTTGAGAGAAAGATTGGCTTGGGGCTTATGGGGTGAGATGGATAAGTTTAGGATTTCAGTTTCACATCCATGCTAGGTGATATCCCTAATTCATGTTTGTTCCCTTACCCTCAATGTTTACCACCTTGTAGGGATTCTAACCAAAATACCAACTCGACCTCGTCAGGCTTTGTTGGCATTTGACCTTGAAGTCCTATGTGGTGGCCCTCTAGTAAAGGTGACGCCAGAAAGTCCGGTTAAAGGCATTCCTCCTGTCACGAGGCGCCCCGGGTGTACGATCCAACGCCATACCCTCTGTCACCGAGTACCCTGTTAAGGACCTTGTCCTAGTGGCCACCCACCATTAGATATCCCTTATGGGGGTTTACCACTATGTAGGAATCACTTCGGAAGGTCCGGTTAAAGGCTTTCCTCCTGTCACGAGGCGCCCCGGGTGTACGATCCTAGGATCTTCCCACATAGTAATATACCCCTCATAATCATGCATATGCGCTCACACAAACATTTCATCAAACACATTCAAGGCACAATACACATGAAACAAATGTAAACACTTCATTGAATAGGAAAAATGACATAAACTAGTTCATACATCACCATCATTACATAGATGTTCATCCTACATCCTAAACTCAAGGATCTACTCCATTACAAGAAGATTACAAGAAGAATATATAAAAATAGTCATCCACAAGAAATGGGAAGACTTATCTTTGAAGCGTGGACATCCTCTTGAAGATCTTCTCGCTCCGGTGTAGGATGGATTGGTGGAGATGAAGTGTTTAGGGCCTCCCCAAGAGTGGGGAGGCCCCTTTCACTAAGCCAAGACCTAGGATTTTGGAGAATGACCCAAGATAACCCAAGATTGGGTTTGTTTTCCACTTATATACTCTCCCAAATCTGCCCAGATTTTCCTGGTTTATAAGGCTCCGTCTCAATGGGTTTTTCACCCAATAAACCTAGTTTTCTTCAATTGGACCCTGAACTAAAGTTGTAGATCATCAAATTATCTTCAATTTGGGTGGTGGACCAACCCATAACTCCATCTGAGCCGAAAGTTATGTTGGTTCAAAGTTTGGTCTGCAGTTTGGGCAGAGCACCCAGCGCGGCCGTGGTCAGGAGGCACGGCCGTGCCATTTAGCATGGCCTAGAGAAGTCATCGTTCTGTACACCCTGAAGCAAAGTTGTAGATCTTGAAGTTAGCTACATTTTGGTACATGGCACGGCCTATGGGTCCACTTGAGCTGAAAGTTATGTCCATTTTACTTTAAGTCTGCAGAACTGTCCAGAAGGGAGACACGCCCGTGTACTTTCCGTCACACGGCCGTGCCTAGTGGGCACGGCCTGGGGCAGGCGCGCCTCTGTAAATGAGGCACGGCCGTGCCTTTTGGGCATGGCCAGTAACTGTGCTTCTCTGGAAATGAGGCACGGCCGTGCCTATTAGGCACGACCAGTAACTGGCGCTTCTCTGGAAATGAGGCACGGCCGTGCCTTTTGGCACGACCCAAGCTGGATCAGGCTGAAGAAGTGGGCACGGCCGTGCCTGATAGGCACGACCCCTTGCTGTCGTCGCTCTGTTGGAGGGACACGGCCGTGTCTCCTGGTGTTACACGGCCGTGTCTAAGCCTGGAAATATGTGAGGCACGACCGTGCCTGGTAGGCATGGCCGTGTTCTGGCTTGTTTCTTCTTCTCCTCCATTTCTTCGTGTTTGCTACATAAGAGACTCACCCGTGACAGCGAGCACGGCCAGTGTGAGTCTCTTTTCTCCACTATTTGCTCTACCATCAATAATGCATCATTTTGGTTCTAAATCGCATCCTGTCAAGCAAAATATACAAAAAGCAGATCTCTGAGCAAAAGAGTAGAAATATGCAATAATAAATGAAATAGGTGTGACAAAGTAGATCATATGCAATGAATTACAAATAGATGAGCGTTAAACAATGCTAAAAAACTATATATGATCTACGCTCATCACATTTCAATTTTCATAAAACTTCGAAGATGCGTGCGGAAGCTAAAACAAAGAACGATGCAGAAACGTAAAAGATAAAGTAAGCAGGTGACACTTTTATTTTTACTTGGTTCACAGCGCAACGCTGCTACTCCAAGGCCCACGGTTCTTGACTGTTTACTCTTGGCAATCCACTAATGCACTTGCCCCTTCTGGCAGCAAGTGTATTTGAGAAAGCAATACAAAAATCGATTACAAGTTTTGAACGAATGGAAATATAGAGTTAAATTTTTACCGAACTTTTGATTGCTCGGTCGCTCCCCGGAAGTATTATTCTCGGCGCCTCAGTGTGAAGTTGAGTGGCTTGGAGCAGGTACAGCACCGATGTCGAAAATAGAAGGCTCGGGAGTCGCGAGAACAGAGTTCGGAAGCTTTTGAATTGATGTCCTCGGCTGCTGGTTGCGTCCTTCTTTTATAGCTAGTTGAGTCGACTCAGATGCAGATCTGGGTCCACCTCCAGTCGACGTGGTAGATAAAATTCGTTCCCGCTCGTTATCCTGCCTAAGTCGACTCTGCTGCCGCCTGAGTCGACTCCAGTCACCGTGGCGTCAACCCGATAACTTTTGACCCTGAGTCGACTCAGAGTCCACCCGAGTCGACTCCAGTCAAAGTGGTGGAAAATCATCGCGCTGACTTCCGGGTTTCGGCTGACTCAGCTGGAGTCGACTCCAGTCCCATCTGGGTCGACTCCAGTGACAAAAATCAGCTTTTTACCCTAGAGTTAGATTTCGATTGATTTTTCCATTCCTGCAAAAGTGTTAGCAAATAACATGCAAAATAAGATTATTTTTGAGCCAGTTCCTGGAACCAACTCAAGGTCTTAACTTCAGGTTTCCAGTGAAACCCTGGGTTAGACCGACGCCTACTGTTCCCTTGGGAACGCATCCTCACCCACTCCACTCAGGAGAATTTACTTGATGCCAACTGAGTCCTCCTGACTCATTGGACTTTTGCTCGGCTCTGTCCTCGGCCCCCAGGATTTGTGCTGCGGCTCGGTCCTTCCCGACCAGCCCAGTCTTCTGCTGCGACTTGGTCCTCCTGATCAGTCCAGTCTTCTGCTGCGGTTCAGTCCTCCTGACCAACCTAGACTTCTGCTGCGGCCTGGTCCTCCTGACCAGCCCAGACTTCACCTTGGTGCTCTTGACTCTGCCAAGACTTCATGCCTAGCTTCCACTAGGACTTAACCTTGTGCTTCCTGCACACTTAGATTAACTTGTTTAGTCCAATCACACACTTAACTTGAACCTAGTTCCATTATCAAAACTCAGGTTTGATCTGCTGGTGCTCCCTGCACCAACAATCTCCCCTTTTTGATTATGACCTTAAGGTTTCAAGTTAAGTCTAAATTATATCTAAGCTTGAAAACAATAAGTCCAGTAATAATCATAATTGAACTTCATGAACTAGTTTGCAAAACAACTAGACAAAATTCTAACACTAGAGTGTGGTTTTCATAAACTCCCCCTGAATTCATGCTTAAATAATTTTTAGTCTCCCCCGAATTCAATCCTCTTATCTTTCTTCCCCTTTTCCAGATTAAAAAGTTTGAAAAGTTTTGCTAAAATTTATTGACAGTTTGAACCCAAACCAGTGAAGTTTTGAAAA
>NC_133861.1:3371675-3399313 GCF_044706935.1 Curcuma longa
CCGTTTCGTTGATCTGGCTTGGGACGACTCCGCTGAGTCTGGAGTCAACTCAAGTCGACTGTGATCGATGATTTTTTGATTTTTTAGGTTGATTGTACCTTTTTTAAACCATTTTAGGTTTATTAAATTTTAAAACAATTTGTTAAGTTAATTAAATTTTTAAATAATTTTTTAAGTTAATAAAATTTTTAAAATAATTTTAAAAGTTAACTAAAATTTTAAAATAATTTTTAAATTTAATTAAATTTTTAAAAAAATTTTTTAGGCTAATTAAAAAATTTTTTAAAACAATTTTTAAGTTAATTAAATTTTAAAATAATTTTTTAAGTTAATTAAATTTTTAAAACAATTTTTAAGTTAATTAAATTAAAATTTTAAAACAATTTTTAAGTTAATTAAAATATTTAAAACAATTTTTAAGTTAATTAAAATTTTTTTAAAATAATTTTTAAGTTAATTAAATTTTTAAAACAATTTTTAAGTTAATTAAAATTTTAAAACAATTTAAAACAATTTTTAAGTTAATTAAATTTTTAAAACAATTTTTAAGTTAATTAAATTTTTAAAACAATTTTTTTTAAGTTAATTAAATTTTTAAAATAATTTTTAAGTTAATTAAATTTTTAAAACAATTTTTAAGTTAATTAAATTTTAAAACAATCTTTTAAGTTAATTAAATTTTAAAAAAACTTTTAAGTTAATTAAATTTTAAAACAACTTTTAAGTTAATTAAATTTTATTTATTTATTGGGTTTATTGAATGTTGTTAGCCTACACGGCTCACAAAGGATTTAAGCTCTACCAAATAGATGTAAAGTCCACATTCTTGAACGTGTTCATTAAACGAGAGTCTATATAGGTCATCCACTTGGGTTTGAAGGTAAAGACCATCTAAATTATGTCTTCAAACTCAAAAAAAATCTTATATGGCTTAAAACAAGCACCTAGGGCATGACATGAAAGACTATAGGTACTTATGATACTTAACTACAAGTCGAGCTGATATTTTATTTGCAGTTGGTATATGTGCTAGGTATCAATCAGATGATAAGGAATCACATCTAACATTAGTGAAAAGAATATTTAGGTATGTTAAGAGAAAACTAAATATAAAAATATGGTACCTTAGAAGTAACAACTTTGACCTAATATGGTACTCTTACTCAGACTATACTGGTTATAAACTAGACAGAAAAAGTACAAGTGAATGGACAGTTCTTGGGTTCATATCTAGTCAGCTGATGTAGTAGAAAGCAACAATGTATTACATTGTCTACTACTGAAGCAGAGTACATAGCAATGGGAGAATGTATTGCACAATTACTTTGGATAATGCACACATTAACTGACTTTAATTTAAAATACCACAACACTAAAGTATTAATTGACAATATCAATTCAATCAATTTGACTAAAAACTCAATCTATCACTCTAGAACCAAACATATAGAAGTTAAACACCACTTTGTTAGGGACCATGTCGCTAAGAGATTATACTCGACTATGTTGAGTACAAATTAAACTTAGCTAACATCTTCATAAAACCCCTTCTTGAATCTAAGTTTAACACACTCAGAAGACAATTAGGAATATACTTGGTAGACTAAGGATAAATTTTTAAATTATTTTTTATCATAATATTTTCTCAAAAATTAGGATTTTTAAATATACTATTACATATATTTTTCAAAATGTTTTCAAAATTATTTACTCATTATTTTTTTGAGAAACTTAGTTTTAAAAAGATACTTTTAAAATTCTCTTTGATTTTAAAATTCAAAGATAAAATTTGGACTTAGTCTAGGCACACCCAGTAGAGATTATACACCTATAGATTTAGGCGAACCACATCTTACAAAACACACTATATATAACTTGCTTTGTGTATTATGAAATCTAGAACGGTGTGAGATGCATAGGGTAAAAGTCTGGATTTTTTATGCTTATGTTCATGCATCAAAAACAAATCTGGGCTAAAAATAATAAACATGGATCAAGTTAAGTGTTCTTGCTTAGCAAAAGACTAGCTAAAATAATACACTTAAACTTGACTAACTTGGTCAAACTGTTATCTTCTAATAGTCAACCAATACCAATAAGTTAGATGTGTGATTAAAGGATAAATTTTTTTTATCTAAGTATTTTTATATATCATATATAAATGATATGCTTGGACTCAAACCCTAACTTCTAACGTGATTAAAATTATATTTATGATTTTTAATTTTTTAAAAATCTTTAAGATATTTTTTTAAAAAAATCCCTCAAGTTTTTAAAGTAGTTTTTGATTATGGCAAAGGGGATAGGAAAGTTTAAGTTAAAAATTTTCAAAATAGAAAAAAGTTAAAGTTTTCAAAATGTTTTGAAATAAAAGTCTTTAAAAAAAAAGTTTTCAAAGTATATTGGAAAAATAACTTTTTAAATGGACTTTAAAATTTTCAAAATCTTAGTCTTTTTTCAAAGAAATGTAAAATTTTACAAAATATTTTTGAAAATGTGTTCAAAAATCTTAAGTATAACTTGGATGGTTCTTAGACCAATTGATAAAGTAAAAAGAACCATGTCAAGTTCAGAGGGAGAGAGAGAAAAATATTTTTTAACTTAGGGGGAGAATCTTAAGTTAAGGGGGAGTCATATTTGTTACTTAGAATTTTTTATTGTTGACTTAAAAATTTATTCTAAACTTGTATTGTTAAAGAATTTATACTTAACTTAAAACTAAGGTTTCCATAAGCAAAATAAGGGAGATTGTTGTGCATGTAGCACAGGAGCACATACTTAACTGAAACTAAGGTTTCCTAAGTTTTGATAATGACAAAGGATTCAAGTTAAGTCTGTGAAGTGGACTAATGAGCTGAACTAAGTGTGCAGGTAGCACAGGAAAGTCCTAGTTGAGGCTAGGCAAAGGAAGCCCTAGTTGTTGCTAAACAAGAAGGATCTAGGAGCTATGTAAGGAAGTCCTAGTCAAAGGACTGGACAAGGAAGTCCTGGTTTGGTGGACTGGGCAAGGAAGTCCTAGTGGAGGATTGGACAGGAAGTCTTGGCAGATTAGAGCACTAGATGAGAAAGTCTAGGCTAATTTGGAGGACCGAACGTCTAGCGGTGGAAGTCCTGGGGCCGAGGATCAAGGCTGAGCAAAAGTCCAACAGGTCTGGAGGACTCAGTTGGCAAAAGGTAACTTCTCTCGAGTGGAGTGGGTGAGGGCGCATTCTTGGGAAGGGAACAGTAGACATGAGTCTAACCTAGAATTTCACTGAAAGTTAAAAGTCAAAACTAAATAGTTTGCCAAAACTGTTTCTTTCCTATTTATATTTTATTTTTGTACTAACTTGTGATGCAGGAAAGGAGGGGCTGAAACTTTTGTTCTATACACCCTTATCTGGATCCAGGCGACCGGATGAGTCAAGCGCCCGAAAGGGATCCAGGCACTCGCAACCGAACAGGCCAGCGAGGCGGATGAGATGGCAGAATCCCAGTGGTCGGGACACCTCATCCTCCTAGGCGCCTTGAAAGGCTCCAGGCACCCGGATATGGATAAGACGTTACAGAGTCAAAGTTGATCGAGCAACCTCCACATCAGCATCTAGGCGCCATGAAGGGATACAAGCTCCAGCGCCTTCAATAGAGTCAATCGATCCTTGACAGACTTTGCCAGTGATGGTATCCGGCTCTTGTCCCTAGATCAGTAAATGGTATCTCTTGACCATCCATAACATGCTGGGAAACCTCCGGCTCTACTGACGCAATGGGTCGTCTCAGTGATTGACCTCCTCCTCGATTTATCGGGACCATAATATCACCTGATAATATATATATAATTCCTATAAATTTCTAGAAACATTCATAAATGTACTAGAAATTGTACTTACAACTGCTTGGAGAATTCGTGTCGTTGTCTATCCATCTCACAACTTGGATCTAATAACGAAAATTTGATAAACCCGATACAACGACAAATTCGAAAAGAACTCAACCTAAACCCTAAACCTAATGTATAATCTAATATGGACCCTAAAACCTAATGCTCTGATACCAAATAATTGGTATCAGATAAACCTACAAATGCATCGATAAATTCGGAAGACTACAAATACATTGATAAATCCAACGACAAATCCGACAAAACCCACAAAAATGGACTTCGCAACTTAAGCTTTGATACCACTAAATTGGTATCAGATAAACCATGAATGCAACGACAAATCCAGAAAACTACACATGGATCGTAAAACTTCTCTTTGATACCACTAAATTGTTACGTCCCGGGAGACGGCTGTTCAAAAAATTTCGGCAGTATCTCCCTTGTAATAATGATATTTCCTTGAATACATAAGTACAAAGGCCTACAAGGCCATAATCAGGACTACACGTCCACATCCACACACAACAAGTACATGAATAACTACTAAAAACAGAAGTAGTAAGGCCCACACGACCACAACTAATAAACTAATGTATGCAACCAAAACAGAACGTATAAATGACAAGTCCACACAAAACTACTAGAGTTTCGTAGCAAAACATAACGAAACACAAATTCACACAAGCACAAACACAAGTCCGAAATCCAGACAAACAACTCAAAGGAAATCCACTAGTCCACAAATACAATCCATAAACCGAACACAAATGAAATCCATACAAACCACTACATAACAATCTCCTGCTGTGAGATGGAATAAGCCTGGCAGAACTCCAAGCTCCAAATTAATCCTCCTATCTGCTACCTAGGGAAAAAATAGGACAACCCCTAGAGTCTGAGTAGTGAGTATCAAATATACTCAGTGGAATACAGGTTAGAAGTGCATAACAGGATATAACAACTGAGATAACAAAAGATATACAGTCTCTACAATGGATATATATAAAGGAAAGGTAAATACTAGTCAATAGGTAACAGGAATCATGGGAATAGAACATGATATATCAACTGAGGTAACAAAAGTTATACAGTCTCTACAAGTGATACATAAGGAAAAGATCAATATTGTGTAACAGGTATAGGAATCATGCAAATTCATGCAATGCATGTCATTATACAATGCAATAGTCATATATCATACAAGTGCAACAGACACACACAAAGATGCTGTAAACAATAATGTAGTAAAATATAATAGCAAATGCATGGTAGCACCCACACAGTAGTGCTATAATGATCACACCCACACAGACAGTGCTACAATGATCGCACCCACACAGGCAGTACTACAATATGATCGCATCCACATGGCAATGTGTCGCACCCACACAGACAGTGCTATAATGGTCGCACCCACACAGGCAGTGCTACGATCGCACCCACACAAGTAGTGCTATAATGCTCTCACCCACATAGGCAGTGAGAGATAACAATAATAACAAGCAACAACACCTACTTCTAGCATGTAGATGTTATAATGCACAGCTCAACATATAATAACTACAACTACTCAGCATAATCAACATGAATCAAGATGAGTCATCATAGGTCAATGATACCAACTTGAGACTGTACTATCAATGGATAGATCAATCAAAGGTCAACCAGCATGTATCAAGCAACGAACAATACAAGGTATCAACTAGGTAAATAACATAGGTAACAAGATAGCAACAGGATAGTATCAGATCATATCAAAGGTCAACTGGCAAGTATCAAGAAACAAGTAACACAAGAGTATCAACAAGATAAACAATAGAAGCAACATGAATAACAAGAGGATAAAAGCAACATACAATAGATCATGCACTAGAATGAATCCTGTAGTGACCAAGTACAGGGTATCCACCTGAATCTGACGATCATCAATAACAGAACCCCCAGAAAATATATCCTCTGAGTATAATAGGACCAATCAATCAAGGTCCTGAAATTAAACAACCATACAATACTTACTAAGATGATACTGTATCAAATTTATAGTAATTAAATTCTATAATTTAATCCAACTAATTCCCTTATTAATTGATAAATCAAATAAATGAATTATCACTCCCATTCTAATTGTTAATGATCAAACCCTATCCTGATCTTTAATTACTATCATAATCCAATCAACTAAACCAATTAAACCATTCAACTCCACCATCCCTTTGGTTTACAACTGGATTCAACAGATCACACCCAATAAATGAATCTTAATTAATTTAATAGCAACCATAACACCTAATTAAATTTGATTAACACTTGTTAATTTGGTTCATGCTAAGGACCAATTAAGGTCCAATAACACAACCAAACCTAACATTCAGTTAACCAAATTATTCCATTAACTAATTCATCTAATATAAACCCTAAAATAGATCAAGTCATCAACAATCCTAACTCTATCAGGATCAAGACTAAACACACATAATACACCCTAAATTAAATCACAACCTAACTAATAGCAAGCCATACTCCCAAATCTACAACACACTACCATTGAAATCCAAACTACACCGAAACTCACACCAGCATTTAGCATGATCATATCAACAATCTGATTGATCTCGGCATCCACTAGAACTAAGCCAGCCACTCCCAACACGGCAAAAACTAACCTCAAGAATTCATTCGGTGATTTCAAGAACCGATCAGTTCAAGGGTCGATCCTATAAAATCCCATTTAATCTCGATCCAACAGTAAACAAGATCAACACCAATCGGCAACTAATCAAGAGCTAAATCAACTTAGATCCAATATCTTACCTCCAAGATCAGTTCCAATCAAGCCCTAGAAATCATAGATCCAAGCTCTTCTTCTTCCCTCGCCGTCGAAACCCAAAGAAGGCTCCAATCGATCTGCTTAAGTCTCAACAAATTTAGTTATGGAACTCAATCAGATCAAGGGAATCGAAGGAATACAGCAAAAACCATAACGACTTCATCATCGATCAACTTCACCCTGTTTGCACCGATTGAATCACCACCACACGCGCGATTACAGCCACCTCCGGCAAGAAAATCCCCAACCGATCTTCTGGTCATTGTCGGTTCAGCTCAACTTCGACTCCAGCTCTGGACGAATGCACTCAAGCGTTGAGGAAGAAGAAGGAGAAGACAAAGCAGAGATCGCGTCGTGTGATCGGGGAAAACAGGGATGAGATCGCGAGATGGGAAGGAACAGTAACCAGGTCTTTAACTTAGCTTTATCGGATCAGGTTTAACCCGAATCCAATAACCCTAAGTTTCATCCAATAACCCTATATCCAATATTAAATGTATTAGATTTTAATTAAACCTAATTGACTTTAGGGTTAATTTAATTACCCTCTTAAATGGCTTCCCTAATCCTCCCTTAAACATCAATAATTAGGATAAATTTATTTGCAAATAATGCCCTATAATTTTTGGTATTTTACAGTATTTGATTGGATCTTAAACTCAATTACTGAATGCCCGCAATATGATTTATAGCATGAGAGAATTTATGATTAGATCACAAGTAGTGAGCATCTCTACATGTGCAATTATGAATGCATTGAAATTATCCCTAGTCGATGAATTGATGAAGACAGACTTCATCGATTCTGTTGAGACACGCACGTTTTAAACTCCTTGGTTTGCCAAGTAGCTATTCTTACTGGCTGGAGATATTGGATATTGAGAGTTAAATGTGGATGCTAGTTAAAGGTAACTAGTTCATTAGAGTGACCTGCTATGAGACTTCATATGGTTCTATGTATATAGAGATATGTTAATGAAGATCTAGTGTAGTTTAAGTGTGAGTTTCTTTTGACTTACGATATTTAAGTCATCTTGGTCATAGAGGCTTATACTTTGACATCTTAAGCAAACATCTCCTAGGACATGTGGACCCAGGTTGATTGGGTGTAAGTCAAAATGTCCAAAGGTGTTTAGATAGCCCATAGATGATTGACCGCTCCTTGAAAAGGAGATGTATACCCTGCGGTCGCTTGTCAGGATTGTTACTTGATGTCTTTGGCCAAAGGATTACATGTTAAGAGCATGGTACTCTTGGATGCATGTATAAGTAACTTGAATCCATAGGACAAGAAAGCAAACTTAGGCTAGGTGTGACATAGTTAGCCTAGTGGGAATTGATTCATATAGTCCATGTCATGAACTAAGGCAGTATAAGATAGTGAAAGGAATAGGACACATCTCATTATAGCTCCAGAAGGGTTTAGAAATACTTCTGAAATTAATCGTTGATTTTTTATCAATTGGGGATCAAAATGTACTACTAGGTGTCGTTCATGATCATTTCATAATTAATAGTTAATTATAGATGACCAACATAGTCGGGAATCTATTGGGTCACACACACTATAAATTTCTCTGAAAGATTTAAAATGAGTTTGAGAATTGGATTCTCAAAATGAGAGAAATAAAGTTTGATTCGATTGGAGAAAGAGAAAAGATGATGGAATTCATCTTATGAAGATGAAATGACCAAATTCGTTTGGTTCAAATTAGAGAGATTTTGGTAGATCGGAAGTGATGATGGGTCTCGTCTTATGAAGGTGAAATAAATCAAATTAGTTTGGTTCTGATTGAAGGTATTTTGATTATTTAACTAAACGGTTTGATTTTGAATCAAACTTAAGTTGATCGGCATAGGGGTTTTGGGTATTGAGCTAAGGATGGGGTTTTGGATTGGATCCAAGTCCAATAAGAAATGTTATATGAGATATAATGTTGAAGTAGGAATGAACGATTGGTATTAAATCCTAATGGTTAGGATCAATCAAGACCATTCATCCATCTAACTCGGTTTGCTATAGTAACTAATTCAACTTGATTTGCTACGGTACCAAAACCCTAAACCAACCCAGTTGTCAGTCCCAAAATTCCTAATCGCAATCTCCCTAGCACGATTTCTAAAATCATGACTTTAAAGCTACCCCAGCCGCATGAAGGAAGAAAGCCAGTCGAGCGCCACATTCTCCAGCTCTCCCCAATGGCGATTTTACCCTAATTGCAATTCTACTAAATGCTGACCACCCCTCTCCAATTTTCTCTTGCTCGTGAGAAAGGGGAAATGTTCCTCAATGTTGCCTTCGATTTTCGCTTGCTCACAAGAAAGGGATTAGAGATTTCAAAAATCGAGGTGGTTGAAGCTCGATCCACTACTCATAGAGGTGAAATCGGTAAGCTGAGTGTCGTCGACTTCAAGAGAGTGGTGATTGAAAAACCCTACTCAATCGCATGCCGACCTTCTCATCTCTCTTTTCCTGTGAACAACCCATCGCCGATCGTCGACCATCAAGCTTGTGAAGCTACTGGTGCCCAAGTTCTTAGTGAAGACTATCCAGTAGCCACTAATCAGAGCCTTGGCGGAGGGTTTCTTTTCAGCAATCACCAGCAACTAGTCGGTCACCAGAAATTATTTCCAGCCACTAGAGGAAAGGGAAGCGCCAGCGGGCATTGGACACCAGCAGCTCATCCTTCACTATCAACAGCTGCCGCGGGACAAGACGTCATAGATTAGAGATCTTATGAAGGGTTGCAGTCGGCCACCAGTGAAGATCCAATGCTGGAAATACTTTTTAGTAATCGAGTTGATGTCGGAGTTACTGGCGGGTTGTTGTTAATAATCCTTGGTCGTCTGATGACTATTTGTCATCTTCGTGAAAGCTTGTGAAGCTTTCAGAGATCATTCCATCAACGTTGAAAAGGATTTCCAACCATTTGTCCTATTTCAGTACTCAAAGACTAATCACTACAATCTACATCGGGAATACAATGGCCGACAATAGTTAGAAAACCCTATAAACTTATTGCGATAAGTGTTGTTGCAATATTAGAATTTTTTTCTCTCATATCAATCGTGGTCGATGGTCAGCTAGTACTGAAGACGATGACATGACTTGTGGCTTTATGAAGTTGTCCAAACAAAAGCTTGGTGTGGATCACTGTTAGAGGTGGAGCTTTGATAGATCCGCTCGATTGATGTCAATCTCATTTTACGTTATTTGTCAGGTATATCTAAAAAAATTATTATTCAATAAAATTTTAAAATTCCAGTTATGCTTTGTACATGTTTTATCCTATATGTGTGTGTTGTGATTGTTGTAATAATTAGATGCAATTATTATCTTTTCTTCTACTGGGCACGTTTATGAAACATATAAACACGTATAATGCATAAGGCTGATCTTGACAATGGTATCATAACTTGATTGTGCAAGACATACACATAAAATAGTTTTATGTGTTGTAGTTAGTCATAAATCTGATTAGGAAAATATTATGATTTAATTGAGAATTCTTAATTATAGAAATTTTTTAATTTATTAGGAGATTTCGTATTAGAAAATTTATTTCTTAATAAATTAGATTTTTTTATTATAACTTTATTTTCTAAATAAAAACATATGATTGGATTGGAAAATTATTTTCTAATCTAATTAAAGGATTATGATTTATGAGATCAGATTCTTAATCATATTTTATTATCAGATAAGATTTACGATAACTATGATTGGATTTAGTCATGATCAGTTGTATTAATTTTATCATGTCATGTCATTTGTTATGATTAATTTTATTAATTATGTCATGTAATTTAATGTCATGTCATATAGATAATTTGATTATTTTGCATGAAAAGAGGATATCTAAAATCTCTTATAAAATTATTAAAGCTAACATCTTTTGCTAATATGGTTAGAATGAAAGTTTGATTTCTTGTTTGGATTGTTGGTGTAGGACCTGTTGGTGAGTAGGATCGAAAGAACGCGCTAGAGGGGGGGTGAATAGCGCGTTGCACGCTTTTCGACTTTCAGAAATTCTCGAACGATGCGGAAGCAAAACAATAATAAAAATGCAGCGGAAATGTAAAGTGCAGAAAGTAAGGGACGCGTTTGTTTTTACTTGGTTCACAGCGCAACGCTGCTACTCCAAGGCCCACGGTCCTTGACCATTTACGTTGGGCAATCCACTAAGGCACTTGCCCCTTTACGGCAGCAAGTGTATCGAAAAATCCGTACAAATTTTGAATACAATGATTGAATAATTGAATTATAGAGTTACCACACTTTTGCTTTTATCGGTCGCTCCCCGGATGTGAAATTCGGCGCCTTGGTGTAAGATGAAGTAGCTTGAAGTAGTTGCAGCACCAACGTCGAAAAAACGAAGCTCGGGAGTCACGAGAACGGAGTTTGGAGGCGTTTTGAATGAATGCTTCGGCTGCTGGTCGCGGGCCCTTTTATAGCCTTGCTGAGTCGACTCAGATGCAGATCTGGGTCGACTCCAGTCTGCGTGGCAGATCAAGTTTTATCGTCTTCACCCGACTTCTTCTCTGAGTCGACTCCGATTGACTTCTGGGTCGACTCCAGTCGCGGTGGCAGTGGCGTTGATAATTCTTTGACTCTGAGTCGACTCAAAACGTCATCTGGGTCGACTCCAGGCTGCGTTGGCGAAAAGTCGACGTGCAGACTTCCGGATTCCAGCTGACTCGGCTGGAGTCGACTCCAAAACCCATCTGAGTCGACTCCAGACCTGAATTTTCAGCTTTTCGTCCGGAGTTCGCATTCGTCTGACTTTTCCTTCCTGCAAAAGATGTTAGCTCAAAATGATAACATGTAAAGGATTAAGTTGGTCTATCAGACCAACTATAAGTCTTAACTTCGGATCTCCAGTGAGACCCTAGGTTAGACTGACGCCTAGTGTTCCCCTCGGGAACGCGTCCTCACCCACTCCCCTCGGGAGAATTTACCTGATTGCCAACTGAGTCCTCCTGACTCGTTGGACTTGTGCTCGGCTCTGTCTTTGCCCCCCAGGATTTGTGCTGCAACTGATCCTCCTGATCAACCCAGACTTCTGCTGCAGCTTGGTCCTCCTGACCAAGCCCAGACTTTTACTACAACTTGGTCCTCCTAACCAAGTCCAGACTCTACCTGGTGCACTTTGACTCTGCCAAGACTTCATGCCTAGCTGTACTAGGACTTTTCCTGCAAGCTCAGTTTAACCTGGTTAGCCAACCCACATACTTAACTTGATCCTAGTTCCATAATCAAAACTCTGGTTTGATCTGCTAGTGCTTCCTGCACTAACACTTGTCTAGTCAACTGGTGTAGTAGAAAGCAACACTGTGTTGCATTATCTACAACTGAAGCTGAATACATAGCATTAGGTGAATATGTTGCTCAAATACTCTGGATGATGCACACATTAACTGATTTAGATTTAGAATGTAAAAATATAAAGGTCTTAATTGATAATATAAGCACAATTAATTTAACTAAAAATCCTGTTCACTATTCATGAACCAAGCATATAGAAGTAAAACACTACTTCATACGCGACCATGTAGCTAAGGAAGAAATTGTGCTTGACTATATCGAGTCAAAATCCAACTTAGCAGACATATTTACTAAACATTTACCCGAGTCAGAGTTTAGTACATTAAGAAGGAGGCTAGGTTTATGTTTAGTAGAATAGTAAAATAAAATTTTCAAAACTCATATTGCTTTCAATTTTTAACTATTATAAATATGATTTTTCAAAACTTTATCTATTTTGAAATTTTTAGTTTTTTTAAATATAAAGAAAGGAATATTTTTGCCTTAGACTAGGTGCAATTCCCCAGAAAGCATGATCCTATAGATCTAGGTGAACATCTCACAAAGCACACTAGATACCTTGATTGTGTTTGTTAAACATAGAACAGTGTGAGATGTATAGGCCTTTAGTCTAAGTACCAAGATGCTTAAGTCAGTGCATCGAACCTTACTTAGACTTTAAACTCATATTAATCAAGTTAAGTGTCCCAAGAAAAAAAGTTTACCTTCTAAACTGGGATAATACACTTACACTTGACTAACTGGGTCAAGCTTCTACTTTTTAGTAGTTAGCTAAAACCTAAGTTGGACACGTGCCCCAAGAAATAATTTTTTAAGTATTTTTATTAATATTAAGCTTATCTTGGACTCGACGCACTTAGAATATTTTTTTTGATTATGTCAAAGGGGGAGAGAGTAATTCAAGGTTTCAAAATTTTGGATTTTCAAATAAAAAACTTTGGATTTTTTTTTTGTTTCAAAAAGTAAACTTGTTTTTTCAAAGGGGGAGAATTCAAGGTTTCTAAAACACACTTGGGTAACTTGTGTTTTTTTAAATTAAATTGACAAATTAAACTTGGGTTTCAAAACTTAACTAGTTTGGATGCAAGTTGTCAATAATTTTTTCAAAAACTTTCAAAAGTTTTAATCTGTTAAAGGGGGAGAAAAATAAGAGGATTAAAGTCAAGAGGAGAACCAAAGCATGAATTCAGGGGAGAACTAAAAATTATTTAAGCATGAATTCAGGGGGAGTTTAAAAACCCGACTTGCATGTTTATCTTTAAGCAATTGTTTTTTAAAACTGATTTATGAAGTTCAATTATAAATTATTACTGGAATCAATGTTTTCAAGCTTAAATATGATTTTAACTTAAATTGAAACCTTAAGTTACCATTATCAAAAAGGGGGAGATTGTTAGTGCAGGGAGCACCAGCAGATCAAACCTGAGTTTTGATAATGGAACTAGGTTCAAGTTAAGTGTGTATGTTGGACTGATATGTTAATCTAAGTGTGCAAGGAGCACAGGTTTGACTAAGTCCTAGTGGAAGCTAGGCAATGAAGTCTTGGTAGAGTCAAGAGCACCAGGTGAAGTCTGGGCTGGTCAGGAGGACCAGGCCACAGCAGAAGTCTGGGTTGGTCAGGAGGACTAAACCGCAGCAGAACACTGGACTGATCGGGAAAGATCGAGTCGCAGTAGAAGACTGGGCTGATCGGGAAGGATCGAGCCGCAGCACAAACCCTAGGGGTCGAGGACAGAGCCGAGCAAAAGTCCAAACGGGTCAGGAGGACTCAGTTGGCATCAGGTAAATTCTCCTGAGTGGAGTGGGTGAGGACGCGTTCCCAAGGGGAACAGTAGGCGTCGATCTAACCCAGGGTTTCACTGGAAACCTGAAGTTAAGACCCTGAGTTGGTTCCTGGAACTAGCTCAAAAATAATCTTATTTTGCATGTTATTTGCTAACACTTTTGCAGGAATGGAAAAATCGATCGAAATCTAACTCTGGGACAAAAAGCTGATTTTTGTCACTGGAGTCGACCCAGATGGGACTGGAGTCAACTCCAGTTGAGTCAGCCGAAATTTGGAAGTCAACGCGACGATTTTCCGCCACTTCGACTAGAGTCGACTCGGGTGGACTCTGAGTCGACTCAGGGTCAAAAGCTATCGGGTTGACACCACGACGACTGGAATCGACTCAGGTGGCAGGGGAGTAGACTCAGGCAGGATAACGAGCGGGAGAATTCTATCTGCCACGTCGACTGGAGTCGACCCAGATGAATAACTGAGTCGACTCAACCTGTGTTATAAAAGACAACCGCGAGCAGCCGCTAGAGAACACCACTTTTTCTGATCAAAGCTCCGTTCTCGCGACTCCCAAGCGCTCCTTCCTCGACGTCGGTGTCGTGCACAATCCAGATCATCCCGAGACCCTCCGATACGTCGAGACCAAGTTTTTGAGGAGTACCATCGCGATCAACTTCGGTAACTTGTTTAATTAAATTGTTTTAATTGTACCAAGTTATTTTTGAATTGTGATTGTTTGTACTTCGTTACACTTGCTGCCGTAAGGGGCAAGTGAGTTAGTGGATTTGCCCGCAGTAAACGGTCAAGGATCGTGGGCCTTGGAGTAGCAGCCTTGGGCTGTGAACCAAGTAAACAAAAGCGTCATCTTTTTACTCAGTTTATTTTATCGCTTTCGCACGCACTTACATTCGAAATGGTTGTAGACATATTTTATACACTGATGCGGTGCTCGTCGCGATTTTTCCGTTGCATAGATTTTCATCTCATGTGGATTTCCGTATATACGGTTTTTCGGCTTTCTCATGGTGATCTATTATAATCTAGGTGTTAGTGGTCGTGTAGGCCATCATTCTTTATTTGTGATATGTACTTGTGTGTGTATAATTGGACGTGTAGTCCATAATTCCGGTCGCATGTGGCCGAGTATATTATGTTTGTATTCAGGGAATTGTCAGCGATACTGGGGAGGTGCTGCCGAAAATTTTCGGACGGCTATCTCCCGGGTCGTGACAATTTTATGGTATCAGAGCTGTTAGATCTTTCGGGATTAGTCGTTGCATTCTTAATCTATCTGATACCAATTTTATGGTATTTGTCGGGATTGGAATTTTTGTCTATCTGATACCAATTTAGTGGTATCGTTGCATTTTACATATAGAGTTTATCTGATACCAATTTAATGGTATCAGAGCATTTCGATTCTTTCAGGATTTGTCATATTTTCGTTGCATTTGTAATCTATTTGATACCAATTCAGTGGCATCAGAGTGGCACAGCGGAAGCGTGGCGGACCCATAACCCACGGTTCCGAGCCTAGGTTCATTTCTTGTGGTTTTTCGTTGCATTCGTGACTTTATGTTGGATTTACCGTTGGATTTATTACGTAATTGTAGTCTTCAGAAGTAGCATTTCATTGTAGGTTTATTAGGTTAAGTGTTTAGGTTTAGAATTTTTATCACATTGGTTTACGACTTAGGTCTAGTTTTGTTTGGATTTGTCTTTGTATCGTGTAACCTAAAGGTTGTGAGATGGATATGGCATGGCAAAGATCTCCAGGCAATTATCTGTATGTACTTTAGTATATTTCTTTAGTTGTTAGAAATTTATACTGGTTGTATAACAGGTACATCTTATTATTTTTGAAGTTTATAATAGTAGCGATTAGCATAGATTTTATCATGATCCAAAACATCAGTAAGTTCATCTGTCGACATCAGCAACATTTCAGAGTCAGCTTCAGCCAGAACAGAGGCAGACGGTGTTTCCTTCAGCTACCCAACCGACCAGTGCGAAGTTCAGATATGTTGATGCTACAACTAGAACGGAGACAAAGCATATTCCCTTCAGATATCCAGCCGGCCAGTATGGAATTCAACATGATACGACAATCAGAGTGGAGCAGCGAAAGCTTGGTGAGCCCATAAACCACAGGTTAGGGAATTGGGCATTCGAGTTATAGCACTTTGGCACTATAGTAGGTAGGTAGGAAATTTGGGGACCAAATTTTTATTAGTGGGGGAGAATGTAATATCCTAGAAATTTTAGGGTTAGAATTAAACAATAAAAGGGTAAACTTTAATGAGTTCGGTTAAGTGGATTCATGATGGAAGAGAGAGTTTTGTCAAAACGAACATGATGAGGAGATTCGTCTTACGGAGACGAATCAAACAAAACTTAGTTTGGATCAAATTAAAGGTCGTTTGGTTAGTGAACCAAATGAATAAAATTTAACCAAATTGAACCAACTTGGTTTGGTTTGTAACAAAAGAGGTTTTGATAAAATAAAATGTGTAAAAAGGTTCGTCTCGCGAAGACGAATCCAACAAGACTAGTTTGAGTCAAATCGGAGGTCGTTTGATTGGTGAACCAAGCGAACCAAAGTTGAACCTGGTTCGCTACAGTAATCGGTTCAATTGTTTTAATAAATCCTAGGTTTTTAATTGGGTTTAGCCGGTAAAAACTTAGTTAACGGCGTTAGTTTAGATTTAATCGGCTAATTACTGTGCATTCCCTATTAACTAACCAGCGCCTCGTTATCCCGTGCACGAGACCCGTCCGCTCGACCACGCCCGGCCCGCCGCCGCCCGAGTCTACCGGCTCCACTCCCTCTTCCCTTAAAAAGCGTCGTGCGCCGCCAAGGGGAATCCAGAGCAGCTTCTCTTCCCCTCCTCTGCAGCCGCTCTTTACGCCTGTGAAGCCGCACACCACCCGCCGCCATTGCCTCCAGCCCGATCGCCGCCTACCCCGCCGCCTGCCTTCGCCGGAGCGTGGAGAAATCAAAGCCGCCGCACCACCGCGCCACCTTCCTCCTCTGCCCACTGTCGTTGTTGTCCCCGTAAAGAAGAAGCCGCCGCCTGAGGCCACACGAAGCCGCCCTGCCCCTCCTTTGCCGACGATGCTGCCGCCGCCGCGTGGAGCCAGCCGCCGCCCTACCCTCGCCACAGCGCCGCCTCCTTCCTCAAGACAACCGACACCGCAGAGCTGCATTCCTTCTTCACGGTTCGTCGCCGCCAACTGGAAGTTCAATGCTAGGGCTTCTAATTTAGGTATGTTCTGGATTGGGTTAGGCTGTTACTTGAACGGGATTGGATTCTTGATTCTGTTGAAGTTTGATATGTAGAAGTCTTAAATTTCTCTAGGGTAATTGAGATGGTCTTAGTATGCAAGCTGTTGGATTTTCGCTCTGGCCGGTGGGAATTCCTTGTGATTGGCTCTGTAGGATTTACCACTGGTCAATTAGTGATTGGTTAGGAATAGTTTAGGGTTCCTCTGTTTCATAAGATTGGGTCGTTGGTTTTGAAGTAGTGGAGATTAGGTTAATCTAATGATCCCTAACTTGAAATTTGGTAATTGGTTATTGTAATTACCAAGAGTTAGGTTGGGTCATGGCTGTTTGGAGGTTAATGTTGTTGAATTTGTAAAAGTATGTGTTAGGGTTTAGTTTAATTAATCATTTGTTATGTTAATGAATTAATTAGATTGACTAATTAATTAGTTGATAGGTTATTTGTTGTTGTTAGATTAAATCGTTGATAATTAATTAGGTTTTATTGTTAACAGCTTAATTAGTTATTAGATGGGTAATTAATAAATTAATTAAAGTTGTTGGTTAATTACAGTTGGTTAAGCTATAAATGTAGATTGGTTCTAATTGGGTTAATTTGAGTTTGATTGGTTGGGTTAGTTTGGATTCGGTTAAGGTATTAATTGAGTTAAAATTTAGTTAACAAGGGAGAAATCAAATTAACCAGATTAATCGAAAATGATAAGTTGTGTTAAATTGGACTAGGTTAGGTTAAATCTGGCCAAGTGGAATTAATTGGGATAGATTAACCTTAGAATCAACTAGGGTTTACTTCGTTGAAAATTAAATATTTAGAAGATGTTTATTGTTAATTGCAGGACCTTGATCTAGCGATCCTGTGAGACACGGAGGATTTTATTAGGGTTTATTGTGACGATTCGTCAATCAGGTGGGTAATCCCTGTATTTGGTCAACACAGGTTCATTTCTTTCCCAGTGCATGTTATTCTTTGACAGTTGATTATAGTTTGATACCTTGATTCCTTGACTGTTACTTGTATACTACTTATGTTACTCTTGCTTGACCATACCATGCGTTGACCCTATATTCGTTGACCTTGGTTTACTGTTCTTGATTTTTGTTTCCTATCCTTGATACCTGAGATTATTATGACTTATACCTATGCGTATTGATTAGCCTGGTAGGTGCTAATGACTATGAAATGAACATCTCATCATGACGCCTGATAACGATTGTAAATCCCAATGATGTGGGTCTATCGTGTCTATAGTTGGCCTTAGTAGTATATAGGTGGTATTACACCCTATTTCCATCATATTGATGGCGACTGTATGGCAGTGTACGCAGTCGGCGGCTGTATGGCAGTGTACGCAGCCGAGCCGATGATCTGATCCCGACACCGGTTAGGGGTGGTACTCGGAGAGTATTAGAGGACAGATATCGGCCATAGGATATGGGATCACCGGACGCGGAGCACTGATCCCCCGATTTGGATCACCGGACTACTTTGTTGTAGGGCGCGGAGTACTGATCCCCCGATGCCGGCCATACCCAGTCTCAGATGCTTGCACGAGTGCTGTAGCGTGTGGGGCAGTTGCATCATGCATACGCACATCATGTGCATGTTATATATATGTATTGGACCGTACTGATCCTGCATTTGATTGCTTATCTGTTTGATTTTTGATTGTTGCACTTTGTTTGACATGTCATTCATATGGTGCATTACATGAGACTATTCTAGTGCTTACTACCTGCAGAGTTATTTATAATATCTTGCTGAACTTTGGTATGTATCCTTGTTATCTTTATTTATCTCTTCATGCACTATCTGTCTATATTATCCACTGAGTATTTGTACTCACACCTTTGGACCCTGGGATTTTTCTGTCTTCCCAGGTACCAAGTAGAAGCTTACAGATGATGCCAGGGATCTGCCGGATGCTTTCATCTCACATCAGAGGAGTTAGTAGGTTTAGTTTATTCGATAGTCGTAGTTCGATTTGGTTGTATTCATATTTATCACATTCGAAATGGTTGTAGACATATTTTATACACTGATGTGGTGCTCGTCGTGTTTTCCGTTGCATAGATATTTCATCTCATGTGGATTTCCGTATATACGGTTTTTCGGCTTTCTCAAGGTGATCTATTATAATCTAGGTGTTAGTGGTCGTGTAGGTCATCATTCTTTATTTGTGATATGTATGCGTGTGTGTATAACTGGACGTGTAGTCCATAATTCCGGTCGCATGTGGCCGATGTATACTTATGTTTGTATTCAGGGAATTGTCAGCGATACTGGGGAGGTGCTGCCGAAAATTTTCGGACAGCTATCTCCTGGGTCGTGACATCGGAAACACGCTAGAGGGGGTGAATAGCGTGTTGCACACTTTTCAGTTTTTTTGTAAATCATGAGTGCGAACGGAAACGAGAAATAAATTCGAATGCGAAAGCAATTATAAGCAGGAAGTAACTAATGCAAAAAGTAAAGACTCGGTTGGTTTTTTACTTGGTTCACAGCCCAAGGCTGCTACTCCAAGGCCCACGGTCCTTGACCGTTTCCTTTGGGCAAATCTGTTAGGATCGGTTGGTTCGCTAGAGGGGGGTGAATAGCATTTTTCGAATCTTCTTTGATTGTTTCTCTGCAAGAGTGTTAGCGGAAGCAAAATATAATAGAGAAAACAATAGATCAACGCTAACCCGGTTCGTTTACTTGGTATCCACCTCCGCAGAGGTGACTAATCCAAGGATCCACACGCACGCACACACCCGCTGCACTATGAATCGTCTCCTTCTCGAAAACCTCGAAGGCGGAGAAACCTTTACAACTCTTTCGTTCTCCTCAAGAATGATATGAAATAATGTTTAAGAGGAGAGGAAGAAAGCAAAGAATCAGAGAATAACAAGTTCTCAAAAGAAGCACAATGAGATAGAAAAATAGCGAAGTTCTTGATCAGATCTCGAGCAGGCTTCTTTTATAATTCTGCAACATCAGTCGACTGCTGGCAGGGCCAGTCGACTGATGCCTTCAATCGGCAACAAAATCTTGCATTAAAGCGCATTAAATGCTTGCCATCTTTCTCCAACGTTCAAATTGCAGTCGACTGATCCAAGACCAGTCGACTGGCATCAGTCGACTCACCATACTCCAGTCGACTGCCCAGTCGACTCCTGTCTTCCTCTGGCTCGACTGATTTTTCTGTGTGCGTCTGATTTATGAGCAGTCGACTGCTGGCAGGGCCAGTCGACTGGTAAAGCTGAAAAATCTCCATTTCAGCTTCTCTTGACCTAGACCTCGGCCTTCAAACACCTCCCAATAGCCTCGTGTCTTCCCTGGATGCTCCATCATCCTCGCACTAGCCTGAGATGCTTCCATCAGCTTCGTCATGTCAAGTCTTTGCCAAGACCAACCTTGGACTTTTCCTTGCCAAGACTACCCACTTGGACTTTTCCTTTGCCAAGACTTCCCACTTGGACTTTTCCTTTGCCAAGACTTCCCACTTGGACTTTTCCTTTGCCAAGACACTTGGATTTTTCCTTTGCCAAGACTTCCCACTTGGACTTTTCTTTTGCCAAGTCTTCAACCTGGACTTTCCTGCAAACTTGCATCACACATGTTAGATCACAAGTATTGCCTAACTTTAAACATGGTTTAGCCAAACATTGAAACTCAATGCACTTGGGGCAAAGATTGCACCAACAAAATCCACTAAGGCACTTGCTCCACTATGGCAGCAAGTGTATCGACAATTACAAAATCAAGAGTTTACAAAAAGCTCAATTTAAAGGAAATTAACAATAATAAGCTAGTACCGACTTTTTTTCGTGCAGTCGCTCTCCGGATGAAGATCTCGGCGTCTCGGTGTGATTTTGAGTTGCTTGGATCGAGTGCAGCACCGACGTCGAAGAACGGAAGCTCGGGAGTCGCGAGAACAGTATTTGGATGCAAGAGAGAGTTGTATTTCGGCTGCTACTCGCGACCTCCTTTTATAATCCTCCTGAGTCGACTCAGATGCCGATCTGGGTCGACTCCAGCTTGCGTGGCAGATAAAGCTTTATCGTCTTCGTCCGTTATCCTCTCTGAGTCGACTCCGATTGCCATCTGGGTCGACTCCAGTCGCTGTGGCATCAATGGCGATAACTTTTGACTCTGAGTCAGCCTGAGTTGACTCAAATCCTTACCTGAGTCAACTCCAAGCCAAGCTGGCATAAAATCAACGCGCTGACTTCTGGATTTCGGCTGACTCTGCCTGAGTCGACTCCAGAACCCATCTGAGTCGACTCTAGGCCCGAAAAGTCAACTTTTCGTCCAGAGTTTACGTTCGTTCGATTTTCCTTCCTGTATAAGATGTTAGCAAAATAACATGCAAAGGATAATTTTTGAGTCAGTTCTCGGAACCAACTACGAGTCTTAACTTCGGATCTCCAGTGAGATCCTGGGTTAGACCGACGCCTAATGTTCCCCTCGGGAACGCGTCCTCACCCACTCCCCTCGGGAGAATTTACCTGATTGCCAACCGAGTCCTCCTGACTTGTTGGACTTGTGCTTGGCTCTGTCTTCGCCCCCCCCCCCCCCCAGGATTTGTGCTGCAACTGATCCTCCTGATCAGCCCAGTCTTCCGCTGCAACTTGGTCCTCCTGACCAAGCGCAGACTTCTGTTGCAACTTGGTCCTCCTGATCAAGCCCAGACTTCTGCTGTGGCGTGGTCCTCCTGACCAGTCCAGACTTCACCTGGTGCACTTGACTTTGCCAAGACTTCATGCCTAGCTTCCACTAGGACTTAACATGTGTCTCCTGTAAGCTCAGTTCAACATCATTAGCACAATCACATACTTAACTTGATCCTAGTTCCATAATCAAAATCCTGGTTCGATTTGTTAGTGCTTCCTGCACCAACATCATAAGAATAGTAGTGATGCCTTTGTGTTGGCCGTATAGGCCATATAAAGATCTTTCCGGACACCCAGATCCCTTTCTGGGCGCTTGGAACTGATCCGATCTAATTCGATTCTGTTGGTCTTTATCGGGGCTAATTCCACCTGATCCAGGCGCCTGGAACACATAGGGGGCACCTAGACCAACCAAGCTCTTGAGGTGCCTGAATCTGCCTAGTCCAGGCGCTCAGATCTCACTGGGTCACCTAGACTATTCTGGGCGCCCGAATTCAATACAAGCGCTCAGAACTAATCAACCAATTTTGACTTGAGTTTGTAGGATTGTTGAGAGTGCTAGAGGGAGGTGAATAGCTCTATCGGTAGCATTTTTAAATTCATAAAGTTGCTTGTGAATTCTTGTGATCAGAGTTGTAAATGCAGTGGAAAATGAAAACACAACGAAAAGGACATGGGTGTTTTACTTGGTTCATAGGCACAGGCTGCTACTCCAAGGTCCACGATCAGTTGACTGTTTATATTGGGCAATCAACTAAATAACTCCCCTCTTACGATAGGGAGTTAGCGATTACCAAAATATCGAAACGATAATAACAATACCGTCCTTAGAAATTAAGTACAAACTCATGAAATTTAACGAAGTAATGAAGATGTAGACTTTTCATACAACACTTCGGCGTTACCAAACTATTGAATCCATTGATTCGCGCATGAATATTGAAAGTAATCTTTTATAAGCTGTTGATTCTACCAAAAAATATCAAAAAATAGGCAACCAAACTCGTATTTGGGAAAGAAAAAAGTGCTATGAAAACATGCATTTAAATAGACCCAAAATAAAATTCTAACTTGTAAAAGTCAAAAATACCTTCAAACCTTAATAAAAAATTATTATAAATAATAAAATATATATTCGGAACCTCTGAAAAGGCCTAAATTATGATATCTGAAGAGCTCGAAAGTGGACCGATATGGATTACATTTGTACTGAATAGAGGTCTCTGTAATGTTCCGGCTAAAAACCGACGACAGTCAACCCACTGGTCAACAATATGCCACCTCAACCGTCAGGGGCCCAGCGAAGAAGAGGACCTGCAAGATCACTGAAGAACGAACGGATTAGCTGGCGCCGGGAAGTCCCGGCAGGCCACTCCGACGCTCAAGTTAGGTTTCCGGTGGAGGAAATAGTAGTGAGAATGAAGAAGAATAGTAGTGAGTATGCAAAAGATGCGATGCCTTCTTCATACCTGCGAGAGGACTTATATACCTGTGAGGAGAACCTTCCACCTGCCAACGAAGCAGGCTTTGAGGGTATCCGGGGGGACAACCTCTGATACTGTCTGACACCTGCGCCAGAGGGATGGCATCTGAGGGACAAGGGCAACCTGTCTGTAACCGTCTTCCAGCGTGGCGATGTACCCGGCTTCTGTCGTTTAGCCAAAAAGGGGAAGATGATTGCCACGGGGGGAACGATCGTGAGGACATGAGCGCAACCTGTTCCCTGCGCACCAGTTCACATGCTCTTTTGTCTGTAGTGTAAACCGGACTTGAGCTGGAATTACTTATCGGAGTGGGAAATCATCTGGGACCGACAGCAATCGGGTTTACCCAGGACCAAGTATGGGGTGCGTTGCCCGAGTGAACCAGACACCGTGGGTGAATGGCCGGGCTACCTGACAAGCTGTGCTACAGTGAGCCGATACACGCAGTTTAGGTTGATTGTATGGGATACTTCCCGGGAATTGCATTCAGAAGGTAAATTAGGCTCGGGACTGATTATGCTTAGTAGTAGCCGGGCGAGCCATGCGCCTCGGAGGGATGGCCGGGCAACTAAGCAGTATGGATACAGTGAGCAGGTTACCCAATGCGTATCCCGGGAAGCTAGTCTAGGAGGCAAGAGATGCTCGGGCACGGTGATACTCAATGTGGCCGAGCAGTCCCGGTGATAGGGAGTGATGGCCGAGACATAATATGAGGAACCGGGAGTGTGTTTCCCGGGAGATGATTCGGCAGTGTAGTCGACACCCGGGAAAAGGTATAGACGGTGATAGCCGGGTGAACCAGGCATTGTGTAGGAATGGCCGAGCAAGGGATCCCTGCTGAGTCCGGGGTCCGGGGCTGTGTTTCCGGGTTATGATCTATTAGGCCCCTCAGATTTCCCTGAACTGAGGGTACCAACATCGAGACTATGGGCCCCAGAGTTTGCCATGTCAGCCAGTCTGTTGACCTTTGGGGCCGCACATGACCGGGCAAGACCACCTTGACCGTGGGCCCCGAAACCGGCCAGGCTGGGCAATCTATTGACCGATCGCGCCACGTCAGGCCCGGCATGACTTACCACATCACAAGTCTCCCCATCAAGTCTAGTCGAAGGAGGTATGCCGACTGACTAGACATCAGTCTCACCGAACCTTCTTCATCTTTTGCGCTGTTCGCGCGTCGGAACACGATGGTATTTAAAAAGACGCATATGCCTGACGCCTCGCCTGCAGTGTCAGGCACGTGCCAGGGGCAGTACTCGTCTCACAACGAGGTTTATTGCAAAAGCAAGGTGTAGATCGGACCTTGGAAATAGAACCTCTTCATCGGACGGCTATGTGGTGCCATCCATCCGTATATATATAAACCCTACAGGTTACCTTTTGACACCGCTCATACTTCGTCATCTTTTCCGGCGACACAGCGTTGTGCCTGCGGCGGTTGAGTTTCTGCCTCATTCTCCATTAGCAATGTCTTCAGAAGCACCCTGGTATGAGCATCAAGTATCTCACTTCAATAAGGAGACATTGACAATACTTCAGGAGCAATACCCCATCCCGTCGGACCATGTTGTCGGTTTTCCTACGCCTGGTGATCGCCCCTGCCGACCTCCGAAGGAGTATGCCACTTTCTTCCTTGACCAGATGCTCAATGGTCTGCGGTTTCCGGTCCCCACCTTTTTCTATGAGCTAGCCGGTTTTTACCACATCAATATCGCCCAGCTATCCCCAGAATCCTTCCAGATCATCTTCGGGACCATTATTGTCTGTCGCTTATACAGTATTCCCCTTAATGTGGCCCTGTTCCACTCTATGTATTCGCTGAGGAGTTGTGAACCTGGCATCTTCTTCTTCATCGCCAGGCCGGGGTTGGAGTTTCTGAGCAACCCGCGTGTGGCGGAGGGAGGATGGAAGGAGCGTTACTTTTACATCAAACCTCCCCAGGAGTATCCATGGGCCAGCCGGTGGGCTCGGAGTCTCTCGGCGTTTCGTCTTAGTGGTGAAGCGCCTACCAATGGTGCGCTGCGCAAAGCCCGTCAAATACTCGAGGGTCTGGATTTCGATGTAGAGAAGCTAGTCAACAATGAGGCGTTGATGTACCGTGCAGGACTAAGCCAAGTTAATGTTCCTCTAGGGGATAACTTATGTGAGTATGATATGCACCTATTCTTCCCTTGGTGATGTAGCTTCTAATTCCTTGCTGTCCTACAGACCTGGTCATGCTAGGACATTCGGTTAACCAAAACGTGAAATGGGAGCTGGCACATCCCGACAGTCTTAGAGTAGAGGGGGATCCGGCTGATGACTCTTGGTTTAAGATCCCGACACGAGTGAACGTCAAGAAGAAAAGCGCCTCGAAACCTAAGTCCAGCAAGGCGTCTGGGGCCACTAAATCGCAGAAATCAACGTCTTCCGAATTGGTGAAGCTGATTGAAGGACCACCAGTGACAAGGTCACGCAGTGCTCGACAGTCTGTGAAGGCTGAGCCGTCGTGGGCAGCGCCACCGTCAAGGGAGGAGACTTTGCCGGACGTACCCGGGGAGACAACCTCCATTGCGAGGCCAGCGGAAGAGCAACCCCCGCCGGTAGTCCCGCCTGCACAACTTCAACGGGCTCAAGCGCCCTTACCACAGCCATCGCAAGGTCGGCCCTCGGCCAAGGGAATAGTAATTCACCCGTCCGAGGAGGGTGATGGTCAAAAACAACCTACCGGCGATGCTTCCCTTCCACCTCCTCCGGAAGGTTCTCCGAGGGGAAAGAAGCGGGCCAGGGAGGAAGAACCTCCTGAGAGCCCTTCCTCAGGAGGGCAGGAGGAGGCATTTCGAAATACTTCGCCTCCAGAGTGGGCGAAGCCAGCCCCCGGATTCTTTTTGACCCTTCCACCGCCGGGAGCCTCCAATTCGACAGCGTATCCGACGAGGTTCAGGGGGGATGTCAGCTGGGTGGACGCTCCCGAGACTGCTAGGGATCGATTACGACGTTATGAGCACGAGGTGCTTCCTAAGTTAGGTCTGATTGATATCGTCGATGGTCTGTTTGAATCTCATGCAAAGGTAAGCCACCCTTCAATTGCTGTTTCTTCTCTTCCATTACCCTCAGCTCTCATGCTTTGCTCGGGATTGTCAGGACGGACTAGCGAAGGAGGCGATCCGGCAACGCTTACTAGAGCTGGAAAAAGATTATGCTAATAAAGAGGATGAGCTAGCTATCCTTCGGGGTCAGCGACCGCCACCTAAGGCCCCCGTCGTTACATATAAAGCGATTACCGAGCTGCAAGAAGACCATGAACGTGCTATCCAAGCTCGCCAGCGGGTAGAGAGAGAATTTGAGGATTACAAAACCTGGCATAGAGGTCTCTATGACTACATGCTAACTTTGCAGGGACGATCCTCAGCTGACCAGCGAGCTTTGGAGGATGCACAAATCGCCGAGCAACGAGCTAGGGATGCTCAGTTGCGCGCCGAGTATCGGCTGGCCATGGAAGAACGGGATAAAAAAGCTGCAGAAGCCCAACTAGATTTTGAAAGGGCTGGTTTACAGGGAGAGATTCACAAGCTGCAACAGCAGCTATCTGAGTCTCAGTCCCGGGAAGCGAGCTTACGAGCCGATCTAGAAGAATCCCGGGCTAGGGAAACTAGCTTACGAGCTAATTTGTTAGAGCTTGAGGCTAACCAGAATAAGCGCTGCAAACTTCTGTTTGAAGTGGGGGTGCAAGGGGCCATCCGACGGCTGTTCAAGGCCGGAGTGGTCAAGCGCAACATGGATCCTCAGCTTTGGGACCTTCGCCAAGTATGGGCAGCACTTCCGACTTCAACGAAAGATTCATTTCCCGGACATTTGGGCTGCCGGGGCAAGCACTTCCTCCTCACTTATTCCTGTAGCGACGAGCCAAACTCTAGGAATACCCGGTACTCCAGTTAGTTTTACCGCGATCCCTGCCGACAAGGGTCCAGGTGTGAAGGGATTGGTAGCCACAAACCCTCCTTGTACTTCTGATGAACCACCTCGGGAGATTGGTCCCGACGTATGAAAAACCCCTTGTAATTATCATTCTAAAGTTTATCATTCAAGCTTTTTGAATTCTCGTGCTGTCTGAGATGTATGTTTCTTGTTGTCCGAGAGACTCTCCCGATAAGCTGGTTTCCCGAGCGAACTCTGTGGTCTAATTACTTCCCGTTCTTGATTGTCAGGTGAATAGAGATTAAGTCATCCGAAAATATCACGCTCAGACCCCATTATCCGATTTTGAAAATTTCCCGGGCAAGGAAACTTGATATGGTACTTATTATCTGGGCAAAATATCAGCCTCGAAAAAGGGAACATACCTTTTTCGTCCTGACAGGCAGTATTCCTTAATGGCGAATGACGTGAGTGACAATGCGCTTATCTCGTCCATTCCTGTCGACGGACACGCGTCCGACAA
>NC_133861.1:3399413-3415998 GCF_044706935.1 Curcuma longa
GTCTTTGTAAACTTAAGAGTTTCATAGTTTTGAAATTTTGTATCAAAATCATATTTTAATAGGCAAAATATTTTTAAAATATTTTTTCATTATTCTATTTGACTTAAGTAATGACTGTATAAAATTTCATGATTTTTCATTAAAATTGAATTACTTATGAATTTTTAAAGGTTGGGTCTGAAAATCTATTTTTTAGATGCCAGTCGACTGATTCAAAGATCAGTTGACTGATGTGACTGAAATTCACTTGTTTTGACCCTTTCTTGTATAGTTGTTATCCTTTGACCTACTATTCGTTGATGCATGCTCTAGGAGCTTTGTTATAGTCTACAAAATTGTTCAAAACTATACTTTAGGTGCCACAAATTTATTGTTGGTGCTTGTTATAGGAGGAGTAGGGTTTTAGGGGGAGCATGTGCCTACCCGAACTAATTTGTTATGAGGCTCCTTATTGGACATTTGTCCTACCTCCTATTTGTTTCTACCTTCTTGTATTTATGGTCTTTTTGTTGTATGTCAAAAAGGGGGAGAAATGGTTTGTTTTAAGTTAGACTCTAAATGTTTTTAATGCTTTTATTCATGCTTATTGCCTTATGAGTTGTTCTTATCATTATGGTTATTTGCTGTTGTTATATACTGCTGTATTAAAGACCTAACTTAAATAAATTTTTGCCAAATATCAAAAAGGGGGAGATTGTTGGTGTCGTCTTGCCCCAAGTGTAATTGGATTTTAATGTTTAGTTAAAATGAGTTTAAGTTAGGCAATGTTGGTGATTGTTAGCAAATCGGGCCGCAAAAACCGACCTTTTTGCGTTGCGGAAAACCCCGATTCACTTGCCACCGGATCCGTGCGAAATATAAAATTTGTTTTCTACTTAGATCTACTCTAGATCTACATGTTTAGAATTTACCCTTGATGCGAAGCCCTTCGCGTATCCCGCTCGCTCCTTTGGTTCGCCGGATCTCGAAGAAGTCAAGTGCACTCCTCTCTAATGGTATCCACACGAACAAGAGATGGAGGAGACCAAACCTTGAGTGTGCTAGCACTCTATAAGTGTTTGGTCAGATGTGGAGAGGGAGAGGAGAAGGAGAAAGCCACACAAGAGCAAGGAAGAAGAAGATAAAAACCAAAAGAGAGAATGAGAGAGGATGCACTTCACGTTGGAATGAAACCAAAAGCACATTCATCCATTCTCTTTTTGGCCGTCCACTTCAAGACCATTAAAGCCAATTTAATCCCATTAAAACCTTATGAGTTACAAATCTTATTTGTAACCTCTCATGATGTGGCATCATCATTGGTCATCACATATGCCACATAATCTTGGTCAAGTCAAACATTGACCATGAGGTGGCATATGTCTCTTCATCTTCCCCATGATGTGGAGCATCATAATTGGCTATCATTTATGCCACCTCAACAAAAAGTCAATTGGTCAAGTCAAACATTGACCATGAGGTGGCATAAGTCAAGTCAAACTTGACTATGACATGGCATAAAGTCAAGTCAACATTTATGATGACATGGCACAAAGTCAAGTCAAACTTGACTCCCAAAATTCTCCTAATCAAGTCAAGTCAAAACTTGACTTCTAATCTCCCAAGGTTGATCAAATCAACTCAATTAGTCTAGTTAGGATTACACTTAATCCAATTTGATTCATCATATGAATCTAATCCTCTTGATTCATCACATGAACCTAATCTCCATCCAATTGCCCTTTGTGTGTGACCCTATAGGTTCTTGTAACGTTGGCAATGCCCTAAACTCATTTAGATGCATAAATAGTGAGCGGTATCTAGCAACACATCACTACTACCCAAGTTACAAGAATGTTGAGATCCAACATCACCATTGTGACTACTAATTGTGACTCTTCACAATATATGACAATGTCCTTCTATCCTTGATATCATGATTGATTAAACCGAGGCATAGACCGTGTCATCCTCTAATCAATCTATGTCTTGAACTCCAAGTAGACTCACTATAATCAAACGAGCTCAACATCACATGTTGACTCATTTGGGCATGGCCATGCACTTAGTGATCTCACTCTATCAAGAACTATGATATCACTCCCGTCATATGGGAGGGATAGATCCCATCTACATCACTCACATCCCACTACATAATTTGTTACACACCCAGTAATCGCCTTTATAGTCCACCCAGTTACGGGTGACGTTTGACGAAGCCAAAGCATGCAACTCCTTATGTTGGGAACCATGGTGACTTCAGGTCCAAGGACTAATAGTCATACTAATAGCCACATGAGAAAGTATATGACACTCATATAACGATCCATGATACTTTCTCATGGCGGGTCATTCAGTATACATTCTCCAATGCATACCCATGTGTCAACTTGATATCTCATATCCATGACTTGTGAGATCAAGTCATCGTGTTGACCTACATGCTAGTCTCATCGCATTAACATTGTCCTTGAATGTTAATACTTGACTAGGAATAATTTAGAGTAGTGTTCTCTATATCATCTCACTATCGATTCAACCAATCGATTGATATAGATATGAACTATCTACTCAAGGACATTATTATACTTAGTTATATGGCACGAATATCAAGTAAGTATAATAACCACAAATGCCTTTATAAAAGTAGAAATATGATACATATGAGTCCATATAACAATCATCAAATGATTGGCTCTAGGGCTCTCACTAACAGAACGTTGGACTGATTATTGGAGAATTAAACTCTAATTAAATAGCCGTTGAAGTCCATCAGTCAACTGCTCCCTGAGCTAGTCGACTGATGTCGAGAAAAATATAAAAATACAAATTGATGATTGGAGAAGCAAGAGTGTTTTTCACTTTCTCTCTCATTGCACAAAATCCAATCTCTGTAAACCCTGACACTCTTCCTTGAACCTTCATTTTCATCTTTGTAAGAGAAAGAGAGATTGTTCTGTAAAGGTTTCTATGCCTTCAAAGAGTTCTTTGAGAAGGAGAAGATTTCATAGTGAAAGGTCGCTGTCTGTGTGTGGATCCTTGGATTAGTTACCTCGTAGAGGTAGATACTAAGTAAATCGAACGGGTTAGCATTTTTATTTTTATCTTGCTCTTGTTTTCTTTTTGCTTTCGCTAACATGTTTGTAGGCAAGATCGAAAAATGCTATTCACCCCCTCTAGCAAACGCATCAGCCCCAACAATATAGTGATCAATGAAACATTCTCATGGCAGGTCAATTTAGTACATATTCTCTAATATATATTCATGTGTCAACTTGATATGTTATTATATCCATGACTTGTGAGATTAAGTCATCAGTTGACCTACATGCTAGTTTTAACAGATTAATATTGCCCTTGTATATTAAAGCTTGACTAGGAATAGTTAAGGAAAGTGTTCTATATATATGTCTACAGCCTCCCACTATCAATTCAACCAATTAATACGCTGTAGACTGGAACCTACTACTCTAAAATATTATTATACTTATTCATTTGGCACAGATCTAAAGTAAATATAATAACCATAAACTTTACCTTTTATTAATAAAATATGATATAAAAGTTTCTTTATCAATCATCGCATAATTAGCTCTAGGGCTAACACTAACAGAAGATACCATGAAAGTACATATATGTGTTAGATTTGAAAGGTGTCATAAGGAAATCATGTTATAGTTATACTATTTATTGGATAAATAGTAATTCACTATTTGAGTATATATTTTCTATGTGTTTGATTGGATCTTAAACTCATTTACTAAATGCCCACAATACGATTCATAGTATGAGAGAATTTGTGATTAGATCACAACTAGTGAGCATTCTACATGTGCAATTATGAATGCATTGAAATTATCCCTAGTCGAGGAATTGATGAGCACAGACGTCATAATTCTATTGACACTAGCATGTTTTGAACTCCTTGGTTAACCAAGCAGCTGATCTTGTTGGCTAGAGACATTAGATGTTGAGAGATAAACGCGGATGCTGGTTAAAGGTAACCAATTTATTGGAGTGACCTGCCGTGAGACTTTATATAGTTCCATACATATGTCAATGAAAATCTCAATAGAGCTTAAGTGCGAGTTTCCTTAGACTTGTAGTATTCAAGTCACCTTAGTCATGGAGGCTTATACTTTGACATCTTAAGCAAACATCTCCGAGGATGTGTGGACTCGGGATGATTGGATATAATTTGAAGTGCCCGAAGGTGTTTGAATAGCCCACAGAGGATTCACCACTCCTTTGAAAAGGAGACGTATACCTTGCGGCCGCTTGTCAGGATTGTTACTAAAAGTTTTTGGACAAAGCATCACATGTCAAGAGTATAACACTCTTGGACATGTAACGGGATAAGAAAAAAATTAGGATTTATAGTTTAGAATTACCTATAGGGTTTTGAGGTCGCCGAAGAGGAGAGATTAGGGGAGAGTTTCTGCCAAAAAGAGGAAAGATTGGGAGAGAGAAAGGTTAGCAACGGGATAAATTTGGGAATGTAACGTTGTTTTATGATCGAAAATTTATTCAATCATTAATTAGCAATAGAAATTTAAATCGACTACTAATTAACAACCAAAAATTTATTTTTGGTCGCTAATTAACAAATTAAAGTTTGATTGTTAATTAAATTTAATGATGGAATTATTTTTAGTCGTTAATTAGTGATCAAAATTTAACGCGGTCGCTAATTAGCGATCAATTTTAAAGTTGGTCTCCAATTAACGATCGAAATTTAATTTCATCACTAATTAGCAATGGAATTTTATTCCGTCATTAATTTAGTGATTGAATTTTAATTCGGTCACTAATTAGCCATCAAAAATTAATTCTGTCACTAATTTGATGATCAATAATTAATTTGATGACTAATTAGTGATAGAAAGTTAATTTCATCATTAATTAAAATTTTAAGAAATTAAATAACAAAAAAAAGTAAAGTGATTTAGCAATTAAATTAATTTTCGATCACTAAATTAGTGATTGGATTTTAATTCAACCGTTACTTAGCGAAAAAAATTAATTTCATTGTTAATTTAGTGATAAAAAATTATAGCAATTGAAAATTAATTCGATCCCTAATTAGCGATGAAAAATTAATTCTATCATTAATTAGGATTTTAAGAAAATTAAATAACAAGAAAAGTAAAGTAATTTAGTGACCGAATTAATTTTCAATCACTAAATTAATAATCAAATTTTAATCAGCCTTTAATTAGTGTTAGAAAATTAATTTTGTCATTAATTTAATGATTGAAAATTAATTTGGTCGCTATGTAGTGATGGAAAATTAATTTCATTGCTAATTTAGTGACTAAAAATTAGTTCAATCGCTAAATCACTTTATTTTTCTTGTTATTAAATTTTCTTAAAACTCTAATTAATGATGGAATTTATTTCGATCATTAATTAGCAATGAAAAATTAAAATTTAAGTGTTAATTGAGCAGTCAAAAATTAATTCGATCGCTAATTTTACAATCAAAATTTATTCTATTACTAATTAACGATAGAATTTTAATTCGGTCACTAATTAGCGATCAAATTTTTTATTCATTAGCTACCAAATTAAAATTTGATAGCTAATGCAAGCGTTAATTGGCAATTTTCTTGTAGTGGTAGATGATGATGTTTTAATATTTTATAAATTATATATTTTGTATATATTTGCCTGTGTTGTTTTTTCTAATATATATAAAGTTCCTGTAGGTCTTGTAGATATTATAGATAATTTTGACAATCTAGGTAGATTCAATTGGGTTGAAGTTCATCAATTAATTTATTGCTCAACAATTACTTACCATTGGAGACTTGTTTTCATCAAGTAAGACCTCCCTGCACCAACATCGTCGAGCTCATGGCTCTAACTTGTTCCATCGGCTTCACGCATAAAGCACCATATCATCTGATGTGGCTGATGTGGCACAATTTTGGTGGACTAAAAGCTCCTTTTTTGTCAATCGATCCTTTCATAAATTGGGATATCTGATCGTCTCATCCATATCTAATCTAGATCATGCTACTAATTGAGTGAGCATAGTTCTAATCGATTGGAAACCCTTTTTGGTTAAGTGATCCTTTGGTCAATCAAGATCTCTAGCCACCTTATCCAAGTATGATTTGTATTTCACACTACTAACTGAGTCAGTTCCTTATCCTGTTCACTTAAAATATATCTTATGAATCGGTCATCTAAAAAATAGTTTCGGTCACCTAAAACTTTGACTCTAGTCTTCTAAGACCAAGTTTGCCTAAGTTGAGTTCCACCTTTCACCCAACTACAAGTTCACTCAACTTATCTCACAATAGTTACCTGTGTAGACTTTCAGCCAATTTCTTGTCTCTCAGATGCACCGAGCCCTCCGACTCACTCCTTGTGCTTTCAACTCGCTCTATTGGTGTACTCTTCCATCATGCTTCTTGTCTCTTAAATGCACCAAGCTAGTCTATTCTCTTTTCATGTCATCCTTCTCGCTAGTTTGCATCTTCTACTCTAGGTATACCTACCTCCGATAATATAATTTAAATTCACCAACACCTCAAATACCGGGAATTACATATGCCACGATCGTGTGGACGTATACGAATTCAAGCATTTGTAAGAGGAGGTTTTACCCATTAATTTTATTATCTCTAAGATAGATAAAATTAATAGTTGGTTTACTTCGGTCGCACAGAAATAATAGCAGTGACTCCGATGGGGAGGATACTATTAAATGTGCCTATGTGTGCACCATTACTTGATACTAAGTCCATTATTTAGGATTGTGCCCCTTCAGATGGAGAAGATCACACGCTCCTAAATAACTTCCTATAATCATCCATAAAGGAAGTTTGATCTAGTGATCTGCAAAACAAACTCATCCGATGGGGAGGAAGGCACTCAGAGCCAACACGCAAGTTTGAATTGTATCACTATCAAACCAGTAATAGAGACCACGGGATTAAATAAATAATTTTCTCTCCCACTTAGTTATTTGAATTGAGGAATTTTAATTATGTACGCATATATAATAATTCAAAAATCAGTTTCCAGGCCGTGGCGAGGCACAGGGGCCTTCTTGGTTATCAGAGCAACGACCACTTTCTTAGACAAAATCAATTTAGGAATCCATTAAGTTATGCATACATAATTTCATAAAAGCATAGCATAACATCATAATAGCATATAAGCATGCTTATCATAGCATAGCATATAAATAGCATATAAGCACGCTTATCAGAGCATAGCACGCTTATAAAATAGCATATATAAGCACGCTGTGGATGTTATCCATCTTGCTTTCTTCTCTACTGCGCCTCATAGCACGCGTATACAAGCCACAATAACATCAAATATAATTTAATTTAAAGATCTTATACTCGAAAGTTTATGTAATCTATGTAAATAAAGTAATTTACAATATCGATCCTATACTCCACGAAGGAGTTTTATGAACAGTAAATTAAAATAATTTACATCTATCGATTTTATATATAATCTAGATCAAATAGTAAATTAAAAATTATACTAAAAACATGTCACAATCATACAACACAATTATGCACATCATGCAATACACACATTTAGGCCATAATAGTTGGATCTAGGAATCTTGCAACCACAGAGTTAATCTATTTGCAATTTCTACTATTATCCTGCCTAAATTTATGTATGAAAATGCATAAAATAAACTGAAACCAAACACACAGAGCCCTAACCAATGCTCTGATACCATTGATGGGAACCTGAAATTCCGTTTCGTTGAATTCTTGCCGGACAAAAATTTTTTTTTGGAAAAGAATCTTATCAAGTAGCCCTCATATTCGATCAACTAGGTGCTTGATCGATGCATTAAGATCATTGGGCTCTTGTGTTTGGTATTCAGGATCCATATTATAGAAAGAAATAATTTACGCAGCGAAATTAAATTGTACCTTTCTTCTTGTAGGAGATATTCACTTGAAGACCTCTTGATCTTCTGCTGTATTCCTCTCCTCTTCTTGGACGTTGTGTGGGCAACGATCCTCCAAGATAACTCCACCAAAAACTTCTTCCTTTAATCTGATGGCTTACAAGAGAAAGAGGCTTTCTCTTCTTTCTTCTCCTTCTCTTCTTCTTCCTTCTTCTTCTTGGCCGCGGCCCTAGCAAGAAGGTGTTCTTGTGTGCCGGCCCTAGCAAGAAAGGGAGGAGAGGAGCTTGGGCGAACAAGGAGAAAGGGAGAGGGGTTGGGGCGCCGGCCCTAGCACTTGAAGGAGTTGCCGCCGGCCCTTTGCAAGGAGGAGAGGCTTATTAAATTGTGTTCTTTCCCTCTTGCAAGCCTCCCTTTTTATAGCTAAGCCATCTTAGAAAATTTAGAAAGATTCTAATAAATTTTCTTATCCAGATTTAGTTAGAAAAAATCTAATAAAATCTTTAAGAAGAATTTGTTAGAAAAAAATCTAACAACCTTATCTTATCTAGATTTATTTAGAAATAAATCTCTTGATAAGATTTTATTAGAAAAAATCTAACAACCTTATCTTATCTAGATTTATTTAGAAATAAATTTCTTAACAATAAAATTTTGTTAATTTTTTAATAAATTTCCTTGTTTAAAATTTTTTATCTTAATTTTATCTCTTAATAAAATTTCATTAATTTCTTAACAAAATTTCTTAATTAAGAAATTTTATTTTCTGACAAAATTTCTTAACAAAATTTTTATGAAAAATCATAACAAATTTTGTCTGCGGAAGAAATAGAATTCTTAATAGAATTTCGAAAATTCTTAAAGAATTTCTTAACAGAAATTTTAATAGAATTTGAAAAAAATTCTTAACAGAATTTTTCACAAGAAAAATTCTTAACAGAATTTCCTACCCGAAACTCTAACAGAATTCTCTTAGGTGGATTCGAGGTTTCATCCAGAGGCTACAGCAGGGACCTAGATGAGAAATTGGTTATGACCTCCTGATGGGCTTGGGCTTCCTGTGTTCTCCCTGAACACCCAACTCAAGTCCATCAATAATAACCCATACCACTAAAGGGTTATTGTTGAACTACCGCACCAATCCCATATTATAATATGGGCTCCTTCTTACCATGAGTGCATTAATCTCCCTGTGTTTAAGATATCGTATGCCGTCAATTAATTGAATTACTGACAACTCAATTAATTAACTTCTGAGTCCGAGAGTAGTACCACTCAACCTTATTATCATGCGGAACTAAGTCCACCTGTAGGGTTTACATGATAATCCTTATGAGCTCCTCAAGGGGACATCATCAACCTAGATTATAGGACACAGTTTCCTTCTATAATCCACAACACATCATATACATAACATTATTTCCCAACTCATTGGGCCTTTTGATCTAACGAGATAAATCTCACCCTTTGATGAATCAAAGAAATACATACTAAGTATATGTGCTTGTTATTATATCGGGATTAAGAGCATGCACATCCATGATAACTGAGGTCTAGTTTGATTATATAGTCAGTATAAATCGAACGACCTCAAACGGTCCTGCTCAATACACACAAAGTGTACTAGTGTAATTTAATAGTCAAGATAAACTAATATCAATTACACTACAACCACTCCAATGGTTTGTCCCTATCCATTTTGGTTGTGAGCTACTATTTATAATTTATAAGGAACCGATAACATGATCTTTTGTGTGTGACACCACACACCATGTTATCTACAATATAAATTAAGTGGACAACTACATTACATAAGAAATGCATACATTCTAACCAAGGTAATTCTCATTTCAATATTATTGCAAAATGGATGTTTATACAAAGAGCAAGACTTTATAGTATACATCCCAACAGTGTGTTACTACTCTTTTCATTCTTGTACAAGTTTTCTTTCTTCTCTAAATGTTTTCAGAGAGGAGAACTTTAGTGGATTGTCCAATCAAAAACGATCCAAGGGATCGTGAGCCTTAGAGTAGCAGTCGTTGTTGGGTGTCTCTAAGCACGCTTTAAATTTTTTTTTGATAAATAAGTAGCGAAAGTATAATAATCTAAATTATTACAGTACGTACATCACACATATACAATGATACATACATGTGTAGACATAATCATAAAAATAAACAGCATAATTAAATTATACCTGTTGGATGACGTGAAGAAGAAACAACATCAACTAGCAAACTTTAGAAATGTTGCCTCTACTCATATCCACATAGAGATCTCCGGGAGATGACTTAACTAAGTCATATATCATGTCTCCGTTTTGATACTAGTCGAAGGAGGGAGACAAAGTGATCTGAGTGAGAATCCATGGTTCAATTCGATATCCGACGGCACAAAGCAACATGATGATACGAAACGAACTGAACGAAGGCGATAAAGTTGTCGTTCAGAGGTTGGAAGGCTCGCTGTCGATGAGGGGCAACATGTCTAATGGCCTCATGGTTTTAACAACAATAATTGCTTGCCAGAATAATAGCTAAGGTATCGGAAGAAACTCCCTCGTGGTTGGAACAACACTTGATGTTCGAAGGAAAGGGACTTCAGACTGTGGCCACCGACTATTACTCTCCGGAGGGTGATGGCTGACCGATGGAGGAGAGTCCACTAGTGGTGAGAAGGAGGCAGTGGTAAGAAGAAGAGGGAGGAGGAGAAGAGGGAATAAAACCTAACCCTTAGGTTTTTCCCAAATCCTTCTTTTTCTCTCTTCCATCTAGATCTATTTATATATCTCTAACGGATTTGATTCATGAATCCAAACCCGTATCCATTAGCCTAAAGCTCAAACCAATAGCCTTAAGTTTGGTTTAAAGTTAAACTATGTTGGTTCAAAATCAAACCATATTTTAATTAAAACTAAACAAATTTAGTTTATAATTAAACCAAAGAGGGTCGGCTTCATATTCAAAAGATGTGGCTCATTCACATGTCCATTCTGATAAAATATCTTTTATATTTGCCCTTCATCTAGTCCAACCAGGCTTAATCTCTCTTGATCTAAGAATTTAATTCTCAAACTCATTTTATGTCTTTTGGATAAACTCATAGTGTGTATGACCTTATAGGTTTCTAGTTTATGTTGGTCGTCTATAATTAACCATTAATTATATATCGATCATGAGTGACACTTAGTAGTACATTATGACTCTCAATTAATTAAAAAATTACAATTGATTCGAAAACCACTTTTAAAGCCTTCGGCAATTTCAATTATTCATGCGTCTGATTTTTCACTCATCTTATACCCACTTAGTTCAGGAAATGGTCTATGTGTCAGTCCCCACTAGATTAACTATCTCACACCTAGTCCAAGCAGTAGTTTCTTATCATGCGGATTCAAATTACTCAAACATCTGTCCAATAGGATCATCCTCTTGACATTTTTTTGCTTTGGTCAAATACTTATGAGTAATAATCCAAACAAGTGGTCATAAGATATACGTCTCCTAACAAAAGGAGTGGTGAATCCTCTTGGGCTACTCAATCACCTTCGGGCACTTCGACTTATACCCAATCATCCCGGGCCACACTTCCAAAGAAACATTTGTTTAAGATGTTAAGGTATAAGTTTTCATGACTAATATAACTTGAATATCTCAAGTCAAAGAAAACTTACACTCGAGCTACAATGAGATCTCCATAGATATGTATAGAATCATATAAATTCTCATGGCAGGTCGCGTTCGATGAATTAGTTACCCATAACCAACATCCATATATTAACTCTCAATATCCTAATATTTTTAGCTAGTTAGGATGGGTTGCTTGGTGATAACTGACATTTTTAGCGAATAAATTAGGGTTATTTTGGACCGGTTTGACCATATTTCATGTCATATTTGGGTTTATTGAGCTTGATTCTTATTTTAGATGAAATTATCCCTTCATTCTATTTTTTATGAATTTTTGATAATTATTGATATTAATTTTGTGATCTCTAATTTTTGCAGGAATTAGAATGAAAGGAATGGTTCAATTGCAATTCTGATTCGAGTCCAGGTCAATTCGAATTCAATTTGACTCGATCATGTTCAAATCAGCTTGATTTAAGTTCGGTTCAACTCAAATTTGGGTCATTTGGTTCAAGCTAGGGTTTCATGTGATTAAGATGCTTGTTAAGTCATTGATTCAGCCTTGATTAGCCTAATTAATTGTTGGATTCAGCTAATCCAAATCAGCCACTTCAGCCCAACCCAATTCAATACAGCCCGATCCACTCTAAATTCAACTGGTTCAAATCCAACCCAAATAAACCTGGTTTGATCAAGCCAGCGGCTCGGTTCAATTTGGCTGGTTCAATGCTGGCATTAAAAGGCTGACCGGTTCACGTGTTAACAGGGGGCTCGGTTGGCTAGGGTTTACTGTGCTTCCTCACGCGCGATTTTTCTCCGCCGCTTCTTCATCTTCGCCGAGCTCCTCCACACCGCCGCCCTCCCTTCGAGTTTCTGATCATTTCCAAATGTTTTCGGCCACTCCGATAGTCGACGAAGACCACCTCATCCACTGCCCCCTTCCCTGTCATTGAGCACCACCGCTGTGAGTGGTTGTTCCATCGGGCGGTCGTCGGCGGCAGCCACTGCATTCGCCTCCACAGAAGAACGAAGGCAACCTTGGTCTCTGTCTGCGGTTGTAGCAGAGTTTACCTTGGCCTTTGTCTGTGGTTGTAGCAGAGCGCCTCCGATCTTCTTCATCTCTTCACCGTCGCTGGAAAAGGGTAAGTAAGGTTTGTTTGCTTGATTTGCTAACTTGTCTGCGGTTGTAGCAGGGAGGCGAACCATGGTGGACTCTCCTAGAGCTTTCCCCTTCTCTGATTCTATCTCGCCGTGAGGCCAGCGGGGAGGTCCACCTTCGTTGACACACATCGATTTTCATTGATGGACGGTTTCGTTCTATGGTTGATTGGGAAACCAATTCCCTAACCCTAGCCCGATTTCCACCGATTCTATTTCTCCTTGTTATTAGCTAGTTTCTGTTTCAAGCTACTTTTGTTTCTGTTAATCAAACCCCCCATTTTGATCGTGTTTGAATGTTGTTATTGATGCTTGGCATATGGAATGAGAGTTTATGATTGTAGGCAGTAGATAGAACCTCTTCTATATTTTGTTTGGGTTGAATTCGGCATTGTTGGCATAATGTTCTGTTTTGGGGAATAAAAGAGGTTAAGAATATCTTTGTGTATTGAATTATTGGAATTTGATTCATGCTTTTGATCAATTGATTGTGTGATGTTTTACCTAGGTCAATGTTTGAACTGATGTCATGAATGGAATGAGATTGATTTGTCTAGGTTGACTTAGATTATTGTTCTTGTGGAATGTATTGTAAACATTTGTGAATATGTGGTGGGATAATTTGTAAATTGAATGTATCGATTGTATAGTATGAATAAGTGTTGTGTAACTAATGTAATGCTTGTAAATAATTGAATGTAAGGATTGTAGAATTAATGTTTTAGTTTAATTTAGACGTGTAGATTGTAAATAATAGGTACAGTTGTGATTCCCTTGTTGTATTCACTTGTATGTATAAGTCATGTTGTGAGATAGTGTTATTGGATAACTCCTTACTTTGTATTATTTATGTTGATTGTATGAAAATGTAAATATGTATTGTATGTATATTGTTGTATGATGTATGATGTGTGATTCAAAATGTATGTGTGTAATTATGTATGAATAGAAATTCTATGGAATTATGAATTGTGTTAATAAATAGCATGCTTTTAATGGACCATTCTTGTATGATGTTGTTACCCTATCTATGATTGTGTTAATAATTGTATGTATAATACTGTGATTAGCATGTATGATAATGTATGATTTAGTAAGTTTAACATTATTTCATTAATTGTATAATTAATTGTCAATAAACGGGTTGTGTAAATTGTTAGCAATAAATAATGATTAGTAATAAGTAGAACCCCGCACCAAATGTTGTTTAAAATAACTTTCGATCATTGAGTCCGCAAGAGAGACGATCCGGACCTCTCTATACTACTTTAGCGATAGTTAGGGGTTTGGTAATAAATAAATAATTAATTTTGATGGGTGTAAGTGACACAATAAATAAGGGATTATATATGTATATAAATAACAATAAAATATTCTCATACAAAACACACTGCATCACTTGGTTAAACTAAAGAGTCTAACATATGCTAGTTTTACAAAATCAATGATGTCTAGTCTCATCAATTCATTGACTATGGAATATTTTAATACACACATAATTACACATGAAGAGATACCACTAATTTGTAGGGAATCCTATGTGACAAACAATAAAATTCACAACGGAAATAGGATCCCAATGAGTGATCCATATGAAAGAAGAATCATACGACGTTCGATTTATCTATCTAATAGATCTATACCTTTGAAGTATGTCCTTCGCTTATTCTGCTCGTCCTTGGTTTGCCAGATCTCTTGCATATTCAAACATCTATGCCTCTATGTATATCCACATGAACACGATCTCAATCGTCAAAGAAGAATCACCTTTGTGGTGCTAGCCACACAAGGGAATTCGGCCAAAACAATGAGGAGGAAGAAAAGGGGTGTCCGACCATGAGGGAGAAGATAGCTTAAAGTGCATTGTGTACCTTTGAAAAATGCAAGAAAAACCTTTTATATTTATCTAATGAATATAAAGGGTTTTTGTCTTAGCTTCCCCACATTAAAGTCAATTAAAACTCAAATAGCGCACATGTTTCTCATGTGACTCTTCATCTTCTCTTCATCCAATGAAAAGAAAAACTCTTGGTCTTCCTTTATTATTAATTTATTAAACGTTTTAATGAATCAATATCTCATTCAAATTTGATTGAGTCTAATCTAAATGAGTCTAACTCAAATTAGACTCAATCCCATAATCCAATTGGATTCACTTGAGTCTAACTCAATTACGGATCATATTTTAGTCAAACTAAAACAATCAATCTCTGAAATATCGTGTCCTTTGTGTGTGACCCAATAGGTTCTCATAGCGTTGATAATATGTCTAAACCGCTTTAAACACATAAACAATGAGCACCATCTAGTAATGCATCATTGCTACCCAAGTGACAAGAAAGTCGAGATCCGACCTAACCTTTCCATGACTATTATAATGCATCTTTGTGTTTCTTAATCCTTGAATAGACTCACTCAAGCAAATATGCTCAATATCTCATATTGATTCATTTGCATGGTCATACATTTAGTAGTCCTAGTCGATCAAGGGCCCCACAGATATCACTCCCGTCATATGGGAGGGATAGATCTCATGTACATCACTCACACCCCTCCAGATAATTCGTTGCATACCCAGTAATTACCTTTATAATCTACCCTGTTACAGATGACGTTTGATGATACCAAAGTACACAACTCCTTATATAAGGAACCGTAGTGACTTCAGGTCTAAAGACTATTCATACTAAGAGTCTTATGAGAAAGTTTATGATACTTATATAACGATCCATGAAACTTTCTCATGGAGGGTCAATTTAGTATATATTCTCTAATATATACTCATGTATCAACGTGATATCACATATCCATGACTTGTAAGATCAAGTCATCAATTGACCTACATTCTAGTCTCAATATATTAATATTGTCTTTGAATATTAATGTTTGACTAAGAATAGTTAAGAGTAGTGTTCTCAACATCATCTCACTATCAATTCAACTAATTGATATAATGTAGATTAGAACCTACTATTCAAGAACATTATTATATTTAATCATTTGACACAAATATTAAGTAAATATAATAATTAAACATTGTCTTTATTAAAAATAGAATATGATATAAAAATTCCTAATTAATCATCACATAATTGACTTTAGGGCTATTACTAACAATCTTCCACTAGCACTAGTGTCAATCATTGTAGTATCTAATACCTAGTGACCTAGTGTGACCATCATGCTTTCTCTGTACCAAAGCCTTGGTCAAAGGATCTATGATGTTAGCATTAGTCGGTACTCTACATATCCTCACATCTTTTCTTTTGATGATCTCTCGAATGAAATGGAAGCACTGTAGTATGTGTTTGGAACGCTGATGAGAGCAAAGTTCCTTAGCCTATGTAATAGTCCTATTGTTGTCACAATAGAGGTCTATTAGGTCTGCTATGCTAGGAACCACCCCAAGCTCTACAACGAACTTCCGGATCTAAATAGCCTCCTTTGCTGCATCATACATAGCAATATACTTGGTTTCTACAGTAGAATCTGCAACTGTGCCTTACTTCAAAATTTTTCAGCTCACAGCGCCACTATTCAAGCAAAATACATACCCTGATTGCGATCTAGAATCATCCTTATTAGTTTAGAGGCTTGCATCATTGTAACCCTTTACAGTTAGCTCCTCATCACTTCTAAATAATAAGAAATATTCTTTTGCCCTTCGCAAGTACTTAAGAATATTCTTGACAGTTGTCCAGTGACTTTCACATCGATTCGGCTTGTATATGCTCGTCATGCTCAACGCATATGAGACATCGGGGCCAGTACATAACATGTTGTACATGATAGACCCTATAGCAGATGCATAAGGGATCTGTGATGTGCGTACAATATATAACTATTTCTTATACTTTATTCATACATCTTTCTACTTTTCATGCTATATCTTTTGTGTTGGCGATCTGGATCTCCGTCCCATGTT
>NC_133861.1:3416065-3437424 GCF_044706935.1 Curcuma longa
TGCCTCAAGGGCACAAGCGTGCCTTCAAACTAAAGATCAACAAGCACAGGTCGTGCCCCAAAAGGCACACTCGTGCCTTCCTCCTGCAGCAACCAAACATGGTCGTGTCTCCTAGACACGGCCGTGTCTCCTCAACAGAGCCACGCCAAGGCATAGCCGTGTCCCCACACGGCTGTGTCTCCCACTAGAGGAGCACTTGCCCGTGGCCGTGCCTCAGAGGCACGGGCGTGTCTCCTACCAGAGAACAGTCTACCTCTGGCTGTGCCTCACAGTCACGACCATGCCTCCCAACAGAACATCAACTCTTCGTGGCCGTGCCTCACAGGCACGACCGTGCCTCCACCACAGCAAGGACGGCCACACATGGCCGTGTCTCCCAGACACGGCCGTGTGACGGGGGCGTGCCTGGCTGCTCATAGGGTAATTTCGTGGGGGCCTATAAATAGACCCCCTTAAGAGCCCTGAAAAGGGGGGGGGAGAGCTTGGAGAGCCACCGGAGCGTGCTAGAGCCACCGACGCCTCATTCCGGAGCCAGATTCGGCGATCCGTTCATCCGTCCGGACACTCCACCACATCCACGCCTCATCTTTCGCAGAGATTGCAGTCCGGAGAAGAAGAAGCTCATCGATAAGTCCTATTTCTTGTTTTCTTCTTAGATTCTTAGAATAGGATGTATTATTTACTTTCTTCTCTGTATTGTAACCTCCCCGATATGGAGTAGTCCTCCAGATTCTAGGATGTAGGAGGAATCGGGGTTATTGGATGATTGTACCTTTGGATTTGTTAATCTACCATGTTCTATGATATGCTTGTACAGTTGCTTTGTGGATTTGTGCCTTATACTTGTTTGATGATATGTTTGTGAATGGTATGAATCTATAAGGGTAGAGATTATTTGTGGTTTGAGGAATTCTTAGGATCGTACACCCGGGACGCCTCGTGACAGGAGGAAAGTCTTAACCGGACCTTCCGAGGAATTGCTTAGGCTATGAAGAATCTTTATGAGGGATAACTAACGGTTACTCATTGTTGGGGAGAGGTCTTTAAAAGGATACCCTGTGACAGAGGGTAGGACTCTAGTAGTACGCTGGGGCGCCTGAGTGACAGCGGGAAAGCCATAAACCAGGCTATCTAGAATCATCTCAAACCGACATTAGTAACATTAGAACACCATTGATTTATTCCGAGGAAGCCTGACGAGGTCTAATTGGATAATTTGGTTAGAATCCCTACAATTGTGCAATTATTGAGGAATGGTAGAGGATCCAAGTCAATCAATCAATATCTCGAGGAATCCGAAGTCCTAGGATCGCCTTCCCACATTCTGTCACAGTCGAATTCTATCTCCGAATTAAGGATTAGGAGCTCTAGAACACTCTTTCTCCCCCACACCAAACCATTTCCTATGAACTCTCCACTCTTATTGTGCTAGGTTAGTAACTAATTCTACGGTCCCTGTGGATTCGATCTTTTTATTACTTGGCGACATTCCGTATACTTGCGGAACACTCATCAATCTGATTCATGCAGTCTCTCTCCTCCTTAGAAGAGGGGCATTGAGCCTTCGAAAAACTCACACCATGTGACATCGACAGAAATCCCTTCTTGGAATTCTATATGGCAAAATAATGTAATACCTTGTCAATGTATGTACTTGACTTAAGCCAAGCAATCTCTGAGATCTATCTCTATAGATCTTGATGTCTAGAATATAAGTTGCTTCACCTAAGTCCTTCATTGAGAAACAATTCCCCAACCATGTCTTCACAGATTGTAGTGAAGAGATATCATTTCCAATGAGGAGTATGTCATCTACATACAAGATCAAGAAGATAACTATGTTTCCACTAACCCTCTTATAGACACAAGGTTCATCTTCATTCTTGATGAAACCAAACTCTTTGATCGCATCATCGAATCAAAGATTTCAGCTTCGAGAAGCTTGCTTTAGTCCATAATGGACCTGTGCAACTTACATACCTTTTTAGCATTCTTTGGATCTACAAAATCCTCAGGTTGTGTCATGTACACATCCTCGAGTAGGTTTCCATTCAGAAACGCGATTTTGATATCCATCTGCCAGATCTCATAATCATGGTAAACTGCAATAGCAAGCATGATCCGAATAGACTTAAGCATCGCAACTGGTGAAAAGGTTTCATCATAGTCAATACCATGAATTTGCTTGAAGCCTTTAGCTACCAATCACCCTTTATAGGTATGCATAAGAATAAGACCCACTTACACCCAATGGGTTTGATCCCCTCAGGTGGATCAACCAAAGTCCATACTTGGTCAGTGTACATGGATTTCATTTTGGACCTCATGGCCTCTAGCCATTTCTCAGAATCTGGGCTCATCACAGCTTCCTGATAGGATGTAGGCTCGTTCAACTCAACAAGCATAACATCATCATGGTCAGACAAGAGAAATGAATATCTCTCAGGCTGACGACATATCCTATCAGATCTGCGAAGAGGTTGGTCTACTTGAACAGGTTGTTGTTCCACAACTTCTTGTGCAACAAACTCATGATCCACAACACTTTGTAGTGCCTGTTCAATTTCCATCGAGACATCAGTGCTATTTTCTATATCTTGAACTTCTTTAAGATGGATTTTACTCCCACTAATTCTTCTAGAAATAAACTCTCTTTCTAGAAAAATATCATTTCTAGCAGCAAACACTTTACCTTGTGTGGGATTGTAGAAGAATATAGCTTTGCATTTCAACAGTAGCTTCTCCTATTGGTTGTCCCAGTCTATTGAACACAACATTTTTTCTAATTCCTTGAATCCTTAGCCTAGCAAGCTTATCCAAGTGTGTACGACCTCTAGATGTTCTTGTGGTTTCAGTATCTGTAGAATTTATAACAGTGTTACCATCACAACTCTCTCCAGTGGCAGCAGATTCAATTTTCTCTTTTCACTTCTTAATTTTCACAAGATGTCCTCATTTTGTTGGACAAGATGCCATAGAGTCAACAACCTCTGTGAGTCAACATAAATTTTAGATAACAACTGATTTATACAACAAATAACAAGAGAAATTAAATAAAAAATACATACATCAATATGATAAAAGGCAAATTAAACTATCAATATTGTCAATGAAATTAGCGTCTAAAGGAAGATAACGTATCAATATTGTCCACAAAATCATCTTCAAAAGGTAAATAAAATAACAATCTAAATTGTCTACAAACACATCTTCAAATTCAAAATTTCATTAGTTAATTATTTTCAACCCAAGTCCCATCACAGTCTTCACGAATGCATGGTGGTTCGTTATCATCTCCTCCGTCAACATCCATTGATGGTAACCCTCTGCTAAAGCATTGATAGTGGATTGCAGTGTCTTCAAACTCTTCACCCTCTATGTATTCAAAGTACTCCCTGCTTGGAGTTGCAAGTACAACACTCCATAAAGGATCTTCAGGATCTTCAATGTAAAATACTTGCTTTGCTTGACTAGCCAAGATGAAACAATCAGATTTGAATCCAATCCTATTGAGGTTTACCAATGTGAAGCCATTGTCATCAATTTTAATACCGTTATTATTCTCCACCCAATTACATTTAAACATTGAAATTTGAAACTTGTGGTAATCAACTACCCATATTTCTTCTATAACTCCATAAAAAACCATATCTGACACAATAGGATTTTTATCCTTGGCACTAGCAACTTGCATTGTCTTTGCAACTAAGCTGACTCCAGAGTTTTGAACAACTCGTATGTCATCTTGCTCTTTTGTAGCATAAATAACCCCATCAATCAAATAACTAGAGTACTTTAAGACATGCTTGCTAGGTCCACGCGCTATCCACTTCAATCTTTCAGATACTTGATGGGTGGAATAGTCAACTACATGTGCAACCTACATGTTTTACACAATAACTTTTCATTAATGGGTAAATACGATAATTGAATGTATGCCAATATGTAATACTAACGAAACTTACACGATCATGCAACCATATAGCAAAAGTTCGGTTATGCTCATCTTGTAACCACTTCTTCGACCTAGCCTTGTGAGGAAATTTTGCACGCAAATACACCATGTGTTCCCTAATAAAATAATTATGAATAAATAAACCAATACGTAATGATGTGTGAAAGATATAGCAAGTTGGAGAAATTACTCGAACTTTGCACCCGATGGAGTGCACTATTGCACCCGATAAAGGCTTAGTAAGTTCTATTTGCCGATGACTTGATGGGATCCCAATTGTGTCCTAACCCACAAAGATTATAAATCGAGTCATTAATAAAACAGAAATTCTAAACATGCAAAATTCACCACCACACAATAGCCTCTTCAGCAATATATACATTCGGCTATACATAACATCATAACATGCATATCAACATTGCATAGATTTGTTTTTCGCACATAACCTTTCAAAACTTTCATGTATCTTTCAAATGGATACATCCGGTAGCCATTCTATACTTTTATAAACCGGTCCACACAGTTTCACATACTCCTACACAAGATGAACCAATTAGAATGAATCATTATATCAAAAAATACGAGGGGTATTACGAATATTTATACCAAACCAAGGTCCACACAGTTTCACCTCCTGCACAAGATGAACTGTTAAATGAATCATTATATCAAAAAATGAAGGGGGAGAAATACTTTTCAAGCAAGCACAATATCGTAATAATCTCTTTTTGCATATCATCCAACTTTGAGACGTCTATCACTTTATTACATAACACATTGAAGAAGAAACACAAGCGAGTGATAGTGTCTCTGACATATTTGGGCAAGACACCATGGATGGCCACTGGAAGTAATTGTTGCATTAAAGTGTGGTAGTTGTGTGACTTAAGCCCACCAAGTTTCAAGTTCTTCAAGGACACAATGTTTTTAACATTAGCTGAGTAACATGCTGAAAGTTGTATTCCAGACAGAGACTTCAAAATTTTCCTTTTCTCATCCTTGCTAAGTATATAACAAGCTGCTGGCAAAAACGTTCTGGTCTCTCCCATTCTTGGTGTCAAATCTGTCCTCACATTCATTTCCACAAGGTCTAATCTCACAACTACTCCATCTTTTGTTTTTCTTGGAATGTCAAGTAACGTACCGATAAGACTTTCACATGCATTCTTTTCAATGTGCATCACATCAAGAACATGTCGAATATGCAGATGTTTCTAATACTCAAGTTCAAAAAATATTGACTTCTTTTTCCAGCATGATTTTACATCATCCTTAGTTGACTGAATATTCCCATTCATTTTCCCCATTGACAATTAATTCTTTCAACTCTTTCAAAAACTTCATTGCCAAGCAATGGTTTTGGTGCAGTGTTAAACTCTTGGCTCCCATTAAATGCCTTCCTTTGCTTTCGATAAGGATGAGTTGCGGGTAGAAATCTTCTATGGCCTGTATATGACATTTTTCTACTATGCTTCAACCTTGTTGAATAGGTTTCATCACCACAAATAGGACATGCATAATATCCTTTAACAATACATCCTGACATGTTCCCATAAGCAGGAAAATCATCGATCGTCCATAGTAAGATAGCTCTAAGGGAGAAATTTTTTTTCAATATGCATCATATGCTTTAACACCTACATCCCACAAGCATTTTAAGTCATCAATGAGAGGTGCTAAGTAAACATCAATATCATTTCCTAGTTGTTTAGGACCAGAAATCAACAATGTGAGTATCATAAATTTTCTCTGCATACACAACCATGGATGAAGATTGTAAGTGATCATTAGAACTAGCCAACAACTATATGCAGAACTCATCAAACCATGTGAATTGATCCCATCAGCTGATATAGTCAATCTAAGATTTCTTTTCTCAATAGTAAAATCTGACCACTTATGATCAACTACTTTCCAAGATGGTGCATCAGCTGGATGCGTAAGTATCCATCACAAACTCTTTTATCAGCATGCCAAGTCAACTCCTTGGATATCTCCTTATTCTGAAATATTCTTTGAAATCTTGGAATAGGAGAGAAGTACCATAGAACCTTTTGTTAGATTTGAGAGGTGTCCTAAGACAATCGCCTTACGGTTATACTATTTATTAGATAAATAGCAATTCACTATTTGAGTGTACATTCCATATGTGTTTGATTGGATCTTAAACTCGAATACTAAATGTCCGCAATATGATTCATAGCATGAGAGAATTTGTGATTGGATCACAACTCGTGAGCATCTCTACATGTGGAATTATGAATGTATTGAAATTATCCCTAGTCGAGGAATTGATGAGCACGGACGTCATCGATTTTGTCGAGACTAGCACGTTTGAACTCCTTTGTTAGCCAAGCAGTCGATCTCACTGCTGGAGACATTGGATGTTGAGAGTTAAACGGGATACTAGTTAAAGGTAACCAGTTCATTGGAGTGACCTGACTTGAGATTTCATATGGTTTGATATATATATGTCAATAAAGATCTTAGTACAGCTTAAATGCGAGTTTCCTTTGACTTGCGGTAATCAAGTCACCTTGGTCATGGAGGCTTATACTTTGACATCTTAAGCAAGCATTTCGAGGAGGTGTGGACCCGAGATGATTGAGTATAAGTCGAAGTGCCCAAAAGTGTTTGAATAACTCATAGAGGATTCACCACTCCTTGAAAAGGAGACGTATACCTTGCAGCCGCTTGTCAAGATTGTTACTAAAAGTTTTTGGCCAAAGCATTACATGTTAAGAGCACGGTACTCTTGGACACATGTACAAGTAACTTGAATCCACAGAATAAAAAAGCAACTTGAGCTAAGTATGACGTAGTCAGCCTAGTGGGGACCGACACATAGACCATGTCTTGAACCAAGTGGGTATAAGATGGTGAAAGGAACGAGGCACGATTCACTTAGCTATTGAAGGGTTTAGAAGATGTTCTGGAATCAATCATTGATTTTTTGGTCAATTGGGAATCATGATGTACTACTAGGTGCCACTTATGATCATTTTGTAATTAATGGTTAATTACGGACGATCAACATAACCGGAAACCTATTGGGTCACACGCACTACAAGTTCTCTAAAGGACTTAAAATGAGTTTAAGAATTGAATTCTCAAAATGACAAAAATAAAGTCTAGTTGGACCGGACAAAGGATAATATGATGGAATTCGTCTTACGAAGATGAACTGAATGAAACTGATTTTGTTCAAATCAAAGGTCATTTAGTTAGTGAACCAAATGATTAGATTTTAAATCAAATTGAACCAACTTGATTTGGTTCACGATAGAAGAGATTTTGGCAGAACGGATGTGATGAAAAGATTCGTCTTGCGAATTGAACAAAACTAGTTTGGGTCTAATCAGAGATCGTTTGGTTATTGAACCAAGCAAACCAAAAGTGAAGCCGATTCGCTACAGTATTAGAGTTTTCAGCCGGTCTGGTTTGATTTAATTCCTTAATTGGTTCACCCAAACCCTAACATAATCTCGGTTTAGGTTTAAAGTGGGGTAGCTTCTCACGCAGTGGTTTTTGCTATTAAAGCTCCTGTTCATCTTCTTTGCCAAAACCACCGCTACTTGCCCTGCTTTATCCTCTCCACACGGCGCCGATGATGGTCTCCTTCTGAAGGGTTTGGGCGCTGTTCTTCTTCTTCTCAGAGGATGCGCCGCTACCCATGCCCTGTTCACACGAGGATGTCGCCGGGTCATAGGGCTGCCATCGCCGACCGTAACTTTCCTTCTTCGCCGGCGTGTGGAGAACCGGCAACTGGAGAAGGCCGTGAGAAAGGATTCTCGGGATCTGGACTTGGCCACCCGCAGTGACGGTGAGGAAGAAGCCATAGCCGTCGCTTCTCTGTTCCCTCTTCGCCGGAGCAGAGTATCAACAGTCGTGTGCCACTCCTCCGTGCGTCGCCGGCTTCTCACGGCTGCTCCTCTTACCTTGTGTGTGTCGTCGGTTTTCTCTCCAGTGTTCGCTAGCAGTGAAGGGAGAGGACCAGAGGGCTGCCATCTTCCCTTTTGCGCGTAGTAAAGACTGATCCTCTATTTTCCTGATTGCCACCGGTCTCCTCTGCTCACTTTCGTCGAAAAGAAGAGAACAACTTCTTCGGCTAAGAGATGAAGCAGGGTCCTATTTCAACAATGTGGGAGAGGAGAGGATATTTCTTGTGTCATCTTTGTATTGGTTGTATGGGAGAAGAATTGGATTGTATTAGGTTTGTTGTCGGAATTCTGTATAGTTATCGGAAATCATTTTCGATTATTCGACAGATTATCCAAGCATTACCTATTAATCCCGATCGTCCGACGACCATCCGTCATTCTCTCGGAAGCTTATGAAACTTTCAAAGAATTGTTCCATCATCACTAGAAAGAGTTTCCGGTTGTTTGTTCATTATCGATGGTCAACAGTTGACCACCGAAAACTACACAAGAATACGATTCTTGGTGATAGTTAGAAAGTCCCAGAATGATCACGACAATCGTTGTTGCGTGGTTTCTAAAATAAGGTTTCTCTCGATTCGATCGTCATCGATCATCGGTTAGTACCGAAGATGATGATGCGACTCGTGACTTCAGAAGCCATCTAGACGGGAGTTTAGCATGGATCACCAGTAAAGGCGGCACTCCGACGAGGACTGCTCGATTGATTCAACACCGTTCAAACGTCATCCGCGAGGTACGCGTTTAGAATAATTTATTATTTAGAAAATTTTAAATTTCTGTCATGCCTTGTACTTGTAATTTCCTACTTATGCATGTGTGTGTTGTTTAATAATTAGCTATATTTATTTATTTATTTCCGCTGCGCACGTTTACGAAACGTGTAAACACGCGCATTGCACCGGGACGATCCCAACACCTTTGCTAGAACTCCTTCCTTTATTACATCTTTTGGCCCAACTTCCACTTGGGCACCCCGCACGTAGGGCAATTGGTAAAATCCTTATACTCTTTTCGGTATAAGATACAATCATTAGGGCAAACATGAATTTTCACGTAATCTATCCCTAATGCACGTAAGTTTTTCTTTGCATCATACAAAGATAAAGACAATTCATTATCATCTAGAAGCATTTCTCCTAACAAACTTAGTAGGTCGGTGAAACTTTTATCACTCCAACTATATTTGGCCTTGAAGTTGAATAATTTCACAACTGCGGATAATATTATAAATTTAATTCATCCATGATATAAAGGTTTCTCGACATCTTCAAGTAGCTTAGTGAATTGTATTGGACTCTCAGCATAACCATCATATGCAGCATGTACCATATCTATCGGTTCCTCAAAAACATATTTTTGTTCATCTAGCCCTACTTGATGATCACTATCATTATTTAACTTCCCTGACGTAGATCTTTCGCCATGCCAGATCTATGTATGATATGTCAGATCTATACCATTACAATACATATGTGCCCTTATAGTTTATACATTTTTCTTCTTTAGATTACCATATTTTGCACATGGGCAAGGTATTGCGGCCAGATCATTAGCATTTTTCATTGCAAATTGCAAGAAATATTCAACTCCTAACTCATATTCATGTGATAGTCTATTCTTTGACATCCATTCTTTGTCCATTCTTATTACAACTAATCAACTAACAATAAACAAATACCTGCATATCATTTTCATAAATCAACTGACAATAATCAAAATTCACATCATTTTTACTATATTATTTTCACATCAACTGACAATGAGCAAACTATTCAAATTTCACATATTACTAATCAACTAATCAACTGACTTCGAACACATGCATATTATTACTCAATCTATACATTTCAATATTATTGTAATAGTTTGTATAAACATTTTTACAGGACATAGGAAAAGATTATAGTCAAAGACACAAAGAAGTGACGGTAACTTATCTTCAATGTGGTTCATTATCTAATGGTCAAGTTCGTAAGGGTAAACCTCCAAACACAACACGACCTCAGGAAAATCCACTGGCTTATTATCTAATGGCCTAACTTGCTAAGAATTTTAGAATCATTATTATAACCCTAATCAAAAAAAAAAGATCGAAGGCATACCTGGAACTTTGAGGAATGGTACAAGCTCATAAATAAGCGGAGGGTGAGAGAGGAAGGCGAAGCGGCGACCTGCGCCCAGAAGAAGGCGACGAAGACCACGTGTGGACGAAAGTGCTCCCGTCGAGGATGAAACTGGCACCACCTATGTGTATACTGCACCGGGATCGGGATTCGGAAAGGATAAGCTAGCCAAAGCGGCGAGAGAGGAAGAGGCACGAGGAGCAGAATGTGGCGAGAGGGGTCGGGAGAAGAGGAGAGGCACGAGAAGCAGAAGGTGCGTGGTTAAATATCCGAAGCAGGCTGCGAATCGCACGAAAAGAGGCGCTAAAACCAATTCCTCAACTATAACACTTTTTAAAAAATCGTTGTCTTTCACCCCCCCCCCCCCCAATAAACGCGCTATTAGACAACACTTTCGAAAACTGTGTTGTCTTTGATACAAAAAAAGCACTAATAGACAACGCTTTCTGAATAACGTTGTCTTTGATCTTTAAAAGACAACGTTTTTAGTCAAAAACATTGTTAAATAAAAAAAGACAACACTTTTGACAAAAAAAACGTTGTTGTTCTAGCGTTGTCTAGTTACTTTTTTCTAGTAGTGTTGGTTAAGTGTGAAAATAGTCATCTCTAGAGTGAATCCCTAGAATAAAGTAGGAAGATCTATCTGACTCATCATAGATCGTACCATATCCAATAGAGTATGATTCCTCTTCTCGAATACACCATTCAACTATGGTGTTCTAGGTAGAGTGAGTTGAGATATGATCTCACACTCAGCTAAATGGTCACGAAACTCTTGGCTAATGTATTCACTACCTCAATCTGATTAAAGTATCTTAATACTCTTGCCCAATTGGTTTTGTACTTCACTCTTGAATTCTTTAAACTTTTCAAAGGATTCTGACTTGTCTTGCATGAGATACACATAGTCGTATCTACTGATATCATCAGTAAATGTAATAAAGTATTGATAGCCTCCTCTAGTTGTTACATTGAAAGGGCTACATACATCAGTATGTATGAGTCCTAATAAGTTAGTAGTTCTTTCTCCGTGTCCACTAAAAGGAGTCGTGGTCATCTTGCCTAAAAGACAAGATTCATATATCTCAAATGATTCAAAATCAAATGTGTCTGGAAGTTCATTCTTATAGAGCTGAGATATGTGACTCTCATTTATGTGACGCAAGCGACAATGCCAGAGATATATTTGGTTCAAATCATTAGGTTTGAACTGTTTGATATTTATGTTATAGATTGGGTTTTCTAAGTCTAGAACATAGAGTTCATTCATCAGAGGTGCATTATAATAGAACATATCATTTAACATTATATAACAACATTTGTCCTTTATGATAAATGAAAAGCCTTTTTTGTCCAAACAAAATACAGAAATTATATTCTTAGTTAATACAGGTACAAAATAGCACTCCTCTAATTTTAAGACAAGTCCAGTGGACAAAGAAAAGAAATATGTTCCTACTGCTATAGTTGTAACTCTTGCATCATTGTCTACTCGTAGGTCCACTTTGCCCTTTGTCAATGCTTTGGTTCTTCGTAGGCCCTGCACATTAGTACAAATATGAGATGCGCAATCGGTATCTAATACCCATGATGAAGAAATAGATAGATTGACATCTATAATATATATATCTGAGACAGAAGTCTCACTTCTCTTCTTGACTTCCTCTAGGTAAAGCCACCCGCCTTTGGGTTTCAGTGCAGAAGAGTTAGCCTTGCCCTTGACTTGGGTCTTACCCTTACCTTTGGGCTTCCATTTGCCTTTGCCTTTCTGTACAATCAGCACCATACCAGGCTTAGTCCTTTTAAGATTAGGCTCAGCAATTCTCAACATGCTAAGCATCTCAAACAATAGCTTGTCAATTTTGTTCATATTATAGTTCATGATAAACTAACTATATCCTTCCGACAACGATTGTAAGATAAGGTCAGTGGCCAATTCTTAACCTAGTGGAAATTCCAGTCTTTTGAGGTTCTCCACATACTCAATCATTTTAAGTACGTGAGTTTCGACTCGAAAAAACATTCGTTTGAGTTCGTTTGATTAAGTTAACGAGCCGAGCTCGAGTGATTTCGAACTCGAAAATATTATCGAGCCGAACTCGAGCTTAACAGTATTTGGTTCGTGAGCTCGCGAACATGTTCGTTTAAAGGCTCACGAACGTGTTCGTTGTCTTTTAAATGAGCTATTTTCGAACAAATTGAATTTGTTTAAATTTAAGCTCGTTTAACTTTTAAATGAGCTATTTTCGAACCGAGCTCAAATTGAATTTGTTTAAATTTAAAACAAGCCTTTTTCGAACCGACTTGGGCTCGAGCCGTTCGCGAACTATTTAATTGCTCATTACAAGCCGAGCTCGAGCTTAAGAATTAAAGTGACGACATCTCAAGAGCCGAATGCTCGAGCTTAGGATCTGCTTTTTGTAAAACAAACCGAGCTCGAGCTCGATCCTCTTACTATTCGACTATTTCCAGGTAGACACGGCCTGCCGTGCCTGACAACAGAAGCGCGCCCACACCAGGCCGTGCCTCACAGGCACGGCTGTGCCTGCCCAACAGAGCAGTGGCTGCACATGGCCGTGCCTCCTAGGCACGGTCGTGTGACGGGAGCGTGCTGGGGCGTGTCTACCTAACATTCTGGACAGTTCTGCAGACTTAAACTAAAATGGGCATAACTTTCATCTCCGATTGAACCACGGGCCGTGCCACCCCTCAAAATGGATCTAACTTCAAGATCTACAACTTTACTTCAGGGTGTACAGAACGATGACTACTCTAGGCTATGCTAAATGGCACAGCCGTGCCTCCTGATCGCGGCCGCGCTGGGTGCTCTGCCCAAACTGCAGACCAAACTTCGAACCAACATAACTTTCGGCTCAGATAGAGTTATGGTCAGTCCACCACCCAAATTGAAGATAATTTAAATCTCTATAACTTTGGTTCAGGGTCCAATTGAAGAAAATCGGGTTTACTTGGTGAAAAATCCATTAAGGCGGAGCCTTATAAACCAGGGACAATCTGGGCAGTTTTGGGTGAGTATAAAAGGTGGAAACAAACCCAATCTTGGGTTATCTTGGGTCATTCTCCAAAACCCTTGGTCTTGGCTTGGCGGCGGCGCCTCCCCCTCTCTAGGGGAGGCCCTAAATGTTCCATCCTTCGCCGATCCACCTCGCCATTCATCTCCATCAGTCCATCCTACATCGGAACAAGAAGATCCTCAAGAGGGTGACCACGCTTCAAAGATAAGTCTTCCCTTTTCTTGTGGATGACTATTTTCATGTATTCCTCTTGTAAACTTCTTGTAATGGAGTAGATCGCTGAGTTTAGGATGTAGGATGAACATCTATGTAATGATGGTGATGTATGAACTAGTTTATGTCATTTTCCCTATTCAATGAGATGTTTACATTTGTTTCATGTATCATGTGCCTTGAATGTGTTTGATGAAATGTTTGTGTGAGCGCATATACATGATTATGAGGGGTAGATTACTTTGTAGGGAGATCCTAGGATCGTATACCCGGGACGCCTCGTGACAGGAGGAGAGTCTTAACCGGACCTTCTGAGGTGATCCCTACATAGTGGTAAACTCCCATAAGGGATAACTAACGGTTACTCATTGTTGGGGAGAGATCTTTAAAAGGGTACCCTGTGACAGAGGGTAGGATTCTAGTAGTATACTGGGACGCCTCGTGACAGGAGAAGAGTCTTAAACCGGGCTATCTAGAATCATCTCAAATCGACATTAGTAACATTAGAACACCATCGATTTATGCCAACAAAGCCTGACGAGGTCGAGTTGGTATTTTGGTTAGAATCCCTGCAAGGTGGTGAACATTGAGAGTAAGGGAATAAACATGAATTAGGGATATCGCCTAGCATTGATGTGAAACTGAAGTCCTAAACTTATCCACCTCACCCATAAACCCTAAGCCAATCTCTCTTTCTCTCACACACACAACCAAATCCTCAACCAATCTGTTTCCCTCCGAGTCTAGATAACTATCTTAGTGACATCACTATAGCTAATACACAGTCCCTGTGGTTCGATATCTTTTTATTACTTGACGACAACCGTATACTTGCGGAAGCCTATCAAGGAGTTTCCTTGTCACGTTCCGAGAGACGACTGTCCGAAATATTTGGACAGCATCTCCCGTGTAACTATGATAATTTCCCTGAGTACATGTATGTAAAAGGCCAACATGGCCGTAATATGGACAACACGTCGAACAACACACCACATATATACACAACAGATAAGAAATAAGGCCTACATGGCCATAACAACTAAATAGATGCAAATGTATAACCAGAAAAAGTTAACTACAGCAAATCCATGCAAAATAGCAAAACATCACAGCGGAAACATAACAAATCCAAGAAGACCACAAATACAGTCCATGTCAACAAAATAAAATCCATAACCGAATACAACGATAATCCATACAAACCACTACATAAAACCCTCCTGATGTGAGATGGAAGCAACCGACCAAATCTCGAAGCTCCAAGTAAACCTATCTGCTACTTGGGGAGAAAACAAAGCAACCCTAGGTATTAAAAAGAAAATAAACTTGAACCGAAGAGATCTCATCCAAATCTTGTTTAATATAACTTGATCTCATCAATCCAATGGCCATGATCAATTGTCTTGGGCGTGTGGTTCACATGAACCATCTCTGGTTCACCTCGTGAACCGGTTCTTCCTTCCAAAGAGAATTAAAACCGAACCGGATAGATCTCGTCCATCGGAGACGACTTAATCTCATCCAACGGTTCTAATCTATTCTCTTCTATTCCTCTTTATTTATTTCGATCCAATGGATGCAACTTGATCTAATCCCACGGATACAAGTTGATCTCATCCATTAACTCATCCTACGGTCGAGAACTAATCTCATCCAACGGTCGAGATTCAATCTCATCCGACGGCTGAGAACTAATCTCATCCGATTGATTGCATCCTTTTGAAGATGACTTTAGGCTACAGCGGGGACCTCGAGGAGGTATTGGATCTGGCCTTCTGATGGGTTTCGGATCCCGTATTCAACCCCGAATACACACCTACATCCATCAACAACGATCCATTCCACTAGAGGATCATTGTTGCACTACCAATCCAATCCCCAAATTACATTTTGGGTTCCTTCTTATTATATTATGCATTGCTCCCCGTGTTTAAGATATCGTATGTCCGTCAATTATCTGAGTTCACTGACAACTCAATAATCGACATCTAAGACCTTGAATAGTACCACTCAACCTTATTGTCAGCCGGACCAAAGTCCACTTGCAAGATTTGACTTGACAATCCTTATGAGCTCTCCAAGGGGACATCATCAGCCCTACTGGGACACGGATTCCTTCTATAATTAATGGCACACCGTATAGATAGTAACATCACCCAACTTACCGGGAATAATTGATCTGACGGAAAGATCTCACCCTTTGGTAAATCAAAGCAATAATTACTACCTATAGATGCCCATTTATTATATCGGGATTAAGAGTGCATAATCTATAATAACAGAGGTCTTGTTCAATTTGTGAGTCAGAGTAAATTGAACAACCTCAATGGTCCTACTCAATACACACAAAGTGCACTAGTGTAATTCTACAGTCAAGACAGACAGTCACCGAATTACACTACAACCGTTCCCGATGGGTTGTCCAAAGCCATCTTGGTTGTGAGCCTTAGTTTATAATTCACAAGGGACTGATAATCATGGTCTTCTGTGTCTCACAGACACCAAGTTATCTACAATGTGAATTAAGAGGACTTTATTGCAAAATTACCTATTGCAATCATTTGACCAAAACATGATTTCTTATTTCATAAATGTTTATACAAAAGACAAGTCTTTTCAGTATACTTCCTAACATCATCTCATAAACACCCATAGGGTCACTGATTGATCACTTAGACTAAGTGAGATGAGTTAGGTAATAACTTTATAAAAATAACCCAACAAATGAAATTAAATTTACTTAATTAATTAACTTAATATTTTTAATTAAGTTTAAAATTCTAATATCTTAATAATAATTTTTAAAAACTTAAATTATTTTTAAAACTTTAATAATTTTCAAAAAACTTAAATTATTTTCAAAATTTTAATAATTTTTAAAAACTTAAATTATTTTCAACTTTAATAATTTTCAAAAACTTAAATTATCTTCAAAACTTTAATAATTTTTAAAAACTTAAATTATTTTCAAAACTTAAATTATTTTTAAAACTTTAATAATTTTTTTAAAAAAACTTAAATTATTTTCAAAACTTTAATAATTTTCAAAAAACTTAAATTATTTTCAAAACTTTAATAATTTTCAAAAACTTAATCATTTTCTAAACTTAAGAATTTTTTAAAAAATCTAATTCGAGTATCACCCGAATGTATCACAAACCTAGAATAATGTGTCTCCATAGAGATAGTGTCACCAAATCTTTCGAGCAAAAATAATTGCGACAAGCTTTAAATCATGAACAGGGAAGTTCTTCTCATGGTCTTCCAATTGATGAAAAACGTAGGCAACCACCTAGTCACACTACATCAATACTGCCCCAATCTCTGGAATGAGGTATCAGTATACAATATGAATCCGTCATCATCGTAAAAAATTATCAGAATCAAGCGCTCACTAACCGCTGCTTCAACTCCTGGAAGCTCGTCTCACAAGCCTTCGACCAAATGAATTTTACCTTTTTCTTGGTCATATGGGTCAATGGCATAGTGATACGAGAGACATTCTCTACAAATCTTCGATAATACCCAACTAAACCTAGAAAACTGTGAACCTCCTAAACGGACTTGGGCTGCTCCCAACTACTCTATCTTCTAAGGATCAACAGAGATACCCCGGCTCGATACAACGTGTTCGAGAAATCCCACATCAGAAATCCAAAACTCACACTTGCTAAACTTCACATACAGCTATTTTTGACGTAATGTCTCCAATTCGATGCAGAGATGTTTCTCATGTTCTGCCTCCGATCGAGAATATATCAAGATATCATCAATAAAGACAATCATGAACCAATCCAAATACTCAAAGAAAATCCGGTTCATCAGATCCTTAAATACGGTCGGAGCATTGGTGAGACCGAATGGCATCATCAAGAACTTGTAGTGTCCATACTGAGTGCGAAAGGCTATCTTCTACACATCCTCATCTCATACTCTGAGCTGATAATAGCCAGATCGTAAATCAATCTTAGAGTACATAGAGGAATCCTTCAACTGATCGAATAAATCATCAATACGTGGCAACGAATATTTGTTCTTGACCGTTACCGCATTCAGCTAGCGATAATCAATGCATAATCTCATAGATCCATCATTCTTTCTAACAAATAAGACTGGGGCTCCCCACGATGATACACTAGGATGAATAAAACCTCGATCCAACAACTCCTGTAACTAGATCTTCAGTTCCTCTAACTCCTTTGGAGTCACTGATACAGAGCCTTAGACACTGGTGCAGTGCCTGGAATCACCTCAAACGTGAACTGGATTTGCCTCTGAGGTGGCAAGCCAGGAAGTTTATCCGGAAACACATCCTAATGCACTCAGACGATACAAACATCGGATGGATGAGAACCACTATCTTTCTTTATTTGCTTCAGAAACAGTAAATAACCTCCGTCTAACCTTTTCTATGTCGGTATTGTCGAACTAATGGATATTTCATCACTCCTAGTACTCACGGATTCTCATGCAGTTTGATCCGTAGGTCGGAAGGTAACCACTCCAACTCGACAATTCATCGCAACATGATAATGGCTAACCAGTTCATACCAAGAATGATATCAAACTTTATCATATCCAGCACTTGAAGATTCACCGTAAGGATGTGACCGTCGAAATCCAATGGGCATCCCGTAATCTCCTAATTTATAGCCAGCATTTCACCCTAAGGTAAAGAGACTGCTTGACTATAAGGTCTAATCATAGGGATTCTCCAATTTTCCTAAAAATAATCTAGACGTGAATGAATGTAAACTACTTGTATCTATCAAGGTATTAGTAATTATAACATAAACTAAAATCATACCCCGAATGAACGATCCATCGGTCCGCTGTGCCTCCTCTCGAGTAATGGCATAGACCCGACCAACCCCCGCGCTAGCAGGCTGAGTAGCTGAATGAGATGTGGTCTGCCTCCACTCTGGCTGGAACTGACTCTGGGGTACAGATGTCGTCTGCTGAACATAATGAGGAGGTATGCTGTAAGAAGTCGGTGTTGCAGATGGCTGCTGCTGCATCTACATTGCCGCATAACAGATCTCTGGCTGAGAAGCTGCTGGTAACATATATGGCTGAGACACTGCTAACAGATAATGCTGTGAAGGAATTTACATCTCTGAACCTATGGGGTACTGAAATGCTATTGGTATAGATGCATGGTCCCTCTCCTGTAGTGGATATATCTATGGCTGAGATGACAGGGGTCACTGCTGCTGAGAAACTCTGGTCCTCTGTGTTCTCTACGATCGCTGCTGTATAGGATGCCCTCCAGAAGATGCAATGTCAGTAGGCTCCAGTTTAGCCTTCAGAGTACACTCTCTGGCCATATGACTGGGAAGTTTGCAGAAGTAACAGATAGAGTGATCCAATAGACAATTAGCCACCAGATGGCTATGTGATCCACACCGTTGACATTTCTTATCCTTATCCTTCTTCCGATGAAACTCACTCAAAGATTCCGCAGGTCGTTTCCCTTTCTGCCATCTGGAAGAATTCTGTGTCCCGGATCCCTGAGCTGGCCTTTTCTGACCAAATAGCTGTGAACTCAAACCCTTCAACTTTTCTGTGTCTCTCTCACGATCCATCTGATGCGAAGACATCTCCATAAACAAAGTCCAATCCAACGCCTCTCTGTACGTGCGAACTGAAAAACTAGACATCCTCTGTCGAATGTATGCAGCTAGACCCTGAGTGAACCGGAATATCCGATCACTGTCCTGGGCTATCAAATGTGGGCAGAACTCAGCAAGTCTCGAAAACTTCGTATGATAGTCAGTAACTGAGCGGTCGCCCTACTGATGTGCGTAGGATATATAACTATTCCTTATACTTTATTCGAACATCTTTCTGCTTTTCATGCTGTATCTTACGTATATTACGCCTTTTACCTGTGCATTTGACATTGTATTCTTTATTTCCTAGTTCGGAGGACTGCTCGTAGATTTGTGTATTTCAGGATGGAAAACGGAGCAAAACAGGTGAAATGGAGCACTTAATGAAGACATGGCAAGACAGGGTCGTGCCTCCTAGGCACGGCCGTGTCTATCACCTCCAGAGACCGTTCCTTCCTCCTGCAGCAGCCAGACATGACCGTGTCTCCCAGACACGGTCGTGTCTCCTCAACAGAGCCATGCCAAGACATGGCCGTGTCCCTCAGGCACGGCCGTGTCTCCTACCAGAGGAGCACCTGCCCTTGGCTGTGCCTCACAGGCACGGGCGTGTCTCCCAGCAGAGAGCAGACTGCCTTTGGCCGTGCCTCACAGGCACGGCCGTGCCTCCCAATAGAGTATCAACTCTTCGTGGTCGTGTCTCATAGACACGGCCGTGCCTCCACTATAGCAGGGCGGCCACACATGGCCGTGTCTCTCAAACACGGCCGTGTGAAGGGGGCGTGCCTGCTAATTTTAAGGGCATTTCGTGGGGGCCTATAAATAGACCCCCTTAAGAGCCCTAAAAGGGGGGGGGGGGGGGGGGGAGACCTTGGAGAGCCACCGGAGCGTGCTAGAGCCACCGACTCCTCATTCCAGAGCTAAATTCGATGATCCGTTCATCCGTCCGGACACTCCATCACATCCACGCCTCACCTTCGCAGAGATTGCAGTCCGGAGAAGAAGAAGCTCATTGATAAGTCCTATTTCTTGTTTTCTTCATAGATTCTTGGAATAAGATGTATTTTTCTCTTTCTTCTCTGTATTGTAACCTCCCCGCTATGGAGTAGTCTTCCAGATTCTAGGATATATGAAGAATCTTGGTTATTGGATGATTGTAAATTTGGATTTGTTAATCTACCATGTTCTATGATATGATTGTACAATTGCTTTGTGGATTTGTGCTTTATACTGGTTTGATGATATGCTTGTGAATGGTATGAATCTACAAGGGTAGAGATTATTTGGGGTTTGAATAATTCTTAGGATCGTATACCCGGGACGCCTCGTGACAGGAGGAGAGTCTTAACCGGACTTTCTGAAGTATTGCTTAGGCTCTGAACAATCTCTATGAGGGATAACTAACGGTTACTCATTGTTGAGGAGAGGTCTTTAAAAGGATACCCTGTGACAGAGGGTAGGATTCTAGTAGTATTCTGGGGCGCCTGAGTGACACAGGAAAGCCTTAAACCGGGCTATCTAGAATCATCTCAAATCAAAATTAGTAACATTAGAACACCATTGATTTATTCCGAGGAAACCTGACGAGGTCTAATTGGATAATTTGGTTAGAATCCCTACAATTGTATAATCATTGAGGAATGGTAGAGGATCCAAGTCAATCAATCAATATCTCGAGGAATCCGAAGTCCTAGGATCGCCTTCCACATTTTGTCACAATCGGATTATATCTTCGAAACAAAGGTTTAGGAGTTCTAGGACACTCTTTCTCCCCCGCACCAAACCATTTCCTATGAACTCTCCACTCTTATTGTGCTAGGTTAGTAATTAATTCCACGGTCCCTGTGGATTCGATCTTTTTATTACTTGGCGACATTCCGTATACTTGCGGAACACGCATCACCTGCTTAAGGCTCAGAAACTCTTGACGTTGAGCCATACAAAATGCCACTGAAAGATACTCCCTCTCAAAAGCCTCTCGGAATGATAACCAAGATAAGCCTTGCTCTCTGAGTACAGTCCTCTGCGTCTTCCACCACGTGACAGCCTGAACACGAAGATGGTATGTTGCTAACTCGACTTGCTCTGCCTCAGTGCAAGAGATATACGCGAAGGTATCAATTACGTTCTCTAACCAAGAACGTGCGAGCCATGAGTCAGATTCCCCATGGAACGAAGTCATCTGATCCTTTATGGATTTTGCTAGTGACAGAATCTGGCTCTTATCCCTAGTCTTGCTAACTATAGTCGGTACCGAATCAGGCAAAGATATCTCCGGGTTGTCCCCAACATGCTCGAAAACCTCCAGCTCTATTGGCGCAATGGGCCATCTCGACGATCGATCTCGTCCTCAATTTTCAGGGGGTCATAATAACACCTGGTAATATACAACTACTATAAATTCCTAAAAATAGAAATAAATATACTAGAAATTTACTTATAACTACTTGGAGAGTTCTTGCCGCTGTTTGTTCATCTCA
>NC_133861.1:3437524-3493124 GCF_044706935.1 Curcuma longa
CAAAAAATGCTATTCACCCCCTCTAGCGAACCAACCGATCCTAATAGGGGTACATTTATTCCCTACCCTAAACCATGCATGCAAAGGTTTTTTTTTTAAAAAAATATGCTCATGAAAATAAAATTTATTACTGATTTAAACTGAAAATAAGAAAATAAAAATTACATATGGTATTAACAGTGAAAAGAAAGTGTAAAGTTGGAATAAACTCCCCTGAGTCCTGGCGGTTGTAGACGATTCAGCAATAAAATCCACGCCGATAATGGAATGGATCAGGGAGAGGTAAGCATCTTCATAAAATGGCTATGAATGTGCTGAGTTACTTCCTTAAAATTCTTCACCTCCTTGGATGATAACTCAGGTGGTCGAAGTCGACTCAGTAATATCTTCCACCCTGGAGGTGGAACTGCAGTGAGTGATGTGAAATCTCTTTCTGACATAATCTCTTCAAGTATTTTCTCTGGTGGTCGGAGAAGATTCAGATGGAGCACCCACTTGAGAAGCTCGATTGTTGCTTGAATTGTTGGGATCTTTTTCAGTATAAATGGAGACTTTATCAACCTTGGAAGTGTGCAATCTGATTTTTCAAATAAACCTGCAAGGCCAAAGAAAGAATATGTAACGCCCCACAAAAGCCTTTCAATATTTTATAAATATTGAACATGACTATAAGGATAATAGCTTAGTCATGAGGGAAATTTAGTAGAAACATGACTATAAGGATAATATCTTAGTCATGAGGGAAATTTAGTAGAAATACTAAATTGAGCCTTTAACATTAGATGGACTCATACCCTAAATAGACCAAAGGTAGGGTATGTCCTAAATGGGTCTATGGGTTAATGTTTTTCATAATGGGCCTAACCTTTATATGGGCTTAGCTAATGACAAAAGAAATGAAAATGGGCTTAATGAAATGGATAACATGTAATGGGCTTCTCTTATGTGGGCTTTGCCTAAAAATAAAAAGAAAAGAATGGAGGTGCCAAGGATTGAACCTTGGACCTCATGGAAGTGCAAGCCTAGGTAAAGCATGAATTAGCCACAAGTTCTAGCAAGTATTTGCTATGAAAATGAAAGGGAAAATTCTATTTAAGGCTAAGGGTTCATGAAGAGGCACTTAGCAAGTAAAGAGACACTTGGTTACTTTTACTACAAGAGTTAATGGGAGTTAAGGGGGAAGTTATCAACTTGTATTGTAACTCTCCTCTTAACACTCCCTTTATATAGCCCTCCCCCTCACCAAATGCCACTCTTCCTCTCATTCTCACCGAAAATACTCTCCCCCTCTCTTTTTTCTCTCCTTTGGCCGAGAGCTTTGAAGCTCTTTCCCCCTTGTGGCCGAAAGGTCTTGAAGACCTTTCCTTCCTCCACCAAGCTTTTAAGGCAAGGGACTCTAGGGCTAGGGCTTGAAGGCTTTAGGGAGAGCAAGGAGAAGGACCAAGGAGGACATAAGTAAAGGGTTTACCTTTGTTAGGGTAAAAGAAATTCTCTAAGGAACCGAGGTAAGTATCCCCTCACCTGCAACATAATAGTTAAATTGCTTGTTTATGAAAGTTTATGCTTAAGTATGTGATGTGTTAAAAGAATCATGAAGAAACTTTGTTGATAGGTTTCGGCCAAGGCATGATCTAGGGCTTAAAGAATGTTTTAACCTCAACTAATGATAGCAATTTTTATAGAATGATGCCTTATGATAATTCAAGGTTCCATGTGGTTGAAAGCCAATGGGTTCATGATTTTAGGGTTTCGGCTATGGCATGTGCAAGGTTTAAAGTTATGTTTTCATCTAACCATGTGTTGCAAGTATTACTTGATGAGTTCCTATGATAATTCAAGGTTTCATATGGTTAAAAACCTAGGGTTCATGCTATGATGTGTTCGGCCAAGAGTAGGTTAAATGCTTAAAGTTATGTTTTTAACCCTAACTATGCTTGCAAATGATATGAGAAGATTCAAGGATTCATGTGGCTAGCTATACCCAAGGGATCATGATATTAAGGTTTCGGCCAACATGCAAATCTGGGGTTTTAAATGATGTGTTAACCTAACCCTAGTTGCGAGTGATATATGATGATGTTCTGTAATGATTTAGGCATCCATGTGTTTTAAAGGTCTAGGATTCCATGTTTAAAGAGGTTCGGCCAAAAGCATGAAGTAGGTTTAAAGTTATGTTTTTGGTTGCAAGTTCTATGTGAGGAATTCTTACCATGATTTAGGATTCCATGTGGTTGAATCTAGATTTAATCAAGGGATTCCATGATGTTTGAAGTTTCGGCCATATGAGGATCTAAGGGTTTAAAGTTATGTTTTATGCAAGTATGATAGATGATGGTGCCATCAAATGAACTAGCTTCCATATGGATTGAACCTAAGGCTTCATGATGATAAGGTTTGCCAAGTAAGAAGTTAGGGTTACAAGTTGTGCTCTAACAAAACAAAGGAAGCAAAACAAAGACTAGTTTAACCTAGGTTTGCCTATGTGTAAGTTTCGGCCAACTATGATAAGAGAGGAAGAGATGTGGTTGAAAACTCAACCATAGTTGCAAACCCTAGTTAAGGATGTCTTATGATGATATGATGTATGAAAAGTTATGGTTTAGGCTGAGACTAAGAAACCCCAGGAAGATTCGGCTAACCCTAGGGAAATTAGGGTTTAGTTGGGTTAAGGTTTCAAGTATGATTAACCATGATTAGCTGTAGCTAAACATGGGTGGATGTTAAATGGAATAAATTTATGTAACATGGTAAAGGAAACCAATATGTTTTGACCAACCTTATAAGAATTAGGATTTTGGTCGAATAAGGGTTTTAATAATGTTAACCATGTTGATGTTATGTGTTATCTCATGCCAAGGCTTAATAATGAGATTATGATATGATGTAACATGCTATATGAAATGAAAAGATGCATGAATGTTCATTAAGCTATGTTAAAGACCAAGGTCTTTTAAAGAAATGAAAGGAACATTCATGATGAAAATGAAATGAAAGCATGTACATCATTATGTTACTTTAAATGCATGGCTGGTACCCGACTTCCAAGGTTGTCGTTAAACAAATCCAGGTGACCAATTCCAAGGTCTTGGGCCTGGTAAGACCAAGGTCTTTAACCTCGTAGGACTGGTGGCTCGCTACCCCAGTTGCTATTAGGGAGCGCGCTTTGGTACCAAGCCGGGGATCCCAAACAATGTTGATGATTATGTTTATCTATTATGATAATAAGTTTTCAAAGGCATCTGCATTATGTTTGTATGCATATGAATGAATGCTAAGATAAAAGAATGTTATGCACTTTATGCAAAGTTAATGTGCTTCTATGCTTATGCTTATGTTTGCCTATGCTATATGAATGTGATGTGACGAATGGTTTTGTGAGTAGGAAAGGAACTTACTAAGCCTTGTGCTTATAGATTCTTTCTTATGTTGCAGATCCAAATAGAAGTCACTAAGCTAAGGGGAGCAGCAGGAAAGGGCTGATAAAGATGTGTGTGGTGGTGACTTGGCAGAGTTCCTGGCAAAACATTGAATATGAATTTTATACTTGCATGTTTAAGAGTCTAAATGTTTGATTTAAGAATGACATGCTATGATTGAACTTAACATCTAGACAATACATGCACCATAAGATTTGTATATCACATATGAAATTCCTTGCCATGATTGTATGTTTTATGTTCCGCTGCGAAGTTTTACGGAGTTTCGTATGTGGTCTCTTTATGGATGAATGAAAAAGACAAACTGTAGCGTCTGTCTAGGCCCACGTAAGGGCGGGCGTTACAGAATATATCTTCCACACGCATGTGGAGTAAGAAAGAGCAGAAATAACAATATCAAAATGTGTAGGCCATGCATTAAGAAATGACTCACATCCAACAAAATCAAATACCGGTACCTCTATGATATTTTCTGAATGATGGGCATAAATACTAACTGTGGATGAATAGGAGGTACCTGAAGCATGACAAATACTGGAGTAATCACAAATAAGCCCTAATTCCTGATTATATGGCTCCAAAACTTTATCCTCCTTAGATGAGGATTCCTGCTCTGACTCAAGTGAATGTATACTAACTGGAAGTGATTCTTGGGGTATTGCCTCCATGCAATCCCCTACACTTAAATATCTATCCTCTAAATCCTCTATCAATAGTGGTGGTCCCTGAGGCTCAATGCAATCCCCTACACTCATTTGATCAGGCTCCATATCAGCTTCCTCCAGGTTCTCAGTAATGAAGACTGACACTGGCTCTGAAGGATTTGATTCTCTTTGTGGTTTATGCTTCATGTCTTGATCAGAAACTGAGATAGGTGTCTGAAGTCTCGGTTCTGGAATAGTTTTATCACGTCGGAATACCATAACGCTCTCATCCTCTAATGGATTCAGAAATGACTGAGATGGTGGCGATGGTGGCTGATTGGACCCTTGGGATGAAGCTTACTAATAATAGTAGCCATGTGACTCATCTGTCTTTCAAAATTTTGAATATTGTCTTCTTATTGTTGTAAGCTTTGTTGCAGTCTCTCCTCAAGTTTTTCTAGTTGTTGAATGAGCCCATTAGAACTCCCATAATTTCCTTGATTTGCATGTAAATTTTGTTGAACTTGAAAATTTGTGGGCTGCTGAATTTGATTACAAATCTGTCCCCCTTGAAAAAATGACGATTGACATTGATTTTGAGCTTGAAATGAAGGATTTTGATGCTGAAAATTTCCTTGAAAATTCAATGAATGTTGCTGAAAATTATCGCCATGAAAACCTTGATTTAGGGGCTGCTGGAAACCTTGTTGAAATTGCACCATCTGAAAATTCTGGTTTTGAAGTTGAAATTGTTGATCCACATGTTGAAAACCTTGATATGGCTCCTGCAAATAAAAATTTTGCTGTTCAGATTGTTGATAAAATGGTTGTTGATAAAAAGAATTTCCATACATTTTATAACCCAACAATGATCCAAGTAACAAGAAGGGAAATTATTCATAAGCTCAAATCAAACAATTCCTACTAGTTATTCCCCGGCAACGGCGCCAAAATTTGACAACCCTAGATTGCTATGTGTCACGAGTAGGGTTGCAAATTAAATTTTAATTTCTGAAAACCCACGAGAAATACAAACAAATGAAGTATAGGGGCCTCGAGTCATATTTTTCCAAGGACTAGTAGACAATTGTTCAATTTAAGCTTGAGTGTCGTTCTTTTTGGGGTTTTCTATAAAAATGGGGGGTTTTGGTGTTTTAAAATGAAATGCAATTCAAAATTAACAAGTAGATAAGAAAATGCAACTAACTAATCAAGAATGAAACCCTAAAGCAAGCTAACTCTAATGCAAGCTAAATGAGTCCAACAATTTGATGGCAACAGTGAATCATTCAAAAATTGGCAATGCAAAACAATACAACAAAACGATTCCAAGTTATTGAAACCAACCATCTAAATCCTAGAATACAATGAAAATGCTTAAACTAGTCTATCCTAATCAAGAACTAATGGCACAGAACAGTAACTTCAAATTCAAGCAGCCAAAACTCAAACACTTCTAAAACAACTAGCTACTCAAACTCAATTAACCAACATCAAGGATAAAAGCTTAAACTACAAAACCCTAACCTACTGATACTCTGGGAAGAACTTGGCATGGAACAGTGCACTGAAATGGCACGTTCAGTTTAACAGCTTGAAATAAAAGGAAGAAGGCTAACAAAAATTCAGGAACATTACGAAACAAACTAGAACAACTCATACAAACATGATGAATTAACCTAACAAGTGAATTCAAGAATCTTGGGACTAATTAACAAAGCTTGAAATCAAAATTCAGAAGTAAACAGCAAATCAGAAATCAAAAAATCAGACAAATTCCTTCGACCCTTCCCTTTTCCATTTCTTCTCCTCAATTTGGTGTCAATCAAATTGATGAATCCACAATGTGGCTTCAATGATCCCTCTGGAGTCTTCAACGTGATCCCTGGTGTGGTTTCCTCGCTGCCCGAACCATGAAAATGCCGAAGAAACCCTCTACGGCGCTAACAGTGGTCTGCTCGGAGGATTCTAAGCTGCAAAACCGGATTCCCTATCTTCTCTTGACTCCGATCAATTTGTTGATGGTATAGGAGCTAGCCACGAACCTCAGAGAACCCCTCAAAAGCTCGCGGCGTCAGATTAAGCCGTGGATGGCCGGAACGTGAGAAAACAGGGGAGGAAGCCGCCGAAGAAACCCTCGCTGCCACGCCTCGTCCAGCTGCCAAATTTCACCCAATCGACCGGTTTTGGAATCTTCAAGGAATAAGGATTGCAACGGAATTGGTTTGGGAGGAAGCGGCTGACTGTGGAGTTACGCTCCTCAACAGGGCATGCGCGCGCGAGAAGACGATAAACAGTGCCGCAGCCAGCACTGTTCATTCCCTAAGTTTCGGCTTTTATACTCTGATTAATCAACAAATCTGGGCCCTTGATTTCTGATCCAACAGTGCAGCCTTGATCTGAGATTTTAGGGCAGTCTAGGGTTTGGAAAAATTTAGGGATTTTGATCAGACTTGAGTTAGGTCATGTCCTCCATGTTGGCTTGATCAATTTGGGCAAATTGGCTTGATTTGATCGCGATTGAGCTCGAGTTTGATCCGATTTAAACCCTAAAATCAATTAAAACCCAATTAATGCAAAAATTACCATTAAATCATGAAAATTATAATCAAGCCTCAGATTATGCAATATAGGACAAATATGATCAAATCGATTCATTTTATAATTTATTTTCATGTAAAAGCCCAAAAATAAATCGATTAAAAATGTATAAAACCCTAACTCATTAGCCGCCAGCCCTAGCAAAGATGGAGGCACCTTGTGTGCCGGCCTTAACAAGGAAAGGAAAGGGAGAGGAGCTTAGGCGAACAAGGAAGAGGTATCCTAAGGGGGCGCCGGCCCTAGCAAAACAAAAGGAGGGAATTGCTATATGTGCCGCCGGCCCTAGGGTGCAAGGAGGAGGAATATGATGTTGTTTCCCTCTTGCAAGCCTCAATTTTTATAGCTAAGCCATCTTAGAAAATTTAGAAAGATTATAACAAATTTTCTTATCTAGATTTAGTTAGAAAAAATCTTAAGAAGAATTTGTTAGAAAAAATCTAACAACCTTATCTTATCTAGATTTATTTAGAAATAAATCCCTTGATAAGATTTTGTTAGAAAAATCTAACAATCTTATCTTATCTAGATTTATTTAGGAATAAATCTTTTGATAAGATTTTGTTAGAAAAAATCTAACAACCTTATCTTATCTAGATTTATTTAGAAATAAATTTCTTGATAAGATTTTATTAGTTTCTTAATAAATTTCCTTATTTAAATTTTATCTTTATCTTAATAAAATTTTATTAATTTCTTAACAAAATTTCTTAATTAAAAAATTTTATTTTCTGACAAAATTTCTTAATAAAATTTTTATGAAAAATCATAACAAATTTTGTCTGCGGAAGAAATAGAATTCTTAACAGAATTTCGTAATGGAAATTCTTAACAGAATTTTTCTCCGAAAAAAATTCTTAACAAAGTTTTTCACAAAGAAAAATTCTTAATAGAATTTTTTTTCACAAGAAAAATTTTTAACAGAATTTCCTACCCGAAACTCTTACAGAATTCTTTTAGGTGGATTTGAGGCTTTATCCAAATGCTACAGCAGGGACCTAGAGGAGGAATTGGTTATAGCCTCCTGATGGGCTTGGGCTTCCTGTGTTCTCCCTGAACACTCAACTCAAGTCCATCAATAATAACTCATACCACTAAAGAGTTATTATTGAACTACCGCACCAATCCCATATTATAATACATGCTCCTTCTTACCATGAGTGCATTAATCTCCCTGTGTTTAAGATATCGTATGTCCGTCAATTAATTGAATTATTGACAACTCAATTAATTAACTTCTGAGTCCGAGAGTAGTACCACTCAACCTTATTATCATGCGGAACTAAGTCCACCTACAGGGTTTACATGATAATCGTTATGAGCTCCTCAAGGGGACATCATCAACCTAGATTATAGAACATAGTTTTCTTTTGATCTAACAATCAACAATACACCATATACATAGCATTATCTCCCAACCTATCGGACCTTTTGATCTAATGAGATAAATCTCACTCTTTGATGAATCAAAGAAATATATACTAAGTATATGTGCTTGTTATTATATCGGGATTAAGAGCATGCACATTCATGATAACTGAGGTCTAGTTCAATTATATAGTCAGTATAAATCAAACGACCTCAAATGGTCCTGCTCAATATACACAAAGTGTACTAGTGTAATTTAATAGTCAAGATAAACTAATATCAATTACACTACAACCACTCTAATGGTTTGTCCCTATTCATTTTAGCTGTGAGCTACTATTTATAATTTATAAGGAACCGATAATATGATCTTATGTGTGTGACACCACAGACCATGTTATCTACAATATAAATTAAGTGGATAACTGCATTACATAAGAAATGCAAATATTCTGACCAAGATAATTCTCATTTCAATATTATTGCAAAATAGATGTTTATACAAAAAGTAAAACTTTATAGTATACATCCCAACACCACCTAGATGTCCAGGGTTATCATCGAGAGGTCCAGGGCCTTCGTCAGGACTGGACGGTAGCCGATCAGCAGCAGCAGGAGATGTACGACATGTTGCGAAGCTGGCACGTGTCGCACCAGGCTCCTCCTCCTCCCCCTTCTGCTGATGACGAGTAGTTGTTATGTTTGAGTTAGGGTGATGTCGAGAGTGTATTTTGACTTGATATGTTATGTATCTCGAACATCGTAGCTATATCTGTGATGGTTATGGTTTATGGGATGTGATCCATGTTTTTATCTACTGATATCACTTTGTGTATGAATTTTTAAATATTTCTATGTCATGTCATTTCTCTTTTACCCTTTCTCCTTTGATGTGTTTATATGTTGCATCCTTGTTTGTGTTCAACAAAGGAAGGTGTATGGATCTAGGGGGAGTTCTTGTTATTTACCAAGCTATTTTTTAAACATACTTCAATCATGACCCCAGATTTTCCTTTCAAACATACTTCACGATTCTATAAGAAAGCTTTAGTGATGTCTACCTATTTACGGTCTTGTCCATTGAGTGTGTTGATACAAAGTACTTGTGGAGTTTCAAGATTTTTCCAACTTTGTATCAAGATCCTATTTTAATAGGCCAAAAATTTTTGATATATTTTTTCCTCATTGTACCTAATGTAAGTAATGACCGTATGAAATTTCTTGATTTTTCATCGTACATAGAATTACTTATGCTTTTTCAAAGTTTGATTCTGAAAACTTCATTTTTTAGAGGACAGTCGACTGAACCTAATACCGACCGACTGATTAGTTGACTGAAGTCAGATTCAGTCGACTGGTAAGCCTGATAAGGCTGAAAATCTATGGTTTCGGCCATATCTTGGCTATTTGTGTGTCTTATGATTTACTACTTCTTGAAAATGCTCTGGAAAGTATTTTTCAATTATAATGGTCTATAAGATTGATCAAACATGTATTTTGGATTCTACAAAGGCATTGTTGGTGCATGGTATAGGGGGAGTGTGTCTCTCAAAGGATAAATTTCATATTACATATTTCAAAGGGATGAGGTTCTTGCTTGGATATTTGCCCTAGCTCTTGTTCGTTTCTGTCTCCTATATGGGGATGTTGACTTTTTGGTGTATGTCAAAAAAGGGGGAGAAATGGATTTGGTTTAAGTTAGAACCTAGATGTCTTATGCTTCTATTATCCATGTTTATATACTTATGCTTCATGATTATGTTTTTTTGCTGAAATTATATCTTGTCATGTTAAAAACCTAACTTAAATAAGTTTTTGCCAAACATAAAACAAGGGGAGATTGTTGGTGCAGTCTTGCCCCAAGTATCATTGAGTTTTAATGTTTGGCTAAATAAGTTTAAGTTAGGAAATGTTGGTGATCTAACATGTGTGAATTGAGTATACAGAAAAGTCCAGGTTTGAAGTCTTGACAAATAGTAAAGTCTCAGAGGTGCGGCTTCTTTGCAAACAGTGAAGTTCTAGAGGTGCGGCCTCTTGGCAAAAGGAAGATTTAGCATGACGAAGCTGAGGGAAACATCTCAAGCAAGTGCAAGGATGGGGAGCCGTGGGCTCGAAAGCATCCAATAAAGGCACGAGGCTTGTGGAAGATATTTGAAGGCGTGAGTCAAAACTAAGGGATGAAAAGGAAGCTGAAAGGTGAGTTTTAGCTTCATTAGTCGACTGTGATGGTATCAGTTGACTGGTGTCCTGATCCAAAACACACAAAAACTTTAGTCGAGTGAAAGGCAAAGGCCAGTCGACTAACCAGTCGACTGAATGAGTCTTAGTTGACTGAATGAGTCTCAGTTGACTGGTATTCGAATGTTGGGCTGAGAGCTGAAGAAATAACACAATCTACAGTAGCCGTTGAAGTCCACCATTCGACTGGTCCTTGAGACAGTCGACTGGCATCGCGAAAATATAAAAAGACAGATTCAAGATTGGAGACGGAAGTGTTTACACTTTTCATATTCGCACAATCTTCAATCTTTGTTAATCTCTCATACTCTTCCTCCAATCGTCTCTATACATCTGTAAGAGGAAGAGATCCATTGTAAAGGTTTCTCCACCTTCAAAGTTGCTTTGAGAAGGAGAAAAATTCATAATGGAAAATTTTGGTGGTGTATGTGGATCCTTAGATTAGTCACCTCGAGGAGGTGGATACCAAGTAAATCGAAGGGGTTAGCATTGCTTAATCTTTATTTTATTTTTATCTTGTGCTTCTGCTAATAATATTGTAGGCAAGAGCAAAAGTTGCTATTCACCCCTCCTCTAGCAAATGCAACGGTCCCAACACTTTTGACATCATCTTACCTATTCAATGAATGAGAATTTGGTAATGACCCATCCTATTGGCTCTAAGTCTTTCCTATAGGTCAATCTAGGTGGAAACACATTGTCATGTGAGGAGTTTGACAAGTGTACCACATTTGTTAAAAGATAAGGTTAGCATTTTATGATGAGCTTTAATGAGAATATATATCATGTGCGATACAAAAGGGTAAGAGCTCATTCTATTTTGATTTTTAGGATGAACAAGAACCATGAAGTTTAGTTTATGGATCCTTTAAACCTTCAAAATTTAAAGCTAGTGGTGTTAGAAAAGTTAACGCAGTGATAACTAACTTGTGGTAGCTTATTATTTAGATTGACATTATTTTTTAGTCTTTTGTTGTGATCTCTTTCTATCATTGTGACACATAATTCACATAGCATTGGATTTTTCACTCTCAAAATAGGTAGTGCAAGTTGGCTTTCAATAATCATGAGACAAATTAGTTTTACACTATCGATGATTGTGTTACAATAGTAATTCAACATGGTACAAAAGAAACCTTTAATTCACATAATTGATCAAATAAAGACTGAAAAATTCTAGGTCAAACTCTTAGCTAGTATGTGATGATTCTTCTCCAAATTCCATTAGATCTAAAAAAAATAAGCATGCTAACTTGATCACGCTAAGTGATCATCCACACTATCTAATTGAGTCATGAGCCCTAGATCCATGTCTGTCCTGCTAAGTCCCTATGTAATTTTAAGTACGTATCCAATACATATGTAGAAGCCTAATTTAAATCTTTTAACATTGAATTCTATTATCAAGTTCGACCACTTAAGGCACAATTGCACCAATAAGATATTTCTCCACTATCGAATAACAAAACTTTTTAGCGAATTGTTAGGTTGTGAAATAGGATTAAGCCTAAATCACATAAAGACTTTGTTAGCATTGTTAATTTTATTTTATTATTTCTGTTATACCTAACAAGTTGTTTAGCCTGGTGAGAAATCACAAGAGAAAAAATATTACTATATGCATGTTGAATGGCTATTCACCCCTTCTATCCACTCAAATATATCTACATTAGTCCTATCACACAAGATTTATTTTTAAAAATGGATTAATTTACAGTCATCTAGCAATACAAAAATAGCTGATGACCTTTTCAAACTCAAACATCAACAATACAAGCGCAAGAACAATATCCTTCATGTTCATCTATTAAAAATTCAAAATAGATCTAATTTTGGATATGCTATGATTACTTATGAAAGAAGTAGTTGAAGATGATTCTCATAAAAAACAATAAATGAGAAAGAAAAATTCAATCACACGTATATAAAGTCTTAAATCTTGTTATCAATTGACTAGGTAAAAGAATGACCTTCTCGAACCTAAAATAATGTGACAAAATAGTCTACAACCAATAGATGAAGGGTTAACATTAACAAAATCTTTTCTTTAATTAATTAGGTATTGTTTGATATTGTATGATATTATTTAGGTGAAATTTACATTAATAAAGCATTTAAAAATTATATATATATATATATATATATATATATATATATATTAGATATAATTTTATAAATTAATTAATTTTAAAATATTCGACCCTGACTTCCTATTTCATACGTCAAAAAAGAAAAAAAAACTATGATAGCTACTGAAATGATATTGTAAATTTTACATCTTATATTGTCATCTTTATCTATAAAAGATAAATTTTTACATTACGTAAAATATTCGATCTGATCCTTTTCATGATCATCTATGAAAGGTAAATAATTGAAGATGAATGATTCTTCATAAGATTCAAATTTTTTTATGAAATAATCATTTCTTAAAAAATGAAATCGATCAGTTATATATCGGCCCCACGACCAGTAAAGAGGTAAATCGAAAAACTACAGTTGGTCACATACGATCATTTATAAAAAAATAAATCACAACACAAGAAAATATTACCTAGCAAATCTTTGTCCTTATTTTAAAAATATGTCATTTCAACTGTCTCATAATTATCTAAATCGAAAACTATGCATATCCTCGCAAGATATGACAACTGTGCGCTTGGATTTTTATGTTTCGTTTCCGGAAAAAACATAGTATTCTGTCTGAACCTCCTCACCCTTCAAATTTCATTTCAGGAACGGTCTTTCTTCCAGCGTCGTCCGTTAAATCTATATTCCAACTCAACTCTTTTGCAAATTCATTTGCACTTGCCAATATGGAAGATGTGAAGGAGAGGATGAAGGGGTTGATGAAGAAGGTCAACAACCCCTTCTCGTCTTCTTCCTCCTCCAAGTTCAAAGGCCAAGGTCACGTCTTAGGCTCTGGACCTCTTCCTCCTCCTCCTCCTCCCTCCCTCACGGCGGCCCTTCCGTCCCTCGTCCTCGATCTACCCCTACCCGCCCCGCCTCCGACGCCGCCACCTCGTTCCCCTCCGACTTCGACCCTTTCGACCCTCTCATATCCTCCGCCCGACAGATCAACAACCGAACCACTCCTGTTTCCTTTTCTTGCCCCGTCTGCGCCCTCCCCTTCTCCTCCGAAGCCGATGTCTCCACCCACCTCGATGGTTGCCTCGCACCTGATTCCACCTCTGGCGACGTGGGCGTGGCCTCTCGGGTGGAGGAGTTCCTTTCCGCAGGGCCTCCTGACGGGGCGATCGACGTGGTTCTCAAGCTGCTGGGTAACGTGGGTAGGGATCCCGCGAACGAGAAGTTCCGGCGGATCCGGATGGGAAATCCTAAGATCAAGGAGGCCGTGGGCGATGCCGAAGGAGGGAAGGAACTGCTGGAGTATGTGGGTTTTAGGTTGGGAGAGGAAGCGGGCGAGGTCTGGGCTACAATGGAAGTCCCATCGTCAGAACAGGTTGCTGTGATTAAAGAAGCTGTCTTGCTGTTGGAGAGTTGGAAATTGGAAAGGTTAGTTCCGGCAGTGGTCTCTGATGTGGAACTTCATAGGACGGTTGAGGCGAAGGAAGTTGATAGGCAGGTTTGAGCTTGTTCAATCTCTTCTCCTAGTTATATCGGCATCTAGAACTTATTTTGTTTTGCTAATTTCTGACTACTTTTTCTTGTGCAACTTGGAAAGAGATCCTATTTCAATTTTTGGGTGTGAAACTATTTATGTAGCCAACATCACATAGTTGAAACTTGCAACTTGTTGTTTCTATTCTATTTGTATTCTTGAAATTCTTGTATTTATAAACAAAAATATGCAGAAGCAAATATTGTTCAAACGAGACATGATAGCTCCACAGAAGATTATTGCTCACAAAATCTTGTGGTTAGGTAAAAAGGAGTAAGTTGACTCATTTGGAGTCTAGTATTTCTTAGTTCAGTATTTATATGTTCTCGCAGTAGTTAACATCATAACAAGAATCCTACTTTGTCCAATTGTATTTTGATTTTTCTTTAAAAAATTAAATGGTTCTAAAGCTGAATAATATGAAATATAGTTTCAATGAAAAGAAAAGAAATGTGAGAATAAATTAGATGGATGGGTATGAAATACTTGTAAGAATTTTTGTATATCTAGGAACTATTATACATGAAGGAGATATTGATAAATATATCATTAATAGGAAAAGAGGGAAGGTTGAAATTGAAAGGAAATTGTAAAGTTCTTTATCATCGTTATTTTCCCTTAGAACCAAATGAAACTTTTTGGGGCTAATATGATTTTCCTAGCTTTATAAATCAAATTGTAGTAAAATACGCACATGAACAGTTAATACAGTAGAAGTGCTAAAATTGATGTGTGGGATTAGTAGAAACAAATTTTGTAGGTAGGCATATTGAACTAATTAAACTTGAATGTATAAGAGATAGAGGGTTACCAAAGAAAATGCTAGCTAATGTAATAGCAACTAATTCAAGATATTTAAATATTGCTAGTGATACAACACCAAATATAGTCAAAATAGGAGATAAGGTCCATGTAACCAACACCAAATAGTTGGCACTAACCCGGACTATGATGATTGATGGTGTGCATATAGTTATATATTTACTGTAGTTTTTGACCTTTATTTATAGCTAATTTTGTCTTAATATCTTCTTCATGGTCTCTCATTGCTTCCTTACTACAATCAACCTTGTCATTTTGTTACTTGTTTTGCAATCTTTAATTTGGTCCTAACTCCGTTTGTCAATTTGAATACTCACATGTTAGTTGTTGCTTCTCCATTCATATTTAACTCTAATATGATCTTTCTTCTATTCTCGTGATCCATTTGTTCCTCATTGTTGCATTATTATCTTCTACATGCCACCTCTTGTTTACATATTAATCCTATTTCTAAATTATTAGACCTTCCCTCTCTCATCATTTCATTAATGTTAACTGCTACCTTGTATTATGGATCTCATTATCATAAACCTCAATTTGCTATTTAGATATATCCAATACTCGTTTGAGTGCCCCCTTTGCTTCAACTTGTTATTTATCAACTTCTAGACAAATTGTCTTCTAGGTTATATTCCTACTCAATATTCCATCTCATAAGTGTTAAATTTATAAGGAATTTCAGGACAGAGTTGTATATACTTAACAAGTAAGAAATGAAAACTATAATATTTTTTTATTATAGACTTAATTCTAAATAGATTAGTCTTTATCTATAAATATACTAAACTTAGGAATGTAAATAAAAAAGGATGATAAGGAAATATATATACAGGAAGATGGGATTACTTTAGGAATTAACCATAATAATTTTTCCCATATATATTAACATAGTATTTGAATAGAGATTTTGTCTTCTTAGTGAGCAACTTCACCGCAACAACTCTCTTCTTTAAGAGTTGTGTAGGTTTCGTTTGCTTCATGAAAATTTTTAGATCTTTTGTTTTTTTGTTCTTAATTTCTAGAAAATAATTTTAAAGAAATGTGAAAGCTATGGCATTGGAAATAAAAATGGACCTATAGTATATTGCTTGCATCGAGTAGTATCATGATGGATCATATGTTGTCTCAATTGGCACGACAATGATAGAATGAACCTGTCCTAATTTAACACTAGAAGTGATACTCTCGAGGAGTAAATGTTGAGCTCGAATCTTTACAAGAAACATTAGAAGTGAAAAGTTTTAAACTTAGTAGAGTAAAAATAGAATATATGAAATTTAAGTTTAGCAATATTAGACGTAATAAGACAATTGTTAAAATAAAAGATGACAAGTTAGTAAAATGATGAAGGGGTTGAGAAATGTCTTACATATAATACAAATAAGATAGTTGAAATGCAGAGAAGTATAAGTGTTCTTTGTGATCGTAAAATACTTAAGTTCTACAAAATGACAATTAGACCTACTATATTATATGAAGTTGAATGTTGGACTATGACTCAAGTACATGAGCAAAAGATGAGAGTCGCAGAGATGAGAATGTTAAAATAGATGTGCAAACATATGAGGATGAACATGATAAGTAATGAGAAATTAGAGAAAAGGTTGGAGTTGCACCTATTAAAGGAAAACTTCGAAGAGACTTACGATATGTACTTAGACTATCAATAAATGCTCCAGTTAGATGATGTAAAATTATGACAAATACACATATTAAATGAGAAAGACAAAAAAAACTTGAGTATCAATAATAAAACATGATAAAATTTATTTAAATATAGATATTGATATAGTAGGGAATAGAATTCAATGACGTAGAAGGATCCATATAGCCAGTCCCATCTAGTGGAATAAAATTTGGTTGTTGTTGTTGTTGTATTTAGTTGATAATTTTAAATTTAATTTGTTTTCTCAAAATTTTTACATATAACATATTATTGTTTTCGATTTATTTTAATCATCATAAGAAAATATTACTATCATTAACATTCTCTTTTATTTGCATTTTAATTTATTTCTCATCCATTATATTTCCTTGCATTATATTTATTAAATTGTTTTTTATAGTTATTATTAAGATTGACACAATGTGAAGAATTACCGCAACTACTATTAAATTTATGAGAGATACAAATTTTAGAAGGGAGAGATACAAACCAAACTACATTCACACGAACAATGAGTTAATTTCATTAGAACTAGAACAAACCATCCAAATAATTATTTCTATATTTACAATTCATGAAAACTCATACACAATCAAATTATTCCATGTCTAGATAATAATTTTAAATTTTTTTAGAATACATGCCCCTATTTTTGACTATGGAATGGAACCAAACATATTTATTTATTGGTTAGATGACATTAAAAATTTTTTTGACCAACATAACATAACTTTCATTCGATAATTATGATTTTCCAAATCAAACTTAATGGATCCGTTGGAAAATATTGACAATTTATTCTAACCATTAGAACCAAAAATGGATGAAAGCCATCACATATTGTCAAAAAAGAAAGAAAAAACAATTGATAAAAAGATATGCCCCACCAAACTTTAAAAGATGGCCAAGCATGTAAACACAAAACTATCTTTCTTTCTTAAGTGAAATAGATTCAGAATAATATACCTTATCTCACTTACAATAAATTTTAGTTAAAATGAACTTTTTGATGATTCAAGCTTAATAAATGAACTTTTGGATGACAAATTAAAAGTGCCCTCAAATGACATCTTATATGAGCCCCTTAAGGATGCAATAGGAGTTTTTTTTTTTTTTTTTTTTTTTGACATAGACCTCTTTAGAGATCAGTTGGCTACTAATTATAACTTAGGCTTGTAGAACATAACTCATTTATTATATATAGAGAAGTTAAAAGAAGAAAGTAAACAGGGCAAGCAATATAAACTGGTAATTAAAGATATCAACTTAGACATTTATATATCACTTAAATAGTATATCACTTTTGACATAACTCCTTATGACCTTAATGTTTTCATCAACTACTTACTTTCTTTATTTGCTTCTATATATTAAAATGAGATCTCCACTTTGCATATAAGTTATATTTATGGATGCTAAAAATGAAATTGTACTAATGAATTATTATAAAGTGCATAATTAACATTTTGAATTTTTGTAATTCAACAAGACAAAAAGAGAAATCTTATATTATTAAGTAGGAAACACAGGCAGAAATAGTTGAGATATTAATAACACAAGTAGTGTTCTTTAATATTTTTGTCTGTGATAAAACAATTTTCAGTTGTGGTCATTAAACTTGTACACATTTGAACCGATTGCTTTGTCTGCCTAATTTTCAAGAGGTTCGGATGTAGTCAAAATTAATATCTTACCAAATTTGAACACTGCTTTAGTGCATCAGTTGCTTATTATTTGACAGGCAAGTCTACCTATTTTTTGCTTTAATTTCACACAAATGTTTGTATGAATTCTCTCCTGTTAGGTTTCCTGAAAAATTAAATTTTACAGGTCTGTGTGTTCTTCCCTGTTCCTGAAAGTGAAGCATCAAAAATTGACCTTCCGGAATCTTTCTATAGCCTTTCTACTGGTGAGCTGAAGAGAGAGGTTGATCTAAGGAAGAAAAAATTGGCAGATTCTCAGCTTTTGGTTCCTAAATCATATCGGGAGAAGCAAACTATGGCTGCTAGACGAAAATACAAACGGGCAGTAGTAAGAGTTCAGTTTCCAGATGGAGTACTTCTTCAAGGTGTATTTCTTCCTTGGGAACCTACTACAGTTCTTTATGAGGTATTATTCCTGAAACTGTTAACTGTCTAATGATGGTTTTGGCATGTTTTGTATGCTCTTTCACATACTGAATAGTTTACATCAATCTTTTAGTTGTGTAGGTCAGTTGAAAAGCATAGTTATTGAAATCTTGTTTGATTACAGTTTTTTAGTAGTATGGTTAAAGTATATGTTCTTTCAACAATAGTAATCTGCATTCTAGTTTGGGTCAGTTGGCATGATTATATTTATTGTTCACCATCTTGCTTAATAATTAAATGTTAATGTCTTGTTCAAACTTTCTGACACTATGATTTAATTTGATGGCCTTCTGGTTGGCCAGCAAGTGCTTAAACTAAAAAGGCACTAAAACAATCTCTTTCTATTATTTATTTACTTTTTAAAATTTTTAAAGCACAGTTTAATTTGGAATTTGGCAATTTCAGACAACAGTTTGGCTTAGAGTGCTGAATTGCTAATCAAGTGACAAGTTCCCCAAAATATATAAGTTGAAATACACATCTAACAGATAGGTGAAAACTCTTCAACAAGGTATTAAAAGTCAATTCTAGATGATTTGCAATTGACTCACTATATAATGGCCAAGTGGATATCATTAAGACAATATTAAAATAGAGAATTACCTTTAATTAAGAATAACTAATATTAATTAGAGTAGATATTATAAGCACTAATCCATCGAAATGTTAGAGAATTGATAAATATTAAATGAATAACCAGAGTGAACTATTTCATGTTGCAACAAAAAAAACATTTATAAAATATGAAAATACAAACATTCTATTTGTATCAAGATTCAAAATCTCTAACTGTGCAGAAGTTTCGATCTTTGATTAAAATGATTACGTTTTGATATCGCACCGATGTTTTGATGCATGGTGCTAGTAATGGAATAGAGTTGAAAAAGGAAGGATATGAAGCATACTGAGCATAGTTTTGAATCTTATACCATGTCAGACAAAATAGTTAAAATATATTATTCCGGTAAATTATCAAACTCGATGCCACTTAGCATAGATGTCTTCTTCCTTTGCTTTATCTCCTTCTCCTTCAACCTCCAATTTGTCACCGACACCATGCATCGAGCGTCGGCATGATACTGGAATAGAATCTTTCTAGTCAAAGACCAAAACTATATTATAACTCAAGATTACGAACCTTGATGCCGAGTGGTATCGAATTTTGATGATTTACTCAAATGATACGTTTCGACTGTTTTGTCCAGCATGGTATGAGATTTCAAACCATGATTTGTATTGAGATTAAATAATAAAAAATTTTAACAATAAATGTGAAGAAAAGACAAAGAGAAGAGGGAGAATACACCTAGAGAAGATAAGGAAGAAAAATAGCCAAAAAGAAATGACACAAAAATGTTGTAGGTCATTAATAGAGCTGTTAGACGGGTGATCGACCAAAAACTCATCATTTGGTGGGCTAGGGCGGGTTGGCCTGCCAGCTTGGCAACCTGATGGGCTAGGAAATTCCCAACTCAAAATGGGTTGCGGATTAGACGAGCCAACCCACGAGCTCACTAAAAAATAAAAAATAAAAAATATAAAAGAGATTGGAATTTTTAAATTGGTTGCAAATTAGGTGGGCCAACCCACGAACCCATTGAGTTTTCCACTTTAGTTTTAAGTTTTGGATTTCTTTTTCTTCTCAATCCGTTGGCTAACTCGAACTTGCCAAAGGCTGAGCCACTTGGACCCACAGGGGTTGGCCCGTTTAGGCTCGTCAGATGACGGGTTGATAAAATTTCAATCTAACTCGCTTAATTTTTGGCGGGGCGAGCCAATCCGACAGTCCCAATCCAAATTGAGAGCTCTACTTATTAACAATTGGTGACAAAAGGGAGGCAAAAGTAGCGTTGGTTGGGAGGCTCGAGTGGACAAGGGTTATTGGGAAAATTAGAATTCTAATATCAAATGAACTTGCAACTAATATCCCCCCCCCCCCCCCCCCCCCCCCCCCCCCCCCCCCCCCCCCCCCATTATACGTCCCTGGATAACCTAACTAGGTGAAGCACTCTTGTCAAAACCTCATAGGAGTCACCTTTTTGAAACCATGCTTTAACGACCAAGACAAACACGTGTAGTTCATGTTTTAAAAGGGCAACTAGGGATAACCTAACAATTAGGAGTAAGGAGAAGTGGTTCCCTGCCAACATCGCCTAGGCTTGTCTTTTAAAACAATGCACTAAAATTATATCATGTTATTCCTCACCCTTAATCGGTTTATCTTCATTGAAATCGTGATACATTGTGTCATGACACTTAGGATTATGACAATGTTGTTTAGCCTTCATAAATATTCTTTAATAGAATTTTGTCAAACTCAACATAATGTGCAGTTCATCTCTTCCATATACACTGTGACCTTTCAAAATATTTAGTTATTTCATAGTATTAAAATTAAGAAATCTATATAATACTTTAGACTTTATAGTTTAATATATAAGAAATCTATCCTCTCTTTACAATAAATCTATTTTAACATTTATAATCCACGTGAAGGGCAGGTTTTGCGCTACAGTAAAGTTGTTACTGTGTGACCTAGAGATCACGGATTCGAGTTTCGGAAACAGCCTCTTGCAAAGTAGGGTAAGGTTGTGTATAATAGACCCTTCCCCAGGACCTCGTATTGGCAGGAGCTTTGTGCACCGGACTACCCTTTATAATCTACGTATTTGATTCTTTTGAGATTTTCATCGGACATCATTGAATTGCAACTAATTTTCGCTACCTAAAATTTAGATGTATGCCAACGTCAAGTTTTAAAGTATTCTTTTATGCCATAGACTCTAGTTTCAATGATATGAATTGAGTACAATTCCATGTTGACACTTGTATGCTTCCGCAGATTTCAAAATGTGTTGAGATCAACTCAAATGAGATTTAATCTATAAACCTCTTCCACTTTAATTGTTTGCTTCCAAATATGTACATAATAATTCAAAAGTTAATTGAATTAAAGTTTTAGAATAACAAATTTTAATTGTTTACTTCCAAATATGTACATAATAATTCAAAAGTTAATTGAATTAAAGTTTTAGAATAACAAATTTTAATTGTTTACTTCCAAATATGTACATAATAATTCATAAGTTAATTGAATTAATGTTTTAGAATAACAAATTACAAAAATATAAAGTGATTATTCCTTAAGATTACCAAAATGAAAACATATAATTTCCCAAGATCTACTTAAATAATGGTTTCAGAACATCTAGACATTGAAATTAGTTTCTCCACAGGTTCATAAGTATCTTGGTTAACCATTGGGAGGTAGATTTAACCTAACAACACTAGCATTGGAGCATTCACAAGTACATGATATAGATATATCTTGATTTCTCAGATTACAATCACTCTTCGCTGTTGATGGTCCAAACTTTTGATCTTTTTTGTCGAGTCCCTTGTCTCCATTTTTTACAAAATGTGTGTGATACCTAGGTCTCGTATCAAAGTAAGAGGATTTAGTTGTTGTTTGAGAGGTGATTAAATATATGATTTGTAATAGAAATGTATTCATTCTGACAGCGCCAGTAACATTTTATCTTTGTCTTGTGATTTTTACTTGACACACATCATTGTACAATTTCCACTAACGGAGCTCTTAATGAATTCTTCATATCTAAAGAACACTGACTTTTAGTGCTTATTGACTTGGTTTGTCTCATTAAACATATCAATTCAGATTCATTGTGTCTGTAATCTCTCCCTCTTTCTAGTTTTTTCGATGGAACAGGCTACTGGCAGGTGGCTATCACCTGAATGTTTCCCATATTATTTACGTTATCTCCTCCCTTGATCTTGTTACTATGGAAGAATTAGTACAGTTTGTGGGCAGGAGGGCTCTAGCTGATCCTCCTGACTTTCTGTTATTCATCAATCTTAGGAGACAATGGGTGTTCACCACATTTGGTCATATGGACACATCTGATGTGGCCTCCATACTAGTTATGTGCAAGATGGGATATGATAGTGTGCCTTTTCCATCCTATGATTTTTATGAGAACAGTGTGAACAGCCTGAAGCTACTTCCACTGAAAGACGCTGAGCAAATTGTTATTTTGTCAATCAATGCCTAATTACTTTTGAACATATGATCTACATTTTTTCCACCAGAAATCTATTTAACTAAAGTTAATAAGTTAATCCAACTCGTGCATGTTACTTGTTAGAAAAGTCAGATTTTTTTGGATAGATAAATAAATATTATCCAAATGAAAAATGATTACAATGTTGATTGGGCATACCCAAGCTATTTCCTTATCCTGAATGGTTAGGGGTCTATCCCTTAGTGACAACCTCTATGTTCCAACTTCATTACATTGAAGAATTTCCTTCTGATGGGAGCAGCCTTGAGCAACTGCCCAACTGTAATCTGCTAAGCGGATATTCACATTGTGCTTGTTTCCAGCACTATTCAACCGTTTGAACCCCAGGATTACTCTTCCAAGAAGTCGCACCTGGCACCAAGCCTTGGTGGATGATCAGTGGCCCTAAGTTGCCCGGTTGCTTCTCACTCCGCTGGAGGGATCATCAATGAAGGTGGCTTCCTTGCACCATAGCTGCATCTTCATTACCATGGCATAATTGGTGCCAATGTATGTCGTCATCAGCCCAGGTCGATTGTTTGCCTTTCGCTCCACCCGCCATCAGAGGTATCTCACGTATCACCACTTCTATGACACCATCACCATGACTTTGGTAGTGATAGCTCTGTGCCATTGCCAGAGCAGCCAACTTCCTCCTGGCAGCGCCATGTTCAGCCATCATGGGTGTGGCCCTGCTCCCATCCTCCTGTCCTGATTGCCACGCCTAGCACCAGGTGTTGCTGAATGGGGACAAGTCCAGGTAGCCCATTTGCCTTTCACACCACTGCAGAAATGTCCCCGGTGGAGGCAGCTCATGTGCAACCACTGCTATGCCGCCTTCACCTGGCTTTCCTGGCTTGCCACTCCTAGTGCCAACCTTGGTGTATTAGGCCATCAACACCAGGTCACTCACTTGCCATTCGCTCCGATGAGGATGCTGCCAATGGAGGCAGCTCACTTACACCACAACTGTGCTGCCACTAACATGGCTTGGTAGGGTGACCACTAGGAATTGATGCTGGATGTTGTATCATAGGGAGCACTGCCTCTAATCTAGGACTGGCTTTATTTGGCTGGTTTCTTCCAAAATTTGAATCACAAGTTTTAAATCAAATTCCAAAAGACCGGCCACCTCTTGCCCTCCATGTAAACTGTTTTACTTTTGCTGGTGGTTTCAAATTTTGAATCCCAGATTGAAAATTCAAATTTCAAAGTCTGCTGCCATTTGTTTTCCCCCATGTGACCTGGTACGTGTTGATCGGTTCCTCCAAAATTTGAATTCAAATTACAAATTTGAATCACTGGTGTCAGTACCAATGACCTTCCTTGGTTTCAACACCTACCAGCCTAATTTTGAATTTGAATTTCAAATTTGAAATCCTTGGTTTCTCTGCCCTTTGTCTCCCCTGTTTCCTTCACCAGCCAGCATGAATTTGAGGTTCAAATTCCCACTGCCAGCCACTTGTGTTGTTCATGTGTTCCTTCCATCGGCTGGAGATGAGTGTGAGGCTTTAGCTGCTGTCTCCACTAGCCGGAGACGAGTATGAGGTTACCATTCATCCCGTTGACAGCTCACACCCTTTAGTTGTTGGCAGGTGTTCCCCTGCTAAGACTGGAGTATTCAACAACTTCCTCTGTTCTGATTTAGTCCAGCTCCTTCCATGCTGACAATGGCAACTGATGAGGCATGTGCCTCTTGCTCCACAATCTTTCAAAGGAGGAGGTATTCTGCCTGCTCATCCATTTGGACAGCAGCGACAATGGACCTTTAGCGTTGAGTTCTCTCCACCACCTCTGCCCGAGTAGTGGCAATGCCCCCTTCTTCGCACGCTCCACAGCCGCCGTATCATGCAACCAGCATGTGTCCCATGCTCTCCAGCCTTGATACCCCTCCACCGCCATCGTTCCAATAGCACCGATGGTATCTTCACAGCCTATCCATAGCATCTTCGAGGGAGAAGGAGGTAGGCCTCCTGCTTGTCCAATAGGGCAGCAGCAGCAGCCTCCTTCAACCTTGGATTCCCTCCACTGCCGCTGATCCAGCAACAGTGATGATGCCCTCTATACATGCACCATGCTTGCTGGTTGATGCCAGTGGCCGGAAGAGCTCTCACATCTCCTTCCTGTCATCATCTAGAGAGAAGGGAGAGCATCTCTCTAAACGGGAAGGAGCTGTCACAGAAAAGTGAGATTATTATTCACTTTTAAATAAGTTATGCATATAATGAAACAAAGTTAGGGACAATATCCAAAAAGAACCAGTATTTGTCTCTCACCTCTCTCAATTTAATCAACATTTCGTACTTCTTGTTTATTTTCCTTTGTCGCCTATTTTCGTTGAGCAAAGATCACAATTTAATTTGTTATGTCGTTTATCAAGATTATGTTTATGCTTTGATATTTAAGCATGTTCCCTTTACCTACATCAAAGTTCATCTTATACTAAACAACTAGAAGTTGAAAAATTTACAAATCACTAGCTTCCCACCAATCTATTAATTTTTTATTTAGAATAACTAATTACACTAGGAGATGTTGGATGATGCAAGAATAAATAACTTTGCTACTAGCGGATCGATCTTAAGTTTAGGGTAACCAGTTTTATCAAATTGCAGCTCAAGAATGCTTTTCAACTTAAATGGTAAATAGCATCCTCTGGCAAGGTAGCTTATTAATGGCTTTGTATGAGTCAATTCTTGGAGCCACCGGAGTCTCCTGACAAGCCTATAGTGATTGAGATTGTTATTCTTTATCTAGCAGTTTTGCCAGATGCAACTCTTATATTTCAAATTTGGTGGACATCCTTTAGTTTCATTCTACTAGTAAGGTATCAATGGAGGATGATAAGACTAGTGTAGCTTAGACCCGACCCTGGGCTCGTAACTAGGTCAACGGGCCAGGTACCCATTGACCCGATTGTCGGGTCGGAATCGTAACCGACCCGGCATGTCAGTCTGGCAAGGTGCTGGGTCGGTTACGATTCCAGCTTAATAAAAATCACCGAACCAGCGGTTAACCGTTAGTTCAAATCGGCGGTTTGAACCACTGGTTCGGTGGGGTTTTTTTATAGTAAAAATTTATTTAAAAAACCCCGTTACTGAAACTCGAACCGGGTTGATGAGAGTCTAATATCGTAACCAACTAACTATAACTATTAACATTTTTATGTGTTAATTAATTATTTAATAATTAATTAATAGTTTTCTTTTACTATATTGTTATTCTTAATTGTTGGAAGAAAAGTAAAAAAATAAATAATTTCTATAACAGTTTGTTCATGCTAGAGGGAAGGAGTTAAAGCAATTTTGATTGTTGGGAGAGGTTTTTTTATCTGTTATTCTCTAAATTCTATAAATAAAGAGCTAATTTTATCATTTTCACACTATTTTCTTTACTCTCATATTTCAATTTTGAAATCTTGATTACTTTCGACTTCAATGCTCCAAGTATAATGGAAGGAGGTGTTAATTTTATATGATCATTATAGTTATTTCATGAAATGGATCTTGAAATCTATATGTTTTACATACCTAAGATTATGAAGAAATTATTATAATGCAATTATTTTGCATATATTGATTTCTTTCTTTTTTTCCTTTTCTTTTTGAAGACACTCAATATTTTTCTTGATAAATCATTATGATGTCTTCTATTTATAGGCAAAGAGAGGATCAATATACATATATAATTTTAGTATTTCCATGCATTCATCATGCATCAGTTATAATAATTATTATTATTTACATCCGTTATAAATAATAATAATTATAATATATAAATGAGTTATATATTTGATTAGTAACTTCATGAGTTTTAATTTCTTTTTCTTTTAATTTTATGGCCAATTATTAGTAGATAATAATAATTATTATCTAACATTCTCTCACTTGACCTAAAATTTAAATAAAATTAAAACTTAAAACATAAATATGATGGATTATAACTTTAGACATCAATAACTCATCCTCTTAAAACATCATAACTACCTCAGTATAATAGACTATTAAATATGAATTATAGTGGTTGTACGTTATATAATATACTTCTATATACCACAAACACCAGCATCCTTAAAGTCGTCAATTTGGGTTAGGTTCATCGGGTTGACCCGCTCCTCCGAACAATTGAAGCGGATTGGGTTGAAATTTAATCAATCCATTTTAAGGTAGGTTTGTTGGTGCAAGATGCACTAAGATCTTGCTTAGAGTTTCGATGTTTGACAATACACCTAGGTTTGGTCAGTTTGACCAAAGGTTGATCCAAACAGGATCTGATGTTTGGATGTGTGGAAGTGAGTGAAGTCTAGTCAGACGACTAGCAAGAAGTCCTAGTCGGTTAGACTAGGCAGTGGAAGTCCTAATCTGGAAGATTGGGCAAGGGAAGTCCTGGTGAGTGAAGCTGGGCAAGGGAAAGTCCTAGTTGTAGGTTAGGCAAAGGAAAGTCCTGGTTTGAAGGATCAGGCGGAAGTCTTGGCATAGTTGAAGCACTAGGTGAAGTCTTGGCTGGTCTAGGTGACCGAGTCACAGCAGAAGTCTGAGCTGGTCTAGGTGACCGAGTCGCAGCAGAAGTCTGGGCTGGTCTGGGTGACCAAGCCGCAGTAGAAGTCGGGGTTGGTTAGAGAGAACCGAACCGCAGCACAAATCCTAGGGGCTGAGGACAAAGCCGAGCAAAAGTCCAACAAGTCTGGAGGACTTGGTTGACATAAATTCTCCAGAATGGAGTGGGTTAGAGTAACCCAAGATTTCGGTAGAAATCTAAAGTTAGACCCATAAATAAGGCTTTAGGTTGTTTTGTTTGCTTGCTTGTATGCTTGTCTTGCAGGAACCAGGAGCTGGAAGCAAGAGGGAAAAGCAGAGGTGAAGCAAGCAAAGTCAACTCAAAGTCAAGCTCGGAGTCAACTCAGGTCAAACCTGAGTTGAGTCGACTCAACCGGAGACTTGAGTCGACTCGGCAGTGGAGTCGACTCAGATAAGGTTTTGGGTCGACTCAGGCTGATTCAGAGTCAAGACTTATCGCAGTTGACGCCACATCAACTGGAGTCGACTCAGAAGGCAACCGGAGTCGACTCAGACAGGATAACGGGCGGAAGCGATAAAAATTGATCTGCCACGTTAGCTGGAGTCGACCTAGATGGGCATTGAGTCGACTCAGGACCAGTATAAAAGAAGCCTTCGACCAGCAGCTCGAGATGCAATTCATACGTCCTCCTTTCCGACAAGAGCCGCTACCGAACGTGAACGAGGTCAGACGCTTGCAACCGGGGAAGATCCAGGAGGAGGATGCGGCGCTCAGAACTTCCAGATCGGCTAAGTGTTTGATTTTCTTTATTATTGTATTTACCTTCAGTCTTTATTATTGTTATAATTTACGGACTGTAAGACGGGTTGCTCCGCCTCCGAACGACGTTCGGAAAGGAGACCACTAGTGGACGGGCGCCTCCCGAATTAGGCCTTGGACGTACTAACCCTGGGGGGTTAGGAACCAAGTAAATCCCGCGTGTCCTCTGTGTTTGTTTTTTAATTCCGCTGCTAGTATTCTGATAGAAAACGAACGATTTCGAAAAAGCAACGACGCGCTATTCACCCCCCCTCTAGCGCGTACACGATCCTACAATTGGTATCAGAGCCAGTGCGCTTTTGATTGGACTAACCGCCAAGGGAGCAAGACGGCAAAGATGGAGGGGGAAAAAGGTATGATTTTAAAAGTTAATTTTAAATACCATATTATTTGTTTTAAGTGCAGGGAGAGAGGGCACCACAAAAATAAGTGCCATACTCGTAAGATTCGGACGGCACCACCGGCGGCAAAGGAGCAACCGATGCCAGGAGCCCGGAGAAACAAAGACCACATCAAATGCTTCAAGTGCCAGAAACACGACCACTACAAGAACCGGTGCCCGGAGAGGAAGACGACGAAAAAGTCAGAATTAGGGGAAGCGATTCCGGTAAGTCAGTTAAATTACGAAAATACCCCTAGGTTGCATGCCCATGCTAGATCTACTTTTTATGCAAATTTAGATAATTTTTCTATAAATTTAGAAAATTTAGAAAAAGTTAATTTGAACAAATCAAATCTAGATAAATTTAAAAATTTAGATAAATTAAACAATTCTAATTTAGAAAATTTAGATAATTTGACAAATTCAAATTTGAACCATTCGAATTTGCAAAAGTCAAACTTGAATAAATTAGAAAATTTAAACTTAGATAAAAATTTGACTAATTCAAATTTGAACAATTCAAATTTGAAAAATTCAAACCTAGATAAAATAGATTTATCTAATTCAAATTTGAAAAAGTCAAATTTGGAAAAATTAGAAAATTTAAATAATTTGACTAAATCAAATTTATAATTCAAATTTGAAAAAGTCAGAGCTAGAAATATTAGATAATAATTTAAATAATTCAAATTATTCTAAATTAAATAAATTGAAAAATTCAAATGCAATTAATCTAAATTTATCTTAAATAAATAAAAATTTAGACCAAGTCTTTAACTCATTCAACCAAGATATGGATTTAGGTAATGATTCAACTTTAAATAATTTAATAATTTCGAAAATTAATTCAATCAAACAAGAAAAATTATTTTCAATAATAATTAGCTTAAAAAAGAAACTAGCTAAGTCCGAAAACTTGGCTGAATCACTCCAAAAGAAGTTAGGACTTCTCAAGGAGAAAGTCAAAAAATAAAATTAATATTAAATTAAATTAAATTAAAATTAAATTAAAATAAAATAAAATAAAATAAAATAAAATAAATTAAAATAAATTAAATAAATAAAATAAAATAAAATAAAATAAAATAAAATAAATTAAATTAAATTAAATTAAATTAAATTAAATTAAATTAAAATTAAATTAAAATTAAATTAATTTAATTTAAATTAAATTAAAATTAAATTAAAATTAATTTAAAATTTAAAATTCAAAATTCAAATTCAAACTTAAATTCAAATTAAAATTTAAAAGCTATGAACCTAATTAAAATAAATTACCTTTAATTATAAAACTAAATTAAAATATTACCAAATGAAACAATAAAAATAAAACTCAAAGTGTGTCAAAGTGGGTTGACACATTCGCGGGTTCACACGAAATGTATCAAATCGAGAATTTGATACATCCTTAGAAACAAAAATTATTGCGTGAATTGTTTGACTCATGCATACTTGCCATGCCATGCATATATTTATTTTAAAATGCATATACCATGCCATGTCATCATGTTTACTTAACGCTTAATCTAGAACGGTTAGTTAAGGACACATGAGTGATTGACACTTGCCAACATAGTACCAGGGTGGGGCGAGATGATAGTACGTTAGGGAAGCTTGGTCTGGGCAGTCAAGTGGGGTAAGGAGTACCTTGCTTGGTCTGCTTAGCTAAGTGGAACTGACCGAAGCTACCTCGCCACATCCTAGACTAGTTAGACCAAGGTTTCTCAAGAAATCGGTTAAGGTCATAATTTCTTGAATCAGTTTTGTCTTAGAAAGTGGTCGTTGTTCCGATACCCAAGAAGGCCCCTGTGCCTCGCCACTGCCTGGAAACTGATTTTTGAAATGTGGACTTAATTGATTGACGGTTAAACCTGAATCTAACTCAAGGTCAAACATTTCATTAGAACTTAACTTAAAATTAATAAAGATAAAATTGACTACTCATCTCACATAACCCATAGGGTGCGTTTGGTTGGGGGTCATCCATGATTACCTTGGTTATGTGATTACCAAGTAATCACATAACCAAGGTTATAGGGAATAAAACATAACCTAATGTTGTTTGGTTTAATCCTAGGTAATGATACAAAACCTTGTTTGTTTGAAGGTTTTAATACATTACTTACTTTAACATTTACTATATTACCCCTAGTTCAATTATAATCATTTTTACAACTAAATTAATTTGATATTTAATTATTTTTAAATTTAAATTATTAATTATAATATTAATAATATAATATATTATAAATTTTAAAAATTTAAATTATCTTAAAAGAGGCTCTAACAAATAAGGGTAAGTTCGGTTTTATTTAATAAAAAATTATTATCTTAATAATAAAAAATTTACATTTCGGTTTAATCGGTTCGGGTTGGGTTTTTAAAGTTCTTATTCGGTTTACCCGAATAAATCGAATAACTACGGCACAACCTGATTTTTGTCGGAATTCAACATCCAGTCGACTGACTTTTCTCATCAGTCGACTGATTTTGCCCCTAGTAGACTGATGTGATCAATCAGTCGAATCATTTTACCTTCTGTTTGATCGGAGTTGATGACAGTCGACTGATGACCACATCTAATCGAGTCCATCACCTTCAGTCGACTGACGTGAAGCTCTAGTTGAGTCGTTATACCTTCTGATTGCCATCAGTTGACTGACTTTTCTCCCCAGTCGACTGATTTTGTCCCTAGTCGACTGATGTGATCGATCAGTCGAGTCATCTTACCTTATGTTTGATCGGAGTTGATGACAGTCGACTGAGGAACACATCCAGTTGAGTCCATCACCTTCAGTCGACTGACGTGAAGCTCTAGTCGAGTCGTTATACCTTCTGATTGCCATCAGTCGACTGACCTTCAGAAACGACTCGACTGGAGTTAAATCCAGTCGACTGATGAGGTGTATCTGGTGTACTAACTTAGTGCCAGTCGACTGATCTAACCACTTCAGTCGACTGACACTAGTGAAAAATGGCTGAAACTAGTTCTTACCGAGTTATTTCCTCTTTGCAGCGTTTAGCAGCTATTTGTGTTAGCAACGTAACGGTTAGAAAAACTCGTTATTCATGTTAGAAAGCGTAACAGCAGCGTAACGGCTATTGACAGACCCAAGAAGCAATTGACAGACCCACACTCGATTTTGATCTAAAGATATCCAACTATAGGATCAATTCCAAACCAGCAAAAAAAAGAAAAAAAAGGAAACACGGTAGTCTAAAAATACAAACCAGATCTAAAAATACAAACACAGCAGTCTATCAAAGACATATACTAACAGGTTAAATCTAAAATGACATTCATCCAAGAAATTTTGTTCAAAATGATAACACGACTATCCAAAAATATATTTAAAATATAAGTAGCAACAATGTATACCAAAATAACAATCTAATTCAAATAGTTAATTCATTTGGAATGGATCTCAGAGAGCAACTTCAGCACGTAACTTCTCCTAAATATATTTGGCAATGCGAAGAAGTTGTCAAGCTTGTGTTCATCCTTGAGAATATACTCCCCAACATCCATAATTTCTTGCTCAGAAAATTCAGCAAGTTCTATTAACTCTTCGTATATCTTTTTTTTTTCTATGATGATTCTCTGTTTGTTGTTTAAAGTAGTTGGAGATCTCCTCATCAGATTTAGACATAGAAGTAATATAATTTTCAATTTGTCCCGCCAAGCCACCTAGAGCATCATCAGACTTCCCTTTTTGCTTTCTGGTTGACTTTTTGTTTGTTGGATAAGCAGATGAACTTGGAGTCTCAGATATCTTCTGGTTGTCATCATCAAATCCTTCAACATATTCTTCTTTTTCAAGATCAACCGTGGCTAAGACCTAGCACTCCTCGGGTTTATAGACCAAATATTATATCTAGACACACTCCTCTTGTTAGCTAAGACAACCGCCAATAATAAAAGCATCAATAACCTCCTTTGCATCTTCTTCTTGTGTATAATTAGAAAAATTATTTTCATCTCTTGCGTTACTGCTAATTGATCCATATCAACCTATCGTGAAAATAAAGCAGTTGCAAGTATTTAATTGAATTGTAAAAGAGAAATCATTATTATGTATTATATAAGCTACATAGACAAACAAATAATTATTTGGAGTCTAACTAGCTGAATTCAAATAGCAGAATATCAAAATTGCTATTTGAAATCTTCGAAGTCTATTCATGAAATAGCAAAATATCAAATTTGCTAGAGAAATCATTCTTTGAACTCTAACTAGCTGAATTTAAATAGTAGAATATCAAATAAAGCAGAATACAAGGAAGTGGACAAACAAATAGTAGTTGAAAATAAGACAATGAAAAGTAAATAGACTTGGATATGTGAAAGGAGATCATCTATTAATAAAGGATGGTTTAGCCTACATATTGTGAAAAAATTGACAACTAAAAGAATGGATCGTTAACTTAAAAATATATAGTAGGATGTAAGAACCACTATAGAAGCTTAGGTCATCACCACAACAGTACCTAGATTAAAGAGTTGGATATATGTGTAAAATTGGATAAATGTGTTTGTCTAAAGTATGCATCTCCATTGTAACAATACCTAGATCAAAGAGTTGTTACAAAATTCGCCGCCCTAATTCCAACCAATACCTACGCGCGTGATTCGAGTTTATCCGTGCAGCTACCGAACGACCAAGCGTCGAGGATGGCGAGAAGAGCATTGATCGAAGGGTGCCGCCGCTAGGTTTCGCTCGAGGATGCCGCCGCTAGGTTTCGCTGGAGGATGCCGCCGCTAGATTTTGCTCGAGGATGCTACCGAACGACCAAGTGTCGAGGATGCCGTTGCTAGGTTTCGCTCGCCGCCGCCGCTAGGTTTTGCTCGCGCAGGAGAGTAGGGTTTCGAAGGTTTCCCCGCTAGGTTTGCTCGCGCAGGAGAGGGGTTTCGAAGGTTTCGCTCGGGCAAGAGGGTTACGTCTCGCGAGTAATAAGGTAAAGAAAATTTACTTAACTCCGGAATCAAGAAAAACCTAAGTTTTTCTTGGTTTTCTGATTCCGGGTTGGATACCCTTTTTGCTGACGTATGCTGAGGTGTCAGGCATAAAACATTACCTGGGAATCATTGATTACCTAAACCAAACAAAGTTTTTGTTAATAACTTTGGATGGATAACCAAGGTAATCACAGATTACCCCCAACCAAACGCACCCATAAGGTTACCCGTGTATGTCATGTATTGCAACACTTAGTACGGGTGAGATGATAAGGACAATTAAAGTACAATGCTTTGAAAAACATTTTCAAAAATTATTATAAATATTTTTATAAAAACTAATTTAAAAAATTTAATATTTCCTTGAGTTTCATGCTTGCTGGGTGTATCTATATTATAAGTTTCAAAACTCTATATCTTTGAAAAATTGGTTGACCAACATAGTAGACACAAACCTCTAGGTCAACACTAAGTCTAAGAACCCTAAGACACATAGGTAGAAAATCCTTGTGGTCAACAAGGATGTCCTAAGAGAGTGTCTAGTTCAGGGGGAGGTCATTCTTGAAAGATCTTATTTTTAAGACTTTTGAAAACTAAATATGAAAAAAAAAATTATTTTGAAAAATCTTATTTTGAAAAATACTTTATAAATTATTTTTTTAACTTGGAACAACCCCTAAGACACATAGGGAGATTGCCTTGTAGTCAACAAGGGGCCCTAAGGGAGTGTCAGATTTAGGGGGAGTTCAAACTTAAAAGTTTAATTAAAAAAAAATTATATTTAAAAAAAAAATCTTAAGTTATTTGCTCTGGCTGATTTAGATTAACCTCTAAGACACTTAGGGAGTTTGCCTTGTGGCCCTATGAAAGTGTCAGATTTAGGGGGAGATCCAAATCGAAAGAGTAAAATTAATTTAAAATTATTTTCCCTAAAATCATTTTCAAAATTATTATACATTATCTTTTTATTTTGGGTCAAACCCTAAGACACACAGGGAAGTTGCTTTGTGGTTAACAAAGAACCCTGAGGACGTGTCTGGTTCAGAGGGAGACTCTGAATTAAAAAGATAATAACTAGTTTTTCAAAAACCTATTTATTTTGAAAACACTCTTACAAAATTATTTGAAAATATCTTGAAACACAAAAATTATTATTATACATTATTCTTTTGACTTAGGATCAAACCCTAAGACACACGGGGGAGTTTGCTTTGTGGTCAACAAAGAGCCCTGAGGATGTGTCGGGTTAGGGGAAATATTCTGGCTTAAAAGAATAATAACTAGTTTTTCAAAAATACCTATTTCGCAAAATACTTTTGAAAACTAGTTTGAAAAATGCATTCAAAATCTATGTTAAAAATCAAAATTACATTAAAAGTTTTTTACAAAAAACTTGGTTTTTGAAAAATTAATTAAAAAGACTTATAAAAATTTTATTTATATATATTTTCTAAAATCTACTATGGGCTTTCAAGATGTGTCAAGACTTAATTGTGACTATAGGGATACTTTTATTGTTGGTGCAAAAGAGAATGGACTTATAAATGTTAAATCTTTTTGATGTGTGAAAAGGGGGAGAATCTTAAGTTAATAATATAGATTTCTCCCAGAAAATTAAACCCTGACCTATATTAACTTAAGAAATTGTCAAACATCAAAAAGGGGGAGATTGTTGGTGCAAGATCTTGCCTAGAATTTCGATATTTGACAATACACCTAGGTCTGGTCAGTTTGATCAAAGGTTGATCCAAACAAGACCTGATGTTTGGATGTGTGGAAGTGAGTGAAGTCTAGTCAGATGACTAGCAAGAAGTCATAGTCGGTTAGACTAGGCAGCGGAAGTTCTAATCTGGAAGATTGGGCAAGGGAAGCTTTAGTGAGTGAAGCTGGGCAAGGGAAAGTCCTAGTTGTAGGCTAGGCAAAGGAAAGTCCTGGTTTGAAGGATCAGGCGGAGTCTTGGAATAGTCGAAGCACTAGGTGAAGTCTGGGCTGGTCTAGGTGACTGAGTCGCAGCAGAAGTCTGGGCTGATCTAGGTGACCGAGTCGCAGCAGAAGTCTGAGTGACCGAGCCGCAGCAGAAGTCTGGGTTGGCTAGAGAGAATCGAACCGCAGCACAAATCCTAGGGGCTGAGGACAGAGCCGAGCAAAAGTTCAACAAGTCTGGAGGACTTGGTTGGCATAAATTCTTTAGAATGGAGTGTGTTAGACTAATCCAAGATTTCGGTAGAAATCTAAAGTTAGACCCACAAATAAGGCTTTAGGTTGTTTTGTTTGCTTGCTTGTATGCTTGTCTTGCAGGAACCAGGAGCTGGAAGCAAGAGGGAAAAGCAGAGGTGAAGCAAGCAAAGTCAACTCAAAGTCAAGCTCGGAGTCAACTCAGGTCAAACCTGAGTTGAGTCGACTCAACCGGAGACTTGAGTCGACTCGGCAGTGGAGTCGACTCAGATAAGGTTTTGAGTCGACTCAGGCTGATTCAGAGTCAAGATTTATCGCAGTTGACGCCACATCAACTGGAGTCGACTCAGAAGGCAACCGGAGTCGACTCAGACAGGATAACGGGCGGAAGCGATAAAAATTGATCTGCCACGTCAGTTGGAGTCGACCTAGATGGGGAGTTGAGTCGACTCAGGACCAGTATAAAAGAAGCCTTCGACCAGCAGTTCGAGATGCAATTCATACGTCCTCCTTTCCGACAAGAGCCGCTACCGAATGTGAACAAGGTCAGACGCTTGCAATCGGGGAAGATCCAGGAGGAGTGCGCGGCGCTCAGGACTTCCAGATCGGCTAAGTGTTTGATTTTCTTTATTATTGTATTTACCTTCAGTCTTTATTCTTGTTATAATTTACGGACTGTAAGACGGTTGCTCTGCCTCCGAACGACGTTTGGAAAGGAGACCATTAGTGAACGGGCGCCTCCCGAATTAGGCCTTGGACGTACTAACCCTGGGGGATTAGGAACCAAGTAAATCCCGCGTGTTCTTTGTGTTTGTTTACTAATTCCGCTGCTAGTATTCTGATAGAAAAGAAAGATTTCGAAAAAGCGACGACGTGCTATTCACCCTCTCTTCTAGCGCGTACACCATCCTAAAAGGTTCAGGTGGATCGACCCGTTTTGGCCCGTGACTCATGTGGGTCGGTCCGCAGGTTGAGAAAATTTATTTTTTCTTTAAAATTTAAAATTAAAGGAGAAAACTCAATGAATTAATAGGCTTGATCCGTCTAAAACGCAATCTAAATTTAAAAATTTCTACTTGATCCGTTTAAATTACAATCCAAACTTAAAAATTTTAATATTTTCTACATTTTTTATTTTTTAATGGGCCCTTGGGTTGGCCCCGCCTAACTCGCAACTTGTCTTAAGTTGGGTCGGGTTGAAAATTTTCTAACCCGCCAAGTTGGTGGGCCGCCCCGCCCCGTCCCGCCTCACCATATGATGGATTTCTGATAGGTTGGCCTGCCCCGCCATTAGTTGGCCCGTTTGACAGCTTTAAGTATCCTATCATACTAGGCTTATAAATGAATATATAATTTCATAATGGTTTACAATAATATTTCTAGGCAATTTATGTTATAACACTGTAATGTGCACATCATAATTAGAAACTGTATATTAGAAGCACATAAGTAAGCTCAAAGTGTCAACTTAATACATCATTCAAAATGATAATCAAGACTCATTCGATATACATGTTCTTAAAAAATATCTTTAGTTGTAAATCTTTAGTTAACGAATCTGCAATCATGAAATCCGTTTTAATATAATTAATAAACGTTCTTTGTTTTTGAACTTCTTCTTTAATAACAAAATATTTTAATTCTATATGCTTGGCACCTCTCAAGTATTTATCATTTTTTGAGAAGAATATTGCTACGGAATTATCATAATAAATTTTCAGCAGCTTGACAATAGTGTCGACAACTCCAAGTCTTGAAATAAAATTTTGCAACCATAATATATGTTTTGTGACTTCAAAACAAGCTATAAACTCTGCTTCCATTGTGGATAAAGCAATGATAGATTGTTTAGCACTTTTTCATGATATTTCTTTTTTGAGATTTTCTCAATGTTATTTCTTGTAACTCATTTGTATCAGATTTTTGTGAGTTAGTTTCTTTAAGGCGTACTTTATTATGTTGTTTAGTGTTGATATAATGTTCTTCAATAATTGAAACAACTTTTGGAACAACATTAGATGATAAAATATTAACAGACAAAGGAATATTTACTTTAACTTCCTTTATATCCACATTTTGTTATTTGTCGCTCCTACTAATTTCACCATTCTCAAGGAATTTTGCATTACCAATTTTTACTATTCTTGGATTATGGTTAGGATAATAAAATATATACCCTTTAGATTTTTCTAGGTAACTAATAAAATAACCACTAATTGTTCGAGAATGTAACTTTCTTTCATGCGGATTATAAACTGTTGCTTTTGCCAGACAATCCTAAAGATGCAGGTGTCTTAAACTAGGTTTCCTATTTGTCCACAATTCAAAAGGAGTTTTTGGAACGACCTTACTAAAAACCATATTAAACAAGCACATTGATGTTTTTAAAGCATACATCCACAAAGATTTGGATAATGATGAATTACTCATTATAGTCCTGTTCATATCCATTAATGTGCGATTATGTGTTTCTACCACACCATTTTGTTTAGGTGTGTATGACATAATATATTGTGCGTATATATCATGTTTTTAAGAAGTTTTGCAAATGGACATAAACATTATCCTGTTTCATCATACTTCCCATAATATTCACCTTCTCTATCAGATCTTACAATTTTCACTTTCTTGTCTAATTGTCTTTCAACCTTATTAATGTAGATTTAAAAAAAAAAATCTTCTACTTGAGATTTTTCTTTAAGCAAATAGACATATCCATAACGTGAAAAAATCATCGATAAAGGTGATAAAATACTTTTCTCCACCAAAAGATGAAGTATTAAAAGGTCTACATATATCAATGTGTATTATTTCAAGAAACTAAGTGTTTCTTGTGACTCCTTTCTTGTTATGTTTGTTTTATTTTCCCTTAATACAAATCCACACATAAATCAAGATCGGTAAAATCTATATTATATAGAATTTTATTTTTTACTAATCTTTCTATTCTTTGTTTGGATATGTGACCTAAATGCTTATGCCCCAAGAAAATAGAACTTTCATTAAGAATATTATGTTTAATTCCAATATTTTGATGTACAGTAAGGATTCAACAAATTTATTATCAAGTGTTAATTTATATAAACCACCAGTAAGAACTCCAAAACAAATAAGTCTTGAATTCTTATATAAATTAAAACAATTTTTTCTAAAATTAAAATCAAAATTACAAACATCAAGTTTTGAAGGAGAAGGTTTCTAGAAATTGAAGGTACATAAAAAGTTTATAATAAGTTTAAATGATAGTCAGTATTTAAGATCAAACGATAAGTCCCTATAGTTTCAATTTGAGCCATTATACGATTTCCCATATATAGGAAATTTTCAGTTTGATTTGTGGTTTGAATTGTATGGAATCCCTGCATCATATTGGATATATGAGTAGTAGCACTAGAATCAAGCCGCTAAGGATTATGAGGAGCATCAATTAAATTTGATTCAAAACAAACATAAGTTTTTAATATACCTTTCTTTTCAAACCAAACTGTGCATTTAGGGCAATCTTTTTAATAGTGTCTTTTCTTACAGACATGATATTTATCGTTATTGTGTTCCTTTTTATCAGTCTGAGAAACTTTAATTGACCTTGTTTTTTTCTTAAAACTTGACTTTTGCTTTTAGTGCTTTAGCATTCCTTGAGTAGTGAGGCTGATAGAATGACTTCTCAAATTCTTATGTCTATTTTCCTCTTGAATAAGTTTGCTTATCAATTCATTAATATTCAACTTTTCCTTAATAATGTTATAGTTAATTTAAAAAATATCATATTGAGGAGGTAGTGAGTTCAGAATAAACGAAACTAAGGTGTCATCCGCAATCATTTCTAAAGTCTTTAATCTTGCTGCAATATTAGTCATCTCAATAGTATGTTCTTACATACTACATGACCTATCAAACTTTATGGTTGTGAGTTGTGCTATTAATGTACCAGCGAGTGACTTATCAGCAGAATGAAAGCATTCTTCTATAAACTTTAAATATTCCTTTGCATTTTTTGTTTGTGGAATGATAGTCTTAATGTTATTTGTGATAGTTATTCGCATAAACATAAGATTTAATCTATTAGACCATTTCCATGTTTTACATTTGGACTTCTCTTCCTCACTGCTTGAATCAGTAATAGTAGTGAGTTTTTCTTTTAGTAGTACCAAGTCGAGATCCAACACATCTAAATAAAAATTAACTTACTCACTTCATTCACAGAAATTCAAACCGTTAAACACACTATCAGAAGAAGTTTGCAAATGAAGAGAAATTGCTACAAATAAGATATACAGATTCAGATAAAACATTAGAATATATTTTAATATACCTTTGAGTTAATATTACAATATATTATTAAAAAGTAAAAGTCTTTTAACATTATTAAGAAATTAAAATCTTTAATCAAATACATATGTTATCTTTGGAAAAACAAAATATATTTGGTCAAATTTTTTTTAATTCTCTTTGTTGATACCACTAATCATAAAAAATTAATTTTCCTTTAGAAAAATCCATAATTTTAATGATCAATGAACGCCATTTATTTATCATTTTTTAATAGGTATTTTATTAGTATGATAAATAAATGATTATTTTATGCATGATAATTAATTATTTTAGTTTGGTCACTTTGATGATCACAAACTCTCTTAATTAACATAAAATCATGTATATATTTATATCATAATCATAAGCAACTTTAATTATCTTTAAATATGCATGTATATTATTAAGTTATCTAAACATGAATAAACACAATAGCAGGTATCAACAATTGATTGAAACAAGTAAAGAACATGTTCATTATTCACAACTCAGGTCGACCACAACATCCTAGGGTTATACTACAAACACATTCTACAACCAGTATGCTTGGTTACTATCCTTCACATTCCATGAACATACTCATCATAAGAACAAGTTAAACCATTAGCCATTGCAACCATCCAACCACAAAGCTAAACATCACATTATATTTTATTCAACAATACTAACTAAACATATCAAGTTCCATTACCAACACCCATAGACCAACAACACATTTGCCATTACTACAATTGCAAGAATGGATGAATTCATACAAGAAAAACATTCAATAACAATAGGTGAGCAATTTGATTACCCATTCTAACTCAACAAAATAGATTCACACATTCATACTACTTTTACAATCACCGATTGAAGAACTTAACCAACCAATTCAAAGGATCAAACAAAATGGGGGTGGGGGGGGGGGGGGGGGGGGGGGGGGGGGGGGGGTTTGATTCAATCATGCTAGCAAAACAAGGTAAACAAAATCAAAAGCTTGGGTAAGAGTTAGAGTTAGGGTTCTCCCCAATTGACACAGAACATAGCCAAACATCCTCTTGGTTGAGTCACGCTAACTGGGAGCGGTAGATCTCACCGGAGTGGCCAATTCCGGTGAGCTCAAATCAAGGATGACATTGGTTCGGCTGCTGCTCAATCCTCCCCCTACTGAAAACCACGTACAGAAGTTAGGAAACCAAACAAATCCTTACCTCATGTTCTCGGTGGAGGATATAGTCAAAGCTCAACCAAGCGTCCCTTGTCGAACTTTGGTGGATGCGAAGGAATAAGGAACTTGTCGGAGTGAACCACCCACAACAAGTATCCTTACTAAATGAGGTACTGTCGGCCACCATCGCCAGAGCGAATCACCCACGGCAACTGAAGTACGACCGGAGGGGTAAAGAAGACCAATCGTCGAAGTGAACCACCCATGGCGAGGTCTCCTGCGGTTGTGTTGGTGCTTATCGACTGTCGAGATTGTCGGCCGTCGCTCGTGTGCTGATCAAGAAGAAGAGAATTTGTCACGACCCGAATTGGAGACGGCCGTCCAAAAATTATTAAAAATTTCGGCAGCATCTCCCCTGTATCTATGACAATTCCCTGGATACATACACATATATAAGGCCCACACGGCCAATCCATAACATGCTATGGATTTATACAAGTAAATACAAGGAAATAAAAGTAAATGTGACCCACACGGTCACTCAACACATCCTACTATATATGAAATGCATCCGTAAAAGTATTAACGAATAAAACTCGTTAAATTCTTCGTAAAAGAGACATATGCAGCGGAAGATAAATCCAAAATAAGGATAAAACGAATACTCGTCGCGCATAGAAATCACCAAATCCAAAATACGGATACGAATGTATAAACTCGAACTACAAGTAATAAAATCACCACACATCACTACACAGACACATAAACAATCAAATATCCACGAATACAAAAAACCATAAGTCTGCTGTGAGATGGCAAGACTGGCAGAATCTCCTCGGCATCAGCTGTAGTCTCCTACCTGATATCTGGGAAGACAGAAAAATCCCAGAGTCCAAAATGGTGAGTACAAATATACTCAGTGGATAATCAGAAAGAAAGTACATGCTCAATAAGGTAAAATATAACAGAGCAGATATGAAAGAAGCATAACGGTAAGTAACAGGAGAACAATATAAGGTATCGTAACTCCTACAGGTATCATATAAGCAATGTCATATCTCAGATACACATAGTAATCCATATGCATGATCATATATGCAATGTGTCAACCAGGTATCAATACAAGTACACAATCACTTCATAATGTAATGCACACACATACGGTCCAATGCATGTATATAAATCTCATCATGCAAACATGTGCATGTAATGCATCAGTCTACACTGGCTCCAGCTAATGAGCCTCATGTCTATGAATCCAATGAGTAGCCTGGAGGTGTAAGACAATAGCGGTACAATACCTATGAATCCAGCACTACAATAAAGTAGCCTGGTAGCACCCTCAGTAGGTAACCCCGTCAAGAGCTACGTACAATACCTATGGCCAGTGCTGTCCTCACTGCTCGTCCAGAGTAAACACTCTCGGCTGCAGCGTGAAGGCCATACAACCGGGCTACGGCTGCAGCGTGAAAGCCATACAGCTCCTATAGCCAGACCGAGTATCACCGTCAAGGTGTCGAGATCAAGCCACTGACTCAGCTGCAGCGTGAAAGTCATACAGCTCATCACCGTACCTGGTGAAATATGGTAATAACCACCTATATCACTATAGGCCAACTACCGGCACGATACACCCTATTGGGATTTACAATCGAGCTCATGCGTCATGATGACATGATCAAGTCCGAATAATCATCCTCTACCATGTTAATTAACACCGTGTTAATTAACATGTGTAGGTACTAATGAAAAGTCCTACTGATCACAGGTATCAACATGATGATAACATAACTGAAATAGAGACAGTAATCATAAACATGGATAACAATGATCTCAAGCATCAGAGGTATAAACAGAACTGATAATAAGGTCAAAGAAATACGATCAAGCATGTGATAAACATGAGTATCGAAAGCATCTAATCTATAACAAGTATAAGAGCATGATAAGTAACCTAATCACTAGAAATGAAAGGAAGCATGCACTAAAAATAAGAAAGGAACTGTATTGACTAAATACAGTAGACTATCCACCTGATAACCGTAGATCAAATAAGAACCTCCAGAAAATATACTCCCGTATAATATCGAAGTCCCAAAATCAATCAAGGACCTGCAACACAGTATCACATCCTAAATATCAGAATATATCAAACAAACCCTAATTTATATTTTAAGGGTTAGTTTAACTCAATCTCGTTAACCTAACTCGGGTTAAATTAATCTAACCTTTAGGTTGATATTAACATGGTTTAATTAATCAATCAATTAGTTGTATTAATCGAATCGATCAATACAACTAACCTCCTGTCTAATCAAACCTAAGCTAATCAATCAACCTTAGGTTAGACTAATCCAATCTTTAGGTTGATACTAACAGGGATTAATTAATTAATTAATTAATTAATCATTAATTAATATAATTAATTCCCTATTTAATCAATCCTAAATTAACCCACGTTAGAGTTAATAGGCATAACCTAATCAACCGTTTGCTACTAATCCACAAGATTTGGTTAACCACATCTAAGATAGGAAATCCATATTAAATCCCAATAACACCATACTCATTCTAACTTAATCATTACTGATCAAATCAAATTCATCTACAACCGATCACTGCCACATCCAAAGCTAAATTTAGGTTCAAGATCTTTACCTCAGATGGAGCCTCTTCCTTGCTACCTCAACAAACCTCAAGCTACCACTCAACAGCTCACAACAGTAGCTGTGAAAACCCAAACACAACCAAATCTAAGAGAATCAGATCCATTCAATGCTTTTCAGAAATCAAATCTGAAATCCTAACACTTACCTATCTTCTTCCTCCAAGCTCACCGCCGGCCAGCAATCCTTCAACCGAAATAGTTGTGGGACTGAGCTGTGGGAAGATCAGATCTAAGGAAAGTCTAATCAATCCAAAGAGATTAAACTCCAAAACCTAAATCATATTCTTACCGATCGGCTTCTTCCTCCTCCGGTGAAGGAAACCGTGCCCGATCCTTCTCTGTTCTTCTTTTCTTCACGGCGAAACCAACAAGAAGGCTCCCTATTTTGAATCCAAGTTTAGGAAATCCGGAAAACCCATGGATCTAGCTCAAGAACCCTAGAAATCCAAAGATCTCACTGAGAAATCCCTTACCTATCAGAGCCGATCTCTTCCTTCTCGGCGTCGCCGGTTGCTGTCCGATCCGCACACCTCCAAGCAAGGAAACGAGCCAAGATGGAAACCTCTTGTCTCTGGTGGCCTCCTCTTGTCGCCGGCACCGTCGGAGCTCAGCCGTGGACGCGCGATCGGAACGAAGAAGGAAGAACAGGGCGTCTCGCGGTGGAAACAGAGGAGAGGAAATCGCAGAATCGGGAAGAAGTCGCGAGGCTTAAAGGTTTCCTTACCGGATCTTTGGTTAACGGGTTGGTTATACCCGAATCCAATAACCAATAACCCACTATCCCATAGCTAGCTAATGGCTATTATTTGGGCTATAATTGGGCTTTATTTGGGCTAAATGGTTTGACCAATAGAGTTTATTTAATTAGGCTTTCTAATTAAGCCTAATTAACCCCTAATAACCCTTACAAAATTTAGGGATTAATTTATATTATTACAAATTAGTCCCTAAAATTTTGGTATTTTACATTTTGTTCATTTCCTCTTTACAAGATGAAACTCCTCATCTCTTTCATTTTGCCAACACCTCTTCTATTGTGAACCAAACTAAGTTAGTTCAATATGGTTCAAAATTGAATTGTTTGGTTCAATAACTAAACGACTTTCAATTTGAACTAAATCAATTTCGTTATTTCATCTTCATAAGACAAATTCCATCATTTTGTCCTTTGTTCGGTCCAACTAGACTTTATTTCTCTCAATCTGAGAACCTAATTCTCAAACTCATTTTAATTCCTTTAAAGGACTTGTAGTGCGTGTGACCCAATAGGTTCCCAGTTATGTCGGCCGTCCGTAATTAACCATTAATTACGAAACGATCATGAGTGACACCTAGTAGTACATCATGATCCTCAATTGATCAGAAAACCAACAATTGATTCTAGAACGATTTCTAAACCCTTCAGCAACTCCAATGAAATATGTCTCGTACCTTTCACTGTCTTATACCCACTAGGTTCAAGACATAGCCTATATGTGCCAGTCCCTACTAGGCTGACTACGTCACACCTAGCCCAAGCTAGCTTTCTTGTCATGTGGATTCAAGTTACTTGTACATGTTGGGATTGAGGCGTTTGCTAGAGGGGAGGTGAATAGCGATTTCTCGATCTTTCATGCGAAAACGTCAGCGGAAGCAAAATACAATACACAAAAGAAAGAACAATAGCTAACCCGTTCGATTTACTTGGTATCCACCTCTACGAGGTGACTAATCCAAGGATCCACACACAGCGAGCACCTTTCCACTATGAAATTTCTCCTTTTCAAAGACAACTTTGAAGGCAGAGAAACCTTTACAAATCGATCTCTTCCTTGTACAAGATTGGTAGTGAAGTTTAGAGGAAGAGGAATCAGGTTTACAATGATTGGAGTTTGTGCAAGAATATAGAAGAATGAATCACTACTTCTCCAATCGTCAAACTGTGTTTTTATAAGTTTTTTGACATCAGTCGATTGCTCCAAGGGCCAGTCGACTGATGGGCTTCAACAACTATTTAATTCACATTTAATTCGCCAACTGTCGCTCCAACGGTCATGTATCAGTCGACTGCTCCAACGCTAGTCGACTGATGCCAGTTCATTGCTCACTCGACTGATCTTTCTGTCCGCTTTGGTATGCCTCTAATCCATCTCCAGTCGACTGAAACAAACTGATCAGTCGACTGGACTGCTCAGTCGACTGGTGAGAACTAGTCAATCGACTGATCAAGCTAAAACTCCCCTTTTAGCTTCTTCTTCAGCCCTTAGCCTTGACGCAAGCCTTCAAATGCCTTCCACAAGCCTCGTGCCCTTTCTTGCACTAGCTTGAGACGTTTCCCTCAGCTTCATCGTGCTAAGTCTTCCTTTGCCAAGAAGCTGCGCCTTCGGGACTTCATCCTTTGCCAAGAGGCCTCGCCTCCGGGACTTCACCTTTGCCAAGAGGCCGTGCCTCCGGGACTTCACTTTTGAGAGGCCGCGCCTCCGGGACTTCACCATTTGCCAAGTCTTCCAACCTGGACTTTCCTGTGAACTCAATTCACACACGTTAGATCACCAACATTGCCTAACTTAAACTCATTTTAGCCAAACATTAAAATCTAATTGACTTGTGACAAGATTGCCCCAACAATCTTTCCCTTTTTGATGTTTGATAAAAATTTATTTAAGTTAGGTCTTTAAAACAACATATATCAAATAACAACAATTTATCCTAGTAAAAACTGAATCATAAACATAATGAATCAATAAGTAACATTAAGCATGATTATCCTGAGTATTAAACCATAGATGATTTAACAACCTAACTTGAACACTTTATTTGTCCCCCTTTTTTGTCAACCATCAAAAACAATAGGAACCAATAAGGAGAAAGAAATTTTGATTTTATTTTGGAAGCCTCATATGGATCAATCTTAATGGTAATTGATTGATTTATATTTCAGAAAATGTGTTGAGTTGAGAAAGCAAAGAATTTAGCAAGATCAGATTGAAAAAAAATAGAAAAAATCAAAGAAAACAAAATAAAATTTAGAAAATCAGAAAAAAAAATAATGAATTCAAGAACTCGGTTGCAAATCAATTGAATAAGTAGGATTGGAATACAATAGACTATGGATACAACTCAAATGACATCAATTCAGATCAGAAAAATTCAAAAAAAAAAATGTAGAAAACATAAAAAGAAGAAAAAAAAGAAGAATGGGTAAGGTATCAAAACTCTGATCAATGGATGAATCCATGGAAACCTACCTCATTTCAATTGCTTTCTAAACAACAAATTCAGATGTCAAGTTGTTCAAGATGTTGCTGCAACAGAAAAGGAAAATCAAAAACAAAACAGAAAAAAAAGAGTAGAAAAATAATTTTTTTCAGCTTTATTTTCCAGCCATGTTCCACAATTTTTTTAGGGACTGATCCGAAATGGAATTTCATAGAAATTTGCATGGATATTAGCATTAGTATTCAAGCTTTATGATGGAAAAAGAATGGAGGAAAAACAGCAAGAAATAAGAGAGAACAAGCAAAGTTTCATATTCAATTTCAATAATTTTTAGAATTAAACGTGCCAATGATACATTGAAATTTCAGATTCGTGTGAAGTGAATTTTGGTTTCTGATGATTGGTTGCTATTTGTTAGCTCTTGTGAAATCTAGATGTGAAAGAATTGGGCTTGATTCGAAAGCAAAATGCAAAATGGCACATTGGTGGTGATGAAGAGAATAAAAGAAAAAGAAATGAAGGGATGTTTGTATCAATAAGGAGAATTTCATATATTTAACTCATCCTTGGTTCATGGATCTGAAAAACACACTAAAACAAATGGAATACAAGAGAAATTAGGAAGGATGGCAAGGTTCATTGATAACATTTACTTATGCCCATGTCTACCACTTCATTTACTCTATCCTTGAAAACTTTTTTCTCTTGAATTTTTCTTTCTACATTTTCTAATTCCTTTGTTTCAGTTATTGCTTCCTTGCATTTTTTATAAGCCTAATAGATGTGAATTCCAAATCAAGAATAGTGGTGGAGAGTAGAAAACAAGCAAGCTTATGGTAGTGCATGAACTTGGATTGCTTGAGTGAGCTCCATTTTCTTTGATCATGAATTAGAATTTAGGATGAGAGCCACTGAATTTATTTACTGAAAATAACCTCATGAAATTTAGTGTGATACGTTTATCTCAATTAATCATGAAGAGTCAAACTTGCTATGTGATTAATCGAGTACAAGAGTCTAGTCCATGGGTTTAAACTTTTGAGACTCTACAACTTAGATAATTCTCTTTTAATTGTTTCTAATCATGATTAAGAATGATCTAGGGGGGGTACAATCTTAGTTTATTTAGTTGACTTGAGCAAGACGCTCAAGGGTAAGTGTGGGGGGATTTGATGAGTTAGGATTTTATGTATTTTTAATCGATTCATTTTTGGATTTTTGCATGAAAATAAATTGTTTAATGAACCGATTTGATTATATTTGTGTTAAGCGGCATAATTGAAGGCTTGATTATAATTTCTGTGATTTAATGGTGAATTTTATATTAATTGATGTTAATTGATTGTAGGGCTCAAATCGGATCAAGATCGAGCTTAATCACGATCGAATCGAGCCAAATTCGCCCAAATTGATCAAGCCACATGGAGGACATGACCCAACTCAAGTCTGATCAAGATCCAATAATTTTTTCAAATCCTAGGCTGCCCTAAAACCCCAGATCAAGCTCCATCACAGGATCAGAAATGGACAACCCAGATTCTTTAATTAATCAGCGTATACAACCCAAACATTAAGAAGTGAACAATGGTTGCGCCACTGTTCATCATCCCAAACGCGCGATTCCTCTAAGAAGCGACGTACCTGTATAGTGCACCCCATCCTCTCAATCCAACTCCATTGCGTTCCTTGATCCCTAAAGAAGTTGAAGCCGGCCGATTGGGTGAAATTCGGCAGCTGGATGAGGCACGACGGAGAGGGTTTCTCCAGCGGCTTCCACCCTATTTTTGCTTGTTCCAGCAATCCATAGCGCCATCTGAGGCCGTGATCCTTTGAGGGGTTCTCTGAGGATAGTGGAGCACTCCTACATTATTATCAGATCGATCGGAGCAAGGAGAAAACAAGGAATCCAATTTTGCCAGTTGAAACGCGTTTGCACAGTGCTCTGTTCAGTTCTGGGGAGGGTTTCTTCTGGCTGTTCACGGTGCTGGCAGCAAGCAAACCACACGACGATCATCTACAAGCTTCCAAGGGAGATATTGATATAACAACAAGTGCAACAACCATAAATGCAGTAACAACTACCAACAAATACATGCACACATGCAACACACATCAGCGGTAATATGCATGGTCACTGTCGGCTCGCCACCCTCAGACACCCACACAATGAACTGGGGCGCACGACAGGACAACTGCACACACTCCAACAACATACCACTACACGTGAGTGGGGAGCAGGGAAATATCTCAAAGAGCTATCTAGCTGTCTGGTCACTATCTGCACTCAACATCCCCAGACACCCACACAGTGAACTGGGGCGTAGGACAGGAATCACCCACTCCAACAACAGACCGACTACACACGAGGGGAAGGAGCAGTATCCCAGGAGAGCTATCTAGCTAGTCATGGTCGCACCCACACAGTGCTATAATACTCTCATTGTACCACTATCAACAATGGTCTAGTGAGAGCCAACAACAACAACATATTATGATGCTATGATGCTCAGTTCAACAAATAACTACTACATCTACCAAGATATACACAACATCAATCATAATAAGTCAGCACAAATAACAACAATTAATGAGACTGTATTGATGACAATGAGATCATATCAAGGTCAACAGTAAGTATCAAGTAACGAATGTAATAAGAATAGCAACAGGATAATTAATAACAGATTTATATTAAATTATGCACTATGAAAAGACCTGTATTGATCAAGTACAAGAGTACCCACCTGGTATGACACACATCACAATAAGAACCCCCAAATACATCCTCCGTATATACCAGGATCCATAAATCAAGGTCCTGCACGTTATAACATACAACACCCTCTAAATACAATATTATATTAAAGTCTACAACAAAATAAATCTCCCACTTAACTTATCTTAATCCACTCTTAACCTCAACTGAATCCAAACTAACCCAACCAATCCAATTAACACAACTAACCTCAGTCACAAACCCAATCTAAAACTAACCTATCAAAATACAAGTAACACGACTCAACCAAATCCAATTAACACCAATCAACCAGATCAAAAACTAACCTAACCCAAATCCAATCAAATTCATGCCACACCTAATCTAATTAACACAATTTAATTGCAACATCTACAACTAAAACAAAATCCTATCAGAACCATAATCCACAACAAATCAAACCAATCTCCACCGAAACAACAGACCCTTAACTAATCCAAGACAACCATTAAGCAACAGAATTACCTGATCTGCACTCGTGGAATCTAGCGATGAAGCCTTGAACAACTGGAGCAGATCAACTCCAATTAATCCTAGCTCCACCGAATTTCCAAACAGCAACAACAAGACCAGGTCAACACATGAAACCCTAATTCCACCCAATTCCAACAACAACAACACAATAAATCCCTTAACATACTTAAACGCAAAGATCTAATGGAATTAATACCCGAAAACTCAGCATTAGGACAGATCTCTCAATAACAGATGAATTCCAATCTCCAACTGAACCCCCCCCCCCCCCGGTGGAATAATGACCCAAATCGAACAGACAGAATCAAAATCCAAGAAATCCCGATCAATTCCATGAAATTCCTTGCTAAACCAGAATTAAATCGAATTCAAGGAAGGAATCTCACCTCCCAACAACACGACAAACCCTAACAATCGTCGGAGAAGGAGGTTTCGATCTCCGAGTCTCCCCTGTTCGTGTCACTGATCATTAACCTATGAGCAATTGGAAATAAGCATCCAAACGAGACAACGTATATGGCTCATTGGGGGAAACAGAGAAGGCAGTGTCGGCTAGAGCGGTGCCTGCGTCCGATCAGGCTGATCTTGGTGTGGTGAGGCAAGCGGCAGCTGGCTCTGGTCTTCTCCATGTTGGCAGCGATAGTAGAGGATGGTGGCGGTGGAGGATCGTGGCAGGACGAGAAAGGCGACAGTGAACGCGCGGTCGGTGGTCCGGATCAGTGCATAGAGCAATCGGCGGCTGGCGACAACAGGACGAGGAAGGCGACAGCGGACTGCCTGTTGGTGCAATCTTTGCCCCAAGTGCATTGAGTTTCAATGTTTGGCTAAACCATGTTTAAAGTTAGGCAATACTTGTGATCTAACATGTGTGATGCAAGTTTGCAGGAAAGTCCAGGTTGAAGACTTGGCAAAAGAAAAGTCCAAGCGTGGTCTTGGCAAAAGAAAAGTCCAAGTGGGAAGTCTTGGAAAAGGAAAGTCCAAGTGGGAAGTCTTGGCAAAGGAAAGTCCAAGGTTGGTCTTGGCAAAGGAAAAGTCCAAGTGGGTAGTCTTGGCAAGGAAAAGTCCAAGGTTGGTCTTGGCAAAGACTTGACATGACGAAGCTGATGGAAACATCTCAGGCTAGTGCGAGGATGATGGAGCATCCAGGGAAGGCACGAGGCTATGGGAGGTGTTTGAAGGCCGAGGTCTAGGTCAAAAGAAGCTGAAATGGGATTTTTCAGCTTCACCAGTCGACTGGCCCTGCCAGCAGTCGACTGCTCATAAATCAGACGCACACAGAAAAATCAGTCGAGCTAGAGGAAGACAGGAGTCGACTAGGCAGTCGACTGGAGTATGGTGAGTCGACTGATGCCAGTCGACTGGTCTTGGATCAGTCGACTGATATTTGAACGTTGGAGAAAGTTGGCAAGCATTTAATGCGCTTTAATGCAAGATTTTGTTGCCGATTGAAGCCATCAGTCGACTGGCCCTGCCAGCAGTCGACTGATGTCGAAGAATTATAAAAGAAGCCTGCTCGAGATCTGAGCAAGAATTCTGCCATTCTTTTATCTCTTTGTGCTTCTTTTGAGAACTTGTTGTTCTCTGATTCTTTGCTTTCTTCCTCTCCTCCTAAACATTATTTCACATCATTTTGAGGAGAACGAAAAGGTTGTAAAGGTTTCTCCGCCTTCGAGGTTTTCGAGAAGGAGACGATTCATAGTGCAGCGGGTGTGTGCGTGCGTGTGGATCCTTGGATTAGTCACCTCTGCGGAGGTGGATACCAAGTAAATGAACCGGGTTAGCGTTGATCTATTATTTTCTCTATTATATTTTGCTTCCGCTAACACTCTTGCAGAGAAACAATCGAAGAAGATTCGAAAAATGCTATTCACCCCCCTCTAGCGAACCAACCGATCCTAACAAGTGGTATCAGAGCCCGGTACGTTTCGGAGGATCTAACAATCAACCGAAGCAACATATGGCGTCCCAAGAGGGTTATGATACTTCTGAACTTGGCTGTGTGTTCTTCGGATCAACCCCAGTCAACTGATGGCAGGGCCAGTCGACTGAACAAGCTGAAAACTCCCTTTTTCAGCATCTTCTTCATCCCTTAGCCTTGACACAAGTCTTCAAATGCCTTCCACAAGCCTCGTGCACTTCCTTGCACTCGCTTGACACGTTTCCCTCAACTTTGTAGTGCTAAGTCTTCTCTTGCCAAGAGGCCTCGCCTCTGGGACTTTGTCCTTTGCCAAGAGGTCGCGCCTCCGAGACTTCACCAAATGCCAAGACTTCATTCCTGGACTTTCCTGTGAACTCAAGTCACACATGTTAGATCAACAAACATTGCCTAACTTAAACTGATTCAGTCAAACATTAAAATCCAAATCGCTTGGGGCAAAATTGCCCCAACAGTTAACTTACAAAAAAGTCTAATGACTTTGTTGGTGGCTGATGGGAAGGTCAAATGGGCTTGGGGATCACTATGCCAATGTCATTTAGGAGGAAGAAGGTGCTATAGGGGTCTATATTTTCTGTGATGGTGGTTTTTAGGCAAATCTTTTGAACCAAGGGTGCCCCATGAGAGCCATGAGTGGCCCCCCACAAGTGTTACCCTTGTGGCCTCCAAAGGTTGCCTGTTGGATAAATTGGCAATGAGGGAGTGCTTACCTCTAGAGGCTATCTACACTACAAATTAGGGAGAAGGAGCAAGGACTTACATGATGTTGTAGGAGGCAAAGCTTGTAGGATCGTTTAGAAAGCTAGAGGGGTGAATAGCACGCTTTGCTTTTTCACTTGTTTTCAAAAATTTATTTTAGAATACTTTAGAGTATGCATCGAAAAATAAGAAAAATTAGAACATAAAGTAAATGACACATTTATTTTTACTGTGTTCACAACCTCTGGCTGGCGCCCCACAAGTATTACCCTTGTGGCCTCCAATGGTTGCCTGTTGGATAAATTGGCAATGAGAGAGTACTTACCTCTAGAGGCCATCTACACAACAAATTAATGAGAAGGAGCAAGGACTTACATGCTGAGGCAAAGCTTGTAGGATCGTTTAGAATGCTAAAGGGGGTGAATAGCACACTTTTTTTTCACTTGTTTTCAAAAACTTATTTTAGAATACTTTAGAGTATGCATCGAAAAATAAGAAAAACTAGAATAAAAAGTAAATGACACTTTTTTTTACTGTGTTTACAACCTTGAGTGGCCACCCACAAGTGTTACCCATGTGGCCTCCAATGGTTGCCTGTTGGATAAATTGGCAATGAGGGAGTGCTCATCTAGAGGCCATCTACACTACAAATTAGAGAGAAGGAGCAAGGACTTACATGATGCTCTAGGAGGCAAAGCTTGTAGGATCGTTTAGAACGCTGGAGGGGGTGAATAGCACACTTCGCTTTTTCACTTATTTTCAAAATTTTATTTTAGAATACTTTAGAGTACGCATCAAAAAATAAGAAAAATTAGAACATAAAGTGAATGACACATTTATTTTTACCGTGTTCATAACCTTTGGCTGTTACTCGTAGGTCTGTAGTCCTTAATTGCTTTCGATGATAATTCACTAATAAACTCTTTCTCACAACGAGAAAAAGTCCCATCTTTTATAAAAATGAGGAACGTTTACTGTTCCTAGAGAATGAATGCGCAAAGACGATAAGAAATGATGCTACTAGTTACCGGCTTTACTTGAGAACTTGAGCATAGTGTCGGTGTAACATCTTAGCGTTGTAGCAATGTTTCGTAAGCATAGAGTACATGAACAGCGATTGTAATATCATCATGAATCTTGTTCTAAGGACTCTATTCGTGGATGCTTTTATGGAGTAATTTGGGCGCCTAGATCCCCTTCTGGGCACCCTCGCCGTGGGTTATCTGATCCGCTATAGTTGTTGACTTAGTCATCTCCGAGCACCTAGATCCCTTTCAGGCACTTGGAGGCTGACATGGTGATTGCAGAATCAGACTTGGCTCCGCTACATCTTATCCTTCTTCAAACACCTCCCTTCTGAGAGCTTGGAACCTGAGGTGTCTCAATCAATCAGGACTTGTCACCTCATCTGTCTTGCTGGCCTGAAAAAATCCTATTCGGGCACCTAGAATTGATAGGGGTGCTCGGACTATCTGGGGGCTCAAATCCAATAGGGGCACCCAAAATCTATTTTTCTAGATTTTCTTTAAGCTTACTTTCCTACATCACAGAGTTAGAACAATAGAAGTATAATGCAGAAATTTAAGTCTAGATAGTTTTATAACTATCTAGTATTGACTTTGGATTTCTAGTGAAACTCTAGGCCAGACTCCATTGTTCCCTTCATGGAAATGCATCCTCACCTACTCCTCTTAGGAGAGTTTACCTATTTGCCAAATATCCAGTCCTCCAAACCTGTTTGGATTTCCTACTCAACATCCGATCCTTTAACCCCCAAGACTTTCTTTCGATGTTTAATCTGTTGGGATCATCCTGGTGTAATGCGTGTGTTTACACATTTCAAAAATGTGCACAACAGAAATAAACAAATAATTAAAACTAATTATTACAACACACGCATGCAAATACAGGATATAACAGTGTACAAGATATGATTGAAAATTAAAATTTTTAGATTAATAAATAATTTTATGGGTACCTTGTTAATGATGTTGAGCGGTGTTAGTATTAATCGAGCGGCTCTTATCAAAGTTCTGCCTCTTCTAGTGATCTACGCTAGGCTTTTGTCTGGATGACTTCCTAAGTCAAGAGTCGCATCACCGTCTTCAGTATTAGTCGACGATCGACAATGATCAAATCAAGAGAAAACCTACGTCTGAAAAATATGCAACAACGTTTGTCGCGATCATCTTCTGAGGTTTTCTAACTATCACTGAAAATCATATTCCCGGTGTAGTCAACCATTGATCGCCGATTTAAGGGGAAAATAGTTGGAATCTTTTCGACATTGATGGAATGATTTTTGGAAACTACACGAGCTTCCGAAGGTAAACCCTGACAGCAACTCCGATTTTGACGCGGCAGCGGCTCCTCTAATCTCCTCCGATGGATGACACAAAGTAAGGTTTCCAATCACCGACGAAGATGGAAAGCGACGCGATGCTAGGACCCAGCATTGCCTTTCTCCCACATAGGTGGCAGGAGTAGAGGATGGTGGATTCCGGCGTTGCCCTTCTCCCACAAGCGGTAGGAGAGGGGACGACATCTTCCGGCGGATACATTCTCCGATGGTCGACGGCAGATTGGAAAGATCCCAATTGGGAGTCCAAAAATCTGATGATCAGCTGCTGCAGAACAGGCCCAGTCGGTGTCAGCTCCGGTGATCGGCAGTTGCAGAACAGAAGGCATCGGCGTTCCGACGGCGGAGGCAAAATAGAGGGCAGCGACATTCCAAGGCCGACTCGCAATTAAGGATAGATGCACAATCGACTCTCAGGAATCGACTCATTTTTCTCCAACACGACCTGCAGAAGCGGTGACGATGTTCGTTGTCTTCCTACGCGGTCGGTGAAACCAACCAGGGAGGAGAAGGGAAGGAACCCTGTAATACCCAAAAATTTCCTTCGATAATTTCTGGATAATTATATAAAT
>NC_133861.1:3493224-3573832 GCF_044706935.1 Curcuma longa
AATGAAATGACGTCTCATTTGAGTATCTTTCTTAGATTATTTTCTATGGTTGACAGAGATATTTTTTCTTTCTGGGATTGGGAATTTATTATAGCCTAAAATAAATATAAATTCCGCCTTCATATCTCTCTCGTTCGCTAGCTTGCTCAACCTCACATCTGTAATCTCTTACCTTACTATAATATAAGTTCCTCCACTACTATTCTCTCAGGCCCTATAATATAAGTTCCTAGAACAGAGCTCCGTCACCTACAGCGCTGGGATGACTCTCAGATCAGCCTACCCGAAAATTCTATGTATATAAAGATGAATCGACTCCAGGCACACCTTTCCCCTATCGATTGGACGGGTCTCCTCTTGGAAGGGACTGGAAAGATCTGCCGCTAGCGCTTCGTGGTCTATGCTTATATCGCTGGGACAGATTTATAGTTCGTAGGCAGCCACCTAGGAATAGGCAGAATCATATGCGGGAGGAGAGCGAGCTCTCTTTCTTCAGTAGGGATAAGTACTAGCAAGCAGTCATTTATCATTGAATTTGTTCTCTGGACCTAGTTGGGGGCAGTACTACTATAGAGTTGGGCATATCTTTAATCTCACCCGTCTAATCCCTATCACGTATCGAAAATTTACTTTTATATTAGGGCATGGTTCCCATAAGACAAATACAGTAAATTCTTGCAGGAGCTGTCGGGCTTTAGCTTGAGTGCATTCCTACTGGAATCTCCATCCCTAGCTTCCAACCGTCCTTAGCCGCACCTTGAATCTTCTTTCATTACTCGCTGAGCCAGACGTCGCGCCTAGCCTATTTTCTCCCTTCCAGATCCGCGCCCCCCGTTTCCACTTTCTGAGTTCTTTTATCTAGGGCCCTCACCTTCGTTCCTTACTTCGTGCTTCGTTGTAGTGTTAGATGCCCCCTCTGATCATATTCACAGACTGGAGTTCAGGTCGAGCTAGGACCCTGTTGATTTGTCGTGCCGGTCGCATAGCATAGCTCCTGACTAGTCTTCCGGGGATATTTAAAGGAGAGATTCGAGATAAATTATAAAGATGAGTGAAATATGATAATGAGAATATTAGATAGATAAGTATGAGAAAGTATTAGATAGATTAGATAAGTTAGACTAAATGAGAAAGAATTATATAGAGGAAGCAACATTGGTATCTTCTAGAACATACTTAATTTATAGTACGTTAATATGCATATTTCGGGTAGCGTGCATTAAAGGGTCTAGATGTCCTGGCATTAAAATGCTAAGACCGGAAAAACGAAAGTTAAAAGAAAAGAAAGAGGAAAGAAAGATCCACCCGAACATAAGTTGGTATAGGAACCCCATGACAGGGGCCCCATTGCCAAAGGAGGGTAGCTAGGGGTACCGGCGGTAAGTCATTTGGGTATCTGATTGTACTGGTCCCCCCTTTTTCCTAGGAGAGAGGGAATAACTTGTTCCTATATAGTCGAATTCGGCGTTTCGCTTTCCAAGGGCGAAACTACACTCCTTCGGTATCTGGGGTTCAATCTATTTGTTGCAACCATTCCCCCCGAGATAGAAGCCTGGGAATATACATACCTATAGGGATTGCTCTTCACTTGCACTCAACGTTCCACTGTAGGTATAGGAAGGCCCGAGCAGGGGATTGCCAAGGGTAGGGTAGCACAGGCCCCCTCGGCTATCTCTCCAATCGTATTACTGACTCCCTCCTTTGGTCGTATGAGAGCCTCTCACCCTCGCACTCTCCATTGGACGTATGAATCACACACTCCTATTTAATAAAGGTTAGATCCAAGTAAGGGTAGAACTCAATTCAAAAACAATCCTATTGCGGGTCGCACGGGACCACCTTAATTCTGACCTTTCGTTTCCCAAACACTCTTAAGTCCGGGACAACTACAACCTCACAATCGTATTTGTTATTACCATCTTACTGGTCGTTCCCATAGTTTTTTGTTTTCATCTCACTGTTTTGTTTCCAGTCTGTATAGAGCTCACACCGTTCCTCAGTAGGTATAGGGATAGCCTGCGCGGGGGGGCCCCCATTGCCAAGGAGAGGGTCGAACGGGCCCCTCGGCTATCTCTCCTCTCGTTTCACTTGCTCTATAAAGTAAGGAGATCCCACATTAATATTCTAGTTATAACCCTCGGTATCTCAGTTAGTCGTTTCACTTGCTCTATAAAGAAAGGGCTTACATCTTAATCTAATTTAGATTTCCCTCGCTCAGCTCTCACTCATAGTGTGATCGGATATATTGAGTTTATTAATACTAGTTCTCTTTCCAGTCCAGTATCTTCAATTATCTAATTCCATTCTGCCGTTCGATTATATAGTCAGTATAAATCGAGCAATCCTCAGATAGTCCTGTTCAATACACACTTAGTGTACTAGTGTAATTCTATAGTCAAGACAGACTAAGACCAAATTACACTACAACTAATCCATTAATGGTTTGTCCAATCTATCTTGGTTGTGAACATTATTTATAATCTATAAGGAACTGATAACATGATCTTCTGTGTGTGACTCCGCACACCATGTTTATCTATAATATAGATTAATCGGACACTTGCATAAATATTGACCAAATATGATTCTTATTTTAGAATGTTTATTTACACAGCTAGGATTCTGGTATACATCCCAACAATAAATACTTAATTCTATGATTTAGGATGCAATTCATAGAATCTGACAATCATAGAATCTGACTATTGGGTTGCCAACCTATGATCGGACCTTTCCCTCATGCTAATCATAGGCCTAGGGAAAGGTCCAAGCTATAAAACAAGCAAATCCTTAATCAAAAGGTGCAAATTGACATTGACATCCCCCCACATCAGATTTAACAATGCAAGTCTTTTACAAGGGAGATGGAGCATCATTTCGACTTTATAGCCATGAAATCAAGGGGTGTACAAGAATAGTGGCTTGGAATGGTGAGGCAACATATAACAATAAAGTGGACACATTCAAATTTCATACTTGTATATTATTGATGGGGGGCAACCTATGATCTTGGTGTAGGATCTTGTATGCGCTAGAGGAGGGGTGAATAGCGTGTGTTTGCTTTTTTACTTTCATTCGATATCTATTAAAATCACTTACAGCGGAATTAGAAATAAGATGTAGGGGACTCGCGGATTTTACTTGGTTCCTAACCCCCCAGGGTTAGTACGTCCAAGGCCTATTTCGGGAGGCGCTCGTCCACTAGTGGTCTCCTTTTCGAACGTCGTTCGGAGGCGGAGAAACCCGTCTTACAGTCCAAAAACAATTATAATAAAATAAGAACAAGTAAGAACAGGTAGGAAAGAAATAACCAAGCAGTAGCCGCCGATATGGAAGTCCGAGTGCCGTGCACTCCTCCTGGATCTTCCCCGGTTGCACGTGTCTGACTTTGTTCGCGTTCAGAAACAGCACTGGATGGAGAGGAGAACTTCTGGAATTGATGCCTTGATTGTGCACGTTCACCTCCTTTTATACTAGTCCTGAGTCGACTCAACTCCCCATCTAAGTCGACTCCAGCCGACGTGGCAGATCAACTTTTATCGCTTCCGCCGTTATCCTGTCTGAGTCGACTCGGGTCGCCATCTGAGTCGACTCCAGTCCGATGTGGAGTCAGCCGGATAGGAATTGACTCTGAGTCATCCTGAGTCGACTCAAAACCTCACCTGAGTCGACTCCAGGCCGAGTTGGCGGAAAATCATCGCGCTGACTTCCGGAATGCTGCTGACTCAGCTGGAGTCGACTTAAGCATTCATCTGAGTCGACTCAGCTGAGCTGACTTGGTTCAGTTGTCTTAGTTTAATTTACCTTTGCTTTTCCTTCTTGCTTCCAGCTCCTGGTCCCTGCAAGATAAGCATACAAGCAAACAATACAACCTAACCTTACAACAAACAATACAACCTAACCTTATCTGTGAGTCTAACTTCAGATTTCTACCGAAATCTTGGGTTAGTCTAACCCACTCCACTCTGGAGAATTTACCTTTGCCAACCAAGTTCTCCTGACTTGTTGGACTTTTGCTCGGCTCTGTCCTCAGCCTCTAGGATTTGTGCTGCGGTTCGGTTCTCTCTAACCAACCCAGACTTCTGCTGCGACTCGGTCACCCAGACCAACCAAGACTTCTGCTGCGACTCGGTCACCTAGACCAGCCCAGACTTCTGCTGCGACTCGGTCCTCAAGACCAGCCCAGACTTCACCTAGTACTTCGACTCTGTCACGACTTCCGCCTGATCCTTCAAACCAAAACTTCCCTTTGCCTAGCCTAAAATTAGGACTTTCCCTTGCCCAGCTTCACTCACCAGGACTTCCCTTGCCCAATCTTCCAGATTAGGACTTCCACTGTCTAGTCTAACCGACTAGGTCTTCTCGCTAGTCATTTGACTAGACTTCACTCACTTCCACACATCCAAACATCAGATCCTGTTTGGGTCAACCCTTGGTCAAACTGACCAGAGTTAGGTGTATTGTCAAACATCGAAACTCTAGGCAAGATCTTAGTGCATCTTGCACCAACACTTGGATCTTTAAATCAGTCTTTATTCGACTTTACTCAATCTAATCAATTGGGTTGGGGGGTGGGAGGGCTTATGATACCTTGAGCAATGATTCCCCCTTAGCTCATCGACAATAGTGTTTGATAGTCCTAGTATCTTATCTAATAAATCTAATGTTCATCAACTTGATCATCCCAACATGTCATCATAGGCTCTTAAGGCTTTTCTTGGAGCTATGCTCAGTTTCGCTTAGCTTGCTCCTCCAAATGATATCAACTTCTCGAACCTCCCAAGGTAGACATGCATTGTCCTTAGCAAGTCGCACGCCCTAACCATCCCTCATCATTATTCTAACATGGACTGGTAAGGCTCTACTTTGACTGATGGTAGGATACAATTGATGTAGGAGAACTATAATGAGGATAGGTCTCCACATAACACTATTTGTCCTAACAAGGTATGATCGAGATGACCAACTGCTTCCTTAGTGATTGACAATAGTACTAGACAAGGAAGGACACATAAAAGGGGTAAGTGCAACCATGGTAAGGGACCTAAGTTTTCCTCTTGTTTCTTCTCTCATGATAAATTTTTCTTAAAGTTTCATTAGTAAGTCTCACTTAATTATTGGAGGGATTTTATAAGACATCTTTGACATACTTTAACATATATTAATTTGTGCAGATTCGTCCACATCATTTGAAGAGGTTTCATCATCAATGTCCAATGAAAAAGTGAATTTTGGATGCATTATTGAAGAAGTTGGTTTGAGTTGAGTGATATGATATAACTAAGCCAATCATAATTTACATCTACTTTATCTTTACAAATGGTAATTAAGTAGATATAAGTATAATTATATTATTTTTAATACTTTTGAAGGAAAAAATAGAGGTTGCTCACATGGATGTTTGAAAAGTTGAGTATTTTTTTTCTAAACTTGAGTGGTATAATATTGTTATATAAATTTAAAATATAATATTTGTTTTATATTAAATTATTTTATTTTAATAAGTGGAGATATAATAACGTAACATTTAATATAACGATGTAAATATTCCAATTTTAATTAATAATTTTTATTCCTTATATATATATATATTTCTATTTTTAATTTCAGATTATTTTTTTTATAAATATTATTTAAACATACTACTATTATTTTTAAAATAAGTTTGGGCCCACAGATCTGACCTGTAATCGATGCCCGTGCCGATGCCGACGGCGGTGTAACGTCACGGGCCACGGCCCATAACAGCATGCGGTGCCCGGCCTGGTCACGGCCATGTCTACATCAATTCCTCTCGGTTTTGAACATCCAACCTTTAAATGGAGAGAGAGGACGCCGATTCGTTGCTCGCTGAAGTTCGTCTCCCCACTAATAATCCCTACGCTGAGGTTTCATCCTTCTTCGCCGCATCCATCATGAACCATCCGTCGTCCGCTTTTGGCGTAGGTTCTGCCGCTCCGCCTCCCCCTCCGCCTGCCGCCCAAGGTGCCGCAGCCGGAAGGGATTGGAGGACGTCGGTAGAGCAGCTCTTGTCGGATCTCACAGACCGGAACCTCCGTGAGAATGCGTTGCAGGAACTGTCCAAGGTTTCACGCTCTTTACTTTTATTCTCTCGGTTGTCATTGTTGTATTTTGTCGATCTTGATTACCGAGAAGCTCCGAGTTTTGTTCACGGAAATCTTGGAATGCAAAATGTCTGTCTACTTGTGGATGTATGTAAACGATCTTGATTGGTATGTAGTCACCATAACAATGGGGATTGAGAAATCGGTTTTTAGGTATTGACTGCACATTTAGCATATAATATCATAAGCAAGGTTGTTTTTTTTTTGACCTTTTATCTGGAAGGAGTTATATATTTTCCGTTCACGAGGAATAGCATTGCTCCTTCTGTTGACTATATCATCAATCATGGATTTAGATCTCGTAAACTTTCCATCTTTTATCATGATTTACCCTTCGTTTCTGGCATAGAGTAAGTTGATTGCTATTTTGCCCATGAATCGATGAGCATATGATGATTCCACTTTTTCCTCACGGACGTTTCATCTTCTCGCAAGAGAATAACAAGTTAGACTTTTCTACTTTAGCCATGGCAAATATTTCAAAGCTTTGGTTTCTTCTTATGACCACTGTTTATTAGGAAGTATTGATGTAGCTATATATGCAATTTTTGTTTGGCAGAAAAGAGACATATTTCACGATTTGGCACCTTTATTATGGCACTCTTTTGGATCTATTGCAGCACTTCTTCAGGTTAGTTCGTACGTTGATAGTTTTCTTGATATTCTTTATCTACATTAGTTAGAGAAGGTGAGTTAAAGAGATAAGTGATAGCAGCAATAAGATCAAAGAACAAAAACATTTTTGAGTGAAAATAGGTATTAAAAAATTGAACAAGCTTCTCGAAGCCATTATTATTTTTCATGACTTCACTCAAAGGCCTACACTAATCCATCTAGAATGCAACATATCTGCATCAACTTTGCCCACAAATGTAGATTTCTACAGTTCCAAATAAAGAAAAGTCTTTAGACATTGGTTCAACCATACTGAAGAAGCATCATGAATCCATGACTTCATGCCAGATGTAATTTATGTGGTGAATTATTGTCTTGGTTTCAAGGTTTCACAAAGATATGGCTATATGGTATCAATAATTGATTATTATGTGTGCTAAAGAAAATTTGACTTTTTTCTAGCACAAAAAATTATTGGAAAATACAATCTATATGTTCTTATTTAGCGATATATTCTTGTAATGTAATATAATAAATCTGGAATAATATATAGTGCATAGTTATTTCACTGGAAAAAGTTGCTCCAATAATCTTTTCCTTCTTAAGATATGCTTCCATGCAGTATGGATTTACTTTGATGTGATTATTGAACATTTGTCCATTTGCCAGACTTGCATGTATCACTTTATTTGTTTTTTTTCCCCGAGACTTAAATAGCTAATAAAACTCCTTGTCCCTCCAATTACACTAGAAAAAAATAACGCTCCTAGCTAGTTGGAAAAGAGTTGGTTACTAATTTGTACATATTATTAACTTTCCCATAATTTATTATTTGCAGGAGATAATTTCGATATACCCCTATCTTTCTCCTCCAACTTTATCATCAACTGCATCAAATCGAGTTTGCAATGCTCTCGCCCTTCTTCAGGTCATAAGCTGCAACTGACTCTTTGTATTTTGTTGTTATTCTTCATACTTAATTAAGGTTTTATTTTTCAATTGTATTCTATACCTTTAAAGGTAAGACATCTTGTCTTTGGTCTTTAGCTTTTATTTTATATTTTTGGCGTTAATTGTATTTTGTGTTTTTTAGTAGTCATGGCTGTCCCCAATCAAAATGAGTTGGCATTGATGCTGCTAGTAGCTTATCAAAGTGTTGTTTGTCCACATCGATTGGAAGGAGGAAGATATAGAGTAAGAGAAGGAAGAAAAGAGGAAGGAGAGGATTAGGAGGAGGTAGAATAGGAGATGAGAGATTATTTCCTTTTGCATTTTGATGAATAGTTGGTGATGTAGTGCTATTGTTGTGTCTTGAAGAAGGAAGAAGAGTTATTGTCCGCTTATTGAATGAAGAAGAACAAAATGTTGTATGTATGCTACTTGAGCCTGAATGAATGAAGCAAAAACCTCTATATCTCAAAGGAAGGAGGAAATATTTTGTTGTGTCTTAAGAGGAAGATGAGTGATGTTGAAGAGGAAGATTAATCCAAATAAGGAATTTTCAACATATTGTTCTTGTGCTGAGCTATGTGCTAGTTTCCACCAGCTAACAAAATGAGATGCTTTGATCATTCCTACCAAAATGACATGATATTCAAGAACTTCCTAAATTAAAATTGGTTCCTTATAGTCTAATTCTTAAATGAAAAATTAAGAGACTTGTTAATAAATAATTCTACATTTGGGAATCTTTTAACTAAGATTCATCCTCATTAATATTATCGAATGTGTGACAATTTTCATTAATATTTATTTAAAATATTTTTAATAATTAATCTTTACTAATATAAATTATTTATCATTGATATAACAACAACAACCAAGCCTTATCCCACTAAGTGGGGTTGGTTATATGGATTTTTGTATGTCATTGAGCTCTATTCCTTACTATCTCATCATTTATTGTTGCTAATTAAGTCTTTTTTGGTCTTCTTTTTCCTCGTTTGATGTACACATTTATCATAGTTTCACATTGCCTAACTAGAGCATCTATTGATTGTCTACATACATGTTTGTACCATTTTAAACATGTCTCTCAGAATTTTCACTTGATAGGTGCAATCTCGATTTTCTCTATAATATTTTTATTTTTATCTTGCTTATCCTTGTAAGTTCGCATATCTACCTACAATTCTCATCCTCTGCTCATGTGCTCGAGTCATAGCCTAATATTCAGCTTTATATAACATAGCAAATTTAATCGCCATTTTATAAAATTCTCTTTTTAGTTTTAGAGGTATTTTACGATCACAAAGAACACCTGATGCTTTCCTCCATTTCAATTATCCTGCTTATATTTTATGTAAGTCATCTCTCTCAATACCTACAACTCGTCATCTCTTATCTTAACAATTGTCTTATTATATCTAATATTATTAAATTTAAATTTCATATATTGTGTCTTTATTCTACTAAGCTTAAAATCTTTCACTTATAATGTTTTTCGCCATGATTCAAGTTTAACATTTACTCCTTCACGTGTTTTATCTACCAAAATAATATCATTTGCAAAACAAACATCACGGTATCGTATCTTGGATGTGTCCAGTGAGTTCGTCCATGATTAGTGTAAAAATCTAGGGACTTAGAGTTGATGTAACCTTATTCTTATGTGAAACACTTCGGTTAATTCACTTGAAGTGTTTACTCTTATCATTACATTCTTATACATATCCTTAATTAGTTCAATATACGCTATGCTAACACCTTTCTTTTTTAGAATTCTCTATATAATTTCCCTTGAAATTTTATTATAAGTTTTTTCTAGGTCAACGAATACCATGTGTAAGTTTTACTTCTATTTCTGATACTTTTCAATTAGTTGCCTGAGAAGATGTATAACTTTTGTTGTCGATCTTTCAGTCATAAATTTAAATGGATTTTCAGTCATTGTGGTTTTCTTAGTTTTTTTCTATCATTTTTTTAAAAAGTTTCATGGTATAATTTATTAGTTTAATATCTCTATAGTTTGCATAATTTTATATGTCTTCTTTGTTTTTATATAAGTGAACTAGAGTACTTACCCTCTACTAATCAGATATTTTTTTTGTTTTCGATATCAAATTGAATAACTGTGTAAGCCATTCAATACCTTATTTTTTTAGACACTTCCATACCTCTTCATTCAATACGATAGAAATTTAAATTTCTATACTCATTTGACCTATTTAAATTATCTAAGTTAAATTGTTCACCTAAATCTTCATTAAAAAGTTGATAAAAATATCTCTTCCATTTCCCTTTTATTTCTTCATCATTCAATAGTACCCTATTGCATTCATTTTTTAATACATTTATTTAGTAAGATCTTTTATTTTTCTCTCTCTTGTTTTAGCTATTTTGTAAATATCTTTTTCCCCTTCTTTTGTATCTAATTTTTGATATAAGCATTTATAAGTTTCATTTTTTACTTCATTCACTGCTTTCTTGGTCTATTTTGTTTGACTATTGTATACTTCTTTAGTTTTTCTCGTTCTTATAAGTGTATAAGACTATATATGTTATTGGTTGTTCCTTCATATTCTCTTGTACTTTCTGAATCCATTACCAAGAATCTTTATTTGGTGGTGCTTGACTCGTTGTCTCACCAAGTACACTTTTGGTTGTTATTTTCCATTTTAATATCATCTTATCCCATGTTATCTTCGAGTCATCGTGTACTTATCTTAATACTTGTTCTCTTACTCTTTTTTTAAATATATTTTATTTTCCATCCTTAAACTTACACTATTTAATTTTAGGAGGTGTGCACATTTACTGTCTATTGATACTATGCTTGAGGCGCATATTTAATACTACTTAGGTTTGGTGCTTAAGTTTTCTCCAGAGATGATCTTATAATCTTTACAAATCTTTCTATTATTCTTTCTAACCATAAGAAAGTTACTTTGCAACTTATTATTCCCACTTTTGAATATGACCAAGTGTTCTTCTCTTTTCTTGAAAAACGTATTTGTTAGTATAAGGTCACATGCTATCACAAAATCTAATATAGTTTTCTCTTTTTCATTTTTTATTCCAAACCTATAATCCTCATGCACCCTATCATACTTCTTATTTTTCACTTCGACATGCTTATTTAATTCTCCTCCTATTAAAATCATTTTATTTGGTGGAATATTTTTTAATACCTTATTTAGGTCGTCCCAAAATCTAGATTTGGTATTTTCATCTAATCCTACTTGAGGTGTCTATATGCTAATTACATTAATGATCACTACTATCTTGAGAGTTATAATTCTATCCATTTTCTAACTACTACTACTTAATCTTTTAGTGAACTATCTATAATAATATCTATTCCATTTCTTATTTTATTTTTTCTGTGTACCATAACTTAAAACCGAATTATCTATTATCTTTCCCTTCTCTTCAACTTTTTTGTCTCTTGTATGCACATAATATTAATTTTTCTCCTAATCATTGTATCTACTACCTCTATGACTTTACTAGTGAGCGTTCCTAGATTCCATATTCCAAATCTTAGACGACTAGTTTTCTTATAATATTTTTTCTTAGCTAATTTATAATGTGAGAATTCTTGCATATTTAACATTATACTCAAGTTCTCTATTCTCATAGAGATGTAGCAGTTCTTATTGATACTTTATGGTCAGACTCTGCAATGCGAACTCTTGCATATTTAACACTACATCCGAATTCTCATGAAGATCTAGCGGTTCTTATTGAGACATTATAGCTAGATCCTGCAACATGTTCCTTTCGAAGAATGACCTAGCATTAGCACAATAGTTTGATGGATCCATTCATTGAATATTTGCTTAAAAGTCCACGCTGGTTTACAATCTAACGAACAACCCTTATCCTTTTTCATCCAGGCTTGGGACCGGCATTGGCGGGGTTTACTAATCGTTATTAATAATTATTATTTAAGATTTTTTATTTATTCTTATTTACTAATCATTTTTCAGTTATATTCCTTTTAGATTCATCGTTTCCTTTGATAGCTTTTTATTAGATTCTTTGAATCTAGTTTAATTCACAACAGAATTACTATATTTGTTGTCTTTGGTGATGCAAACAAGTCAACTAAGAGGAGGTTCTAAGGGTAGATTCGTGTGTAAAACTAGGTTAGCATGACAGATCAATGCCAACTAAATCATGCAGCTGTTCTTTGATGTGAAATAAAAATTGATACCCAAACCAGAATTTCAAACATTGATCCCAATTTAATTCATCAAAGGGAAGACAATATGCAACTCTTCTTATTACATCTTGGCAATGTGGTTGTACTGGATGAACTTCAGTAAACTTGCTTTGGGATAGAAAAACAACACGTCAGCAAAATAGTATGATAAAACTCTTATTGTTCTTGGTGATAGAGTATAATTTCTTGGTTGCTTTGGTAAACTACTACAATCAACTAGTTTCAACTTCTTACAAGCTGACCCTACATAATCAGGATATACAAATTGTTGTATTGAATTGTAGTGGAAGTTGATTCTATCGAGACTTTTTTAATAAAAGAAATGAAAGTCACCCAATTTTGTTCTTAAATTTACTTAAAGTAGAATTCTAGTTACCTATTAAGAAATGTAATTTCTTTCTTGTAGATTGTAATGATAATCATTTCATTTAGATTCTGATTTTTTTGACAGAGCTGTTCATGGTTCTATTGTTTTTTTTTGTGAGAAAATTTCAACTTTTTTCTATGAGCTCAAAATGTTCAACAAACACCAAGATTCTTAAAGTGGTTAAAATTAATATATGTTGTTTTCTGGTTACTTATAACAGATTGACCCTCATAGATTGAAGAATGCATTTCCTACTTCATTTTGTAATATAACTTGCCTTATCCAATTTTCTCATCCTACGGGTTGTTTTTTCTGCAGTCTGTTGCCTCACATTCTGAAACAAGAGTTCATTTCCTAGAGGGTAATCATCAATTATGTTTGTTTCTAATACTCTATTCAAACATTCACTTCTATCTTCATCAAGGATACACCATCTCTTTTATACCATTGAGGCTAATGAAATGTTCAAAATTTACTGTGGTAATGGTAATATATAGTTCTGTTCTTTGTTACTTTTTTCAGTATACAATTATAGTGCATCTATTTCAGCCTTCAATTTTGTCTAACTTCTATTTAACATAGAATATCACTGGACAGTACTTTTATTTGCAACTTGTATTCCTCTAACACAATGTCTCATGATTGTATTTCTTTTAATCAACAGAAGGTTCTAGATCATCATTAGCTCATTTTATTAAGAAGCATGTTTGGGTGTCATGCTGTACACATAAGATTTGTCTTTTGCATTTAGATTCTACCTTATCTGCATCATCTCATCTAGGGACCGAATGCTAACCCAATTAGCTGGACTCATCGCTTGGTGTTATAATGTTATCTGAATCCTATTTACTCATTGAATGCATTAGTCATCTTCACGATTTTTGAATGCAAGTCTACTTTTATTTGCTCAAAGAGCTCCAAGGTAAGATGCACAAATGCAAGGAAGCTTCCTTACAATTCTATATGAAATTACTTTCATCTTCATCCAATTGTTTTATTATTTCTTGTGAGAATTGTCCAATGCTTAGAAACATTGGTTCTAAGTGATTTTCTGTGCAAAGCATCCTTGTAGAAGGTATGACCATTAAGAGCATGATTTCAATTTTTAACATTAAGGACGTGTCGAGTGTAGATGATTTCAAAGCTAACATTCTCTTTAGGATTTCTAAAAAGAATACAGGAAATCATTTCCTAACCGTAGTGCCTAAGAAGTGGTAGCTTAGGTGGAATACTGTTACTCTGGGATATATGAGATTTATGCCTACCTTTAGAAGACTGAATTGTCAATAGGTTGAGGCTGACTTATTATAAAACCTTATAGATTCAAGTTAAGTGCAGTTTAGTTAGTGAATTGTTTTGCATTGCATTCCTTGCCTTATTAAAAGTGTTTGCATCAAGAAGAAGCTTTTTTGGTAATAAAAGAGGTGCATGCAGAAATATATGGTAACCATTTTGACTTCAAAGTCACAGAGTTAGACTAATTTTGTCCTACTTTGCATTCTGAGGTAGCATAATTTATTTATGTGTAAATCTTGTCAAAGGTTTGCTAAGGTGTCTCTACAACTGATGATAGAGGTCCACTTTTTGTTACTGTTTGACCTTTTTATTAACGAGTGTGAATATTCTTGGACTATTCCTATAGCAAAAATGGTAGAAGAAATTTTTAATCATAGGGGGTAATCATTTTACAAGTAGGTAGATCAGAGTCAACTAAAAAACAAATGAATAATTTCTTAAAGATGAAGGTTATAACTCCCTTGAGGCGATAATGAAACCTAATCAGTAGTGCCAAACTAGAAGTATTATTTAGAATATATCATTGGACTAAGGTATTGAAGAAGAGAGTGACAAACATAGACATGAGTTAGATATAAAAACTTACTAGTGTCTCTAGTCACATAGAACTAGATTTTAAAATCTTGTGTTATGCTAGAGTTTTCGGCTTTTAACCAGAAGGATATAGTTTGTGTCATGTCATGTTAACACTAGCGTGTTTAGATGAATTCAAATAAATTTTAGTCTTATTATTCTCATCTACTTAGCAATTATAAACTCATTTTAATTTAAATTTTAGAACAATGAGCTATAAGATATTACAAACATCTCAACTATGTTGCACCTTCCTAATATCAATGTTAGCATTGTGCATTGGCTGAGAGCAAGGTTTAAAATATAATTTAATATTTATATTTTTGTCCCTTGCCGAAATAATATGATTTTAGCATTTTTAGTTTGCTGATGCGCAACATGTTTTGACACAAATAATTGTGTGTTGAGATGAATTTATATGAGACTTACTCTTTAGTACCTTAGTTTATTTACTTCTAAAAGTAAAATTATTGCAATTAGCGAGTTAATTGGATTAAAACTTCATATGCTTCAAAAGGAAATTTAGATGAGTTTTACTCATTTATTCATCTTTCACTTTGATTTTCTACTTTTAATATAATTTTATTAATTAGATAGTTGAATTAAAAATATCCCTTTTTACTTTTTTTGTTGAGATAAACTTTTAAAAGTTTTACTTAGAATCTCCTCCATTTAACTATTTACTTTTAAATATAAAAGTTGCTATTATTAATCAATTGATTAAAATTTTAGTGAAATAAGATGTAAAAGAATGACAAATATTAATTGAATTTATCTTGATGTGTGTCGATGTATGTTGAGTAGGCATGATAAGATACTCATCAACATGATTAACATGGGCAATATAGGAGTTTTAGGATTTTCGGAATTTACTTATTAGTTATAAATATTTGTTATTTTTTTAGACTTTTCTTAGAATAGGCCCTAAACTCTAACTATAAATAGGGCCTTATATCTTGTAATTGGAATAAGATTTCTTTAGTTATTTTATAACATGGTATCAGAGCAAAATTAGGGTTTATTTTTGGCGCCGGTTGTTTTTAGGGAGTTCCTTCTTCGCGATTTTGTTCCTCGGCGACGATTTCTTTTCCTTGCCGCGAGAGAAACAGAGAACCTCTTATCTTCTCTTTCTTGCGACCTCTGCCTCTGTCCCTCGGCCACCCACGCCTCCTTCGGCTTTTGGCTTCCTCGACGTACTCGCGAGCACAAAATTCTTTTGGTGTCGACTTCTCTTTTGCGCTCCACATCGTGAAAGCAAATCGAGATCCCTCGGTTTCTCTCGCTCGCGCGTAGCTGCGGGTGTAAAGATCGGAACAACAGTGTCGCCTCTCTACTGTGTCTCCGCCTCCGCTGTCGCGCGTAGCCCGTCGCTCTGCTGTGTCGTCGCCTCCGCTGTCCCCAAAGACAACGCCTTCGTCCTTCACGGAGGTAGCGAGGGACTCTACGCCTCCGCTTCTCTCCTGTCAGAAGATTGATCGCGAGTTCTTCCAAGTGAAAACGCCGGCTGCCGTCTTCCCCTTCAAACCCTAGCCGCGATTTTTTAAAATCATGCCCTTTCTACTGCGATTTTGGAAGCTTTCTGTTCTGTTCTGTTCTGATCCACCATCGGTGTCTCCACTCAGCCATTCTCAATCTGCCGCTGCTGCCTTGATTTCTTCCTTTGAAATTAGCAATCTGTTACTTACAGACTTGAACTTCCATCTTTAGAGCACAGACACGAGATTCAATTGGTACAGTGCACTGCTCGACTATCTGCTTCTGTCTCCCACGAACGACTTTTGGCTGCCATACATTTAGAGCGACAGATGCAGTCCTGGCTCTCTCCAAATTTGGTATTCTTCTCACATCACTAAAAATTATTTGGCTTTTTTTGTGAATAAAATTTTATGGCTAAGCATAAACCTTCTATCATACTGGATGTGGTGCCTGTGGTGTCTAAAATTATGGATTATAAGTTAAATGACTCAAACTATTTGGATTGGAGTAAAACTGTCCGTCTTTATTTACGAAGTATTGACAAAGATAGACATTTGACTGATGACCCGCTACATAATGATTCAAAACAGACATGACTCAGAGAAGATGTTCGTTTATTCCTTCAGATTCGGAATTGTATTGATAATGAGGTAATTGGGTTAATTAACCACTGTGAATTTGTTAAAGAATTGATGGATTATCTGGATTTTTTGTACTCTGGGAAAAGAAATCTCACCCGTATGTATGAGGTTTGCAAAGCTTTTTACCGTGTGGAAAAACAAGATCAACTTTTGATTAATTATTTTATAGCGTTCAAAAAGACATATGAGGAGCTTAATATGTTACTACCCTTTAGTCCTGATGTAAAGGTTCAACAACGTCAACGAGAGCAGATGACTATCATGAATTTCCTTGCTGGCTTATCACCTGACTTCGAATCTGCTAAATCACAAATTTTATCTAGTTCTGAGGTCTCCTCGCTACAAGAAGTGTTTAGCCGTATTCTCCGTACAGAAAATACCACATCTGTTCCACCTAGTGGTGCTTTGGTGAGTCGCAATAATAATTATGTATCAAAAAGATCAACTATTCACAATAGAAACAAAGGAGGAGACTCGTAAGCTTTTGAAACTCAGACATCAAATTCTAGTAGTATTATATGTAACTATTGTCGCAAGTTGGGTTATACAACGTTTGAGTGCAGAAAGCTTCAATACAAAAATCAGCAAAAACATCGGGCTCATATTACATCCACTCATGATACCTCTGATAAATCAGTGCTTGTCTCTGCAGAAGAATTTGCTAAGTTTTCTCAATATTAGGAATCACTTAAGTCTCCATCTTCCTCTATCACTGCTATTGCTGATTCAGGTAACCACAATACATGCCTTGTTTCCTCATCCTCTAAGTGGGTCATTGATTCTGGTGCCACGGATCATATGACAAGTAATTCTAATCTCTTTTCTACTTTCACACACAAATCCAACACTCTTATTATTACCTTAGCTGATGGATCTTCATCTTGCGTTCGTGGGTCTGACACTGTCAATCCCACTCCTTTGTTTTCCTTATCCTCTGTCTTACATTTACCCAATTTATCCTTTAATTTGCTCTCTGTTAGTCAATTAACTCGCAATCTTAACTGTTACATCTCATTCTTTCCTGATTATTGTTTATTTCAGGATTTTTTGACGAAGAAGACTATTGGTAAAGGACATGAAAATAGAGGTCTCTACATTCTTGATACATTTGTTTCAAGATCTCTTGCTTGCTCGAGTGCCACTTCTCTTTTTGAGGCTCATTGTAGGTTAGGGCATCCATCTCTTCCATTACTCAAGAAACTTTGTCCACAATATAGTAGCATGCCTTCATTAAATTGTGAGTCATGTCAGTTTGCAAAACATCACCGTCTGAGTTCAAGTCCAAGGATAAATAAACGTGCTATTAGTCCTTTTGAGTTAGTTCATTCTGATATTTGGGGTCCTTGTCCTATTTTGTCTAAACTTGGGTTTAGGTATTTTGTCACTTTTATGGATGATTATTCTCGTGTAACTTGGTTATATTTAATGAAAAATCGTTCTGAGTTATTTTCTCTATTTTGTGCTTTTTGTACGGAAATTAAAACTCAGTTCAATATGACCATCCGTACTTTACGAAGTGATAATGCCAAGGAATATATGTCCAGTCTATTTCAATCTTATATGAGTCAGAATGGTATACTTCATGAAACCTCTTGTGTTGATACTCCATCCCAGAATGGTGTGGCTGAATGTAAGAATAGACATCTTCTTGAAATAGCTCGAGTTCTTTTATTTCAAATGAATGTTCCAAGTCTTTTTGGGCAGACGCGGTTTCTACTACATGTTTTCTTATTAACCGTATGCCATCCTCTGTTCTTCATGGTGAGATTCCTTACAAAATTTTGTTTCCTAACAAATTATTGTTTCCTGTCAACCCTAGGATATTTGGTAGCACTTGTTTTGTTCGGGATGTTCGTCCACATGTCACTAAACTAGATCCCAAATCTTTGAAATGTATTTTCCTTGGTTATTCTCGTCTTCAAAAAGGCTATAGGTGTTATTGTCCTAGTATTAATAAATATCTTGTTTCAATCGATGTTATTTTCATGGAGGACACACCTTATTTCTCATCTTCACATATCCCGACTTCCCAAAAGGAAGATGATGATTTATTGGTATATTCTGTTATATCCTCCACACCTATCTCAAAACCAGCTCTTGTCAAGCCTCCTATTGTTGAAGTATACTCCAGACATCAACCTCTTGACTCATGTCCTGCACCTACTACTTCGTCATCAGATCCAACTCCGAATGATGATCTTTCTATTGTATTACGAAAAGGTAAACGCCAGTGTACTTATCCTATCTCTTCGTTTATTTCTAATAATGACTTGTCGTCTTCTTCATGCTCTTTTATTGCTTCACTTGACTCTGTTTCTGTTCCTGAAACTGTCCGTGAGGCCTTATCTCATCATGGTTGGAGAAATGCAATGATAGAGGAAATGAAAGCCTTAAATGACAATGATACTTGGGACTTGGTTGACCTACCTCCAGAAAAACAAGCTATTGGATACAAATGGATATTCAATGTTAAAGTCAATCCAGATGGGTCAGTTGCCAGATTAAAAACTCGTCTTGTTGCTAAGGGTTATGCTCAAACATATGGTGTGGATTATTCTGATACTTTTTCTCCTGTTGCAAAGTTGATATCTGTTCGATTATTTATTTCTCTTGCTGCTACTCATCATTGGCCTTTACATCAACTTGATATCAAGAATACTTTTCTTCATGGTGATCTTCAAGAGGAGGTGTATATGGAGCAACCTCCTGGTTTCGTTGCTCAGGGGGAGATGGGGCGAGTTTGTCGTATTCGAAAAACTTTGTATGGTCTGAAACAAAGTCCTCGTGCTTGGTTTGGAAAATTTAGTCAGGTTGTTGAAAAATTTGGTATGAAGAAAAGCAAGTCTGATCATTTTGTGTTCTATAAGCAGTCAGGAGCAGGTGCTATTCTGTTAGTTGTGTATGTGGATGATATTTTGATTACTGGTAGTGATACTACGGGAATTTCATCTCTCAAATCTTTCATTCTCACTCAGTTTCATACAAAAGATTTAGAGATGCTAAAGTATTTCTTAGGTGTTGAAGTTATGAGGAGTAAAAATGATATATTTCTATCTCAGAGAAAATATGTTCTTGACTTATTAACTGAGACGGGAAAGTTAGGGGCAAAACCTTGTAGTACTCCAATAACTCAACATAGATCTTACAGCAGATGGAGAATTATTTGAACATCCAGAGAGATATCGAAGGTTAGTTGGGAAGTTGAATTATCTTACCTTGACTCGTCCAGATATTGCATATTCAGTTAGTGTTGTTAGTCAGTTTATGTCATCTCCAACGGTGAATCATTGGGCAGCATTAGAATAAATTTTGTGTTACTTGAAGGGCGCACCCGGATGAGGTATTGTATATAAAAATCATGGGCACACTCATATCGAATGCTTTTCAGATGCAGATTGGGCAGGTTCTAAAATGGATAGGAGGTCTACTTCAGGGTATTGTATCTTTGTTGGAGGAAATTTAGTATCATGGAAGTGTAAGAAACAAAAGGTTGTGTCGCGATCTAGTGCAGAATCAGAATATAGAGCTATGTCACAGTCTGTGTGTGAAATAATGTGGATTTACCAACTGTTGATTGAAGTAGGGCTCAAAATTTCAATACCGGCAAAACTATGGTGTGATAATCAAGCTGCTATTCACATTGCATCATATCCCGTGTTCCATGAGCGGACTAAGCACATTGAAATTGATTGTCATTTTGTTCGTGAGAAAATTCAACAAGGTTTGATCACTACAGGATATGTAAAAACTGAAGAACAATTAGGGGATATCTTCACAAAAGCTTTAAATGGGATCCGAGTTGATTATCTTTGTAACAAGTTGGACATGATTAATATCTATGCTCCAACTTGAGGGGGAGTATTAGTTATAAATATTTGTTATTTTTTTTAGACTTTTCTTAGAATAGGCTCTAAATTCTAACTATAAATAGAGCCTTATATCTTGTAATTGGAATAAAATTTCTTTAGTTAAGGCACTCTTCTACTGTGTCATTACACAAGATTTCAAACTATAGATAAAAGTACTCCAATTCTAATAACATGAGAATCAAACTTTGAACTTGGATTTTGGGTGAAGGTAGTGAATTCAATAGAAATTAACCATGTTATGATATAACTAGGGAACTTAAAATGATATTGATCTAAATTTAAGAGGGAATTTAAATCTACATATATAAAAGTACTCTAATTTAATAACATGAGAATCAACTTTGGACTTGGATTTTGGGTGGAGGCAGGGAATTCAATAGAAATTACCATGTTATCTATCATATAACTAGTGAACTTTACTTAAAATGAGACCCATCTAAATTTAAGAGGCAATTTAAATCTACTGAAATCAATTTTAACATAGCATAATTTAAGTAAGCTAGTGCTATTATCTATAATCAAAATGTGAAGAGAAGAGAGACATGGGGATTTAATTATGTGATATCTAACAAATATTTATATAATTGCATTCTAAGTGTTAATCATTTCATGTTGGAGAGCTGTCTTAATAAGGTTAAACAAGCTAACTAATGGAACAAGGGGCATATGCAGTTGTAATTATAGACATGAAGGAAATTCTACATATGACATATAGACGATATAAGATACTTTGTTAAGTTTTTTTTGTTTACCTTTTTTACTGACAATTGTAGCTTCACATTTATTTTTTAGGCATTCTTGTGCCATTGACAATAAAATACTTTATCTCTTTTAAGAATTATAACTTTACTATTTTAGTAAAGTCCATGTATAACTGGTAATAACACTTCAAACAAACTAAAGCAGGATAGCTCCTGATCCTACTTACTAGCACTTTGGAGTTCAAACTCAAAAGAATTGAAGTATGATAAGAGACTACTTGAAACAAAATGTTAAAAGTCATTAAATCCCACGAAGGATTATCAGAGGTGATTTGAAAGAAAAATGCCATAACTCCACAAATCCCAATAAAGTTGAAGGACCATGGAAGGTCTTGAAACAAAATATTATAAGTCTACATATCTCAAGAAGAGTCGAAGTATTATAAGAGCACAAAAGAACTAAAGGCATTTGCAATAGGTAAAATTGTTACAAATACCAAAAAATTTCATCTCAAATAGTTAGCTGCCATGGAAAGGTTTCAAAATTGATCATTATACATTTCATTGTGTGTTGTAAAATTGCAACAAAAATTGATTGCATTTTTATCACAGATTGTTTTAGATCCATGATGGAATGTTTCGATAAAATGTTGTGACAAAATGATGTGATGAAATGTTCTGATGGTAATCTCATAGATTAAATTATTTTTATTGTCGTAGACATAAGTATTTGCAATGGCTTAACAACAATAATAATATACCTTTAAATACAACATCGTCATCGTACAACATTAATATTTATAGCATATCATTCATAATTTAATCTACGATAAACATCAAACATCTTAACTGCAAACAACATAAGAGATAAATATATGTAAGGATTATTGGTCCTAGACCCGACTATGGTCCGGAATCACCGGTTCGACGGTTCTAAAAATATCGACTCTTAACTTTAACCTTTCAAGACAGTTACAATTTATGGTTCGGAACCATCAGTTACGGTTCATGATGATTTAACATTATTATTATTTTATTTAAAAAATTCTAAATTTATAAAAATAAAACTCATAAAAAAAATTTGTACTTAAGTTATCTAGGTATCCCCTTAAGTATAGGGGAATTAAAGCCACGTACTTCGTTAATTATTTTGATATTAAAATCTTCTACTTCGTCCTTTGAAAGTTATATTTTCTCCTAATCATTAGTGTTTGAACTTCCAAAAAGTCAAAGTCAAAGTAAATCGAAAAAAATATTATATTAAATCCTGAACCATCTTTATTTTTTGATATCAATATTTTTTTATCTAACATTAATATTATTATATTTTAGTGTGATGAGATATAAATATCACATAAGTTATAATTTTTAATTAATTTTGTATGTTTGATGATAGTCTTTACTATATATATAATTTATTGTTAAATAAATTATATCCCTTGGTAAATTTATTATTGGATATATCATACAAGTCAAATAGTTTCTTTAAATTTAATATTGAATGAATAAAAAGATAAAATAAGACCAATGAGTAATTAAGAGATTTAATGAGTTAAAGATAAATTAGTCTCACATCAGAGAATTCAAGGCAAATAGGTTGAAAAATTAACTTTAATAGAAAGATGTTAGAGAATTCAAGGCAAATAAGTTGAAAAATTAGCTTTGATAGAAATACAAAATAGTTTCATATTGAAAAATCCGTGAGCAGGTCTAGTTGGTCCTAATGACCAATGTTGTAGTATGATGTTTAAGTAATATTTTATTGTTTGGATATGTCAACTAGGTCACAACTAATTAGATACTTAACATTGGATTGGTTAAATGGGACGAGGTTGAGTAGACATTTGGCAAGGATGGGAAAGTTCGATAGGGAGTTGATAGGAATGAAAGTCTAGGTAGGTTAAGGAGGACTAGGCAGATTAAGGAGGATTTAATGCTTGGTAAGGGATGAAATCTTGACAGGTTAAGATTGAGTGATAAAGTTGAAGTCCAAGAGGAGTGAACTCTTGGCAAGTGGAAGTGTTGACAGGTCAACACTGACTTGAGGTTGGAAAAACAATGAAGTCATGGTTTGTTAAGGTTGGTTGACACTTAGTAGTGGATTCAATCTCGGAGAATCGATCTAGTCACTAGGCACGAGAAATCCCATAGGTTGATGTCAATTGGATATTAGGGAAGGATGAAATCCTAATAAGTTGAGGGCAACTTGTACTAAGTAAATGAAGGACTCCTGGAGACATGGGGTCTCTTGACATGATGAGATTTCAGTTTAAAAGTATGAATTAAAGTATTAGTTGATTGATATAGGAAAGTCGACAGTCTCCTAATAGAACCAATTGATAACTTCAAAGTTGATAGACCAGCTGACTTAGGCTGAAATGTTAATGAACATAATGTTTTAGATCAAAAGGCAGTTAACTGGGCAGTTGACTAGTGCATCATCAATTGACTAGTAATGGTGATTAGTCGACTGGTGCAATAAGGAAAAGGAGTCGTTGTTGAAACGCATCGCAACAATGATTGGTTAACAAGAAAACAATTGACTAATGGGTCCTGATTGACATTTTTTAGAGTAATGAGTAGCTTATAAAAGGAGGAAAGCTTAGGGACTTTTAGCCAACTCGTAGAGCTTTTTGGAGACGATTTCTAAGTAAGTGCAGGAGCATTCGTGTACCATTTTCCAAACAAGAAAAAGAGAAACAAAGTAAGCGAAAGAGAAAGCGTGCTTGTTGTAATTCTTCATTCGTATTGTATTTTTTTTGTTCGGTTCATGTATTCATCTTGTATTTGAACAATAGGTATTGTAAAAGAGTTTCGAGAATGAGGAAAGATATAAGGTTTGAAGGAGTGATTCATTGACAGATCATAGTCGTGTAGGAGTTCTATGGCAGACTGTTGAACCATGTAAAAACACATGTTTGTATTTTTTATTGTTACGGATTCGAGTCTCAAAAACAATCTCTTGTAAGGTATGACTGCGTACAATAAACTTTTCCCGTGACCTTGCATTGGCAGGAGCTTTGTACATCGGACTGCCTTTTTTATCTATGTTTTGAGTTATTATTTATATTTTCTGCCATGCTAATTCAAATTGTAGACATGAACCCAAATGAAATGAGCATCTATTCATCCCTATAGTCTTTCGTATCAATCCAATAATTGGTATAGCTAGGAAGCTCTTCGAGGGCTAATCGCTAAGGGAACACAAGGCTAGAGACGGAAGACTTAACTAAAATCAAATTGAGTTTGGGGATGGTCTTGGATATGATTCTTGAATTCCACTACCCTTTGGATTAGGAGCCTTTTATCGATGGAAGGTAAAGCTTGGAGACCTTTCAAATCAACACTGAGAGTTGGCTTGTCTTAACCAGAGACTTTTGAAGCCCTAAGAGATAAGAAGGGAAGTCACCTCAACCTCATGAGAAATAAATGGATTGAGGAGCAAGTCCAAAAGTTAAGGCAAGTGATAAGGTAATCAAAATATTTATTCATATTTTGTTTAAAAAAGTTTTGTGCCAAATAGGTAAATACAAGTATGCATGTGATTTATGGAGCAAGTTGATCAAATTTTATAAGAACTCATCTTCGGCACAAGAAATGGAAGAGCTAAAGCAAGGTTCTTTGGCTCAGGAATGGGAGTTGGAAGATGAGAGGTGCTTAAGCTCCAAGATGATATAGGTAGCATCGATTTCCTTATTCAAGAGTTAGGATGAAGTGGTGGGATTTGAAGAAAAATCTGATGCTTCACGAGTTATAGCAGAGGAGTAATTCAAGCTTCGACCATTAAGGAAATTATGATGGACATAAGACCCTCTTCATAGGAGCCATCCACATCCCAAGGAGTGAAGATGAGTCCAAAAAAGGTGAAGAAGTGAGCTTTGAAGGACCTTCAAGTACTTCAACCCAAGTTAAGACCATGGAGCACATTGTGTGCTTTGGATATAACCAAAAGAGACACTACAAGAACAAGTGTCTACTAGCCAAGAAAGGGGTAAAGAAGAAGGTAATTCCTAAATTTTGTCGATTATTTCATAATTCTGTTAATCCAAGTGATAAGAGAAAAGTAGTGAAGAGCAAAGACCACATAGTGTGCTTCGCTTATGGAGAGAAAGGTCACTACCACACCAAGTGTCCAAGGAGGGAGGCAGTGAAGGAAGAGAAGCCAAGGGGAGCTATGCCTATGATAAGGAAAAGTAAGGAGTACATAGTGTGTTTCTCTTGCAATGAGAAGGAACATTACCACAACCAATGTCAAATGGGAGGCCTCACGGGACAAAGGAATGGAGTCTCAAATCTAGGAGGCCTCAAGGGACAAAGGAATGGAGTCTCAAATCAAGAGGGAGTTCTGAAGGTAAAAGGGAAGGTATCCCCTAACTTGAATTCGAATTCAAATTTCAATTTAGCATGCATAGGGATAATTCACATATTCATATGCCCATGATAATTTTGACTTTAGATATCATGATAGAACTACCATTAGCTTTTATGATAACTCTAGAAAGAATTTTTATGATAATACTATTTTACGTAAAGAGAGGAGAGTAGAAAATGAAAATTTAGACAAACAACTCAAGAAAGGTAGCCACTAAGAGGACATGCCAATTCTAGATTTAGGAAACTAGAATTGTAGAACTAAGCCTTGATGGATAAGCTTGATGACTTAGAGAAGACCCTAGAGAAGTTCACTAATGCATCTAAGAGTTTAGACATGATTTTGGGATGGCAAAAGCCTAAGAATGATAGATTGAGTTCAGGATACAAATCATCGTCACCAAAGGCCAAGGCACCATTTTGTGCTAAGGTGGCACATGATTACAATATGACGGAACCATCTAGGTGAGGAATGCAAACATGGAACTTGTACTTAGGAAGTTGACTAGTGATGGAAGAAGAGCTTCGCGAGCTCAGTTGGGACCCATGGTCATTGGATCCCAAGGATGGGATGCTTGGTATGTTAGTCTATAGGATGGGTCGAGGATGAGTAGGGAGCGCAATCCTAAAAAATTGGCACCTTTTGGATAAGGTTCATGCAATTAACATTTGAGATATGTTAAGGAGCATGAACTCGAAGTTGAATTGTATGGAAGGCCAAATAAATTGTTACAATTAGTGCATTTCAATTTGTGTTTAACAAATACAATGAAAGGGGAACAAATTGGATCCCAAGGAAGGGATGCTTGGTATGTTAGTCTATAGGATGGGTCAAGGATGAGTAGGGAGCGTAATCCTAAAAAATTGGCATATTTTGGATAAGGTTCATGCAATTAACATTTGAGATATGTTAAGGAGCATGAATTTAAAGTTGAATTGTATGGAAGGCCAAATAAATTGTTGCAATTAGTGCATTCAATTTGTGTTTAACAAATACAATGAAAGGGGAACAAAATTAGGACTTTAGATCAAACTTCATTTTGCTAGTTTTTTGAAAATGTTCTATCTTGGAAGTATTTTTGGACAAAATCTATTTTTCCCAAGCAGACATTAGTTAGACAAACCTATTCGCAAAATTTGAGAAGTTTCTGAGGTTTGTGAAATTTCTAGTAAATTTCAAAGTTTTTGTATTAGCAGTTGATTGATATTTATTTTCAATCAACCGAACATGGGTAGCAGTTGACTGGAATATGACAGAAACGTTGAATTTAAACTTTTAGCTTGGAAAATGATCATGGGGACTTATTATAGTAGGACTTTGAATATAAGTTAAGGAACATTGAAGATGCATAAGACTGATAATGGAGATATTATTGGTATATTTGCCCTATGTTTGGCATATTAGTAGAAATTGATATATAAAAAGATTAAGCATGTTTTGTTTTTGCTAATTTGGTAACTTATATCTTGTTAATGGACACATGCATGCCTATGACATGACTTGTATGTTTTAATCATGCTTTGGTTAATTATAAGTTAGATGTATTAATTTAGGGAAATATCTCACAACAATTTAGTTAACTTGTTTGTGACACATAGATACAAATGATCTTTAGGATGATTTAGGCTCAAAATGCTTATGGTGAATTTAGATGAACAAGTATTATCAATATATATGAATCATGTTTTGGCTAATTATGGGGAAAACTTACATACAAGTGACATGCATATAGCCCAAGGATCATAGTTGGAAATTGATTTTAAAATACTATTTTAATGTAGTTTTTGAAAAGTTTAGTATTGCCTATTAGTGGATAGAAATCACCAATGATGGAGCTCTAATATAAAGTTAAGCCTTCAATGATTTTCAACTTTGTACAATTATTTGAAAATAAGATATATTTTCATAGAAAATTATTTTTTTTCAAATAGTTTACAACATAAATAATGTTTATATGAAATTTTAGATTTTTTTAAATTTTAAAATTTTAAAGGGGAGCTTTGATGCAACGGTAAAGTTGTTGTCATGTGACCTTATGGTCATGAGTTCGACTCGTGGAAACAACCTCTTGCAATGTATAATAAGGCTGCATACAATAGACCCAATGTGGTTCGACCCTTTCTCGGGACCCCGCATTAGAAGGAGTTTCTTGCACTTGACTGCCCTTTATAGAATTACTCAAACAACAATCAACTAAATTACAATATTGAAGGTACAAAGTTGTCTGACACAGTGCAAAAATTGGGAAGTTTTAAATTTAGTTGAAAATTAGTTCTTTTGGTTGTTTACCCGATCCCTCGATATGTAGTCATCCCTAACCCTTTAGAATGCTTAAATGAGTATTCAAAAGGTGATTATTGGCGAAAGGTTCAAAATCTCAAGTCATGCTAGTATTTTAGTCTTTGATTGAAATGATACTAATTCAATATCGTGCTGACTCTTCGATGTATGATATCATGGTAAATTGAAGGTGGAACAAAGGAGATGAAGAAGAAAAGGAAAAAGACAAGGCAACTATATATTATAGACTTTAATGATTGCTTTCTATTTAGAATTCTACAATTATGACAGTATCATATATTGAGACAAATTACAAAATAACAACATTATCTCGACAGCATGTCAAGGGGTATCGAGTGTTGACATAAAATGATACTTATCGACATGATTGACATGAGGTCTTAGTGTTGAGCAGTAGTGAATTTTGTAAATTTATCGGAATGATGCATTTTGACGGTTCGCCTAGAATGATATTAGATTTCAAACCATAGTTGTGTAAATCAACATTATTAAAGGGAGATTAATTGAAAAAATAGGAAGATAATGAAATTGAAAAGGAGAGATAAGAAATGAGACTATTAGAGAGAAAGTCAGATTTTGAGAGATGCATTTAAAATAATGTGAACGTATACTCAGACGACCAATAAATGTGCCAGTTAGCCGATATGAGACCTTGACAAATACTCATATTAATCGTGGAAGAGAAAGACTAAAGAAGATTTAATTGACAACGATAAAACATGATAAAATTTATTTAAATGTAAATGAATATATAGTAGGGGATCGAGTCTAATGGCGTAGAAGTATTCATATAGCCGACCTCACTTAGTAGGATAAACGCTTGATTCTTGTTGTTGTAATAAATTAAAAAGGGGGAGTTAGAGTTCTTATGTAGGTTTCATGTGAATGATTGTTCAAGAGGAGGAGCACCTTTCTCAGGTGTAGAAATTTGTTCCTATAATGAAAGCAGAAGTTAAGAGGAGGTACTTATAATTCATAATGAACTCTTGTAATACATTGAAGGGCAGCATTAGGAGTTTCACTAAGGATTATGAAAATTGATTTCTTACGTAAAGGGAGGAATATCTCTTGGTAATTGAAATCACTTCACTAAAACCTAGACTTAGAAATCCTAATTTGAAAAGATAAAAATCCTAATTTTGAAAATGGATGTATCAAAATAAATTTGGGTATTAATGGGGAGGTAAAGTTTATTAAGGTTGATAAATTTAGGTATTAAGGGGGAGGTAAAATTGAAGGTTGAATTTTTGACCTAAAAAGACAAATTTAAACTCCGCCCTTGGCAAATAAATTCAGTCATGGATTATCCCAAGTCCGGATAAAGGAGGAGGGTTACGTCAGATTGCCAACCAATATTGAAATATAAATAAATATTATGTATGGATCTATCATACTATTGTGCTAATGGTAGGTCCTTCTTTGAAAGGAACATGTTACTTGGTCTGACCGCAATGTCTTGGCAAAGACCGTTATATCTTTATGTGAACTTGGATGTAGTGTTAAATATGCAAGAGTTTTTACATCCTAAATTGGATAAGTTCAAACATATAAAAATTTTAATTGTTTTAAATTTGGAACATGGAACATAAGAAAGTTATCGTCAAAGCAATTTAGGTAGTAGATAAGATGATTAGGAAAAGATTTAATATTTTATATTTACAAAAGAGAAATGGTAGAGAAGAAGATAAAGATGGTTGAGAACTTAGGTTTTATGTAAAACGAGAAATGGAGTAGATATTATTGTAGATAGTTCATTAAAAGATGAAGTAGTAGAGTAGTTAAGAAGGGAAATTAGATTATAGCTTTTAAGATAGTGATATTAAAAGAAATTATTAGTGTAATTAATATATATGCACTTTAAGTAAGATCAGAATACCCCGAATATAGGTTTTGGGAAGACTTAGATGAGAAAGTATAAAACATCTTGTCCAACGAGAAGATTTTAATATAAGAAGATTTAAATGGATATGTAGGAATAAAAAATGAAGAATATAATAGTAGGGTGCATTTAATAGGGTGTATGGGGCTATGATTTTGGAAGAAGAAATCAAGAAGGAAAAACTATACTGTTCGCGATAGTATATGAACTTGTAATAGCTAAGAACACCTAGTTACTTATAAAAGTAGGAACAATTTCGCAAATTGACTTTCTTATGATAAGAAAAAGGGATAAAAAAATGTATAAAGATTGTAAGATCATCCTTCGAGAAAACTTAACCACTCAATATAGGTTAGTGGTATTAGATATGTGCAACTAACATAATATTGATAGAAGAAAAATGTGAATGACTCCTAGTATGAAGTGGTGGTAATTAAAGAATGGGAATCAAGGTGTCTTAGTAGTGACTCGAATATAACATGGGATAAGATGACATCAAATTTAAAATAGTGACTATGAGCAACCTCGGTGAGTTGAGAGGAAAGACACAACCAAATAAAGAATTTTAGTAGTGAAATGAGGAACGACATGAGAAATTAAAGAAAAAAGAATAGCCTACAATTATTATATACTTGTTAAAACGAAGAAAATTTTATGAAGTATATAGTAGCTTAGAAAGATGCGAAGAATGCAATAAGTGCAACTAAGAATAAAACTTATTAATGCTTGTATTGATAGTTTGATATAAAAGAAGAGGAAAAAGACATTTATAGAATAGCTAAAGCGAGAAAGAAGAAACAAAGGATCTTACCATATATAATGTATTAAAGATGAATTCGATAAGGTACTAGTGAAGGATGAGAAAATAAAGGAGTGATGGATGATATTTTTGTAACTTTTTAATGAAGAGTTTGGTGACTAACTTAGTTTAGAAATTTAAATATTTTATAGGAGCATAGAAATTTACATGTTTATAAGTGAATTTAAAATTTAAAAGTAGAACAATTGTTAAAGAAGTAAGACTTACACAAGATATTCATTAATCTAGAAAAAACTTACGACAGAATCTGGAGAAAAATTATATAGATAATTTTAGAAAAGAAAGGTGTTAGCATAATGTATATTGAGATAGTTATGGATATGTATGATGATGTAAGGACAAGAATGAAGACTCCAACATATTAACCAAAGTGTTTTCTATAAAAATAGAGTTACATCAAATTTCAACTTTAAGTCCGTATCATTTTACATTAGTTATGGATGAACTCATAGGACACATCCAAGATAAATTATCATAGTACATGTTTGTAGATAATATTATTTTGGTAAAACTTTAAAATTTGAGCTGTGCCAGAGTTTTGGTTTTTGATTCGAATGATATGCTATGGTGATAAAATATACATATATTATTTAAAAAAGATTTGTATTAATATTTAATTGCTATAAATGCATACTATTAGGTTATATTTGAGATGTTAAATGTTGAATTAGTTTTGGTATTATCTTAAGAGTTATTTAATGCTTATTGAATCTTTTGCAATAACTCTTGAATGTGTAAATTTTAAATGTACATTTTTATTATTATTGCACATAATTAAGTAGTCTTAATTACAATTTTATTACAGAGGTATAATTCTAAAGTGTTTGCATATATAATGATAATGAAGATTGATTTTCATTTTTAAGTTTTATTACAGAGACATTAAGTACAAGACCTCGCATTTATAATGGTCATGATTTTTAATTTTGACAATTAGATATTTTTTTGATGATTTAAAGATTGATTATATTATATTTATTTGAAAACTTTAAATTATTTGTAGATTAATGTAATTTTTATACTTTGAAATATGTAAAAGTGTTGGCTAAATTTTCTATTATATAGTAAAAGGATAAAGGGATGATGGTTGATATATTGAGTATATTATATATATATATTATAATTTTTGAATAATGACCTTAATTCTTAATCTTTATTGATATCACAAAAGTTAGAACATATAAAATTTTTTAAATACCAAATTTTATCTTTTTTTTTAAAAATGATATTGTAATTTTTTTTAAAAAATTAATAATTAATTAACTTCAATTAAACTAATATTTTAAAAATTAAGAATGAGTAAAGTCAATTTAAGATTAATTGAAATCCATCAAGTAGACATGGTGATTGGGATCAACTAGGTTTAAATTGGATTTAATTTTATTTATTTTGATTTATTTAAAATTAAACTAAATTTATATATAAAATAATTTAATTTAATTGTAGTAATATTTAGCAATTATATTATATTTAATTTTCTTTTTTTCTTTCCTAGCAATTCATCCCCACTGTCCTTAAAAAGGTATTTTTCCCTCTATCCTTAATTTCTCTTCCTTGTTTATCCTTTCAGATGGGTGAAGGAGGAAAATGAACTCTATTCTTAAAAAGTTTTTTTACCTTTAGTCTTTTGGTTTATAGTCTCTAAGTTTAAGGAGGGAAAGGAAATAACAAGAAAAAATTAATGGTGGTAGAGAAAAGGAATTAACAACTAAAAAACTAAAGAAAAGTAAATAATCAGTTAAAAAAAGAAAAAATAGAAATAATAGAAGAAAAGTAAAGAATGCAATGGCCTCAGCGAGGCAGCAAGACCTTGTGGCGGCCTCGCTTGGCCATGAGGCCTCTCACAACGACCTCTTTGATATAGCGAGGTCTCGCCTATAGTTATTTAAGACGTAAAACACCCAAAATTGCATATGTGCATGGGGCCTAAGGCGCTAGGCGTAAAGTGAGGCGAACGTCTTACAAAAGTAAGGCGCTTTGGATATAAATTTTTTACAATTTAAACATATATAGGAAATTTCTGTTAAAATATTTCACTAACAAAATTAGAGTCCATAAAATATTAAACAATAATATAAATATAAAATTCATTAACAAATAAATACATTATACACAATTCAAATTAAAGAAAAAACAAACTTCAAATATCCAAATTATCAAAATCTTCATCATCGTCAAATGTTTCAGATTTGTATCTAATTGAATCTATAGTAGGAGTTTTATTGAAATTATATATATATTATTAAATTAATGAGATAATTTTATTAGGATTTAATTAAACCTATTTAAATTATTCCTACTATAGTTAGTAGTTTATCAAAATTATTAGCTTAATTTTTATCTAATTAAAAGCTAATTTACTTCCTGTTACGTGTTGACTGCCACTACGGGGCTCACATGATCCTTCAAGGCCGCAGGGCTCGTGTGAGCGTATATCACGACTGTGGAGCTTGCGTGACGCATTCGTTGCGATCATAGGGCTCACCCCTTGCTTTCGCAGTCGCTGCGAGGGTGGGGCTTAAAAAAATTCACTTCAATAAGGCTAGAAAAATTGCGCCTTGTGCATGACTATTGCCTCTCAAAGGCGCGCACTTAAGCGCACTTCTTTTAAACAGTGCGCCTGAGTCACTACCCAGGCGCAAATGGCGTGCTTGGCCTTGCCTTGCACCTACGCGCATTCAGGTGCGCACCTTTCACAACTATGACCTCGCTTGGCAACGAGGCCTTGTAATGGACTTGTGATGGCCTCGCCTAGCCACAGAGCTTTTTAACGACATTGCTTAGCCATAGGGCCTCACGATGGTCTCGCTTGGTGCAATTAGACCCAATCCAGTTTCATCCTAATGACTAGGTTGAGTTTTGATATTCGAGCAATATGTTTATTGTTTTGATATGTCAAGTAGGTCATGACTAACGACTAACTGGATACTTGGTATTAAATTAAGTTTAAATGGGTCGAGCTCGATTGGACATTTAGCAAGGATGGAAAAGTCCAATAAGGAGTTGACTATAAATGGAAAGTCTAATAGGAAGTTGGTAGTGGAAGTCCAAACAAGTAAAGTAGGATTAGATACTTAGTAAGTGATGAAATCTTGGTAGGTCAAGATTGACTGAATGTTTAGTAAGGTTGAAGTACAGAGGAGTGAACTTTAGACAAACGAAAGTCTTGGCGGGTCAATGCCGACTTAAGACTAGGCAACGGATGAAGTCTTGGTGAATCAAAGTTATCTAATACTAAGCAATGGACTAAGTCCTAGAGAATTGATATGAGTTAAGTCTTAGAGAATTGGTCATTGAGAACTGTGTCATGTCTTAGGAGTGCAATTTCAACTAACCAAGAGATATCCTATTGGGTGACATGGTGATAAAAGGGAGCGAAGAGCATATCAATTGGACGACCAGGAAATTAAACAAATTTTATATATTTATATAAATAATTTTTTTTTTCAACAAGTGCAACCAAAACTATACAAATAAAACATTCGATAAACAAACAAAAAAATGTGACAAAAATATTTATATAACCAACAATACTAAAATCTCTGAGCAACTTTATGTACTAGATGAAATCAATTGATATCAAAGGAGTGTCTTTGCGGGCTAGTAGGAAAGATGCATATGGATTTAATCTTATCTAAAGAGGTCAAGAAATTAAGTAAGTTTTATATCATAACCTTAAATTCTTCTTCGAGTTCTTCAGTGCATACGTATATGATTTTATAAATCTATCTATAATCATCTACTATGTTTATTTTTGTTGTTTATCAACATTTAAAGTTAATAGTAATACTCGAAGTCATCATCTTTTTATTTCCACCAATTAAGATAATTTTTATTAATAGTATTTAATTAATAAATATGCATAAATGACATCAATGATATAAATATCAATGTGCGTAAATGTCACCATTGTTTTAAGTCGAGCAAATCAACTATTAATAAATCTACTAAAAAGTGAATCACTAGAGTTAATGTCTTCAGAGTGTAACAACGTCATCTATCATATGGGCTACCCCCTGTAAATATTGACCGTGGACGATCACTTGCTATCAAGTTTATATGTGAGTAGTCATGTACTTTGGTATAAGATTTGACTCAGAATTTTCGCTTTATAGTATTTTCTTTTCTCTATTTAACATGTTTATTATTTTACTTTAATTTTTTTTATCATATTCTATTCTAAATTCACATCTTATTGTTTAATCTGAATGACCATCTTAAATCAAATTTAGTTTTTAACATAAATTATGTTAATTTAATTATGTATCATCATAGGATCTGCACATAAGAGCTATACAAACAAGTATCTACATCTGATGAAACATCAAGTAGTATGGGAAGGTCAAGCAATCTAATAATGAGTATCAACTGAAGAGTAATTTGGCCATTTTTATTTTTAAAATAATCCTTTCTATTTTAATTTCTATATGAAATAACATCAATTATTTATTTCGAAGGTTTAATTATTTTAAAACCTATTACACTTTTTTAAAATATTATTTTAATCTTTTTATGAAAATAATTATATGAGAAAATATAATACAATATAATATATATAGAAGTCAAATGATAGATTTATTCATTTTTATATACAATCAGCAAACCAATGGAACTCTTATCTGTAAATATAAAATAGTCAGGACTTAAGATAAGTATCCAATAATGTTATAACACAATTTTTAAAATTAATAGAAATTCATAGTTAATGGATCAAATCTTGATCCCGCTACCATGATATAATTTCAATTCCTATACATGACCTCTTCTACTATTGAATAACAAAATTACCTATTCATTTTTCATCCTAAACTAACGAAACCAGCCTAACTAGAAATCTAATAAAATATATACCTCGCGTTCTCTCTTCAACCATCAAAATAAGGGAGGGGTTTCGTTGATATAAAAATGCTCAAGTCAAACCTAAACAAATATTGTGATTAGTCCGAGTTAATCAATTATTTATCCAATATCAATCATACAAATTTCTTACTAATTTTTACCTTTAATCGTTGTGGGAACGACAACCTTGTTAAACAGAGACACGGAAACAAGGAAAATCAAGAGCTCACTGTGGCTTTTCTCTTGATTCTGGCAATAAACAGTAAAAGGGAGAAAAGACCAGTGGCTCTTGCCCTTGGCTTGGCAGCGAGCAGCGGTGGAGGCGGCTTGAAGAGCAAGTGATGCTGGTTGGAAGAGAGCAGCAGCTTGTGGAGTTGATGTTGCAGCTCTTGCTGTTGTTGGCTGGATTTTTTCTTGCTGGAAAACCAAGAAGAGAGGAGAAAAAGGAGGCCTGCAGGAGAGTAGAGTTCTGATGCTGGAAAAGAGGAAGAAGGTGAAGAATAGCTGTGTTGGCGATGATTGGCGTCCAGCTGGAAGATGGCTACAACTAGGGGTGTATCTGCTGTTGCTGGAAGAGGAAGAGGGAAAATAAGGAATGACTGTTGTTACTGGGTTGCTGGGGAAACATGAAGAAGGCTGTTGGCAGCTGGAAAGAGGCCAGCAAAGATGCTGCTGCTGTTGATTAGAAAAAAAAAGAATTGCTGCTGGAAGAAGAGGAACAAGAAGGAGAAGAATGCAGGAGAGGAGGATTGTGCTGCTGGAAGAAGCTGGAATGATGCTGGAGGTGAGGAAGAAGGAGAATAAAAAGGAGATGGAAGACAGGTGCGTGGAAAGGAGGCGGCAGCATGGCAGGTTTGCATGAATGGGAGAGAAAACTTGAGGAAGAAAAAGAGAAGAGAGAAAATATTCTAAAAAATTTTATATTTCGTTTTAAATCGATTGAACTAGTTTAGCCTACTAAATTTTGGTTTGGCCATAAATTTGCTAAATCAAACTCAAGTCGGCCATTTGAACCCACATAATCTAAATGCCCGCGCCTACCTGATGGGCTAACTTCAACTTGATACTCAAATTCTATGTTTAACGATTTGTTCATTTTATTGTCAATTTAAAATTTTATAAAAAATTAAATTTGATATTTTATGGGTTCTATTTTATTATTATTATTATTATTTTTAAAAATGATATTTAACACATTAGAAATTTTGGAGCAAGGAAGTCTCTAGGTTGAGGTTAACTGGATATCAAGGATGAAGTTTTGGTAAGTCAAGATCGACTTGTAGTATGTTGACGAGGGAGTTATGGAGACATGTTGTCTCATTGCATGATAAAATTTCAACTTAGAGTTATTAGAGTAACAGTATTAGACGATTGATATAGGAATTCAATCGACTAATAGAATAAAACCTAAAATCCCAAAGTTGACCATTCAAGAATTTGTGGTTTTGGTCCAATTGAGTATATTGAATTCAATTGATTGATAGAGCAGTCGATAGGTTAAAATGCAAACAAATAAATTGTTTTATTTAGAGGGCACTTGACTGGGCAAAGACAACATCTGAACTCATGGGTGCAAACTAGTCGATTGATAGATGCTTTTTAGAACAATGAGTTTGAAAAAAGGAGGAAAGTTTAGGGAATTCTTGGAGGTAGTCCTTGAGTGAATGTAAGATCATTCCAGAGCCATTTTCCAAGCAAACAAAAGAGAAAGAAAGCAAGAGAAAGTGTCCTTATTGTAATTCTTCATATATATATATATATATATATATGTTCTTGTATTCCTTTTATATTTAAACAATAAGTGTATTAATCCACTTCCAAAAGAGTTTCGAGGAGTAATGATAGATAGTTTGCAATAGTGATCCACTGACGAATTATAGTTGAGGAGTAGGAGTCCGAGGGCACACTGTTGAACCATGTAAATGCATGCGTTTGTATTGTTTATTGTTATCCTCGTGTTTTGAGTTGTTCTATATTTTCCATTGTGCTAACTCAAATTATAGATTCAAATGCAAGTGAAGCGAGCATCTATTTAACCCCTCCCTCTTATAGATCCTAAAACAAACCAACATTGATATATAAATAAATGTTTTGATACTAATTTAACTAAACAAAGAAAAATAGAGTAACATGAAATAATAAATAAAACGCAAGTCTTGAGCTTGGACGACATCACAAAGGAGGCATTGTGGTTGAGTCATGATAGGGCATGTCAATTAGGATCACAACTTTGAGGTGGTCATGAAGACAATGAGATCTTTAGCAGGCCTACTCTTTCCTATATCAACATGTCTCTCATGTCATAGAAGTATTCATTGAAGGTCTATAGTATATCGCTAACGCGTTCTATTTGATTAACCTCTCATCATGTGACATCATGGAGGACAAGGCTGATTTAGTGCCTAATGCCAAGTGTAGCATTGCACCTGACAACACATTGGTGCTACCCTAGATAAGCTAGTACCATATAATGAATTGACATTCTACACCATAACCCACCCACATGATGGTTGCAAGATTGACATCAAAAGGCATAGTGCCATTTGTTGGATCATACCTCTTAGCAAATAGTCTAGTGGATTTGAGTTAGTTTAATTAATAGTTTGAAAAATTAGTTTACTATTTAGTTATTGATATTTTAATCCTAAGGAAAAATTAATAAATAAAATTTTAATAATAAGTTACGTACCATAATCTTCTTTGTTGTTCTAGATGAAGTGCACTTGTTTGTGCCTAATCATGCTGGTGGCTACGAGAACATACCTTCATCAGGGACAGTTTAGCTTGCTAGAGCAGCCTAAACCTATAAAATAAGATAAAATTATGATATAATATAGATGATTAAAATTATACAACTATAACGATATTCGTCTGCTCCCATAAGGATATCCATCTCAAGTGATGTGGTCGCAGGGCAGTATGTTTGTCTATTTGTCCCTCCGCCGTGCTACCTCTCAATCATGGTGAAAAATTTGGCGAAATTAGGGTTATAAACGAGCTAAGCAGAGCAAAGGTTTGTGTTGTTCAAGCTTATTTGATATGGTAATTAAGTTAAGCCAATCTGAGTCTAAAATGAATTAACTGTTGAAATCGCTGTTCAACTTGACTAGGTTTCTTTGTTATGAGCTTGATCTTTGTTTGTATTTTTATTTTTTTTACATTTTAAAACATATTTGGTTGGTCAATAAGCTTGATATTACAAGTTTATTTGTATGTCTTGAGAGTTTTTTTTTTATTATTTATAAGTTTAGTAAGAGTTTTATTAATGAACATAGTTCATAAACTTTATTTGTGGATATTGTTCATGAACATTAAACTTGTTCATTTAATTTAATGAATTAGTTAAGTTTGTTCATTTAATTGGTCTTATGTATGTTAAACGAATATAAACATGCTCTTTATCAAGCCGAACACTAAGTTTGCTCATGAACATTTGATTTGTTTATAACCCTAAGTAGAATCAATCTTTAGCACTCTACTATTATGCTTGCTGAACCTTTGCATTCATCGTGTAGAGTCATCCGAATATATTATTTAGTTAATTATTTATGAATTAACAATTTACATTTACTAACAACTAATTAAATTTAAAATATGCTTACAACAAACTTCTACCACAAGTTCTCCTTATGTGACATTGACATCTCACACCACTTCAACCAGACATGTCAAAATAAGTTGTGAATAGAGACAGTACTAGAGACTCATAACTACTAAAGGTAAGATGGTATCTTTTTAAGAGATGGAGATACATATAATAGTTACATTAAAATATTGATGTAGGTTAATAACAAACCAATTAACTTAGCATACCTTATTTGCTAAAAGGTGTATATGTGATCCTATAGCTATGCCATGGTAATACTCTTATGACATAGCTTGGTTGGATGATGGTAAAGTTTAAAGGGAAATTTTATAAAATGACGATTAAACTTGCTATGTTATGAAATTGAATGCTGAGTTTGAAGTGAGCACATTAGCATAAGATGAGTTGCAAAGATGATGATGTTAAGGTGGATGTGTAGATATACATAGATGGACAGAATAAGAAATGAGAATATAAGAGAGAAAGTTAAGATTGCATTGAATTTTTTTTTAAAAAAATGCATTTAAAGTGATATGAGCATGTACTTAAGCGATCAATAAATACCTTAGTTAGACCATGTGAGTCAATGACAAATACGCATATTAATCGAGGAAGAGGAAGACTAAAGAAGATTTGATTAGCAACAATAAAATTCATTTGAATATAAATGAATATAGATGATAATATAGTAAGGGATCGAGCCAAATAGTATAAGAGGATCTACGAAGTCAACCCTACTTAGTGAGACTTAGTGAGATAAGAGCTTGTTTATTGTTGTTGTTGTATTTATCACTTTAATTGAATTGATCACATATATGTACATTGCATTTAGCAAAAAAGTTTGAGTTGTGATTTTTACAAGAAACAAGTGTCGCCCATTCACTTCCCTTAACTAGACCATCATTAATCCTATAGTTTTGGCTTAGAGTTTAAGAGATTTGAGGTTTCATGGCAGTAAGAGTTTATCGGGAAGTTTGCAATTGAAGTGGCCTTAAGGGAGTGTTTAGAACTTCTCACTAAAATATTTTAAAAAAGATGAACGCTTATAACTAAGAAACATAGCATGTTAAAAGAACACGAGACTCTTTTTACAAAGATTTTGATGAAAAGCAAAATTAATGACTTATAATAGTTTCTTGGCTACTCACTACTCTTCTCTAGTAAGTGTGATTAGGAAGTTAAGTAATGCATGAGAATTGGTTAAGAAGGGTATGAGACAAAACACATACTTTCCTATCTTTTATGAAAGTTATGATATTCAAGGTTCAAAATCTCGAATCGTGTCGAAGTTTTAGTCTTTGATTGGAATGATACTGTTTCGATATTGTGCCAATGTTTTTATGCATGATGTTTGTCACACGGTTTAATTCTTGCTCACCAGGAGGTACCCTACTTAGTGATAGGTGACAGTATTATATATAAAAAAATCAAAAGCCATATAAACATGATAACCAAAAATATTCTATAAATTATATATAGATATATGCATCTTTTACTATAAGTGCAACAAAATTGTATAAAACAAAAGATTGTATGAACAGAACGAGAATACATCGAAATAAAACCCAAACTAGGTATCAGCTGTCAAGATTTCTTAGCAATTCTATGTACAAGATTAAACCAACTATAATATTAAAAGAGTGCATGTGCCTGCAAAACTTAAGGTCGAGGAAAGTAGACAACAAATATAAATTATTAAGTGGGTAATCAGAAAAGATATGTATGAATTTAATTTTTTTTAAGGGGTCAAGAAACTAAAGTAAGCTATAATTCTATATTACAACTTTAGTTACTTCATTAGGTTATGTAGCTTTACTTATATAGGTTCTTTAGCTTATATACATATGTATATATAGTTATATATATATAAATCCATAGTCATTTCCTATTTTTATTTTTGTTGTTTATTAATATTTAAAGTTACTAGAAGGTGAGTCTTGACGCAATGGTAAAGTTGCTGCTGTGTGACTTGGAGGTCACGAGTTCGAGTCTCGAAAATAATCTCTTACAAAGTAGGATAAGACTATATATAATATACTTGTTAGAAAATTGTAAATATAGCTAGGAATGATTTGGTATCCGTTAGAATATTGTATTTTACTTAAAATAGAAATTAGTACTTAGAATAACATCTTGATTTATTTCCTAGAATAGAGTCCTAATTATAAATAGGGTTTCCCTCTTGTAATATTTTTAATCAAGAGATTTCTTTTATGAATTATCATGGTATCAGAGCGAGGTTAGGTTTCTCTGTTTTTTTTTTTTTTTCCCTCTTCTTCCTCCACCGCTGTGCGTGTGAGCCTTCCTCTCCTGTGAGCGTAGCTTTCTCGTGCTCTTGTTCTGCAGCCCGCTGCGCCCTCCGGCTGACTGCGAGCCCAACCGCCTCCCCTCTTCCTCGCGATGTCCACCGGCGAAAGAAGAGCCCGAATCGGCCACGATCCAGCTCCGTCCGACCGTAATCTGAGCCTCCTCGCTGGCCGCATTCCCGCTTTTGTTAGGCTGCGACCTTGCTTCCCTGCCGATAGCAATCGGGTCTCCCTACTGGTGGTGCACAGAGCTAGTGCTCCTGCAACATCTTGTTCACTTAGGATCACGCTGTCGCCGCCATCGCCCGCGACTCTGCCGCCGTCTTTGCCTGGAAGGGCGAGACACTCGCCGAGTATTGGTGGTGCGCGGAGTTGGTGCTCCTACAACATCTTCTCCCTGCTGATCGTGATACCGACAACGCGAGCCCGACGCCGTGAGCCTATGCAAAGCTCGCTACTGCCGCTCGCGATCCCGCCTCTGTTCGGCATTAGCCTCTGTTTCGGCCAGTCCTGAGCAAGGCAACTCTCTTCCTGCGCGCTTGGTCGTCGTCTTCCGCAGCGTGTTCTCCTCCGGCATCTGAGCTCTCTTCTCTCTTCATGACTACCTTTAGGACTCTGAAGTCGGATATCTCAATTTTTACCAACCACATCACTGCACCACTCTCTTCCGAGCTGTTGGATGGTAAGAACTATTTCTCTTGGAACTTTTACATTGAGTTTTGGCTTTGTTAGACAGGGTTATGAGACACATCTCACCCAAACTGAAGAGGATATTCACGTCGCCGATCGTCCTTTGTGGAAAAATATTGACGCTTAGTTGTGTTGTATTATTCGAGCCACCATTCATCCATCTCTTAGGGATGTCTTTCGCACTCACAAGACTTGCAAAGTTGTTTGAACACAGACTCTACAACTCATTACAAACACCTCTCGACGATTCTATCAAGTTTGTGAAGATCTCATGACCGTTCTCAGTGTTCATTAGATTAAGGATTTTATATCAACTTATTTGAGTTCGGTCTCTAGCCTTCTTTGTGATTTCAATGAACTGCTTCCACCTGCGACCACTCCTGTTGTAGAGCTTGAAAATCGAAAGAAATTTTTTATGTCTCTGGCTTTATATGGTTTGCCCATAGATTATTTTCATGTTTGTGATCAGATTCTAGGTAGCCCCACAGAAGCTACCATGGATAGTACCTCGGCAACTCCTTCGTGTCCCTGTCAAAGTCTTGACGTTGCCTTCTTCCATTCATGTTGACTCATCAGCTTTGGTCTTTCGAAACAACAACAGACCTCCACCTCGTAAGGGTGGCAAAGGACGCCCTAGGTGTGATCATTGCCACCAACCTGACATACGATTGATAAATGTTGGAGTCTACATGATTGACCTCCCCGTGCTATTCAGATCATCCAGAGTTCTATCGCTCCTTCAGCTTCCACTTCACAGTTGCCACAAGATTTGACCCCACCGCCTTCCTATGACGATTTTCTGAAATGGTATGAGGATCGACAGACTTTTGATTCCCCTGCTGTCGTTGCACTCGTTGGTAATTCCTTTGCTGACATATCTTGCTCTTCGTGCCTTTGGGTTCTTGATTCCGGGGCCACCGATCATATTACTGGTAATAGATATTTTTTTTCTCTCTACTTCTGGTTATTTACCCTTTGTCACCATGATAAATGGTTCTCAAACTCAGTCCCAGGGTGTTGGTATTGTTCATTTTTCTCCGTCTCTTTCTATTCATAATGTTCTTTATGTTTCCGGTGCTCTCTTTAATTTATTATCAATTAGTTAGCTTACTCGGTTTCTTGATTGTGTCATCTCGTTTACTAAATCTTCTATTTCCTTACAGGATCAGAGTACGGGGAGGATGATTGACTTCAGATGTGAGTCTCATGGCCTATATCGGCTTCACCAGTCCTCTCTTGTTGGTTCGACAACGGTATCTCCACTTCTTATTCATGCTCAGTTGGGACATCCTGGTCTTGATAAGTTGAAACAATTACATCCTAGTCTTTCTCACTTAGAGTCTTTGTCTTGTGAGTCATGTCAATTAGGAAAGCATACTCGTAGTTCTTTTTCTCCTCGCACTGTGAGTCGGGCTACGTCCCCTTTTGCTTTGGTTCATTCAGATGTTTGGGGTTCGAGTCGTGTTTCTTCTACATTGGGGTCACGATATTTTGTTATCTTTATAGACGTTTTTTTTCGTTGTACTTGGTTATATCTGATGAAGTATCGTTCGGAGTTGTTTTCTCTTTTTCAATTTTTTTTCCATAAAATTAAAACTTAATTTGGTATTTCTTTTCGAACCTTGCAGAGTGATAATGCACGTGAGTATCTATCTACTCTGTTTCAGGCTTTCTTGGCATCTCATGGTGTGTTGCATCAGACGTCTGGTCCTCTGTTAAAATTATCTTACATCAAAGAAAATATGTACAGGGTTTACATAGCCAGCATAACCCTAAGATCATAAGAGAAAAAGACATGTCTACCCCTGCTTCTCACAACACTCCCCCTCAAGTTGAACATATATATCAAACATGTTCAACTTGCTAAGAACAGAATTAAACATAGCTTGGGGTATAACCTTCGTAAACATATCAGCAAGTTGGTTCTCAGATTTGACATAAGACAAACATAACTCTCCGGAATCAAGTCTCTCCCGAATAAAGTGGCGATCAATCTCGATGTGTTTAGTCCGATCATGTTGTACTGGATTATTTGCAATATTGATTGCAGCCTTGTTGTCACAATATAGCTTGAGGGGTAATTTTGCTTTTAATCCCATGTCTTCCAACAAAAAACACAACCACAACATTTCTGCAAGACCATGTGCCATGGCTTCGATATTCTGCTTCAGCACTGGACTGTGCACAAACATTTTGTTTCTTACTTCTCCAAGTTACCAGGTTTCCTCCCAAAAAAGTGCAATAGCCAGAAGTGGACCTTCTATCATCTCGAGAACCAGCCCAATCTGCATCAGAATAACATTCCACTTTCAGATTACCACCTCCTTTGAACAGCAAGCCTTTTCCGGGACATGACTTCAAGTACCTTAAAATCCTGTCAACAGCCTTCATATGGACAGTTTTAGGAGCATGCATGTACTGGCTCACCACACTAACAGCATAGGTGATGTCAGGCCTAGTCATAGACAAATATAGTAATTTTCCAACCAACCTTTGATACGTTCCCTTTTCCAGACTTGTAAGATCTTCCCCATTAGAACTAGTAAGATCATGATTTACTTCTATAGGAGTAGATGCTGGTCGACAACCCAACTTCCCTATCTCCTTGAGTAAATCCAACACATACTTTCTCTGACACATATAAATTCCTTGTTGAGACCGAGCAACTTCAATACCAAGGAAGTACCTCAATAGTCTAAGATCTTTAATTTCAAATTCTGATGTTAACTTGGACTTAAGAGCCTGGATTTCAGCTTCGTCATCACCTGTAACTATCATGTCATCAACATAAACCAAGAGAATGGTAGTTCTGCCCTCTTTCTTTTTAACAAAAAGTGTATGATCAACATTTCCTTGTTTAAAGCCAAACAATATCATGGCTTTGCAAAATCTATCAAACCATGCTCTAGGAGATTGTTTAAACCCATACAAAGCTTTTCTTAGCCTATAAATTTTTCCTTTTGTTTCAATTCCAGGAGGTGGTAACATGTAGACTTTTTCATGAAGGTCACCATTCAAAAAGACATTTTTAACATTTAGCTTAAATAGAGGCCAATCATATTGAGCAGCAAGAGAAAGAATTACTCTGACCGAATTCAGTTTTGCAACTAGAGCAAAAGTCTCCAAGTAATCCACCCCATATGTTTGAGTGAATCCCTTGGCAACAAGTCTGACTTTATATCTGACCACTTCACCCTCTGAATTATACTTGATAGCATAGACCCATTTAGAACCAACCAAGTTCTTCCCCTTTGGAGGATCAACTAATTCTCAAGTACCATTCCTGTTAAGAGCCTCTATCTCTTCATTCATTGCTTCCAACCACCTAGCATCCTTTACAGCTTCATAATAAGAAGAAGGTATAGCATGGTTTGATAACTGTGAAACAAAGGCATGATATGAAGAAGACAAACGAGAGTAAGAAACGTGATTGGAGATAGGATGTTGAGTACATGACCTGACCCCCTTCCTAACAGCAACAGAAAGGTTCAGCTCATTCATATTTAATGACTGCTCCAAGGAATCTGGAGCCAGAGCATCTGATTCGGCTAGCCGGTCAGTAGTAGGTCCTTTGCTTGTAAGTGATAATTTCCTGTGAAGGCTGCGAGCCCAGTAATGTATTTTCCATGGCATCCAGTGGAAGTGGACCACTTGAGGTAGGAGATGGACCACTTGAGGTACATAAGGAGACACAGAAGAGGTAATATTCTCCCCCTGAGGATGAGGCTGAAGAGAATAATAAGACTCGGACTCAAAAAAAGTAACATCCTTCAAGACATATCTCGTCCTAGTAATAGGATCAAAGCACTTGTAGCCTTTCTGGCAAGTGGAATATCCTAGAAAAACTTCCCGTATAGAACGAGGATCAAGTTTGGAGGACTTGGGACCAAGAACATGAATAAAGCAGAGAGAGCCAAAAACTCGAGGTGTAAGGGAGAACAACGTGGTGCCAGGCCGAAGAATAGTGAGAGGGCACCGATACCCGAGACCTTTGGATGACAATCTATTGATGATATAGGCAGCGGCAAGGACAGCATCAACCCAGAAATATTTGGGTAAGTGGCGTTGAAATAATAGTGCACGGGCTGTTTCAAGGATATGACGATTCTTTCTTTCAGCCACTCCATTCTGTTGTGGTGTGTAGGGACAGGATGACTCATGAAGAATTCCTGAATCCTCAAGGAAAGTATTTAGAGACTGAGCAAAGTACTCACGGGCATTATCAGAACGTAAAGTCTTTACTCTTGTATGAAATTGAGTTTCTACCATTCGACAAAAAGTTTGAATGAGTCGAGGAACTTCTTCCCTGCTTTTCATCAAATAAAGCCATGTACAGTGGGTGTAATCATCAATAAAAGAGAGAAAATATCGATAGCCATCCAAAGAAGTCACAGGAGAGGGCCCCCACACATCAGAATGAACAAGATCAAATGGAGAAGAACTTTTATTTATGGACTCAGAAAATTGAGTTCTACAATGTTTTGATAACTGACAGACTTCACACTGAAGTGACTCAAAAGAAACTGAAGAGAAAAGACTAGGAAATAAGACTTTCAAAGACTGAAAGGATAAATGTCCCAACCGGGAATGCCATAAGAGGATTTCTTGATGTTTATTCTCCAAACACTGTGCTGTAGATTTCAGAGCAGAGGTTGTTCCAAGCTGATAGTAATAAAGACCTCCTACTTCACGGCCAGTCCCAATCGTTTGCTTGGTCTCGAGATCCTGGAAGACACAATGATCAGAAAAAAAGGTTACTGAGCAATGAAGTTGTTTTGTAATGCTGCTAACAGAAAGTAAATTAAGAGAAATAGAAGGAACATGAAGGGCAGAGGATAGGATAAAATGATCTGCCAGTTGTATGGAACCTTTGCCAGCAACAGTGGCTTTGGTTCCATTTGCAATGGTCACTTTATCTTGCCCAGAGGACAAAGAGTAGGAAATAAAGGAGTTAGCAATGTTTGTCATATGATCTGTAGCTCCTGAGTCAATGACCCAGGGGCTATAAGAGCTTGAACCAGCAACACTCAATCCCAAGCCACGGATACCTGTGTGCGCTTGAGATGGAGTGGTAGAGGCAGAAGATGAAGCCTGAAGCCGCGAGAGAAGGTGTTGAAGGTTGGCAATGTCAGTAGAGGACAACCCAACAGAAGAAGACACAGAGGAACCAGCAGTCTCCTCCTCCACTAATTTCTTGACAGCAACATTCCCACAACTAGGGGCCTTCTTGTCACTGTGTTTGAATTTGTCAGGTTTCTTCTCTGGATATTTCTCCCAACAAAAATCTGAATCATGATTAGTCCTCTTGCAGTGCCGACAAAATTTATCACCTTTTCCTTTAGTTCCCCCAGGCTTGGACTTGTTTGTAGAACTGACAAGAGCAGAAGTCTCCCCAATTGGAGTGCTGGTAGCAGAAATACCCTTGTTGCTCATGGTCCTTTTCCTGCCCTCCTCACTGAGAACTTTGTAATAAACTTGTTCCAGAGAGGGAGTAGGATCAAGACTAAGAATTTGTCCTTTTAAACTCTCAAACTCTGCATTAAGCCCATCTAGAAATTTAATAATTCTGTCCTTCTCCAGAAGCTTTAGATATCTCTTGGTGATCATCGGTGGAAATCCAATTCTCCATCCTGTAATAGTCAAACTCATCCCACAACCCCTTCAGAGCAGCAAAATAATTGGTGACAGACATAGAGCCTTGATCAAGTTTAAAAATTTGACTACTTAGCTGATAAGTACGCAGCATGTCATGCTTGCGTCCGTACATTTGCTCCAGTGTCTTCCACATGTCAAAAGCTGTTTTGTTATGAAGAATGACCTGTTTGATGCCAGAACTGACAGAATTAAGTATCCAAGTCATCAGCTGAATATTGTCACGCCTCCAAATATGAAAGTTTGTGTCTTTTTCATCTGGTTTCACTTTAGTACCATGAAGGACATCAAGTTTATCATGACCTTCAACATAAAGTTCAACAGCAACTGCCCAAGATGCATAGTTTGTCTCTGTCAACTTCTCTGAGGTTATCTGAAGACCGGATCCTCCATTTCCTGGCATTGTGAAAAAAGGTTGTACCTGTCCAGAAGAAGTCATAGGATCTGCAGAAATACCAGAAGTTTCTCCAGAGGTGTCTGCCATAAAATAAAGTTGTGGTTACAAAGTTCCAAGCAGAGAAGAGGCTTGGGCCAACAAAGTTTTTTTTTTTTTAGCAGAATTTTTTTTAAATTTTTAGCAGGATTTTTTTTTTTAATCAGAAGGTGCAGCCTAGGGCTGCATTTTTTTGGCGACTTTCGGGTCGGCGCAGGAATAACTGAGTGGGCACACTTCTTTGAAGTGCCACTTCAAAGAATCTGCCCGCTCGAGAATATCAGACCGTAAAAACATGAGATTGCGAGAAGATTTCTCGCGATCAGGCAGAAGCAAGAGGATTTCTCGGTTTAGCGTACGCAGATGGCTGCAACGAGGCAGCGTCGGCAGAGGTAGCAGACCAGAGGACGGGATCCTCTCCGGCGATAGCGAGCCTCCCCAAGAGGAACGACTCCGCGCTCTTGCCTCTCCCACGATCTCGATTCGTCCTTGTTTGAGAAACAACAGTGGGCGAGTCGCGAGGTGGGAGAAGATCAGGTGCTCGGCGCGTCGCGATATGGAAAGGGCAAACGGCGAGCTCCTGAGGGATGACGAGCTCACAAGAAGCAACAACGGCGACCTCCCTTCTGCTCCTCACGCACGGCTGGCTTACAGTCAGACAGAGGGCGCAGCACGTGGGGAAGCAAGCTGAGGAAGACGATGAAGAGGCGTCGAGAAATCCCTCGAGACTTCTTGATCCGTGAAGAGGAGGAAGAAGGTGTGAAGATCTCGACAGGAGGAGGGATGGAAGAGCCGGCTTCGGTCCTGTGGCTGTGCGTCGGCCGTCGAAGCAGTTGGGAAGAGGCGTCGAGAAGAGAAGAGGCGCGGCGATGGAAAAAAGAAGAAGAGAAAACATTAGGGTTATAGAGAAGGCTCTGATATCATGTTAAAATTATCTTAACATCAAAGAAAATATATACAAGTTTATATAACCAGCATAACCCTAAGATCATAAGAGAAAAAAACATGTCTATCCCTGCTTCTCACAACATCCTTGTATCCCCCAACAGCATAGAGTTGCCGAACACAAAATCGCCATATCTTGAGACGACTCGGACTCTTCTTCTCCATTCTCATGTTCCTCATCAGTTTTGGGGTGACGTTGTACTTACTGTGTGCTATCTCATCAATCGCATGTCTTCCTCCACTCTACAAGGTCAAATACCTCATTATATTCTTTATCCTTTACCATCTAGAGTCTTTGGTTTTATATGTTTTGTTTATGCTTTTGATCCTGACATTGACAAATTCTCTCTTCGGTCTCATAAATGTGTCTTCCTTGGGTACCCATGGTCTTAGAAAGGGTACAAGTGTTATTCCCCTACTCTCCATCGGTACTTCATCTCTGCTATTGTCACGTTCATTAATTCGGTTCCATTTTTTGGGCCTAATGGATCACCGTTCAAGTTTTCTCCTTCTGCGCATGTGCCAATGATTATCTTTTATCCTCCGGAGGTGTCTCTGTCATCTCATGCCTTGTCTCCTCAATTACAGGTTTATCAACATCGTCCTCGTCCTGCTTTGCCACCGCCCAACACTGACGCTGCCATGGACACATCTTTAGAGCCAAGTCTTTCGCCTCTTTCTCTGGTTCCATTTCTTGAGTTTGATATTCCCATTGCACTTCGGAAAGGTATGTGTTCCACTCGTAATCCTTCTCTTCATTATGTTTCTTTGAGTTATCGTCTTTCTCCTTCCTATTATATTTGTCTTTCCTCCTTGTCGTTTGTTTCTCTTCCGAAGATTGCAGGTGATATCTTTGCCCATCCAGGATGGAAATAGACTATGCTCGACGAAATGTGTGCCTTATAGAGCAGTGGGACTTGGGATCTCATTCCTCTACCACTAGAGAAGTCAGTTGTCGGTTGTCGATGGGTATATATGGTGAAAGTTGGTCCAGATAACGAGGTTGCCTGGCTAAAGGCTCGCCTTGTTGCTAAAGGGTATCCTCAGATCTTTGGATTGGATTATAGGGACACTTTTTCTCTTGTTGCCAAGATGTCCTCTTGCGCCTATTCCTGTCCATTGCTGCGATTCAACATTGGCTTGTTTATCAGTTGGACATCAAAAATACTTTCTTATATGGTGATCTACTCGAGGAAGTCTACATGGAGCAACCTCCGTGTTTTGTTGCTCAGGGGGAGTCTTATGGTCTTGTATGTCGTCTGTGGAAATTTTTATATGGCCTCAAGTAGTCACCCAGAGCATAGTTTGGTAGATTTAGTACTGTAATTCAACAGTTTGGCATGATTCGGAGCAAGACTGACCATTCTGTCTTTTATCACCACTCATCTACTGGTTGCGTCTACTTAGTAGTTTATGTTGATTATATTGTTATCATAGGTAGTGATTATCTCGGGATTTCATAGGTGAAACATCTTTTCAAACATTTTTAGATAAAGGATTTCGGCAAACTCAAATATTTCTTGGGGATAGAAGTAGCACAACTCAAAGATGAGATTATCATATCCCAAAGGAAATATGCAATGAATATTCTAGAAGAAATAGGAATATTAAACTCAAAGACAGTTGACAACCCCATGGATCCTAATGTCAAGCTCCTGTTAAATTAGGGGGAGTCTCTTCCAGATCCTGAACGATACAGGCGATTAGTAGGGAGACTAAGCTACCTTACTATTACTCGTCCTGATATTTCATTTGCAGTAAGTGTAGTAAGTCAGTTTCTCAACTTTCCATGCAAGGAACATTGGGATGCTGTGACTCGCATTATTCGATATATCAGAGGTGCTCCAAGAAAGGGTCTTTTGTGTGGAGACAAAGGACATACTCGAGTAGTAGGGTATTCTAATGCAGATTGGGTAGGATCTCCCATTGATAGGAGATCTACTTTTGGGTTTTGTATATTTGTCGGAGATAACCTTATTTCTTGGAAAAGCAAAAAGCAGAATGTTGTGGAAAGATCCAGTGCAGTGGCAGAATATCGAGCTATGGCCATAGCCAGTCAAGAGCTTATATGACTCAAACAGTTGCTTCAAGAGCTAAGATTTGGAGAGGTTACACAAATGTCACTTATATTTGACAACCAAACCGTCGTGTATATCGCCTCGAATCTAGTTTTTTATGAGAGAACAAAGCATATTGAAGTCGATTGTCACTTTGTCAGAGAGAAAGTCATATCTGGAGAAATATCTATAGTTTTGTTAACTCACATGATCAAATAGCAGATATATTCACTAAGTCACCGAGAGGTCCTCGAATTGACTACATATGTATCAAGCTGGGTGCATATGATTTATATTCTCCAACTTGAGGGGGAGTATTAGAATATTGTAAATATAGCTAAGGATGATTTGGTATCCGTTAGAATATTGTAAATATAGCTAGGGGTGATTTGGTATCCTAATTTGTATTTTACCTAAAATATAAATTAGTCCTTAGAATAGAATCTTGATTTACTTCCTAGAATAGAGTCTTAATTATAAATACAGTTTATCTCTTGTAATATTTTTTAATCAAGAGATTTCTTTTGTGAATTATCAATACCATTCTCCGAGATCTTACATTGGCAGGGACTGCATGCACCGGATTATCTTTTTATTTTTATTAATATTTAAAGTTACCACCATCACCCTAAATTATAATCTTTCTTTTATTACCAATTAAGATAATTATCAATTATTATTATTTAATTAGTATATATAAATGATATCAATGGTATTAATATTAACATGTGTAAATGTCACTAATAATATAAGTATCAACATGTATAAATGTCATCTATGATATCAGTCTAATAAATCAACTAATAAGTCAGTTATTGGACTCAATGTCCTTAGAATATAATAACGTCATCTGCTGTATGAGCTAAAAGTCCCCTCACTAGTGGAATACAATAATATAGCGCTAGCACACAAGTAAATACCGATTGCAGGCGACAACTTGCTATAATATGTGGATGGTTAGGTATTTTGATATAAGGTTAGGTTTAGAGTTTTCACTTTTTAATATTTTTTATCCATTTAAATCCATTATTATTTCACTTTAAATTTTTAAACCACAATTGTTCTCCTCTAGGTTCACTTATTAGTTAGCCTGAAGGACAAATTTAAATTAACTTTTTACCATAAATCATGTTATCATCATAGGGTATGTAGATGAGGGTTATACAACATGAAAGGTATCGATCGAGGAGTAATTTAGAAAGGTATCAATTGAGGAGTAATTTAAAGAAATGTATCAACTGAGGAATAATTTAGAATATCAGTAATTTATTAAACCACGTTGCCAAGTTTCTGTAATATCTAAAACACGTACCAACTTTCATATTTACTAAAATACGTAATTGCTTCTCATTATATTTCGCTTTGTCAACAGTCGACTGTTCATTTACCAGTAGTTGACTGCTATTAGATAGTTGAGTGAACTAGTCGATTCTTAAACATAGTGTATTTGATTTGTAATCAGCAGTCGACTGTAAATAACTCATCAGTCAATTACTAAACTCTTTGTGCTCTCATTATGTGGCAGGACCATTAGACATCTCTTAAAATATCTCAAAACTGTGATAATTTTAAAAATTTACAATTCTCTATCTAGGTTATGAAATCTATGTTTGAGAGTATGATTACACTTAAATGATGTAAGGAGTGGAATGAACTTAGTTTGAAGTATTTTTGAGGTGCTTAAGGGCATCAGCGAGTTTAACCAAACATAAACTCCACAACATAGATTGAGAGATGTGAATTTTTGAAATCTTTAAAACTTCGAGATAAATTTAAGATACTCATTAAAGGGTCTAGGTTTGTCACTTACTAACACAACCAAAGGGTCCATAGGACTCTCTTAGTTTAGACTGTATTAAAATTTTAAAATTCTGAACACTATAGGGCCATTAGCGAATTTTGATTAAAAATTCATTGATAGTCTTAGAAATCTCAAAATCACTTTAAATTAGGTGTAACCATGCCCTCAGACCTAGATTCCATAACCTAAATTGAGAAATTTGAAAATTTCAAATCTTGACAACTTCGAAATAATTTAGCACAAAATCATTAAAGGGCTTAGGTCTGCCTTATTTACCAATACCACTAGAAGACTTTTTGGAGTCTTCAGACCATGTCAAGATTTTAAAATTTTAGACATTATAGGTTCATTAACGAGTTTTGATAAAAAATTCGTTGATGACCTTAGGAACTTCAAAATCACTCCAAACTATGATCATTTCACTCAGACCTAGAGTACACAACCTAGATTGAAAGATGTCGATTTTTTATCAAAATTCATTCTAGAATTTAAAATTTTGATATGGTCTGAGTTAAAGGAATCCTAAGAATCCTTTAGTGATGTTAATGAATAAATATGACAGACCTAGACCCTTAAATAGTTTGTGTTACATTGTTTTAAGCTTGTGAAGATTTTAAAAATTCATATCTCTCAATGTAGGTTGTGAAGTCTAGGTTTGACGACATAGTTACACTCAGGAGGCTTCATGAAATATAATGGTCCTAATTTGGAGTGATTCTGAGGTTCATATCTATAATTTCAAAATCTTGATATAGTCTGAACCAGGAGAGTCCTGGGAATCCTTTGGCGGTGTTGGTGAATTTAGGCTCTTTAATGAGTTTGTGTCAAATTATTTCAGTGAAGATTTGAAAAATCGACATCTCTCAATTTAAGCTATGGAATTTAGGTATGAGAGCATGATTACATTCAAGAGACTCCCAAGAGTGTAATAGTTTTAGTTTGAAGTGATTCTGAAGTTCTTAAGGCCATTAATTAGTTTTTGGTCAAAATTCGCTAATGACTTTAGAGTTCAGAATTTCAAAATCTCGATATGATCTGAATCAGGGAAGTCCTAGGAACCGTTTGATGGTGTTGATGAGTAAGTATGATAGACTTGGACCCTTTAATGAGTTTGTCTCAAATTATCTTGAGATTGTAAAGATTTTAAACATTCATATCTTTCAATCTAAGTTGTTGAGTTTAGGTTTGAGGGTATGGTTACATTTAGGAGGCTTCCAATTGTAATGATCTTGGTTTGAAGTGATTCTGAGGTTGCTAAGGTCATCAACGAATTTTGACCAAAACTCCATGATGATTTTTGGCACCTCAAAAACACTTCAAATCAAGTTCATTATACTTCTTATATCATCCTGAATATAACTATGCTCTTAGACATGTATTTCATAGCCTAGATAGGGACCTGTGTTTTTGAAATTTACATAGCTTTGAGATATTTTGAGAGATATATAATGGTCCTCCCACATAATGGGAGCATAGAAAGTCTAACAGTCGACTGATGAGTTATGAGTAGTTGACTGTTGATTACAAATCAAGCACACTAAATTTAGAAATTGACTGGTGCATTCTGCTGTCTAATAGCAGTTAACTATTGGTGAATGAGCAATCAACTGTTGTTAAAAGAGGCGCATAATGACAACTATGTGTTTTGGTAAATATAAAAGTTGGATACACATTTTGAATATTTCATATGAGAACATGAAATAAAATCAATTATTTATTCTCAATAATTTAATTATTATTTCACTATTATAAATTTTATTTTAATAATTATATAAACATATATAATCTATTTATTTATATATTCATGCACAAAGAAATGCATAACAAGTTAAATGATAGATTTACTTGCCTCTATATTTATAAAAAAAATTTATTGTCAGCAAATCAACGTGCTCCACTCGAATTCATATATACAGATATAAAATAAAAATAAAAACTCACAATAAATATTCAATTGTAATAACATAAAATCTGAACATTGCTTAAGGTTTGCAGTCGATGGATTCAATTTTTGACCTCACTATCTCATAATATTCTCAATTCCTAAACAACATCCATTACTATCGAACAACAAATTAATTTATCTATTTCTCATATCTAAAGTAGACACCCAACCTAAACTAAAGTCTAATAAAGTGTATCTTTCCTTCGTCTGACGAAATAACAAAGGTGTTTTATTCATACGAGGCACTTGAACCAGTTGAACCTTGCTAGAAGAATAAGCACCTGCTGTTGCCTGGAACTTAGGAAGTGAATAGAAGATTGGTCTTGCTTACTGGAAATAAAAAGGAAATGGTTGCTGGAATAGGGATTTCCCTCTTCGCTAGTGGCCTTGGCTAGCGCTGGTTGGCTCCGGTGGCTGCTAATCGGTGGCTGGAATTGGTGGAGAGGAGGAAAGGAAAAATCTGCTGCTGCTACTACTGGAAGAGGGAAAGAAGAACTGTTTACTCTTGTTGCTGAAAAACAAGAAGAGAAAAGAGGGTTGCTGTTGGCCGGCTGGAAAAACAGGGAGGAGAAAAAAGGAATGATGGCTGCTGTTGAGAAGAGATGAAGAAGTGAAGGGCTTTCTGCTGTTGGAAGAGATGAAGGAGAATAAGGAGAGAGAGAAAGAGAAGGAGAAAGGAAGGAGAAAGTGCGTGTCTTCGATGTCTGTGGCCTTCAGTGTGGGAAGAGGCTGCGTGGAAGGGGAAGCACGGGAGAAAGAAAGGGAAAGAGTAGGTTTTCTCTAATTCCATAATTCATTTTGAACCAATTGAACCAGTTTAACCCATAAAATTTGATTTAGTCATAACTTGACCAAATCAAATCCAAATTGACCCCAATTTGAACCCACATTCAAATGAGTTCAATCCAAACTTAATTTGGTTTCAACATAACTCCCATATTTCATGTTCAACAATTTGGTTTGCTTATTTTGTTGATTCAAAGTTTCAACAAAATTTAAATTTAATATTTATATATATTTTAAAAAATCAACATTTAACAATGTCAGTAATAGAATGGAGTTGAAGAAAGAAAGAGATGGAGCATAGAAAGGAGACATTGTTTGTGTTGTGTTGAGCATAATTTTAATTCTTGCACCATGTTGAGGGAAATGGTTGAAACATATCATTTCAATAAATTACTGAAATTCAATACCACTCGGCATAAGCAATATCTCTTTTTGTTGGTTCATTTTCTTTCTTCTTTAACCTCCAATCTATCACTGGCTACTATATATCGAAGTGTGACACAATACTGAAACAATATCTTTTTAGTCAAAGATTGAAACTATTGCACAACTCAAGTTTAAACTTTGGCTCTAAGTGGTATCGAATTTCGATGATTTATTGAAATGATATATTTTGACTATTTTGTCGGACACAATACGAGATTCCAAACTATGATGGTACTTTTAGGTTTTAGTTTTTCATTAAGGGATGTTATAACATCCCTGAATGAAGCGGACTGTCCCTAATAGGAAATCCAATCAATCTCTTCTACATAGAATATGACCTCTATTCAAAAGGGCTATCAAGTCATTCTAGGAGTTATGGAGAATTGGTAGATGGTCAAGTTCCAACCATTCAATTCTAGCATAAACAACTCTTGAAAATAGTTATGTAGTTAGGTAGAGGAGCATAAAATTTTGTAGATTTGGGAAGGGGCGTGCAAAAAGAAGGAATTTGGTATATGATATTATAGGATCAAGGAGAGGATAGGGTGAATACGTGATCGAACTTTCTACAAGACAAAATTAGTCGCATTGGAAACAACAATAATGAATATAAATTATTGCAATTAATTCAGAAATAGAGTGATCTCCTTCTTAGTAAGCAACTAAAGGTGGAGAAATCTTTCGTACATTTTCCTCTCTCAAGATAAAGAATTTTGAGAACTAGGGAATCCTATGAGTCAATACAATTATAAGACAAGAAATATTGGAAGCTTTGAGCACTTAGGGAATCAAGGATTCAACAATAAGCTTTTCCCACATGCTTTCCCCCTTGACCCCATATATATAGCCAAACCAATTGCTTTCTTCTCTCTCCTCAAAATAAGCTTTTTTAGGCTAGTAATCGACTAGTCAAGTCTTATCGGTCGATTTTATAAGTGATTTGATGATTGATTGTAACTTTTCTAGCATCAATAGCAAATTAGGTTATTACTATTGGTTGACTGCTCAAGATACAACAGTCGATTGATGCCTAGCAATCGACTACCCCCCAAAATTAGAACTAATAGAAACATCATGTTCGATTTTGTTTGGTGCCTAATTGGTCGATTGGTCCTCCAGTCGATTGATATCAACTTTCAATAGAATGGTATGTCATTTCCGGCTGTTTCTAGCTTGAGTTCATGTTTGCCTTTGTTCTTCTAAAGTACTAGCACTTCCATGTTAACTTGACCTTGGTTTTATGAGGTTTTTGAGACCTTCGGGACTTTCTCCTTGTCAAGAAGCTCCTCACTTCCGTGACTTCTTCCTTGTTTTATTGTCCAGTCCTCGTCGACCCACTGGGACTTCATGCACCTACTTGTCTGGCGTTCAGTCTTAGTGACTCATTGGAACTTCCTTTGCTTAGTGTTTGGTCCTCGAGTCATTGAGTCTTGTTTTACTTAGCATTCGATCCTCGACTTGTTGGAACTTCTTTTACCTAGCATTCGTTCCTTGATTTGTTAGGACTTCCTTGGCCTAATGTCCGATCCTCGTGACCCCCACTAGAACTTTCCTCCTTGCTTGTAGACTTGACATTCATGTGAGACAAATAACATGTCTAATGTAAACATGCTCAAATATCAAAATCATGTGCACACACATTCTAGGCATGATTGCATCACTCAAGATTGATAATTTTATAGAATAGAATATCAAGAGTTATTCTGAATAATTTGCATCAAATTCCACTTCATAAAAATTAATAGGAGGAACAATTGATATGGTTACAATTATCCATTAATTCTAAAGGTACTTTGAGATAATCGATAGTGGGAACACCATTTTAATCCATCTTGTCTATGTTTAGCTAATGAAAAACATGTGTCTAAATAGTTGAAACCATTAAGGACATGTTAGATCACTTGGACATCCTGGCAATATGGAGCATTGTTATTGAACAGACTTATTTTAAGGTCTAAAAGGAGAGTTGGGATACATGAAAAGAGACTTTTAGAAGCATTCGAGAGTTGTGACAATGTTCTACAGTATTCTGGGCAACAACAAGCATCTCTTCGAACAAATAGTCACCACTTCAAAAAACAATCATCATTCTAGACTAGATTCCCTTTAGCCCCATTTTGCTCAAACAGCTCCACCAAATCTTGCAGCATAGCTTTCCCATAGCCCTCACTACCAGTTAAGCCAAACAATCAAACTCCCAAAAGATAAGAACCGAGTACAAAGAGTAAATAACTCTTCTATCTCACCTTATAGATTGAAATCTATCCCTAGGTGAAGAAGTGCTACCAGCAGAGCTCAAACCTTTAATTGAGACTTTCTATCTCCTTGATTATCTTTAGCACTCTTGTGTGAGTACGAGAATCTTTTTTGCAAGTGTTCTAATACCAAATGACAACCAAATATCTTTTAAATCATGGTTTGAATGGTCACAAAAAGTAGTCTACGGAACGAACTTAAGTTGACCTCAATAAACATCAGGCCAACCTACCTAAAGAATTTGACTGTTACGATCCAACAATTTGATATTAGGCCAATCTAATAAGTGCTTTGGTTGCCACCGCCAACCTTAGGTTGACCTACTTTCAAATAAAAAGTTAGCTCTGCAAATTCTACTACTTAGGTTGACCTACCAAGTAAATTGACCTACCTTCAAATATATATGTTGACCTATCAACTAGCTAGGTTACCCTACCTTCAATCGAAAGGGTAGATATCTAGGATGTCTCTTCTAGATCACTCCAACAAACCTGTAGTTCACCCTAGAACCCTAAGACATAATGCTAAAGCTATCTAAATCCTTCTAGTTCCTCTTTCCATTTAGCATTGCATTTTGTTCAACTTCGAAGCTGATGAGACTTGATCCAAACACATTAGTAAATTACTAAGTATAAATAGACTCAATTAGCTATGCTTTGTAGGTAAGAAACCTTCCATAGACACTATCATTTATCTGAACACTTATCTATCCAAAATGATGCAGTACATGAGTTGTCTACAGCTGATCTTCAAAGTTGATAACGTACATCAACCACATAGTGTCGTGTTTGTTCTATGAACACTTTAATCAAAATTCGCATTGAATGGATTTAAGAAAGATAAGTAAAGATGTCTACAAGTCTGACAATGATATTAGTTCAAACCATCAAGCTTAAGTTTGTTAAACTCCAAAGTGATGTGAAGTCCTTTCATAATCAGTTATACCCCATCAAAAAGCCATCTCTCTTTTGCATATTCTAGTTTAACTTTAGTTAGATATTGTCTTATGACTCATATTTGTCCACTCATTTTGCAGCACATATACCTTTGTACTTGTATCCCTTTTTGAATACAACTAGTAAAACAAGGCCATTCGAGTTTCTAAGGTTGACCAGCTTGGGAGTTATCGGCGCCCTTGTGAAGGTATCTTCTATTTTCACTCTACCTATGCTCTCTGTTTCAGAACAAGATGAGTTTATTTGATAGCCTTGAATTTTTTAAATGAGAAAGTTATGAACTCATTAACTATCTCAATTGCAGGTAGATGAAACTGAGGTCATTGGATTTCTTCTCCGAACAGAGATAATTCCATTGTGTCTGCGCACAATGGAGATGGGTAGTGAACTCTCGAAAACCGTATGTGATCCAAGTTATAACCTATTCTTATCGAAGAAATGTGATAAATTACTGTTACCTTTTCATGTTTTTGTTACATTGCTTTGTTTCTTTTTAATAAGGGAATGCTATGTTTCCACTTCGTGTACATTAAGAACTATATGAATACTAAAAAAACATTGACATGTTGGAACTAAACACTGTACTTATTTGTTATTTTTTACTTGTATTTTATCAAACAATACCATTCAATTTTATTAATAGTTTTATCTTGTGTACATGTTTTTGTAGAATGTGTGTATTTAACTTATGTGCATACATGTCCATTGGATAAATGTGTTGTTCTATGGCTTCTATTATGAATTTTATGACGAAGATGCAAGATTTTCAGTATTTAGTTGGTAACTTGTAATGCGCTTATCTTATTTGGAAGTATTTGTGAAATCTCAGTTCAATTTGGTATCTTGTCCTTTTTGTAGGTTGCAACTTTTATTGTCCAGAAGATATTGTTGGATGATGTTGGGCTGGGCTACATTTGTGCTACTTCAGAACGATTTTGCGCTGTAGGCCAAGTACTTGGATCCATGGTCACATCACTTGCTGGAAGACCATCAGCGAGATTACTGAAGCATATAATTCGTTGTTACCTCAGGCTTTCAGAGCACCGAAGGTATGCTTTGTTAGGCATGCTTTTTAGCTGGTAGAAAGGTGCTTTTGGACGTTCAAGATTAACCAATAAGTTTAACCTCTTCTCTTCAATAAGTTTGTGATGCTTATTGAGAGTTTTATCCCAGTTGATAGTTTGTCTAAAATGTCTGACATGCTAATCAACCAAATTAATTTGTTCATTTGCAGGGCATGTGAAAATTTGATCAAGTATCTTCCTGATATTCTAAAAGATGGTTCAATTAACAGTTATCTTCATGTAAGTGTTGTTGCTACTTCTCTTTCTTTTTCTTTTTTTAAACTCGCCAAAATGTATTTATAAGAGATATATTTCCACAAATACAAGATTTAGTTTCTAAATCCACATTAGAAAAGAAAGGAATATGAGAAATAGAATATTGATGCAAGAAAGTCCTAGCCTCAAAACACATAAGTGTTGTTGCTACTTCTCTTTCTTTTTCTTTTTTTAAACTTGCCAAAATGTATTTATAAGAGATATTTCCACAAATACAAGATTTAGTTTCTAAATCCACATTAGAAAAGAAAGGAATACGAGAAACAGAATATTGATGCAAGAAAGTCCTAGCCTCAAAAACACAGAATGTCAAAGGAATGGTGGAGACCACTATCAACCGACAAGTATAAACCACCACCTATCCCTGTATAACCAGATAATTTATCTCTTAAATAAGGGTTATTGCACACTTGTATGTAACCAACCTATTCAAATTACGCAATACAGCATTATATGAACATCTACAGAGGCGCACAATTCCCCCAACATTGTATACTGATCATCCAGCATTTGAGTGAGGAGCTTGAGCTTGGTATACTTTGTGAATGATTTTGTTTCTTTGCATCCAGATAACCCAGATCCATCTTTTGCATATAATGTTGAACAGCAGTAATGCAGCTCTAGGTGAGGGAACTTGTTAAGTAGTTAGATATCTAAGTACACTCTTGTTAAAGTCAAAGTCTAGCAATCTTCTTTATCACTGGTTCAAAAGGCTCTAGGCAGCTGTCCAAAGTCCCAAATGGAATCCCAGCTATGTGATTAGTAGGTAAACCATGCTTAAGCATATCCAAAGATCTTTCCTCCTACATAGATGAAAGAAGACATACTGAGGTTTATTCCAAGTCCAGAAGATAATAAAAGCTACAATAATATTTTGAGATGTCTAAGCTCTTGTCCCTGAGCTTCATGATTCGAAATCTTGTACTCTGCCGATGAAACAGCCGAAACATATTGTTCCGTTGAATTACCGAAACTCAATATGACTCACTACAAACAATGTCTCCTTTTGTTTCATCTGCTTCCTCATTCAACTTTCAATTCACCACCGGCACCATGTTGATAGCATATCAGCACAATACCAATTTCAAAAATCAAAACTCTAGCATGACTCAAGATTTTGAACCTTTCTAAGCTTTGACAAGACATCAGTGTCATTGCAAACTGAAGTATGCTTAGAATTTTCAAAGGGATTCTAATGGGTTTAATGCCTTCATTGGTCCATTTGCTCTACTAGAAAATAAGCTTTATGCAATGTCTGTGAGACGAATGAACAATCCAGAAAGAGGATAGTCTGCTCGAGTCCCTTCTATTTTTAAACCAAGTTTCATGCTTACACTGAATCTATTGCCTTGTGACACTAACCAAAGAATCTCAGAAGCACACATGGTAAACTTTTGCATCTTTACCTTGCAAAAAGGCAAATTGGAAATAATTTGCTTTTTTGTTACGTGTTGTAAGCTCTTTGCCAACACTTTGGATATTGGCTAGAGCAATCAATGTTCTAGAGTCATGTTGAAAATCTTGCAGTGTTGTACGTCCATCTTTAGGGAGTTGAGGGTAAATATTATTAATTATGTCCATTTTTTTTCTTCCAAAAAACGATAGTGAATAACTTGGTTCACTTGGATTTCTTAATATGCAGAATGGTTTCACAAAGCAAATTAATGGCTAGTTCTAAGCTTATTAGGGGCATCTAATACAATATCTTCAACAGCAGTAACTTGGATATAGTAATCAGCTAAATGATGTTTCCAATAGATGGCTAGCAAGAAACTATAAAAGGTGCTACCAATTGAGTTCCCTAGCCATAGCCCACACTATTGGTCTACTAACTGCATTATAGTATAGCTAAGGTTAGCATGAATTTTCAATCTACCATCGTAACAACAAAGGCCCAAGTACTTCATTAACTGAAAAGTTATTTGTATCTCCTTTTAGCTAGCTCTGGAATTCCATTCCTAAAGCAAATCATCCCACTTTTTAGAACATATCAAATAGAACGGTCATTCTTTCTTAATGTTATTTCATACCTAAGGATCCATAAAATGTACAACCATCCTTGAATTAGTGTTCCCAATATTTGCATATTGTTTGATGCCCACCGAGATCCAACTGTGCCACACTGACAGCCGAAAGAGGTGTGATATGATTGTTGAGCCTGCCAGGAATAACATTTCAGCCCATCTAGGTGCTCAGTAGCCAAAGAATAGATGCTCTACTGTTTCCAAACATGAATGATCATCTGAGAACAGAAGATAAATAACATAGCGCAATGATATTCCTTTCTGGTTGAGTTTCACTTTTGTATTCACTTTACTTTGCAAAGCTAGTTATGCAAGGATTTGAAATTTCTACTGGGCTTAAGAGTGCTGAACAAAACCATTAGATCTGTGTGTGCACGCCAAAGCCTCATCAAGAAAATCCCATCAGTATTCCACCGCCAGTTGGTATTTATTATTTTTCTTCATATGGGCCAAGTTGCTCCGCACTTATAATTAGCTCCAACATATCTTGGCTATCCATGGGTTTGTTGAAAGTTAGCCCCATTGCCGGCTGAGAAAAAAGAAAACATCTTTAAAGTGATCCCTTTAAGAATTGCTGAATAAAGAAATAGCAAGTTATCTTTTATTACCTCCCAAGCTCCTATTAGAATTTATTTGTGCTTGCCTAGTTATAGTACTGATGGTCAGTTTACTTCAGTAAAAAGGAGCCAAATTGGAGGGAAGGGAAAGATAACAAGAAACTATTCCACTGTTGATTAAGATGGCCTGTGAAGTAGCAAGTAGTGATAATTGAAAGAAGCACTTTGTCAATAATAATAATATATGTTAAACGAATCAACCAACTTCAGCCATTGCATTTCAAATAACCATTCATCTGTGAACTCTTTCTCTATAGACAACTCAAATCTATAAGCAACTTCTGTTCCGGCTTTAATTTGATCCTGCCCATTTTGCATAATTTTAGTTTCCTTGTTAGCATGTTAGACATTTGAATTATTCTAATGGATTTGTATTTATTCATTTGTTGGTAGTAAACATGTTGTCGTTAAATCTTTTGAGTGCTTGTAGGATGATCCTGGAACTCGACACTGGCTTCAACAACTACTACACAATGTTAACACAGCTAACCGAGCAGCTAATCTTCAGGGAGGACTTGATCACATTATTGGAAGTTAGGATGTCAAGGATGGACGAATTTGATTCAGTTATAGTTATTCCCGTTTGATTTTTTTTCTTTTGCAAATTAGCATTTTAGGTATGATACATAATTTATCTCTTCATATTTTTGATAACCTCTAATTTTTTTCCCTATTGGATGGTGCAATATTTATACCATTTCTTGGAGATGAGGATAAAATTGTAAGTAATCATGAAATTATTGAAATTAAGTGGATATGAGTATTGTGCTCCTAAATGTTATGCCACATGACTATTTATTTTAATTAAAATTTAAATTTCAATAAATGAATTAAAGTTTGTTTATGTAATAAATGATTCAAAAAAACATTATATAAAAATTTTATCCAAAACTAGATGAATGTGGATGTAACAATTTTAAAATTGGTTATATTTTTTAATTTAAAATTTATTTTTTTGAAAAAAGAAATTTATTTTTAAATGTATAGAATTTATGTTACTTTATTCTTTATTATTTTTTAAAAAATTTAAATTTATGATAAATTTCTTAAATTTAAAATCTTTTATTTTTAATTTTTAGATAATTTATTAAATTTATAATTCATGTAATAATTTTTCTAAATTTATAACAAAATATTCCTTTATTTTTTTATGTTTTAAATTTGATAGTTTTAAATATTTTTAAATTATTAAATATGTAGTTACGAGTAAAATTTTTGAACTAGTCTTTACCTTCCAATGCAAGCTAATTGCTACAATTAACTTTGCATTAGATTTTTCTTCGAGGAGAGTGAAGATTTATTTATTTTTATCAAGTTTGTTTGAAATTGTAAGTTGAGTTTAAAATTTTTATTACGGCAATTAAAGGACCTATTGAAAGTCGTCAAATTCTCAAAAAGGCATATTTATTTTCATATTCTCAAAAGGCATATTTATTTTCGATAATCGCCTTTAGTCTTCAACTAAAGTAAAAAAATTAATTTTCTTTATTGGAATCATTATTTCATTAGGAAGTTTCATATAAAAGTTATTGATGATTTAAAAAATTTATTTATTTTTTAAATTTACATCATTAAACTCAGGACAATCTCCTATATTTATCCATATTTTTTTTAATTTTAAAATTTTAATAAAAATTTAAAAAGAAAAAAGAAGATTAGTAAAATATTATAAAATTAAATGAACATTAATAAAAATAAAAAATATTTTTATTATTAATTTTTTAATAGTCAATTATAAGAGGAAAATAAAACAAAATCAAAAAAATTTAAATAACTAAAAATAATAAATTATTTTAGTGTTGGTTTTTAAGAGTAGGTGTTGTTATTCGAAGAATAGAGACATAATTCTTTTTGATGAAAAGGTAAAAATATATCATTAAAGAAAAAAACATAACTATACAAAAAGTACTTAAGACTCCAACTGATGTCATGTCTTACAAACTATCAGATTTGAGTAGCCATCATAGGTATACTGTACACATGCTCACATGGGTATCATTATTATCCGTGTATCTCATGCTAACATGCGCGTAGGGGCAAAACTTAACCAATACCAGCTACCCCTTCCCGCCATCATTGTCAGAAGTCACTGGGCGCCCGATTGTCGTAGGCGCTGCCATAGAAGTCCCCTCCATCATCTGTCTCAGCCATAGAGTCACAATCTTCGTCCCTTGTCCCTTCCAGCAGCATGCACCGCTAGTGTCCACGATAGTTAGCAGACCTACTGAGAGGCCTGGTATCACTGTCACACTCTACCGATTGCCTGTTGTCATAAGCTCTGCCACAGAAATCCTGCCATCATTTGCTGCAGCCACGCAGTCACAGTCGCCCGCCATCATCTCCCCAGTAACGTGCTCCTCCAGTGTCCAAGAATGTCAGCAGTCCTGCCAAGAGCTCTACATGTCGCATGTGTCATCATCGTCTGTCTGTGCCATCGATATGCGCATTTTTAGCAAGTGGCCAGCTAATAATAGATTTGTTGTCTTTACCACAGTTGTTTACTATGGACTAGATAGATCATCTTGGTGGATTTATTCACCCTTTTAGTTTTTTTTGATAAAGTCTTAGCTATAAATGGATTTAAGATGTCTTTATCGCGAGCCGTTTGTTATGGATTAGATAAGCTTTTTTGGTAGATCTATTCACCCTCATAGACTTTTAGGCAAAACCATATTCATAAACGGATTTGAAGCGTCTTTATAGCGATCTGTTTGTTACAGACTAGATAGACCATCAAAGGTGGATTCATTCACTTTTTTTTCCTTGAGACCATGAATATGCATGTCTCTACCTACTATCCTATGTGGGCAATAATGTAGAAATTCATATATGTATGTATAGATGTATGAGGAGTCCATGATTATGTAGGTGTCTCTACTTATCTATCCTATGTGTGTAGTAATGCAAAAATGCACATATGTATGTATAGATGTAAGATGAGGCACTATCCCAAAAAACCAACATGCCCCAACAATAGTAGTGCCCCTCTTCCTTACATGCCCAAAATATGTTCCCATGCATGCCCAAGGTGAGTGTCAGTGATTATATGTGTAGATATATATACTAGAGAAATATCCAAAATACTACATGCCCTAAAAGATGCTACCCCTGCTATAGTACCTGATCAGAGCAGATGTCAAACATCTGGTAGACATGCATTTGGACCTTCTGAATGACCGCCTCCGCATCTAGCCTCCTCCCCTCATGCATGCTGCGATTCCTTGCACTCCATATATGATGTACTAGTGCTACCATGGCAAGGCAATGCGTTGTAGTTATGATGGATGCCCCCTATACTGCCGTCGGAAGGTCCACAACATGCTCTGGTACGTGGCCATCTTCAGCCTTATCTATAGCCACACTCAAATCCACCCCATAAGCTAGTTGATGGGGCCAAACTGGAAGAAAATGTGCTCCAAAGTCTCCTCCTCCTGCCAGCAGAAAGTGCAACATCAGTCCTCCAAGTAGTCCTGCCTAGCACGCATTGGTAGTCTCCCATGAACTAGGAGCCATAATGTAAAAGCGTGGCTCGGCTGAATAGATCTCCGCTAGACCATCTTAACCCAAGGCTATCTAATGTTTTGTTGATTTCACAGAATGATGTTGGTTTGTGAGAATTGATATGCTCCCGCAAGAGTACGATTGTCGTCAAGTAATAAAAGATATCGAACCACAGAGATGGTGAAAATAATCACTAGACTAGCACAAAAAGAGTTGCGAACGAATGATTTTTGGTGTTGAGGCAAGAAAGAAGGAGAATTGAAGGACCTAATCCTCAAACGAAAGGGAATCAACTATATGACAGGTATGGAAAACGATCCTAAGACTTCAGATTCCTCGAGATTATGGCTGATAGTATCATGGATGTTTTGCTATTCCTTAATGTTTATATCAATGTAGGGATTCTAACCAAGCTACCCAATTAGATCTTGTCAGACTTCATCAGAATTAAATCATGAATCTTTAATGTTATGATCACTAGTTCGAGATGATACCTTGATAGCCTGGTTCTGTAGCTTTTCCACTATCACCGGGCACTCCGACAATACTACTGGTATTTTACCCTTTGTCACCGAGTACCCAATTAAGGACCTCTTCCTAGTAATCAATAACCGTTAGTTATCCCTCATGAGAATTTATTACAACTTAAGAATCTCCTCGGAAAGTCTGATTAAAAAGGTTCACCTCCTGTCACAAGGCACCCCGGTCATACGATCCTAAGATTTCCTATAAATCGTAATTCACTCCCATCCATATGAAATCAAACCTTCAAAATATCACCAAATACACACGAGACACAATTCCATATAACAAAGTATAAGCATGTCATAGAAGATAGCAAATACAAATCCATCGAATACAATCATCCGTTACATCTCAATTCCTCCTACATCCTAGAATTTAAGAGATCTACTCTATGACGGAGGGGATACAATTGAAGAAGGAAGAGGAAGAATTCATCTTTATTTCAAAATCTAAGAAAGAAAAAGGAAAAGGACTTATCAATATGTGCAGATCTTCCTTGAATTGTAATCTCTTCATTGGTGGTGGATGAAAGCGCGGAGTAGCCTCTAGAAGATGGATGTGATGGCGAATTTTCCTTTGGAATGTAGTTACGGCGCCTCCTTGTAGTCCTCTGACGGCTCCCCCCAAAAGGGTTTCGAAAAGATGTTTAAATAGACTCCTCGCGTGACATGGCCATGTTTCGTGGAACGACACAGTCATGTTTAATGGAACGAGCGAAGAACTTGGCCCTAACTCCCCGCAGGCACGGCCCGAAGTAGGCCCTGTTATGAGAGATAGGCACGCCCTCCAGCTGCTGTGGTTTTGTTTCTAGGGCATGGCAGTGCCTTGTAGGCACGGCCGAGAGCTGGCTTGCTTCTGAGTTAAGAGCACAACCATGCTTGGTGGCACAATCTGGGATAGCTGCCCTTCATTTTGTCATGTTTCACATCGATTTCCATCCTACAAATGCAAAAGTACGAGAGCAGACCTCTGAACTAGGAAATAGAGAAAATATGCCTAATGCATGAATAAAGGATGTGACAAACATAGAGTATTAACATGAAAATGCATAAAGATGTCCAATAAAAGTAGTAAAAATATATACATACCCTACACACATCACACCACAGACTTAAACTTTTGCTTGTCCTCAAGTAAAACATGCTTCTAGATGCAAGTAAAAATACATGGCAGCATTATAATTCTTAGCACATCAATCCAATCCTATCAAAGCCTAACAATGGTGAGCATGATATTCGAAATCATTAAGATAAGACCTAAGAATAAGTTCTCCATGCACAGTGCAAAAAGTGACCTTGGTCCATTCGGTATCAAAATCCTACTTAAAGTCAAGTCATCATGCTACCATGTTCCTAATTATTCCTGACCTTAGACACTTACTTGCCACAGGCTAGGGTTATCCCTTCCATTGCACAAGGTCTCAAAGGATTATCTCAAGATCAAGAGAAACATAACAATTATTTCCTCAGCAACCCTTATCGGTCTCAAAGGGGTAATTGACAAGTTTCCACTCATGAAACTATTTTTTATCCCCTTTATTTTCTTTATTTTCTCTTTTTCATTCATTTTTTTATTGTAGATGCTTTTGAAATTAGAGAAGCGTTTGAGTTTGAAGCATTACTTTATTTTTGGGGTTCAAGATTTTTTCAAATGAGTTGACATGACTTGAGTTGGTCCAATAACCAAAATGCAATGGAAGGTCACTTTGGAAACACTAGTACTAGTTCGATCTCATGAATCATGACTAATTTCAGAATTAATCTACCTCCTAGATTAGGCATAAGTGAAAAATATCCTTAGATTAGGTCATGTCTCAACTTTCTCAAGATATGTTAGCTCACTCCTGTTATGGTAGATAGGAAAAGACATAACACCTAGAATACTAGCCATGAGTATCAAAACAATCATCGAGAGAAGAAGTGCTAGCATTTTTACAAAAGGATAAACTTCTAAGATGTTGTTCGTGATTATTGACATGCTATCTACCATGAACTACTAAAATAAATTTTAAAGCAAAATTCAAAATAAATTTAAAAGTAAATTACAAAAAAAATTCAAAATAAAATACAGTTTATTTATGTACAATGCTTACCTTCCCCAAACTTAGCTTGTTCAGTGTCCTCCACATTTTTATGGAGGAGGAGGCATGTTTAAAGGTATCAATTCAGGTGCTTCGTCCCACGGTTTTAATTCTTTTGGGAACAAAGAGGATAATAGAGGGAATTCTGGAAGATTAGACAATTTCAGAAATGGAAAGTTATTAAACCATTCTTTAGTTCTCCTTAAATGTGCATGAAATTGGTACATGTTATCAATTTGTTCCCCAATCCCTCTCATCATGTCTCTAAAATCCTCTCTCCTTTCCCACTCTTCCTATTGTTTTACCATTAATTCCTTGGCCATCCTATGATTTTCCTCCTTAATGAACAATTGTCTCAATTGATTAAACTGATCTTCACTAATATTATCTTGTTGTTCCAAAAGATTTTTAATAGAGTCATGATCGGTATGCAAAGTGTCAAGGATTGAATGAAAGGTTGAAAAATCAAATGTATTTGAAGAGAATCTTTTTGTAAATGTTCTAGATATACGAGCGACACTTGTTGGTATTGGGAACTTCATGACATTCGTCATTGCCCAATTTCTTTGTCCAAAATGTTTGTCAATGGGATATTAGATAGTTTTAGATGATGTTGACCATTTAGAAATAAACTATACCTATTATCATCTCGTTGAATCAATTTCATTGCTATACAACAGTCAATGTTAATATTAGAATTTCCCTTTACTATCTCGAGTTCCTCTAAATCCAATCCTAGCATCAATGTTATTCTAGTGATCAATCCTCCCAGAACAATAGGGCTTGAAAAATAAGGGAGTGACATGTTTATTAAGTGAATTAAGAAATGATATCTAGTATCAATTTGATATTCTCCCATCATAGCCCCCAAACAAAGAAGTTCATCTCAACACACCACTTTATTATTTTCTCCTCTTGCAAATATAGTGTGTTTCATCAATAAGAGTATATATTTAAACATAGGATTAGCTACACAAGAAACTCTAGATGAGGAAAGATAGAACCTATCTTTACTCCCTAATTGATTCCATAGATAATTTGGGCAAAAATCATTGGGTATTTCTCTAGTACCACCATATGGTAGATCAAAGGTAGCGTTGAAATCATTAAAAGTCCATGTCACTACAAGAAAAAAAGGATTTCCCGGCGGTTTAAAAATCGTTGAGCGGCGGTTTGGAACCGCCGCAAAATCATTTCCCGGCGGTTTACCAAACCGCCGCTGATACCGGTGTCGTTAAACCATTTAGCGGCGGTTTTAGAGAACCGCTGGAATAACCGCCACTAAAGTAGATTTCTCGGCGGTTGTTTTTACGGCGGTTCGAAATATTTCCCGGCGGTTTGTTTAGTGGCGGTTAAAAATGATTTCCCGGCGGTTGTTTTTTGCGGTGGTTCAAAATAATTTCCCGGCGGTTCTTTTACCGGCGGTTCGAAATACTTTCCCGGCGGTTTCCCAAAACCGCCGCGTAATGGTTTCCCGGCGGTTTCCCAAAACCGCCGCGAAATGGTTTCCCGGCGGTTTGCTAAAACTGCCGCGAAATAATTTCCCGACAGTTTAAGCTTTGAGTGTGCAATTACAGAATTTTCAGCATGCAATGGTTTTTATAAATAAATAAAAAAATTAAACCAAAAATTGTAATAAATAAAAAATTTTATTTGCATTAATTTCTTACAAAACTAGTGAACAAATATGAGTCATTACACACGGATATCAAAGTTGTCAGATGTCAAATACAATGAATTTAGGTTAAAAAAATTGAAACTTTGCTTGGTTACAAAAAAACTGAGAAATCTCTCTAACTTTCTCAGATGTCAAATCCTAGAAATAGATCCCTCGCTTTTCCTTCAACCAGGTTGCAAATTCGTTACTTTTTGAAAAGTAGTCATCTTTGGAGCGCTCTTCAAACTTGTAAAGTAGTCATGCCTGCACAAGTACAAAAAAAAAATTAGAAGAGACAAACTATAACCTAAAGATCACTGAAATGAATGCTATTGTTTATCACAAAATTATGGACATTCCGTTGACACTACTAAGAACAAACAAACGTGTCAACAATAAAAAACTCTACAGCAACATGGACTTGTAAATCTGGAACTTCTAAAAGATAAATCAAGTAAAGCTAAAACAAGTAGGAGGATTGTAAACAGGTAAGAAACAAGACATATCATTTAAGGTTACCTTAGATTTCAATTTTGCTACCTTCTCCTCTGTGCTCTTCAGAGCTTCTCCATAGATGTAGATCAACTAAAACAATGGAATAGTTAAATTAAACAAGATCGAAATTGCTTAAATTAATGAAGACCGAACGGTCGATGGAGTGGATATTTAGCATGAAAGGAATAACTTACTTTATCTATCTCATCTGGAGTAATAATATAGGGAGGGGACATCATTATGCTGTCCCCAGCAACTCTAATTAGCATTCCGCGCTTTTCACATTCTGATCCGAAGATCGCACCTACACCTGAAATCAGCAGAAAACTTATTGAAAAAATAGATCACAAGGCATCTAAAACAGAAGAAAATTGTAAACTAGGCATTGAACATACCCCACTCAGCAGGAAATGGTTCATTAGGTAACTTGTTGTTAGTGAACTCAGTTCCAAGAATCAAACCAATCCCGCGTATCTACAGAAAAATAGTTGTCTCCACAAACTCTAAAATGGAAACTTAAAAACAAGCAAGAATAGACACCAATGTCGATAGGATTGGTGATTCAAGGATAATATAGCCACACGGTTCCTACTAAAATGTGTACCTCCCCAATGATGGGGCTATCTGAAAAAGCTTTGATGCCCTCTTGGAACTTTGGAGCAATGGCTTGCACTATCTCAGTAATGTTTCTTTCCCTGCAAAATATGAGACTATATTAAATTTCTGAAATAATCAAAATATGATCAGTAGAATCATGTCCAGTTGTAAGTATTTTTCCAGTATATAAAGATTACCCTTCAACTTATTATTTATTACCTTTTGTTCACTATTAGCTGCCAACATTATACAGCATTTTTCAGTTAGTATCAGCATTATGAGATGAGATGAGAGATATTAGAGAAAGGTTATTAGAAAATACACAGTAGGATTAGAAGCTCTTAGTTTAGATTCTGATATAACCTGGTAAGCTAAATGGAAGAAAACATTTGCTAAAACCATTTCCAATTATTAGGAAACTATGACTAGTTAATGATGCATCAGTCACCAATTGAAGATGGAAAAGAGAATGCATACTTATAAATTTTAAGAGTTTCTAAAGCAACAGCGCAGGAGACTGGATGACCCGAATATGTGAATCCATGAGAAAATGAACCTAAAAAAGACCAATAAGGTTTAAAATGTGAAAATCATTGTATTTTAGCTGGTAATCAGTAATAAATGATGACACAATCTATTTCAATCTGATTGGTTATAATCATACCGAGTTTGTTACTTTGAGAATATATAACATCTACAATTTCTGGGCTAACAAGTATTGCACCTATTGGCAAGTATGCTGATGAAAGAGCCTGCAATATAAAGAAACTTTATGCTTGTAACTGGACATTGAATTGATTATACTTTGGAACTAAAAAGAAGATTATAGTTTAAACTCACTTTAGCAATGGAGACAAGATCAGGCTTGATATTGTATTTGTCACATCCAAACATTGTCCCTAATCTTCCAAAAGCAGTAATGACCTGAACATATATAAAACAATTTGATATTAAATTGTTTTGGAGTGTTTAATGTCTTTTCTCAATGAAAAATCTTCCATTGTTTTCATTAGATAGGAACGAGTACATAAATTTTCTCAAAGAAGTTAGGAGTTAAGAACCTCATCGGCAATAAATAATATATCATACTTCTTCAGAACAGCTTGAACCTATGGAAAGATCAAAAAGGAAAAGATGTGCATCAAATCAAAAGACAGCAAGAGAAATATACAGCATATATAGTTGTGTCTATATTGTAAAAGAAACAGAAGAAAAAATTATGAATCTCAGACAATGGATATATACTACGAAGCTAATATGGATTAACCAATAAAACTAGTAGCAAGTGGCTAAACCCATTGAAAGTAAATATATTATCCATTATTTCCACAAGTGGATGCAGCAGACTCACTGTACACTAAGATCTAAGGAAAATAAGAAGATGGGATCCATATGCTTCTTTGCTGAAAAGGTTTTTATCTTCGCTGAGAATAATGCAAGAAAACAAAAAATTGAAGAAAAACTATAAAACATTGCAAAAAATAGTTAGGGTTCGTGCGGAGAGGAAGTCTCGGCGGCGAAGTCTCTGCACAGACTGGGTGGAAGGCTCGGCGGCAAGCAATCGCAGGAAGCCGGAGAGGAAGTTTAGGGGTTCGTGCAGACTGGGTGGAGGCTCGACGGCAAGCAATCGCAGGAAGCCGGAGAGGAAGTTTAGGGTTCGTGCGAGAGGGAGCCGCGGCGTCCGGAGAGGAAGCCTCGGCGGCAAGCAATCGCAGGAAGCTGGAGAGGAAGTTTAGGGTTCGGGCGAGAGGGAGCCGCGGCGTCCGGAGAGGAAGTCTCGGCGGCGAACGCTCGGCGGCAAGCAATCGCAGGAAGTAGGGTTCGGGCGAGAGGGAACCGCGGCGTGATTATTATCTATGCCAAGCAATCGCATGTGCAGAGACTTCGCCGGCGGCAAGAAATCGCATGTGTAGTTTTCATTTAGCAATCTAAAGCTAATTTTTTCATTTTCATGTTTGCTTTCAATCACAATGGTACTAAGAAATTCTAAAACTAACCTAGGGTATGTGGGGTAATCCATGGTCATAAAATTCGTCCATCCTACTCTCTCTAACAATAAATTAATATCATTATCTATGCCAAGCAATTTTAAAGCATGCCAGTGTAGGTATTTAGTGCAAGAAATTTTGCGACTAGCCAAAGCATTAAATCTTAATCTATGTTCCATTTCGTCAAAAATAATACCATATCGTGATTCGTTACCTTTGTGTGAAGCCCCCCTCCTTTTGATAGTGTTTCCTTCCTTGTTTCCTTCTTCTTTTCGATCTTCCTCAACATTCTTCAAGTGCAAGGAAAACCTAGGTGAGCCTTTATGAATGAGGGAGAAAGAAAAATGGAATGGATTGGGAAGAGGAGAGGAAAAGAGGTTTGAAGGTGGAGAGACATGGTCGTGTGAGGTTAGGGCACACCTTGTGAAATTAGGGCACGCACGGCCATGTGCGTTTTATTGCAGACGAGGCATGACCTGCAAAAGTCGGCTTTCTGTGGGCGAGATAAGCCCGTGCCTAGGTGGCACGGCTGGTTGAAGGCGTGGATCTATGGTAGAGGCATGACCGTGCCCAAGTGGCACGACCTCAAGAAGTTACGGCTCTGTGAAGGGAACACGACCATGTCTGTGAGACACAATTTCAAATGGGTGTGTCGCTGAGAAGAAGGCACGACCGTGTTTGGAGACACAGCCTACAGAAGTTGACATTCTGTTTAGGAGACATAGCCGTGTCTCATGACACAACCTCAAAAAGGTGTGGTTATGTGGAGGAGACACAGGCATGCTTAGTGGACACGACCTTACTGTATTTGGTGTTTAGCCCCAAAATTTCCTGTAAACAGAAGAAAAATCTATAACTATCTTGTAAAAACAATCAAAAAGAAAATATAAAAACTCTTGGGTTGCCTCCCAAGAAGAGCTTGTTTAAGGTCTTTAGCTCGACCCCTTTTTGCACAAATCTGGTGGGCATGACTCGATTAGGAGATAATCCTCTTTTTCTTGGAAAGGCATCCCCAGGAAATATTTCTTTAGTCTCTGTCCATTAACTCTGTTCATTCCAGATTCCTCATCCCATATATCTACAGCTCCATTGGGGTAGACCTTGAGAATTTTATAGGGTCTAGACTCTTGATTTTAATTTTTTCGAAAAAAGTTTGAGTTTGGAATTGAATAGCAACACCATGTCTCTTCCTGAAATTCTCTTTATACCATGTGTTTGTCATGTCATTTCTTTATTCTTTCTTTATAAGACTTTGCTTGCTCATAGGCATCCATTCGTATTTCTTCTAATTCTCCAATTTGTTGTTTCCTTTTTTCCCCCAGCTGCTTGTAAATCTAGGTTTAAATGTTGTATTGCCCAATAAGCTCTATGCTCCAACTCCACCGGCAAATGACAGGCTTTTTCGTACACTAAACGAAATGGTGTCATTCCAATAGGGGTTTTATAAGCTGTTCGGTAAGCCCAAAGTGCATCGTCAAGCTTTAACGTCCAATCCTTCCTAGATAGGGATACAGTTTTTTTCAATATTTATTTTATCTCTCTGTTTGAAACTTCCACCTGTCCGCTGGTTTGTGGATGATAAGGTGTTGCCACTTTGTGTCTTACTCCATATTTGATCAATAGTTTCTTGAATTATTTTTCTATGAAGTGCGATCCCCCATCACTGATTACTATTTTAGGGACTCCAAACTTAGGAAATATATTCTTCTTGAACATCTTGATCACTGTGGCACCATCACATTTAGGAGAAGCGATAGCTTCGACCCATTTAGACACATAATCTACTGCTACGAGGATGTAATTATTTCCACAAGATGATGGAAAAGGTCCCATAAAGTCTATTCCCCAGACATCAAAAAGTTCAACTTCTAAAATAGAGTTCTGGGGCATTTCGTGGCGTTTGGAGATATTACTTATCCTTTGGCAACTATCGCAGTGAATAACGAATTCTCTAGCATCCTTGAAGATATTCGGCCAATAAAATCCTACTTGCAAAACTTTTGTCACTGTTTTCCACCCTCCATGATGTCCCCCATATGGTGATGAATGACAATGATGTAGTATTTGCTCCATCTCTTCCTCGGGCATGCATCTACGAATTATAGTATCCCCACATTTCTTATAGAGATAAGGATCATCCCAAATATAATGTCTAACCTCCCAAAGAAACCTTTTCTTTTGCTGATAACATAAATTTTGTGGTAGAATATCGCATGCCAACAAATTAGCCATATATGCATACCAAGGTGCCTTCGTACTCGTGATTGCCATGAGATATTCATCTAGAAAATTGTCAATAAAATCCACCTGATTAGTCTTGGCTTAGCATCTTTCTTGTTGTACAAATATCGGATTGTTGCATGGTCAGTATACACTATCACCTTTGATCCCACTAGATAAGATCTGAATTTGTCAAATGCAAAGACAACGACTAGAAGTTCTTTCTCTGTAGTAGCATAGTTAATTTATGCTTCATCCAATGTTTTACTAGCATAGTAGACAGCATGTAACACTTTATCCTTCCTCTGTCCCAAGACTACTCCTACAACATAGTTACTAGCATCGCACATGATTTTAAATGGTAACTTCAAATCTGGTGCTTACATTATATGTGCAATTACTAGGGCCTTCTTGATGGTGTGAAAAACTTCCAGGCATGCTTGATCAAAGTGGAATTCTACATCTTTAATCAAAAGATATGTCAATGACTTGGAGATCTTAGAGAAGTCCTTTATAAAATGTCGATAGAATCCTGCATGCCCTAGGAAACTCCTTATTCCTTAGAAAATTTTTGTCCGTCAAGAATTCAATGGAGCAGAATTTCAGAGTTTCGATGTTTGATAATACTGTTGGTGCAAGATGCACTAGATCTTGCCCAGAGTTTCGATGTTTGACGATACACATAGGTCTGGTCAGTTTGACCAAAAGTTAATCCAAACAGGACTTGATGATTGGATATGTGAAAGTGAGTGAAGTCTAGTTAGATGACTAGCGAGAAGTCGTAGTCGGTTAAACTAGACAGTGGAAGTCCTGATCTGGACGATCAGACAGGGAAGTCCTGGTGAGTGAAGCTAGGCAATGGAAGTCCTGATTTGGAGGATCAGGCAGAAGTCTTGGCAGAGTCGAAGGACCAGGTGAAGTCTGGGCTGGTCTGGAGGACCGAGCCGCAGCAAGAAGTCTGGACTAGTCAGGAGGACTAAGTCGCAATAGAAGTCTGGATTGATCTAGAGGATCGAGTCGCAGCAGAAGTCTGGGTTGGTCAGGAGGACCAAACCGCAGCACAAATCCTAGGGGTTGAGGACAGAGCCGAGCAAAAGTCCAACAAGTCAGGAGGACTTGGTTGGCAAAAGTAAATTCTCCTAAGTGGAGTGGGTAAGGGTGCGTTCCCGGAGTGGAATGGTAAGCGTCAGACTAACCCAGGATTTTGGTAGAAATTCAAAGTTAGACCCACAAGGTAAGACTTAGGATTGTTTGTATATTTGCATGTTATTTTGACTAACTTCTTGTGCAGGATCGAAAAATCGAGAAACGCAGAATCCGGGGCAAAAAGGCTAATTTTTGCTCTTGGAGTCGACTCAGATGGTGGCTGGAGTCGATTCAAGCTGAGTCAGCAGAGTTCTGGAAGTCAGTGCCAGTGGCTTTTCACCGTCTGGATTGGAGTCGACTCAGATGGACACTGGAGTCAACTCAGAGTCAAATTCTATCCGGCAGACTCCACATCGGACTGGAGTTGACTCAGCTGGCAGCCTGAGTCGACTCAGGCAGCGGATAACGAGCGAGAATGAACAGTTATCAGGCCACGTCGACTGAAGTCGACCCAGATAAACAGTTGAGTCGACTCAAGCAGGCTATAAAAGAGAAGCAAGTGCACAATCAAGATGTATCAAGATACAAATTCTTCTCTCCAAGTAAAGGCGACTCTGAACGCGAACGGGGCCAGGCACGTGCAACCAGGGAAGATCCAGGAGGAGTACGCGGTGCTCAGACTTCCAGATCGGTGGCTATTTGTTTGGTTACTCTTTTCTTACTTGTCCTTTCCGTTATTAATTTGTATTATTATTTATCAAACTGTAAGACGGGTTTCTCCGCCTCCGAACAAAGTTCGGAAAGGAGACTACTAGTGGATGGGCGCCTCCCGTACATAGGCCTTGGACGTACTAATCCTGGGGGGTTATGAACCAAGTAAAAATTCGTGAGTCCCCTGTGTGTTTTCTAATTCCGCTGCGAGTTTTTGTTTGATAGAACGAAAGATTTTGAAAAGCGATGACACGCTATTCACCCCTTCTAGCGTGTCACATCGATCCTACAAATACACCTAGGTCTGGTCTGTAAAATATGAGAAAAATTTTAGGGTTAATCATAAATAACCCTAATTGGTTATCAAGGTTTAAGAGGATTAATGAAGCCCAATTAGTAGCTAATTAAGCTAATCCCTTTAGCCCAATTAACAACTCAAATAAGGCAGCCCAATTAAGTCAAATTAAAGCCCAACCCAATTGTTATAGGTTAAAGGGTTATTGGCTAAGTTTCGATCCGAAACCCGTTAAGCCACCGTTAAGCCAAAATCCTATAAGAAGCAATAGGAGTCGCGATTTCTTCTTCCCTACCTCGCGATTCTTTCCTCTATTTCTCGCGGCATCCCTCTATTCTTCCTCCTTCGTTCTTGATCGTGCGACCAAGGGCAAAAGCTGCCAGTGCTGACGACAAAGGAGGCCACCGGAGCCAAGGATCTTCAACCTTGGGATCGTTTCATTGGCGACGGTGGAGGAGGCGATCTGATCGATGGTAATCGGTAAGTAATGGATTTTGGTTGGGTGATTGTCTCTTAGGGTTTTCTTGGATCTCCAGCTTGATGTGGAATGGATTTTCAGATTTCTTGGTTCTTGATTGTGGTCGAGAGGGATTTGGATTTTTGGCCGGCAATGGATTAAATCAAATAAAGTGATGGAAGCAAGGAGTTGAGGGAACGATCGGTAAGTAGCTTGATCCTTATGGGTTCTTGGACCTTTGGTTCTATGGATTCCCAAATTTGGGATGGATTCACAGAGTTCTTGGATTTCTGTAAGTCTTGCTCGGCAGCAAGGTGGATGGAGGGTCGACAGCTTGATTGAGCTAAGTTAGGGCAAGAGATTCTAGGGCACGGTTCCATCCAAGGTAAGGATTAAGGATTTCTTAGGTATTTGCCTTGATTGGTTGGTTTGGAATTGCCAATGCTTATAACTATTTGTTTCGGGTGATTTAGCTTATAATTAGGATTAGTTCTTGTTCCATGTGATTCCCAAATTGGTTTCTTGAGAGTTTATTCCATTGAATTTCAAAAGGATTTAATGGGATTGACCTAATGGTTGTGGGTTCAGTAAGATTGAAGTGTTGATTCTCTGAATTATTGAGATCACAGGTTACGAGATTGATAAGACTTATTAGGTTTCAATAGCAAGGATTTCTAAGGAAAAAGGGGCTGCTAGATCGGAGGTAAGCCTTTGAAAATCTTGCATTGCACTTTCTGTTTCGCCCTCCGATCTTTTCGTTGGTTCGGGCAGTCTGCGATGAAATGTCCTTTCCTTCCGCATCTGTAGCATTTCATCTCAGCTTTTCTGGTGGACGACGGTTTTATTTTGCTGACAACTTTCTTTATCTCCGATCGTCTTATTCCGCGCTTGTTCCGGAACATCTCCGGACGAGATTGACTAGCTCTGTAGTTACCTCGTTGTTTGCCTCAGATTTCGACGATTCTGAGTCCTCCGGTATTTTATTCTTATTTTTCTGTTCGGTACCTACAAGCAAAGCAATACCTTTCTCCTGCACTTCCGTATTAGATTGTTCATGAAGTTCAAATTCAAAAAACATATCGTCTAACTTAATTTTCGAAAGATCCCAAGAAACTTTGTATGCATCCACCATGGATGCCCACAAAGTATTTCTCGGAAAGGCTTTCTGGGCGTACTTTATTATGTCGCGGTTCTCCATTTGTTGTCATATTGCATGTAGACCATTGAAAATATCTTGGATCCTCGTGTGTAGTCCACTTGCAGTTTCTCCTTCAAGCATGCGTATGTTATATAACTTGTTTACAAGGAGGTCTCGTTTACTTACTTTCGTGTCGGATGTCCCTTCTGTTGATGCAGTCTGACCCGGTCAGACCTGAGTCTGGTCAGACTTGAGTCTGTTTTGTTGTTTGACAACTAATTAAGTCGGATTAAATACAAAAGATTTAAGTTTAATCTTACTCGGACTAGTTGGGCTAGATGAGTGAAAGTTTATCCGGAATAGTCGAAAAATCTTGATTAATAAAGTGACTTAATTAATGGTCTTGATACCATGCATATTAATCATACATGGTGAAGTTGATTAATCATGCATGTATGCAATGAGTCAACTCATGCCTTATAGGAAACGTTGCATGCTCTGGTCGATCATGAATCTTATCATGAGTTAATGCATGCCTTTAATCCTAAAGTGAATCCTATCATGAGTTAATGCAACTTGCTTGGAAACGTTACCAAAGAAAAAAGAAAACAACGTGCTGGTCGATCAGTTGATCGACCAGCCTGCTCTGGTCGATCAGCTGATCGACCAGCCTGCTCAGCATCTTGGCCGGGAAAATATCAAACATGCCCGGCAAGGAGATTACCTTAGTCGAGAGTAGCTTGGCCGGGCAAAGTGAAGATGAGAGAAATGTGGCCGGGAGAAGCAAGCCGGCCGGAAAAGCTTGGCCGGGAGAATAGTAATGTTTGGAGACGAGTCTCTTGGCCGGAAGCAATAAACTTGCCCGGGAACTTGACCGGGAGTAATAAGTTTTTGCCCGGGAGAAATAAGATCTTGCCCGGCAAGGAGATTACCTTAGTCGAGAGAAGGTCGGCCGGGAGAAGTGAAGCCAAGAGAAGTGGAGCCGGGAAAAGGTTTC